>NC_053493.1:142261163-142861163 GCF_905171775.1 Rana temporaria | reverse complement strand
AGGATGCTACATTTAAAGTGCTCCAATTGAAACCTATTTCTTCCTGTGATTGTGTTTCAGTGTGTTTCAGTAATGTAGGCCCAATATGTAAATGCACAGATGTCTTTGCACCCCATACATCCATTTCCAATGCATATGTTATGTTACTTTTTGCAGACTTGCTATACATGTGGAAACAATTTTTGTTTTGTGTCTCATGTGCAGATAAGGTACATTAAAGTGGAGTTCCACCCAAAATTGAAACTTCCTCCACATTCGGCACCTTTCAGGGGGAGGGGGAAACAGGGACCTGTTTTGTCAGGTCCTCTTCCGCACCTCTGGAGACCGTGCTGCGGCACCGTCTCTCAGACGTTTGGCCCCTCTCCTCCTTCCTCCGCTGCCGTGCCAATTAGAAAGTGCAGTGCAGTAGGTTCCCTTACTAGGAATGGCAGTGGCGGCACCCAACAGCCAATCTGAAGATCAGCTGGGGTGCCGACATTGCGGGCTCCCTGGACAGGTAATTGTAGTATTTGTAGCTGCTGACTTTAAATTTTTTTGTGGGGGGAGGCCTCCACTATAAGTAATGTATGTGTTAAAACCACACAATCTATTTTTCAGTTTGTTTAGCATCATGCCTCACCATATGCAGGTTTCTTAACCCCTTCCCTCTTGGCCTTTTTTGATGTTATGGCTGAGCAGGAGCACTGCTTTCCTGGGTGGACCATATGACAAAGTATTTAACCACTAAGGCCAGCCATAGACAGAATCTTGACCAGTTAAGTAGGAAAATGTATTATTTGCTACATTTTGTAACAGAAACTAAGATTGCTGTTACAGTGATCATCAATGTAACAAGCAATCACCTTGTAAAAATAAAATAAAAATCTAAATCACCTTCCCAGAGTAGTCCTTAATCACCATCACAGCAGTCACAGTGTCCATCATCACCACCATATCAGTCATATTGTCCCTGATCATTACCACACAGTTACAGTATCCCTAATCATTGCCACACCAGTTACAGGAGCCCTGATCAGTACCACACTAGTTACAGTGTCACTGATCACCGCCACACCAGTTACAGTTTCCCTAATCACTGCCAAACCAGGTACCATATCCCTGATCACTGCCACGACAGTTACAGTGTCCCTGATCACTGTCATACCAGTTACAGTATCCCTAATCACCACCCCACCAGTTGCATAATCCCTGGTCACCACCACAGTATTTACATTATCCCTAATCACCTTCAAACCAGTTACAGTATCCATGATCACAGCCACAACAGTTACAGTTACAGTGTCCCTGATCACCACCACAGAGGTCACAGTGTCTCTGATTACTGCCATAGCAGTCATTGTGTCACCGTATGGACTTGTTCACATGTGTAATGCTCTCTGAAGAGCCATGCATTTAGAAAGGCGCTCCTTGAATTTTGGGCCCCCTATGTGGCTAGACTGTGAAAAAGTCTCACACATGTGGTATCCCCATACTCTGGAGGCACAGCAGAGTGTTTTATGGGGTATTCCTATGCAGTGTGTTAGACTTTTAAACTTTTTAAAATGACAACTTTGTGAAAAAAAATGTATCAGTATAAATCTGGGCCTAAATATATAAAGAAAAAATACTTATTTGCAAAATATTATGAGAGAAAGCAAGAATTATTTATTTATTTTATATTTAGCAAAAATTTAAAAACCCAGCTCTATCTGTCTTTAAACACATATTTAAAAACATTATTAGGATACAGTGTTGCATGACTGAATAACTGTCATTCAAAGTGTGACAGCACTGAAAATGACCTTGGCAGGAAGGGGTGAAAGTGTCAGATATTGAGGTGGTTAAACCCAAAAATGTATTATATTGCAGCTCACCAATCATTACATGTAATGGCTGCATCAGTTTTCGTTTCTTTGACTTTGTTCCCTCTTATTTCACCTGGTGATCTGGCCAGTAGCACACCTCTTGTATTAGTGAGACACAACTATAGAGGATCAAGCACAAGACACAACGGACAGCAGAATTGTCATTCTGGGGGGAAGGTGGTGTTAAATGTATTTCGATGCACTAATTGAAGCCAAACTCCAGCTCACAGTTTATAATCAGTTACTGTACAGTTTTTTCTAAATGTTTGCTATTGGGTTTAATACTGCTTTAATCATAAAAGCACAACTGGTGTTTTTATCACCCCAAAAGTTCAGCTTTAACCACTTCCCGCCCGGCGCATAATCAAATGACGGCCGCAGGAACCTTTCGTTCCTCATATGACGTCATATGACATCCTGGAATTCCCTGCAGTGTTAAGAGCGCGCGCACTCACCGCATCACTGGGGACCCAACGTGCGTGCCCGAGGGCCACGATGTCCGCCGGCACCCGCGATTGCTCTTCACAGAGCAGGGACGTAGATCTCTGTGTGTAAACACAGAGTTCCACGTCCTGTCAGGGAGAGGAGACCGATGGTGTGTCCCTTGTATATAAGGACACGATCGGTCACCTCCCCCAGTCAGTCTCCTCCCCCCACAGTTAGAATCACTCCCTAGGGAACACATTTAACCCCTTGATCGCCCCTAGTGTTAACCCCCTCCCTGCCAGTCACATTTATACAGTAATCAGTCCCAAAATAGTGTCAAAAGTGTCCGATCTGTTAATATCGCAGTCCTGACAAAAATCACAGTACATCGCAGTAAATCACAGTAAAAAAATAATAAAAATAAAAATGCCATAATTCTATCACCTATTTTGTAAATGCTATAACTTTTGCGCAATCCAATCAATATACGCTTATTGCGATTTTTTTTACCAAAAATATGTAGAAGAATACATATCGGCCAAAACTGAGGAAAAAAATGTTTTTTGTTTTTTTTAAATGGGATATTTATTATAGCAAAATTTAATAAATATTGTGTTTTTTTTTCAAAATTGTCACTCTTTTTTTGCTTATTGCGCAAAAAATAAAAAACGCAGAGGTGATCAAATACCCCAAAAGAAAGCTCTATTTGTGGGAAAAAAAATCAAAATTTATTTGTGTACAACGTCGCATGACTGCGCAATTCTCATTCAAAGTATGACAGCACTGAAAGCTGAAAATTGGTCTGGGCAGGAAGGGGGTGAAAATGCCTGGTATGGAAGTGGTTAATGAAAATGTAGTTCCTGATGTGGATAGTGATTGAAAAAGATGCAAAAATGATTTCAAAAATAATTTTAAGACTGTATATTATAAATGGACGTTAGGTTTATTAGATTTAGCCCAGGTTCACACTGGGCTGCGGGAGTGAAGCCATGCGAGTTCAGCTAAACTCGCACAATTTCACTCCCGCTTGTCAGTCCTGATTTCGGACGCGATTTCAGAGACATCTGTGCAGGTTTTTGCACAGATGTCAATGTAAATCGCGGCCCGAAATCGCAAAAAGTAGTACAGGAACTACTTTTTGAAATCGGTGCAGCGCCGCAGATGCGGTGTCGCACCGATAAGGACGGTGCCATTGCTGCCGATTTGAGATGCGATTTGACATGTCAAAGCGCATCTCAAATTATACCAATGTGAACCAGGGCTTATGTTGCATTCAGTAACCTTTAAGTGGAGAAACAAAAACAAGTAGAGACAAAGTACACCTCTCTGAACAAAAAACAGAAACCTTGTATATAAGTTTATAAAACTCTTTCAAAATGGCATGGTTACTTTTTTACCATACACAACTGTATATGTTTAATAACCCTCTAAAGAGTTTGTATACCATAGTGATGAATCTCCACTAGGAACTCATAGTCTTCAACGAGTTTATTGTAGTACCAACACAAACCTACATTAATTTCTTGCTATTACCAGTGGCTGCATTTATCAGTTAAGTAAAGAAGAGCAAACACCCTGCTAACATGGATAACCTCACACTGCAGTGAAATGGCGTGCAGTTTGGGATGAGGGATATTGCTGTTATTGCTCTTTGAGGGATCCAGTTTTTGTTTTCTTTTCTTTTTATTGTCTTGGAAGGTTGGCTTTATACCCTAAAGCTGGCTTTATTGTGCTACAGTTCAGAAGCTTCTGAGCTGACCACAGGGAATTTTTCTAACCTTTATAGAGAAAATATTTTTAGTGACTGTGTTTGAGGCCTGGCAACGGCCTCAGTGTTGCAGCAAGAAAAGAAATTAGAAACATATTGCTGGAAAGATGTTTTCTCAAATATAGAATTTGGGAGTCGCAGATATATATATTTTTTTATTAAAGTTAAGAAGAGACAAATGTTTCTGTTATAGGTAGTATACCATAAAATAATTTTCACCTCTTTTTTAGTCCCCTGTTAAAAAAAAAAAAAAAAGAATTTAATTTTTATATTGTAAAATATGAACATTCTAAAATACATCACACAGATTTCACTTTAATATTTGTCAGTAGTGCCTAATATCTCATAATAGGACCAAACATCAAATTCTGCTGATTTCAAAAAATGCAAAGACAATTTTTTATTCCTTCATTTATTAGAACAATCAGAAGTCACTGTTGATTTACTTAGGGCGATAGCAGTAATAAAAAATGGTTTCTAACTGAGTGCTATGGAACATTGGACATAACTGTTTAAATCCGCTGTGTTAGATATTGTGCTACACAGAGTGGCAACTTTAGTGCAAGATTAGCGAGCATCTGGAAAAAAAAGCCCTACAGCAGTATGAGAAAAGAAGAGGTGTGCATGGTAAATTTAACCATTTAAATAAACAGATGAGAGATTATGGAAGTAGACTAACTCAAATAGCATTGCTGAAGGACATTCATTTATTAACTTTACACCCCCCATACAGTAAAACCTTGGTTTGAGAGCGTTTTGCAAGACAAGCTAAATGTTTTAATAAATTTTGCCTTGAAATACAAGCGATGTCTTGATATAAGAGTAGCGTCATGTCACAACTGAGTATAAAAAAAAAGAGAGGAGCCTCTAAGTGTAGCAATATGGTTACATTTAATGAAGGTACAACATTTAGCAACTTATCGCTACACTTAGAGGAGCCTCTCTTCTCTTTTATACCCTGTAAAAAAAATGCTTTGATATACAAGTGCTTTGGATTACAAGCATGTTTCTGGAACAAATTATGCACGCAAACCAAGGTTTTACTGTACTTAAATGCTGCAAAATAGAAAAGGCCTGTAAGAAAAAAGTTAATAAATATACATAAATTTTGCCCGGCTTCCGAACTTTGAAATCTGAGGAGATGATGGTCAAACACGGTGCAGGAAATTTGGCTATTCAGTACTCCTCAGGATCTTGCTGAAAAAAAGATGGCATGACCCTTGTCTAGTCACTGCAAGTGGAAACTGTGGAAAAGGTTAGTTAGTATAATTATTACATTCTTTCCCCTTACAGTTTTTTTCTATTCTTTTGGGCAGCTTTTTTGGCAAAGAGACAGGAAACACTGTTAATGAATGGGCCTTGCGATTTGGTTGCAAGGTCTACTTTAAATGCCTGTTCTCCAGCCACATATATTTACATTTCCTTCACTTCCCTGCTACTATGCTTAGCTTCCAGAACTTACATAGTTACATAGTTAGTCAGGTTGAAAAAAGACACAAGTCCATCCAGTTCAACCACAAACTGAAAATATATTCAATGGGCATGGAGGAACATGTGACTCACTTCTATCATTAATGATTGATCCAATGTTATCAATGTTATTACAGGAGGGGGGGGGGTTGGGGCCCTCACTACTGCTGCATAAGCTTTTACTAGAGTGACTCAGAACTTACACTGAGCTCTCTTTTGTTTTTTAATGACATCAGAACAGAATGGTGGAGGGGAGGGGGGTTGTTGGGGTCCTTACTATGGTGTAAGCTTTGACTAGAGTGACTCAGAGCTTACACTGAGCTGTCTTTATTTTTGATTGGCTTCCCAACAGATTGGTGGGATTGTGAAACAAAAGTGAGTATGTGCTGTGGTGTGCGTGTGTGTGGGGGGTGGATAGGGGCATTTATGCAAAAGTATTGTTTTGCTTTGCTTTGCATAGACATATCACATATTTGATTTCAGCTATACTTACTATGTAAATAAAATTCCAGTTTGGTCCTCCTAAAAATGCTAGTTTCCTGTCTTTCTCTGACTTCTATACTTTTTATAGACTCACAAACACAGAACAATCATATAGTCAGGCTCCTTTAACTGTTTGCTTGCTCCAGATTACTGACTCAAAGTGTTGAAGCCAAAGCATCAGCATGATGGCAGCCTATGGGGGTTATTTACGAAAGGCAAATCCACTTTGCACTACAAGTACAAACTACAAGTGCAAAGTGCACTTGAATTTACACTGAAAGCGGAGCGACTGCACTTCCAAGTGCAATTTCAGTGCAATTTCAAGTGCACTTTGCACTTTAGTAAATAACACCATATGTGTTTCTCTCCTAATAGCCTTGCTTTATCAGCTGGTCATGCTTAAGTATATGGCTAAGGTTAAAACCTCTCACGGATGCTGTTGCAGAGGATAAAACTATGGTCTTTAATTGGTTTGGGCTTGATCGATTGGTTTTGAGGAATAGAGCTGGAGTCCTGGAACATTTTTTTCAGCGCTAGAAACCTTTATCCATAATCAGTTTGTCTGAACTTAAAAGTATTGCTCTGCTATCGGCAGCATTTTATATATCAAGCACTTAATCTCAGACTTGACCTCCGTGCAATTCTTCACAGAAATGTTACTCTCCTTGCAACCTCAGGTCTCAGGAGTGTGCAATGAGAGTAGAATGTCCCAGTGAGATCACTTCCTACCCACCACCCACCACCTATCTCTCTTCCCCAAGGACAGTGATGGCGAACATTGGCACCCAAGATGTTTTGAAACTACATTTCTAATGATGCTCAACTACACTGCAGAGTGCGAGGGGATCATGGGAAATGTAGTTCCAAAACATCTGGGGTGCCAAGGTTCGCCATCACTGCCCTAGGACATGTGGCATATGACAGCATAATACTTTTTACTTGTTCATGCTTATTGAGTGGTTTCCTTCTTCACTGTAAGCTTGTGTATGTTACCTGTCTGTTGTATGCTGTTACATGTGATCAACTCTTTTTTTCATGGCAATTAGCATTGCAAGTCATTTTAGCCTGTCCTTTAAATATTGCTGTATTTACAAACCCCTCTAGCTTATAAATGGATTATCAAAAAGAGTCTGCAATGCATTTAAATAATAATGAAAAGTGTAATATTTTCCAAAAACAAAACAATAGATACATTTTTTTAAAATTTTCAAACAAATTTAGAAGGAATTGCAAGCAACAGTAATAAAAAATAAAACCTAAAGTAATACATAGCATCTAGTAAAATGTTACCTTTTCATCAGTTAATAGTAAATAGTATAATAAAAAAGGAATCATTTAGAGTACTGCATGACCAACAGGTATTAGGGGCAATACATATATAAATTCTAAGCGCCAATGAAATGTAAATAAGTAAATGAATAAATTACACAATTGTAATTTTGTAAACTTGCTCATAGCAAATATGATTAAAAGAAAACAAACCACCATCCTTAACAATCCCAAGTCCTTAACAATCCCAATATAAGTGCTCGTGCTCAATAATAAACAAATCTGTGTTCCATAGTGCTCAGACTGGGTGCCCCACATGGATGTGCACTCACTCCTAGGAGTTGGCAAACTATCTCTAGTATGGTTGTTCAAGCGTGTGGGGAGAGCCCTGAAGAGATCTGTTGCTGGCGACTCTTGCAGTGGATACGCCTCATATAGGTAGATAGAAATAACAGAGAAGAGACCTCACTGCGCAATACCGTTGAAAAATGTATTGGTAAAACAATAAATAATGACACACACATGTAATGGTGCCTATCATCCTGGCACCTGGCGTGTATAGCAGGTGATTTATTTGGTGAAATTGCCCCACAATGTGTTTACCACACTACATACAATAATTGATAAAAAAGAGTTCATTTTTTAGTACGGTAATTATTAATTCTTCCGACAAATAGACATTGGTGTGCAATTATCGTATGCATTTTTTAATTGTCATTTCTACCATGTCCATTTGATGGCCTACCCTATTATCAATTATTGTTTTAATCTTAATTTAAAATGTGTATAAAATGTTATTCATCGATAGACTTAAATTTGCTTTAGAGATTAGATTGTAAGCATCTCTGAGCTAATAGCAGATGGCCAACTTATTTTATTGTTAAAAACCACAAGATTTGGTGTAAGGGTATAAAGCCCTCTCCCAATATGGCAGAACTAAAGCTTCCTGATGATGGCCCATTGATTGGCTAAGACGCCTTGAGACATTATCGTGTCACCGCGACACACTTACGCCCACGCAATCCTCTTGGAATCTTGCTGAACAGTGGTAGCTATAAACAACACATTGTGGGCCGATTTCCCCAAATAAATCACCTGCTATACAGGCCAGGTGCCAGGACGATAGGCACCATTTCATGTCAGTGTAATTTTTTTATTGTTTTACCAATACATTTTTCAACAGCATTGCACAATGCGCAATGAGGTTTCTTCTCTGTTATACCTATCTACCTATATGAGGCATATCCACTGCGAGAGCCGCCAGCAATGGATCTCTTCAGAGGTCTCCCCACACGGTTTAACGGCCATACTAGAGATAGTTGGTCAACTCCTAGGGGTGGGAGCACATCCATGTGGGACACCCAGTCGGAGCACTACGGAACATGGACATTTTATTATTGAGCATGAGCACTTATATTGGGACTGTTAAGGACTTATATTGATTTATGCTATCACCTAGCGCGGTGGATCATTTTCTTTTCAGGTATTAGGGGCAGTTTCATCTATGTGTGGGCATCTGGTTGAGGATTGATGTAGAAGACTCCTGGTAGCCAAGTGTTGCAGCACTAAAATCATGTTTATCGACTTTTAAAATGAACTGGGTAGAAAATAATATATAGTTCCTCCATAATTTATATTAAATGCATAATTGGTGACATCTTTGCTCTGGATAGCCTATAAAGAAATAGCAATTACATAATCTGCTGTGGAAAAATATTGGCAGCCTAGTTTCTAAGGTGGTTTGCAGATGCTATTGCGCTAAAAATAGCACCTGCAAACCGACCCTAAACAGCGGCTGCTCCAAAAGTCCTGCTAGCAGCATCTTTGGAGCGGTGAGAGGAGCGGTGTGTTTACCGCTCCTCCACTGCTCCTTCCCATTGCAGAGGCGCATTGCGGGCGGTATTAACCCTTTTTTGGCTGCTAGCTATACCGCCACCACACATTCCGCCCCAGTGTGAAAGGGGCCTTAGAGATACAATAAACCAATCAAGTATGTTGATATTTTCAGGCATCTAACTATACAAACTAGACAGTTTAATTGGCCATAGTATGTGTATGTATGAATGTGAATTAGGGACCTTAGATTGTAAGTTCCTTGGGGGCAGGGACTGATGTGAATGTACAATATGTATGTAAAGAACTGCTTAACTTATCAGTGCTCTATAAGTACCTGTAATAAGTAAATACATAAATAAACAAATGTATCATTACATATCTTTGCAGCTACCTCATCCCTTAACACACAGCTTCAGCAGCTACAGCACCTACATCAGCTTCATCAGCATCATCACCAACATCACCATCAACAGCAAGGACCACAGCAGCAGCAGCAACAGCAAAGTACAACCCAGCATCAGCAATCATCCCAGCAGCCTTCCCAGGCTCTTCCTCAACAGCAGTCCCAGCAGCAACCTAATCAGCATCAGCGACAGCAACAAAACCAAACACAGACCAAGAGCCAGAACCAGATAGCTTCATGCCAGCAGCCCTGCAGTTCTCCTCAGAAGCCTAATCAATCACCAGGACATGGCCTTCCTTCGCCGATAACTCCACCAAATCCTCTGCAGGTACAACTTCTTTTTGAATTATAGCAGTACAATTACTGAGTGTGTCAAAAATAAACTGCTCAGGTAAAGTGCAACTTTTTTGTTTCCTGTTTAAAACATTGAATGTGTATATGTAAAATCAGATGTGGTTTGCCTTATGAATATACCTTTCTGTTTAGCAATGACAGTCTGTTCTAACTAATACAAAATGTATTTGTACAGTTCCTCTGTCCAATCCTGTATGCCATAAAATGTCTATGCCACAATAAGTTCTAAAAACTGATGCATTATAATTATACACGTTCAGTTACCTGCTGCGAATTTTAAATATAAATCTAAAGGATAGAAGAGACGGATCTAAATCTTAATAGTATGCAAACATTTCTCTGACTTATTTTTAAGATAGATATGTAAAAATGAGCCAAAAATTAAAATGTTATGCTTCCTATTTCATTTTTTAATTTCAATAACTTTTATTTAAGTTTTACAAAACAATAGCCAAATATAAAGACAGCAAGAGAACGGGTATTAGCCAGGGGTACAGAAATCACTTTTCCAAAGTCACATTATGGCCGGTTGAATCATCCATACGTGTAATGAACTTATTATTGGGGTGATCCTACTGCCAAGTCATTTTGCAGAATATCAAAAGGTACAGAAGAGTATGAGCCATAGGACAAGAAAGGAAGTAAAAGTAAGAAAAGGTTAGGTTGGGATAAATAGGGGGACAAGGCAGAAGGGGAAAGAATACCTTGGAGCAGAGAAAATCCGTGTCTGTCTTTTTATAACGGACAGTCTAAGGTCCCAACTCACATTCATACATACACATACTAGGGACAATTTAGACGGGATCCAAATAACCTACCAGCAAGTTTTTTTAGCTTGGAAGGAAACCGGAGTATTTGGAAGAAACCCACCCAGGCACAGAGAGAACATGCAAACTCTAGGCAGGTAGTGTCGTGGTTGGGATTCGAGCCGACAACCCTAGTGCTGCTACATTTAAAAAATGTATTTATCAGGGAAGTATATGGTATAATCACTAGAAAAGTTTAAAAGCTCAAGGCTACCTCAATGTACTTAAAGAATCCTCTCATTTATAAGTTTATATAAAAATTCAGTGTAGAATGAAGCCTCGTACACACGACCGAGGAACTCGACGGGCGAAAAACATTGTTTTCCTTGTCGAGTTCCTTGTTAGGCTGTCGAGGAACTCGACAAGCCAATTTTCTTCATTCCCGTCAAGGAAATAGAGAACATGCTTTCTTTTTGGCTCGTCGAGTTTCTCGACAGTTTCCTCAATGAAAATGTACACACGACCGGTTTCCTCGGCAAAAAATATCTCCCAGCAAGTTTCTTGCTGGTTTTTGCCGAGAAACTCGGTCGTGTGTACGAGGCCTGAAAGGTGATTTGCAAAATGCAGCCACCTATATCACCCTATCAAATGTCAATTTACTGAAATCAGAGAAGCAGCAGAAAACTTCTCAGGTTACTGCATGGTGAAAATCATTGTTTGCTTTCTTAAAGAGCACCTGTTGTACTAGTAAATATTGTACTTCAAATTAGGACAATACATTCAATTACATTACTTAAATGAAGAAATGTAAATTAAATAAAAAATAATAATAACTTAAAGTGGATGTAAACCCGAAAAAAATTAAAAATAAATTGATGTCAAAATGTACAGTATAAGATTTCCTATCATCTGTGGCCATCTGTTAATCCAGCTCTGAGAAATCCGCTTTTATTGTTCAGTGAAATAAAACGGACTTACAGAGAAAAACCTTAGTCCGTTCCGCCCCCTTGCTGTGAGTGACAGGTTATTTACATATCTCATGCACTAGCCTAGAGACAGGCATTATTTTTTAATTACCACCCCCACTCCTTTTCTGGATTTTGACTGGATGTTAGTGATCATAGCAAAATTTAGTGTAAGGAATACACAGGAGAAAATGCATGTTGACAAGGGGAGTGTAGAGGAGGGCGGGAAGTCTACTGACTCCACCCACAGAGCTCCAGACAACAGATCCACCCACAGAATCTGCAGTTTTTCAGGTGTCATAACAGACAGAGGGGAAACATTTGACAGGTAAGGATACATGCAGGAGGCATATATATCCTTATAGATCAGCACTAAGGCAGTAGTTTAGAAAGGATGAGAGTGGGTTTACATCCACTTTAAAGCACCTATGTCCCCCCACTCTCAGGTGCGAATGCAAACTTGCATGTACGTCTGGAACACATATGTAGACACATATGTAGACAGTAATTGCACATATGTGAGGTATCACCGTGAACTTCAGAGTAGACATGTGCACAGAAAAAAAAATAGTTTTTTTTTGTTCCGTTTCGTATCGTTCCGTAGGTTCGTTTTCGTTCGTTTTTCGTAAGCCGCCCGTTTTCCTGTTCGTTCCCGTTCGTTTTTTGTACGACGCGATTTTTTCGTATTCCGAACGTTTCGTATTTTGGTTACCGTTTTATTTTCGTACATGCGGGATGGTTCGTTATTCTGTTTAATTCATGTTCGTTACTTGTTAGACAATAATTTTCGTGAATTTTCGTCATTTTGTACTTTCGTAAATATATTGCGGGATTCGCGGCACTTTCAACACACGCGGCTCATCCATATTAACTATTGTGAAGCCCCATCAGTCAGACTTTTTTAACAAAAAAAAAAACGATCGTTTTACCGAACGTTCGTTCGTTTTTAAACTCCATCAGAAAACCATTTTTGGGTTCCAGGTTCAAAAGTCTGGCCAACTGATCTCCCTTCAGACGAAAATCCACAGAAAAGTTTATTTGGCTTTACTGTACTACTCAGCACAAAAGAGAAGCTGCTTCACTAACTAACTACACTCACTGCCCATTCAAAAAAACGAAAATTACATCTATAACAAAAGATTTGCATTCTGTATTTTGAAACCAAATTACGAACAGAAAAAAGGAATTCAGAATACAGAATGCATATCTTTTGTTATAGATGTCATATCAACATACGAACAGAAAAAGGATTTAAACAAAATACAGAATGAAAATCTTTTGTTAGATGTCATATGAACAATGAACATACGACTGAAAATCAAAATACGAACAGAACAAGGATTCAAACAAAATACAGAATGCAAGTCTTTTGTTATAATGTCATTTTCGTTCTTTTGCCGTTTTCGTTTTGTCGTATTTTCATCAGATCGTTCGTTCGTATTTGCGGTTGTTCGTTATCCCGTCGTTTTCGTATTTTGGTGCTTTAATTTTTTCGTATGTACACATTATTCTGCGGGTACGAAAATGAACATTTTCGTACGAAAATAACATTCGTACGAACGGGAATGCACATATCTACTTCAGAGTGAGAGCAATAATTCTAGTGTCATTGCTCACGTATAACTGTAACGTGTGAACTAAAAACCTATAAAGACTTTTAAAACATCGCCCATGAGCAATTTTAGGTTTTGTAATTTGTTGTCATTTCACAGATATGCACAATTTTAAATCTCAACATGTTCTATATCTTTTTACTCAATATAACATCATCTTTAATTTTTTACCAACACTACCTTCTTTTTTTAGGGGGGGTGATTGGGTAGGGGTACAATGTACTCCATGCTCATTTACATAGTGGGCAAGGTGGGTTCTGGAGGCCCCCTTGCCTGCAGACCCCACAACCACCGCCCAGGGTTGTTGGGAAGAGGCCCTTGTCCCCATCAACATGGAGATACGGTGCTTTGGGGTGAGATGACACAGCCCCCCTAACCCAAAGTACCCAGGCCCCATGTTGAGGGCATTTGGCCTGGTATGGTTCAGGAGGGGGGGCGCTTGCTTGTCCCCCTATTTACTGACCTGCTAGGCTGCATGCTCAGATTATGGTAGGGTATGGATTTTTTGCTGTTTTTTTTGGTGTGGGTTTCCCCCTCAAGATCCATACCAGATCCAAAGGACCTAGTATGGATCTGGGGGGAACCGATGCAGTTTTTTTTATATATAAATTTGGCATGAGGTTTCATCCATATCAGAAGCAAAAGATTGGTCAAAAGACAAGTCGAAATCATCTTAAAGTCAGATCAAAGTCAGATCCCATTCATTGAAGTAACATGGAAGTTGGACATGAAGTCACAGGGCAAAGTCGGAATCGAAAGTCGTGCGACTTCCGTTTAGGAACAGTGTGAACCCATCCTTAGCTGTTGTAGCAGTGCCATAGCTAAATGACAGATCCCTGCTACTTCTGTTTGTAAATAAAGAGGCTGAGAAATCCTGAGTGATGTAATTGACCAAATTTGTTTTGTTATTTGTGATGGGATTAATGGTGGACTTATTGGTGGTTGGACAGAGTTGATCAACATTGTTCGGTGTTGCTCATCGTGGTTGACAAGGATCCACATTACCGGACAACAGTATACATTGGGGTAAATTGTTTATTTTGTTGTTAATTTTTTATAAGGTTTTTTTTTGTGTTAACATTTAATTTCTTGTGAAGAAAAAATATATTTGTGTAATGACATTATCCAGGGTCTCAGCTACTGTGTTTACATTCTAGCAGCACTGAAGAATGTTTGTGGTGGAAGTAGTGGCAGGTGAAGACTGCCAGGATCAGCAGGTTGTTGATTGCATCACAAAGAGAACCCAATGTGTTTTTATTTTCTTAAAGGGAGAGAGTGTAAAGAATATCTACCATCACTTTAAAGAAAAATATCATAAAACGTTGTGGGATCCTTGTAAAAGTTTATCAAAGACCCTTACAAAGGCATGCAGCCTGGGGAGCCAGTAAATTGGGGCAGTGAGCACACCCCCCCTCCCTAAACCATACCTGGCCACATGACCGCAACATTGGGATGGTAACTTGCATGGGGGTAGAAATGCTTCCCCCCTTGCAACGCACCTTGTCACCATGTTGATGGAGGAAAGAGCCTCATTCCCACATCCTGTTACCCAAAAGTATGTGGGGGTCTATGGAGGAGGGCCCAGATATTGACCATTGCATGATTGGGAAGTGGTGGTTACTCATTCACAAAAAATGAAATAAAAAAAAAAAAAGCTCCAACACCAAGAAAAAAAAATCCTTTATTACAAAAACAAATGCCACCTCCCCCCACCCCAAATTTGTAAATACAATGTTAATCACACCGTTCCTCAACATAGATCGATATCAATCATGATGAGTGATGCCCAACAATGTTGATCCTTGCCAGTACTCCCAAAATTACAACTTTCTGGCACTGCTGGAATGTAAACACAGAGCCAAAGATCTCCCAAATACAATCAGCGTCGGGAATCTGTCATGATGGTTTTTCTACAGCCACTTTTTCAACAGCCTGCAGGTGGGCAAACTGGCCAAATATGGACAGTTTGTTCACCCATTTGCTAAACTACCAATAGGCTGGTTTTGGGTCAAACTCATGTTCAATCCAAAGCATATCTCTAGTGATTATATATTTTATAGCAATATTAAAATATTTCCTTTAATCATGTATATATCTAGAAAACATGAGATGGCTTGTAATAGTTTTTTTGTAATATTAAGAGAATGACAACCATTGACAACATCTGACAGCTTAAATCTCATTTAAGAAATCTTGACTTTTTTTGCCTTCTGCCAGTTTTATCATTCTGCATTATTCAGAATCTGTCTGTAAGATATTAGTTTAGAGCAATGCAAAGATTGTCAAGAGGAGACAGTAATTCAGAAGGATGATGTTGTTTTTCAAACACTCTGAAGGATAACAACAATTATTTCTACAGAGATACCGACTCTGTTGTTTCTGCAGAGAGGAAATTAAATGAAAGCAACTTGCCTAGGTGAAATGGTTTAAAGTTACCAAAAATGAACAAATAATAACACTACCAAATCATCTAACAGAGCATTCATAAAGTGTTCCTTGTCACGTCTTTATTGAATGGAAATTTCATAAGTTTCTATTGAATTCAGTAAAATGTGTTATTTTTTTAGGTTAACATTAGTCGATTGATTTTCTTTACTGAGTGTTGTCAATTAGGGTAAGTGTAAAGACATGTCTGAGATTTTTTATTTTTTTTGAGAGTCAAGCACCAAAGCATCTTGTACACTACATGAGTATAAGGGTGACAATCTCTGATTTGATATGGCCTAAGGTGAGTTATTACCAGTATAAGTGATAACCTTTATAGATCTTGTAAAACAGAGACCAGTGATATCTGGAACCCAAACATTCAGTTACAGACAGACTCTTATCCATCACAATATGCAGATGGGTAGTAGATAGAACATTTATTGTTTCAGGCTCTATCTTGAATATATTATACAATGGAGTCTTTACATTACTTCAGTCAATTTGACGCTTCAAATCAATTTGATAGATGCTCGGAATCATTGAACTTAATTTGTAGTGTTTTATGTCACCACGTTCTTGACGGTCGGAAATTTGTGGGACCGTGTGTATGCAACACAAGTCTGAGACAAAATTCCGTCGGAAAAAAATCCACGGTAATGTTGTTGGAATTTCTGATTGTGTGTACACGGCCGTAGCCTTTCTACTACTACTAGTACTACTACATACTAGTTGCTGATCCAGGCAAAAATAAATATTATAAATTAATTGAGATCATTTTATATATATATATATATATATATATATATATATATATATATATATATATATATATATATATATATATATATATATATATATACACACAGTATATATACTGTATTTTGTGTGTGTGTGTGTGTGTGTGTTCTAGAGGTTTTTATAAGGCTTGTTTTAGCTCATAATATAGTTGAAAAAGTTGATCTCTGTAGTTTTAGAAGCTGAGTGGCTATGAATTTTCCTGTTCACTTCCTAATCCTAGGACATCCACAAACCAAGCAGGTCTCATTATAGGCACCAGCAGGTAAGCACAACATAGTCATAATGCTTGTTCGGTCTAAGAACAAATCAATTGGAAAAGGTGCCATTTAATATTTTGCAATCCAAGGTCTGCAAGAATTGCCATGGCTGCTTTGGCTATTTGTTCTAGCTGTACGTTCACAGCACTGTGATCATATAAATGTAATGAGAGGCTTTTTCTTCTTGGCTAAACAGTCCAAGAGAATGTGAAATTTGCTTAGGTATTAATGGGTTGATTGCTGCATATTTTTTCTCCAGAATTTGATTGATTAGTGCCTCCGGTCTTCACACTCGAAGCCTGGATTTGACTTGAAAATTCTGCCAAGTCTTTTACTCTGAAATTTATCTTAATTAGATCTGAAAGACCTGTCACAGCAGAACAGTCGCACCGATTAAAATGAAAAACAGGAGAAATTACTGATCAAATTAATCATAATGTCGGGTTACAGCTGTAGGTCTGATGTAATTTGCCACTCCAGTGAGTTACATCAGCACAGGCGGAGGAGAGGGAGCTGGATTCTGGTTGATCCGTAACACAAGCCAGCTTTGGGCAGCTCATCAGCAAGCTTATTCCATCCTTTCTTTTGGCTTCTTTCCAATGGCCAGGAACTGCTTGTACTACACATTAAGTACTAAACAGGTGCCTTAACTGCTACTACAACTATACTTCATCTATCAATATATCACTAAAAAAATGTACATCTTACATGTGTGTAAATGCTGAAGACTGTTTTATATAGCATTAGTAAATTATATTTTTCATTGTATGTTAAAGAAAACTCTTACCTCATGTATAACTAGTAGATTACTATGCAAAATACCGTTTTTTAACAACACTGTTCCATTTTGAGATTAGAAACTAGGAGTAGTATGCAGTTAAAGTTAGTTATCCTTCCACAGGCAGATGTAGCTGCATCCTTCCATACAATGAGAGTAGAGGTTGGCAAGTTTGTCATCATTACTGAGATCAGGAATGCAAATTTCACAAAACACTCACACTTGCTTCATGTTGGTAAACTGTGCTCTTTACCCTATAATTCAACACAGAAAATATGGTGCCCAATAAAGCTGAACTCTTAGACCCCTTTCACACTGGGGCGTTTTTCAGACGCTTTAGCGTTTAAAAAAAGCACCTATAAAGTGCCTGAAAAAAGCTGCATCTGCAATCCCAATGTGAAAACTTGAGTGCTTTCACACTAAAGCGCCTGAAAAACGCCCCAGTGTGAAAAGGGTCTTAGCGTTAAAAAAAGCACCTGTAAAACGCCTGAAAGAAGCTGCATCTGTAATCCCATGGTGAAAGCCTGAGTGCTTTCACACTGAGGCGCTGCACTGGCAGGGCGTCAAAAAAAGTCCTGCAAGCAGCTTCTTTGCAGCACTTTAGGAGCGTTGAATACACCGCTGCTAAAGTGCCCCTTTCCATTGAGGTGCTTTTTTGAACGCCAAAGCACCTGAAAAACGCCCCAGTGTGAAAGGGGTCTTAGCGGAGCTTTACCAGCGTCTTTCAGGCGCTGGCAGCGTGAAAGGGCTTTGAAAGCACTTGGGGCTTTCACATTGGGATTGCAGATGAGGCTTCTTTCAGGCGCTTTACATGTGCTTTTTTTTACCGCCAAAGCACCTGAAAAACGCCCCAGTGTGAAAGGGGTCTAAGCAAACATCTAAATCCACAGATGTGAACTTTAGTGGCTGCCAAAGAATTTCAATTTTTATCTACCAACATTTTTGATTAATACTCCTCTACCAGACAGCACTGCAAGAAAAATGACACCACTTTCTTCGTGTCATCAAGAGTGTCTAACTATTCCCGTCCTTTTACCCAGATCCTCCATTCAGAGAAGCCGCACTATAGCTTCTATGACTGAAACACGATATATGAATGGAGAATGGATGGATGTTTGAAAGGTCCTCCCACTCCATTTATAGATCACGTTTCATTTATAGAAGCTCTAGTACCTGGTTATGTGAATAATTGAGCTTGATGGCATAGTCAGGCACTCTTGATAAGTACCTATGACAGCTCATTTACCCCTGCAGCTCCAGAATATTACAACAGTGGGTGAGGGGGGGGGGTCATTTAAACCAGGACACAGCCACACATGGGATACATCACCATGAAAGTAAGTAACGCCCCTTGTACTGGTTTTATTTATTGCAGCTCTGTAATGTGTGTGTGTTTTTTTTTGTTCTTTTTCTTAGTGCAAGGAGTGTACTTTAACCTGACCTACATTGGGACAGGAGTGTGAGAGGAACAGGTAGCACAAGGAACCAAACAGTCAATTTTTTTTAAAAAAGCATGATGCTAGGGGAAAGTAGAATGAGGCCCTGTACACACAGCCGGGAATCCCAGGAAAACGTTGATTTTCCTGACGGGATTCCTGGCAAGCTTGTCTTGCAAATTTAAAAAAAAATGGACGTGGGGTTCCCCCAAAAATCCACACCAGACCCCTTATCTGAGCACGCAACCTGGCCGGCCACAGACAAGAGGGGGGATGAGAGAGCGCCCCCCTCCTGAACGTACCAGGCCACATGCCCTCAACATGGGGAGGATGTCCCCATGTTGATGGGGACAAGGGCCTCATCCCCACAACCCCTGCCCGGTGGTTGTGGGGGTCTGCGGGCGGGGGGCTTATCAGAATCTGGAAGAACCCTTTAACAAAGGGGACCCCCAGATCCTGGCCCCCCCTATATGAATTGGTAATGGGGTACATTGTACCCCTACCATTTCACTAAGAAAGTGTAAATATTAGTAAAAGAACACACACACACTGTGGAGAAAGTCCTTTATTAAAAAAAAAAAAAAAATCCAGCGGTGGTAATCCACTCTTGATCCCCGCTCCAATGTTGTCGGTATCCAGCGACGGGTGATCTCCTCTCCGCCGTGGTCCAGCGATGAGAAGATCATTCAGGTCCGGAATCCATAGCGCAGCATCGCGGGCCATCTGTCTCCACCGGAAGCAGGGCGGCAAATGACGCTGCTGGATCTAGTGACATTTCTTATAGAGGAGAGATGGAGCCATCCGTCACGTGACCCCGTCCCCCTCTGACGCACCCTCTGCTACGTCATTGGGGAAGCCCAGGCTTCCCCCTTGCATCAGAGGGGGCGGGATCACGTGATGGGTGGCCTCGCCTCACCTATATAAGAAATGTCACTAGCTCCAACCGCGTCATTCGCCGGGCTGTCTCCGGTGGAGACAGGTGGCCGGCAATGCTGCGCTCTGGATCCCGGACCTGAAAGATCTTCTCATCGCTGGACCCCGGCGGAGAGGAGATCATCCGTAGCTGGATACCGACAACGTTGGAGCGGGGATCGAGAGTGGATTACCACCGCTGTTTTTTTTTTTTTTTTTTTAAATAAAGGACTTTTTTCCACGGTGTGTGTGTGTTTTTTTTTACAATTATTTACACTTCCTTAGTGAAATGGTAGGGGTACAATATACCCCATTACCAATTCACATGGGGGAGCAGGATCTGGGGGTTCCCTTTGTTAAAGGGGTGTCTTCCAGATTCTGATAATCCCCCCACCTGCAGACCCCCACAACCACCAGGCAAGGGTTGTGGGGATGAGGCCCTTGTCCCCATCGACATGGGGACATCCTCCCCATGTTGAGGGCATGTGACCTGGTACGGTTCAGGAGGGGGGAACTCTCTCGTCCCCCCTCTTTTCTGCGGCCAGCCAGGTTACGTGCTCGGATAAGGGGGTCTGGTGTGGATTTTTGGGGAAACTCCACGCCATTTTTTTTTATTTGCTGTGGAGTTCCCCTTAAAAATCCACACCAGACCTAAAGGGTCTGGAATGGATATTTGGGGGGAACCCCACGTCATTTCTTTTTTAAATTGATGGCGGGGTTCCCCTTAATATCCATACCAGACCTGAAGGGCCTGGTAATTGAATTTGCGGGGACCCCCACGCTTGAATTGCCGGGAGCCGACAATTTATAATAGCTGCGAGTGATTTTTAAATTACTTTTTTTCCTTCAGAAATGACACTTTGTGCAGAGACAGTTCTAAGTACGGGAAACATGTGCTATTTCACATGCATACTTTACACCCCCCAGGTACGAAATTTAAAGGAACATTTCACGTTTATTGTTTCACTTAAAGCATTATTAAATTCACTGCTCCCGAAAAAAACATACATTTTTAAAACTTCTTTTGCATTGATACATGTCCCCTGGGGCAGGACCCAGGTCCCCAAACACTTTTTACTGTAGGACAATAACTTGCATATTAGCCTTTAAAATTAGCACTTTAGATTTCAAATGTTCAAGTCCCATAGACTTTAACGGAGTTCTAAAGTTCACACAAACGTTTGGTGTGTTCGCAGGTTCTGGTGCGAACCGAACAGGGGGGTGTTCGGCTCATCCCTAGTAAACCTTAGTGTCAGGGTTTCACATGCCCTATGACAATGCTTTAGCTTTTACACTCCCTTCTCTTTCATACCATTTAGAGTGGAGCGCACTGTCAGTCAAGCATCGGATCAAACTAGGGGGTGGAGAACATGCCTACCTGACACAGCACTCTGTTTTAAATAGTCTGGAAGGAAGGGCATGTAACAGCTAAAGTATTGGCACACAACACTAATGCCCTGTACACACGATCGGAATTTCCGATGGGATAAAATCCAATGGAATTGTCCTTCGGAATTCAGTTCAAGCTGTCTTGCATACACACT
Organism: Rana temporaria; assembly: GCF_905171775.1. Lineage (NCBI taxonomy): Eukaryota > Metazoa > Chordata > Amphibia > Anura > Ranidae > Rana > Rana temporaria. The sequence continues at coordinate 142,839,834 of NC_053493.1, read as the reverse complement.
GTCAGAACAAATTCTGACCGTCCAAAATGCGGTGACGTAAAACACCACGACGAGCCGAGAAAAGTTCAATGCTTCCGAGCATGCGACGACTTGATTCTGAGCATGCATGTTTTTTTCCTCCATCGGAGTTCCACACAGACGATCGGAATTACCATCGAAAAAAATAAAACATGTTCTATTTCTAAACTCAGATGGAAAAAAGTCTGATGGGGCCCACACACGGTCGGAATTTCCGATGAAAAAATTTTGTCTGACTTTTTTCATCGGAAATTCCGATTGTGTATACAAGGCATAAGAAAAGCAGCCCTAGGAACATACAAAGAAGCTTGGGTTTTATCTCTGCTCCTCTCCCCTGGGTGGTGCTGTGGGATAAGTAGAGCAATCACATGGCCTAGTAAGTAAGCAATATATAGTAGTACACTGCTTACTTACTAAGCTAAAAGGAGAGCACTGCAGAGGCTCCATAAGCTTGCACATTGTTGTCACAGAAAGGAAGAGGCCCTGGTAAGGGCAGAAATACAAGATTTCTATCACAGGAAACCTTTATACAAAAAAGTAACAGCAAAGATTGTTTATAAACATAAAAAAGAAATGAAAGGCAAAACATTTGCATATACATATAAAAAATGTATAAATACCTTTTCTGTTTCTTTTTTTATTAGTGATTACATGACCTCTGTTATCAGCTGCCTAAAACCCTGTACACACTATCTATTTGTCTGATGAAAACGGTTTGTTTTTCATCGGTGAAAAAAAATAGAACATGTTTTATGGATAAAAAAAAACGATAGAAAAAAACGATCGTCTGTGTGGAAGTCCATCAGTCAAAAATCCACGCATGCTCAGAATCAAGTCGACACATGCTCGGAAGCATTGAACTTCATTTTTCTCAGCACATCGTAGTGTTTTACGTCCCCGCGTTTGGACACGGTCGGATTTTTGACTGATGGTGTGTAGGCAAGACTGATGAAAGTCAGCTTCATCGGATATCCGATGAAAAAATCCATCAGATTAGATTCCATCAGATATCCGATCATGTGTACAGGGCTTAAGGAGGGTGTCAGCACAAGTATGATTATTGGAGGAGAGCAGGCTGGGTTCCAGCACAGCTAGAAAACTGACTATGCTGTGCTATTATGCTTAGTGTGGTCATTTTTTAATAGAAAGGCAGAAGGACAGGCAGGAACATCAGGTGTTTCACACAAAGAAAGCAATAAAAAGAGAACAGGATATATATTTTTAAAGCGGAGCTCCACCCTATTTAAAGACATTGGCTTAATCAAAAAACAGACAAAAATGCAGAACGGAATGGAACTTTTATTTTTTTTCTGTGACAGTACCTTTGTTAGCAGCAGCTGTCACTTGGCTTCCTGTCTCTCCTTTGTGGGTTTTCTTCGGGCAGAGTGTCATGTCCTGCAGAGGTTTCCTCTGGGTTATCGTGGGATTTCCTAATCCGCGACGCTGGCTCGTCACATCAGGCTCCCCATCACAGATTGATCCGGAAGTGACGTTCCGTCGCCGCCATCTTGCTACTCCCCACACTCATGCACAGTAATGATAGAGTGATAAGGGTCAAGCGGTGTAGCAAGATGGCGACGGCGGGACGTCACTTCCAGAGCAATCTGTGATAGGAAAGCCGAATGTGAGGCCAGTTTAGATGGAAACCTGGAAGTTGACGTGCTTGTGGGCTTCATATTGCCCACAGGCAAAATGGAAACTGCATCTATTGCATTTTATAAGTTCTTCTTGTGCACGAAAACGGACAGGGGATATTTACAGACACCAAATAAGTGAGTATTACTTTTCATTCCAAAATACAATTGAATGCCCCAAATAAAAATAACAATTGGCCGCGGGACATCCGCTTTAACACAAGCCCAGATAGAATTAGCAAGCAATTGGGCTGCAAGTTTAGAAATGACTTGCTAAGCTAGCTTGTCAGGCTTCACAATTTGTTGCACAATTGCAACAAGTCTGCAAACATTCTGCAACTTTGCTGCAAGTTCTGGTTCTTTATTGTGCAATAATATTGGGAAAATTATGTGCTGTGTGTGAAATGATCATGAACAAACAAGGCAGCTAGCACATAAATAGTATAGCCAACTTAAAAAGTAAATAATATAAAAGTGTAGTGCCCATATGTGAAGTCAAAAATATTAAATCATTCAAAACACCAATAGATAGCAATCACATATCTAAAGAGAAAGCCATTTGGCTAAGGATAAATAGCCCATAAAAAGAACAAACAATATTCCATTGCATAAGTCACCATGAGACATATGTGAAACAATTGTACCCAATCAAGTGAATCTCCATCCACAGTAAGATTGCAAACTCTCTGGATTTAATGGCTGCTATTACAGTAGCATGGAAGCCTTAAGCCCTGTACACACGATCGGTTTGTCTGATGAAAACGAACCGATGGACGGTTTTCATCGGACAAACCAATCGTGTGTGGGCCCCATCGGTTTGTTTTCCATCGGTGAAAAAAATAGAACATGTTTTAAAATTCTCCTATGGATAAAAAAACGATAGAAAAAAACGATAGTCTGTGTGGAAGTCCATCGGTCAAAAATCCATGCATGCCCAGAATCAAGTCGACGCATGCTCGGAAGCATTGAACTTCATTTTTCTCAGCACCTCGTAGTGTTTTACGTCACCGTGTTCGACACGGTCGGATTTTTGACCGATTGTGAGTAGGCAAGACTGATGAAAGTCAGCTTCATCATGTACCCGACAAAAAAATCCATCGGATTAGATTCCATCAGATATCCGATCGCGTGTACAGGGCTTTAGACACATTAGGAGATTCCCCTGGGAATATCCTTGGATCACTACCATCAGAGATAAAGAAACAGATCCAGCTGTAAACAAATAAGCTCACCCAGAGGCCAGAGGGAGTCTCATAGTGTAGTAAAATGTATACCAAAGGTTCAAAACACGTAGCAAGTATATAAGTTGAAAAACTCACATAAAGCAGCTGCTGGCGACCTGGAATCACTCAGCAGCAAGACGTCAATGCCAGTATCTTGGCCCAATGTGTTTCGTCCAAAGGAACGTTGTCAAGGGGTCCTTATATTGTGTAATAGTCATCCCACCACAGGGGTCACTCTGGCTGATTTTTCATCTTTGCTTCCTGCTGTGTGAACTAGGACTTGTGCTTCAAGCTCTTCAAGCATGCAACTTGCCAAGGAAAATGTGCAGGAAGTTAAAAGACTTACAATTCAACACTGCCACAAATTTGCAGCAAGTTACTCTTGCTATCTGGGAGTACATAGTACAGCAGGCACACATCAGGAATATTAAATGTTGGGTTTCCATATTGTTGAATCTTCTTTTGGGTTTAGAACCACATTAAGCATAAAGGGTTTGTAAGATGAACTCAGTGAGGAAAGTACACAGAAAGAAAGGATTTAATTAATGGAGATCGGAGATGAAGGAGCTGACCTTTTCTTTTTGAGATCCTATCCATACTGCACTAGTTTTCAAACAACAGAAGCATGCACATGTCAAATGACCTGCCAGTTAGGCTTTCAGACCAAGTTTTTTATTTTAACAAAGAAATGTTTCAGTTCGCATGCGCCGCGCTCTATAAGTTTTTCATTCATTCATTCAAATGTCTCCTTACATACAGTAGGAGATACCAGCCAGCAAAATCAGGCATACAGGCTGGTTATCTCATAGTATGATGGGCTGGAACTATTCAGGCTCTTTATACTCTATGGGGCAGATCCACGTACAGCGCATATTTCCGCCGGGCGTAGCGTATCCAAGATACACTACGCCGCCGTAACTTACTTTTTTTTCCGAAACCTCAAAGAATGCGCGCCGCATGTTACGGCGGCGTAGTGTATCTTTGGCGGCGTAAGGGCACGCAATTCAAATCGATGTGCTGGGGGCGTGTTTAATGCAAATACGTCGTGACCCGACGTAAACTAAGTTTTTTTTGAACGGCGCATGCACCGTCCGTGGGGGTATCCCAGTGCGCATGCTCGAAATTAAACCGGAACAAGCCAATGCTTACGACGGTGACATCATTCTACGCAAATCCCGCGGGAATGATGGCCATACTTAACATTGAGTACGCCACCATATAGCAGCTATAACTATACGCCGTAAAAAGCCGAACGCAAACAACGTAAAAAAAATGCGTCGGCCGGAGGTACGTTCGTGGATCGCCGTATCTAGCTAATTTGCATACTCGACGGAATTAGACGGAAACGCCACCTAGCGGCCAGCGTAAATATACTTCTACGATCCGACGGCGTACTAAGACGTACTCCTGACGGATCGTTCCCTCATTCCGTCGTATCTTGTTTTGTGGATACAAAACAAGGATATGACGTGGGAACTCTGAAATTACGTGGCGTATCAATAGATATGCCGGCTTAATTTCTTTGTGGATCTGGCCCTATACTAGTAAAATTGGACCCCAAAGTAGGAATATAGTCTGCTTTCTAGTCTTGTGATTTTATACCAAACCCAGTTGTGTAAGCAAAAAGGGGTGCAAAAATTGTCATAGATTAAAGTGCAATATGTTCAGTAAATTCTATTGAGTACTGCTTATGGGGAAAGTAGCTTCTAAAATAATAGAACAAAATACAGTATGTGTTTAAAACATCCAATCTATTTAAATACAGCAAATGCAACAAAATAGTTTGTGAATGTTTAAGATAGTGTTATTATTTACTAGTCAAATATTTCCTTTACCATAATAGTGAGGTCTCAAGTCTGATATAAGGATAAACAGTTACATACATCAAGATCACTGGTGAAGTAGAATTATTTCACAAAACTACTAGCTTGGCATGCAGCTTTCTGGCTGCCTTAAAGTGGTTCTAAAGTTGGGCATTTTTTACGTTCTGCATTAAGGTTAAAAAATGTCCCATTATTTGTAGCGCCCCCTCATGCCCCCATATACTTACCTGACCCTGGCCTTGATCCAGTGCTATGCCCATCTGTAGCAGCTGTGCCCTGTCTCTCTGCTTACCCAGACACTGGCTCGTGCTGTTGTCAATAAAATCCTGTGAGCAGATAGCAGGAGGCAGGGCTGAGATGGGCTGTGTGTGTCAATAGATGCACATAAAATGTAAAGGTAGTGCTGCGCTGTACATCAAATGTGAGAAAAAGTGCTTGTGACAGGTACACTTGACAAGAGGCAATATGTAAAAAAAAAAAAATATAGCAATAAAAGGAGTAATCAACATACAGTATAAGCTGCAATGCTTCGAAAATGCTGCAGTGGACTACAATGCCAATGAAGTGTCCAAAAACAGTGAAAGAAAAAAAAAAACGATGATAGTAAAAGTGCACTTGGAAAATAAAATGACCGAAAACAATTATAATAATAAGCATGTAGCGCTTGCTCAACTGGTACACTTAAAAGGTACAATAAATAATGCGTAAACAAGTATTGAGAATAATGTCCATAAGGTGCAGGCTGAATAGGTGACTGTGTGGTAACAGTGATCAAAGTGCAAGTGCTGGTGCTAGTAGTCACTCTCTGGCTTGGAGTTCTACTGGTAGGTGGTTGCTATAGATCCATGCATTGTAATGTGTGGATGTCCCCTTACCTTACCACTGTAAAGTAACAGCGTGTGGGTATATCTTTCTATCTCCTGGTAAGTCCCCAGTCTGGCGTCTCCGGCTCCACTGGTACGTGTCTCCTATCTGGAATCAGATCCCCCTTTTGTGTCCATGATGTGTCTGCATCAAGTAAGCCTCACAGTGGGGCATGTGGAAAGAGGGATGCATGATAGTGTAGTATTTCCAAACATTTATTGGGTATTTGCCAATAGTAAAAACAAGGTACTCACAATAAGAAGTATCAAACAGGCATAACAAAAGTGAGCAGTGAGCTTGACCAACGTCACTTCAGGTGCCTTGTGTTCCTGCACGTGTTCGTCACAGTCATGTGACTTCATCAGGGCTAGATAGATGCACATAGCCTGGCTCAGGAGTCAGCCCACAGGTGCCTCCCTATAGGAAGTGGCTTTCTATGGTAGCACATCGAGAATAGGAGGAGGCCAGAGCATTGTCAGGGAACCTGAGAAGAGGTTCAGGGCCTCCTTATGCAATGCCATTGCACAGAGCAAGTAAGTGTGCCATGCTTTTTATTGTAATTTAAAAAAAAAGCTTTACAAAGGCTTTACTTTTGTCCCTGCCCTCTCTCTCAGCCACAATGTATAAAGAAACGATTTTATGGTAAGATTAAAAGGCTTGAAAACTGAGATGCTGTATGTGGAAAGCCTATCAGTTTGAAAACATTGCACCTTGCCTGTCTCCTGCTCTCTCTGACCTCTCTGCTTTCTTCAGCAGTTTTTTTCCAGGTCTCTTCAACAAAGAAACTCTAACTTACACATACAATTCCAGCTAATGAGTTAATGCACAGTATAAAATCAGACTGCTGAAAACCTCGGTACCTGTGATTTTAAGCTCCTCTTACCCCCAAATCATGCTTGATTAAGTGTCCATACACATTCTGGGATCCCTAATATTATATCTCTAAAACAGAGTAAAACATCAAAGAAAACAGATGATCACTAATCCTAGCAGCGCTGCCTGTGTTTACATTTCACTAGCTTTTTAATGCTTTGCAGGCCTTTCAGGCAGTGAAAGGGTTGAGAAAATATGAGTTCAAGTACATAAAACTAAGAGAAGGGATCCTGGCAGATACATCTAGCAGAAGATCAATAGTAAAGCAGTTTTTTCATGATTTATTTTCTCTCGTCCTTAGCTGTAATTTCTTGACTTTATAAAACAAATTGCCCATTCAGGAAAAGCGCAATCTTCTTCCAGAGTCCTTTTTTATCTGAATTATGAGTTATCAGGCATAATTGGACCAATCCATCAATTTTTAGGTACTATGAAAACTTCCTAGGTCATCACAAAGGGGCATATGTATGTTTAGACATCTGACATTAAAAAATGCTTTTAGGAGAAAACATTTTTTTATTTATCTTCTTGTCATTATGTACATTTGAAAATATGCCTATGATAGGCTATAAACTTTCTGCATAGCTCATAGAAAAATCATGCATGGGAGTGTGTAATGGGCGTATGGCATCATTTTAATATTTTTGGTTGTTTATTTTTATTTCCTGTATACATTATACCAAACCAAAAAGTTTCTCTTAAAGTTTTGAGTTTAATGCATCTTTGTGGGAAAAAATAGCAATAAAAAAAATATTATTGCATACACAATTACTACATAATATACCACATAATTACCACACTATATTGTTATTGCATGTTATTAACCACTTGAGATCCGCGCTATCGTCAAAAGACGTCCACAGTGCGGCTCTCAAGTGCCGAGTGGACGTTTTTGGACGTCCTCTTGTTTGCATTCCCCGTGCGCGCCGCTGGGGGCGCGCAGCGGGGAAACACTGTGCCCGGCGCATCGCTGGGAAGCCGATGCGTGTGCCTGGCGGCCGCGATGTCCGCCAGGTACCCGCGATCGGCGATGACAGCAGGGATGTGGAGCTCTGTGTGTAATGATGGGGTGTAAACACAGAGCTCCACGTCCTGTCAGGGAGAGAGGAGATCGATCTGTGTCCCTTGTACATAGGGGCACAGCATCGGTCACCTCCCCCTGTCAGTCCCCTCCCCCCACACATTAAGAACACACCCAGGATACACATTTAACCCATTTTCTCACCCCCTAGTGTTAACCCCTTCACTGACAGTCACATTTATACAGTAATTAGTGCATTTTTATAGCACTGATCGCTGTATAAATGTGAATGGTCCCAAAATTGTGTCAAAAGTGTCCAATACGTCCGCCGCAATATCGCAGGCCTGATAAAAAAATCGCAGATCGCTGCAATTACTAGTAAAAAAAAAAAAAATCATAAATCTATCCCCTATTTTGTAGGCGCTATAACTTTTGCGCAAACCAATCAATATACGCTTATTGCGATTTTTTTAAACAAAAATATGTAGAAGAATATGTATCGGCCTAAACCGAGGGAAAAATGTATTTATTTTTAAAAAAATTGGGATATTATTATAACAAAAAGTAAAAAATATTGTGTTTTTTTCAAAATGTTCTGTCTTTTTCTGTTTATAGCGCAAAAAAAAAAAATCGCAGAGATGATCAAATACCACCAAAAGAAAGCTCTCTTTGTGGGAAAAAAATGGTAAAAAATATAATTTGGGTACAGTGTTGTATGACCGCGCAATTGTCATTCAAAATGCGTCAGAGCTGAAAGCTGAAAATTGGTCTGGGCACGAAGGGGGTTCAAGTGCCCAGTAATGAAGTGGTTACAAATTACCTTTCTTACAAAGTACCTTAATAATCTGCAATGCTGTAGTTTTCTAAAAAAAAAAAAATCAATAAAACATGGCAGCCTGTCATTTCCTGCTTATGTGATTGGCTGCTTGATTTTCACAGAAGTATGCACAAAGATAAAAGAGTCTAGGCATCCTCTGCAACAATAATGTAATTTTCAGTGATAAACTCCCAAAGGGTTAATGACCTCCAAAGGAATTCAGCTCCTGCAATTTTCATCATTATAACATTGCAAATGCACTATCAATTGCTGATTGATAATGCAAAAGTCACTGTAATTCAAATTTACTCTGCTAATCGACATGGGAAAACAAATAGCCTTTTCCTTTAGAGCAGAAACATGTAGGAATATGCAACAACGTTTGTTAAAGTCTTTACAGTATAATGTGTATTGATGAGGGCGTTGTTTTTTTCTCAACAAAAGTGGAATTATTTTTAAGTATGTTTGTGGTTTTCTATATTTTACAGACCACAATTTCACACAATGTCTGATATTTATCAACAAGTGGATTAAGAATTCAAATTTTGCTTTTGGTGTACTTCTAAACACAACACATTTTAAAAAAATGTAAAAATAATAAAAAAATGCTACACCAATAACTCAATTGCTATAAGCAGAAACTCTTCTGCAAGACATATTGTATGAATAGTTAGAAAATTGGATAAAAATAAAGATTTGCACTAAATTAAAAAACAATATAAATAAAAAACCAAAAAACACTAATAGAAAAAGTTTCCACAAGTGATGTGATTTCCAAGTGTCGATAATCTTGTTGTGCATCTCCACCATCCAGCACCATAGAACGTGACTTTGTGCATCAATGCCAAGACCAAAAGGTAAGAATGTCAGCTTACCAGCTTACAATTTTTGCGTGAATAAAGGTTTTAAAAATGTTACACCATGTGGAGCTCTTTTTGGTGAACGCTGCTACACCCGCATTGGGTATGGAGTTCACTAAGGACAGGAGGACTCTGGGGACCATCAAACGCCTTGGCTGGGCTATAGTCACAAGCATGATTGACCTCTTGTAGTGGGAGGTCATTTGGAGCTGGCAAGCAGTCATTCTTACCTGGTGGCATTGATGCACAAAATGTTTTATTGTTCTGGAGGTGTGATGGGTGTAAAAAAATAAGGTTTGTATTTCAGGGCTAAGACTTAAGTTTGGACTTGTCAGTATGGGCTATTTGGGGCAGGTGAATGAAGCAGAAATGTTAAACCTTAGAGGATAATAAAACTTTCAATGTTTACTTACTCTTTTGCCACTCCCACAACCACTTAAGTGGCCCTCCCTATCTCTCCACAGCTCTACAATCATCCTACAATCATCCTAGTTTTAGCCTCTATGGTCTGGCCTGCCATGTAATGTTTACATCCTGCTGCTGGCCTTTTCTTCCCAATGTCTGCATTTGTTCAGTAAAATTATTTGAGTTATCTCCCAACGACGGCAATATTTGAAAATATTTAAGAAAATTATTCCAAAGAGTTATAATTTAAGTTTTTACTTTGAATACATTTTTTATGCAGAGATTTAACTATCCACAAGTGGCAAGGTAGATTAGCTACTACAATTATGCCCCATACACATGATCAGGCTTTTGCCTGGCCAAACTAACATCGGAATTCCGACGGAATTCCATTGGAGTAAAAGAGAACATGTTCTCTATCTAAACTCCGATTGAATTCATTCAGAAAAAAGACAGATAGGGCATACACACGGTCAGAATTTCAGATGGAAAAATATTTATTGAGGAACAATATCATCTATGCATGAAGTGTTTTTTTTTTCAATGAGTTGCTCGACTCAGGGACTTGTATTGTGGAAGAGAACAAAAAGCCATAACTATTATGTAACACTGCCAAGCTAGAAGCAGAATCTGAATACATAATAAACAAAGATAAGTCTCTCTATGTACATATATAAATACAAATTATACTTTGAAACAAATAATTTCTAATAAAAGTATTTAAATCAAGATGATCTTTTTTACATGTTTTTATAAAACATCATAAGAAATACTATAGTATTTATTTATGCCTGCTTCTTTAAAGTGCCTGCTTCAGAAAGTAGCATCATATCTGCTCATGGTGGAGATAAGGGCTGTTTTGAGTAATCTTTAAATCCTAGAATCTTCTTTGACATGGTTCATGCTTGAAATATTTGTTAAAATTTGCTGTGTCCTGTCAAAATTGGAGTGATTATTCATGTATGGGTTGCTCTCCAGATATATCTATCAATGTACAGTAAATTACTGGTTTGGTTATATCACATATATGGTTAATCTGTAAGTAAAACAAACAGTTTTACTTACTTTGCAGCATTAGCTTACTTTATTTGCTGCATGTTCCCATGCTGTTATTCCACAATGAGCTGAATAGCAGGTTCACTACAGAGTGCAACATACTATGTTCATATTGAAAATTATTTATCTTGATGTGAGAATTCAGTAAACAGTTGGAATGGCCAAAATGAGAAGACCACTAAGACAATGTCCAGTTTAGTAGAATAGTTTGAGAGCAGATCAACAATATTGGGTCCAGTCTGAACACCAATAAATACTGGAGTGGATGGTGGTCGGACTAACAAGTAACAGGTAAGAAAAAGGGGAGGGGTCCTTAATCAGGAAATTAGGAGGCATGATTTAATTTAAGTGGTAAAAGTGGAGCATCAATTGGGGCGTCAATACTTAGGCGTTTAATTTGATACCATTGCAATGTAGATTGTTTAGTATCTGCGGGCAAGGGTTGGTTGAAAAATTCCCAAGCATCAAAGAAAAACAAATGACATTTAAAACAATAATGTTAAAAAAAATTCAAAATGTATAAAACTTAACATTTATGTTTTACAAAATTTGTCTAGGCACTTACAAATTCCACATTATGAAATCAGAATCAGTTTCCTAATCCTAAAATGAAACTTTATTTCATGAAATGAAAAATAATGACATGCTAATAGCAGGAGGGAGATATGTGTTTCATACCTAATGTGTAGGTATTTATGTAATTAAAAGCTAATCAACCATGAATGCTAGTGCTTAAACCATAAAATGAGATGGTGTGACATCCATATTGTGATGTAAATAGCATTTACATTTAATTATATATCTGTGAAAAAGAAATTAGAAGGAAAAGATTAGCAATAATAAATATGTATCAAATTGTGTGTACATTTCAAGAAATGAAACCTGTTTCCCAAAACACATTTCTTATCTTCCTGCATGATGGGAGTAGAGTGATGTGAGTTCATTTTACCAAAAGGATAGCTCAGATAATAAGGCATTTTCTGTGATAGGAAAAGGAGTAAAAAGGTTTGTCCAGCCTGCAGAAGTTGTGCGTAATTCTTATTTATAATCTAAATACTTTTGTATATCTTCGATTCTGTAATACCATTATTTCCGTTTTTTAGGACCATTATATAAAAGAAAACTTGTACTTAGATGTATGTGTAAATATCAAGGTTGCCATTGTGATATTCTTCCAGAAATACCAGCTGGTATTTCTTTGGCTTCAATACCTTGAGTTGGTTAATCAGGGAAAGCATATTGCAAGTTTGGTAAATGCAACAGTTCTTAACATGGCCTAAAAATCAAGGTCTCCTTATTATGGCAGGATCCTCAACACCATTCCAAACTGCTGCATGATTACTATTTAAAAAATAAATAAACTGTAGAGAAAAGTTAGAAAGTATACGGTACTTTTCACTAGGTGTCCGAACTGGAAAGGGCATTGCAAGCTCTTCCATGACATCCTTTGAATGTTGAGTATTCTAAATGCCATGATCCTTATTTTACCCAGGATCTCAGAGGAAAAATTCTAAGAACACCCTTGCACAAATGCCAGCTATTAAGTAGCATTTTTGAACGGGGGTGAGGAGCCTAATGTAATCAGTAAATATTGCTTTTAAGTGCGTTGTTCACTTACATTTTTTGTTCCCTAATTCACACCCTATTAAAAGCACCAGTCAGCTCTCCCACCCTTAACCTATTTTTAAGAAAGTACAAAATTATTATGATGGAGAACTCTGAGGTTAAGCTTTGAATTGAGAAACCTTGCAAGTGCGTCTAAACAAAGAAGAAGAGAATAGTTGTCTAACAAAGACTATACTCCATTTTTTTTTTTATGGAAGATCTTACATAATGTTAGTTATTGTTATTACTAAGCTTATTACATACTGGGAAGGGTTTCAAAATGTAATGTAAACACACAGTAACTCATAGTGATCTTTAAGATTTTAATTTATAAAGAATAGATTAGAAAAAGGTGATCTTTGATTTTCTATTTACCCTACTGTATAAAGTTATATATGTCTGCAGTCATAGAAATGTCATTGGTCTGTCAATATTTTTTTGTGTAAACTTTGTTTATTTGGTTAAGTCACAGCTTGACATATAGTTGCAGTTTAAAAATATTGGTGACACACATTTTTCGTTACATGAGGAAAAAATAAAAAAGTCAACATGTAAAAAAAACAGAACCAGATACAACATGGGGGTGTTGCTGAGACACCTAGGGTGTAAGTCCCCTGTGTTTCCACTGGCCTGTTATCATATGGTAGACTCAAGATTTCAACCGCTGACTACATAGTGGCCATCAGAGAAGGCCCCTTGTTTCACTTCAGCCTCAGCAGATGAGGGGGTTTGGGTTGTCCCCACGACACCGCCCAAGCCTAGGCCCTACACCGGAAGAGGTGGGTAAACAGGACCTCCAACTAGCCTACTCTAGTGCTCCGCCCAGGCCAGAGCCATGCCCGGGCCGATCCTGCTCCTCAGTGGCAGGTAGAACACTATTACCTCCCACTTGGCAACTCCTGATTCGGCAGGGAAACCACGTGTTGCTTTGCAGCCATAACCAGCAAGGAGGCATGCAATTCAGGCCTCCCATTAACAATAACATTTGACAGTAAACAGATAATAAGGGGGGGGGTGATAAATAACAAAGAAGGAAAAAAAAGGAGGGTAGTAGAGGGTGAAAGAGGGAAGATACAGGGAAGGTGTGAGTAGGGAAGAAGGGAAGAATCAGGGTCCTACCGTAGCTCCTGAGAGTGTCCAGTGCCCGCCTCGGACTCCCCACCGCCGGCCCGCCAAGCCTTTCATCAGACAGGTGTGCACAACGCTCGCTGTCCATGCCTTGATCCAGGGGGGAATTCCGCTACTACCGGGGTCGGTCGCGGTGGCCAAGTGCTGGATCCGCTAGTTCTAGCAGTGCCACATCCAGGCTAGAAGGGACCAGAGTGGGGCCTGAGAAATGATCCACCCACAAGGACCACATGGTGGCAAACTTATCTCTAGTGCCCTTACATGTAGCTATCCAGTCCTCTGCTTCCCTAATCTCATTCACCTTACCCACCCACTCCTTCCTGCTCGGTACCTGCGTCTTCTTCCAGTAAATAGGAAGCAATCTCTTGGCGGCTTTCAGCAGGTGGGGTAGCACAGTCTTTTTGTAGCGACTGACCGGCATGGGAGGAATGTGTAGGAGGAAATGGACCAGGGAGGGAGGGACCTCTATCCTTAGGATTTCTTTAACCTGTTCCCGAACATCGTCCCAGAAGGGTACAATCAGTGGACAGTCCCACCATAGGTGTAATAGGGTTCCGCGGCCCCCAAAGCCTCGCCAACATGAATCAGAGTTGACTGGGTATTTCCGTGCCAGGTCATCAGGCACCCTGTACCAGCGTGATAATAGTTTGTAGTAAGTCTCCTGCATTTTGGAGTCTATAGAGCTGGAACGGGTAAGCTGGTAAAGGTGTGTCAGCTGAGGCCCCCGTAAACTCCAGGCCTAGGTCCCTCTCCCAGGCCCGGACATATGTGGGTTTGGAGGCTGAAGCGGAGGACCCCAGTAGCTGATAAAGTTCCGAGACCATATGTGGGATTGGTTCCTCAGCTATAAATAAGCCTTCAATATGGGTAAGGGATGATATGTCTCCTTTGGAGCTGCCGTGCACCTCGAAGAAGTGGTGCAATAGTCTGAATCTCCAGAAGTTCATCTGCAGTCCCCCAGGTCCAGCCGCCAGGGACTCAAAGGGTATCAACTTGCCATCCCTCAACAACTTTCCACAGCTAGCATTCCCATCATCTACCCAAGTTCCAAAGAAAGCTGTGCGTTCACCTGGGGTAAACCAGTCAATATTAACCTGCCAGCAAAATAGTTTTCAACAAATGGCTGTATTATGGTTGGAAGCACAGTGATCAGGATCATGGCCAAAGTTATAAACTATTTCAGTAAAAATAAACACCGGGCACATCAGACTAGTCTAAGCAATTCTAGAAGGGAAAAAATATTACTAAACAATAGCCCAGCTTATGGAATGCATTAAATTAAACATAAATTGGGGGACTAAAAAAAGGGGGCTGGGAGTCTAGATCTTTTTCTTTAGATTTGGAAATGTAATCATTATAGTGTTATTTTTAAATGCTGTACCCTTTTGGGCAACTGCCACTGGTGCCAGATTGATGACCAGTACATTGATGTCTAATTAATGGCATCATTAATGTCATACATTTTCACTTCATATTTTTTTCTCTTGGTGTTTGAAGAAGTAATGCAGTTTCTTTTTTCTTTTTTTAATAAGCCATAGTTAGGGGGCACAGTTTAGTAAAACTGTAACTTTAGACCACCAATAAAGTGTCATACAGCTCTTATTAATGTGGCTGAGGCATCTCTATGTATGGAAATTCCAGGTCAGAAGACCAGGCGTTGGCATACAGTATATGAGTCAGATAGCCATCTACAGTTATTTTGGGGTATTGCAATGTCAGTATGAACCAATGTTAGAAGAGGCATAATAGAGTGAAGAATATGATGATCCCGCCAACATGTTTGTGCTTTAAAAACATGGTCATTTGCTTTGTCAGCAGGAAACTAAGTTTTATTATACATACTCTGTTCCGCAAGTTGTCAATTTACTAAGCCATAAAAATGTTCTCAGAAGTAGATCTGAATGATATTTTATTTGCTTCTAATGCAGGCTTATTGATGTTTTATATAACGTTTGTGAAAGCATTTACATTTAAAAAAAAAGATAAAAATTGTTTTGTCTGAGTTTGAGTGTAAGGCACTTTAAAAAACATGCACTGACTATTAGATGTTAACTTAGCTTTTAACATTTTCTTAGGGATTGGGTTAGTGCAAGAAACAAAGGTTAGGGTTTCAGGTTTATGGGTTCAAATGGTTGATCTGCTTTAGGGTACATTTATTTGTAGTGTTGAGATTAGGGGAGACTGAATACAAGTTATAAATTAACTGTTGGTTTTAGGGGATGCTGTTTGATTTCAGTTAGAGAGAAGGTTAAAGTGTACTTGAAATTTAAAAGTGAAAATTTTCTATCATATAGGGAACATTGAGAAATGTTATTTGTGCTTAAGCAGTACTCAGAAAGCTTAACATTTTCCTGTGAATTTGTCCTAAATAATAGCAGTGCACTTCCTGTGACAGTGTATGACAGTGTATATATGCAGTGCATCTGAGCCCTGCTGCCTCTAACTGCTATTCTAAGGACACTTAATTATCACTACAGTGTTGCTGGCTGTTTCCATATTGGAGAGAAAGCTACAGTGAAAGGATCTTCCTGCGTCTGCTTAAAGCTCAAATATAGTGAACATTTTTTTTAATCAGCAGCTGGGCCAGTAATTACAATGAATAAAAAAGTATCCTCTGTGCTGGTGGCTACTGTGTTGCCTGAAATCTTTAGTCCTCCGCCCATTAAATACCTAGGCAGCTGTGATCTTTTGGTGCTGTGCAGTTGGTTCCCACAATTAAAAATGATCTACGAATAAATGGTGAATGGATGATGTGACGGAACTGTCCCACACTCTGCTTGAGTGCTACCGTCAGTATACCACTTCCTCTAGTCTGAACATATCAGATATTATAGCCACATATTACAACCAATAACTAGGCAGGACTAGTTTAGCTGCAAAACTGTATCTCTTTATTGAACAAGAATACAGGATTTGTATACACTACACACTCAGGTGAGGCTGATCACATTATCATATGCAAACACAACTGTATACAGAAATATAATTAACATAACAAACAATAAGTTAATTAAACTAACACCACTTGGCTGACCAATTATCCACGATCCCTTGGCATGTTCCCGTGCAATAGGTGTCAGATCTGCCCCTATGTTGATCGCACGGCTACTTTCCAGGATGCCCATGGACAGGGTACTTTTGAGATCAGGGACCTGATCAATTGTTCTACCACCCGGGTGATTTATTTAATCACCTGCCCATGCCCTAAAATATACGTTAGTAAAACCAAACGTTCCCTCAAAGTCCGTATTGGTGAACACCTAAGAGAAATCAACGAAAAATAAAAAAATCCTGAAAAACCCCTTGCTAAACACTTTGCGGAACATCTCAATAGAAGTTCCAAGGGAATGACAGTAAAAGGAATTTATTCTCTTAAGCTACCCAGCAGACGAGGTGACTTTGACCGTATACTCCAGCAGAAAGAGAAATGGTGGGTATACCGTCTCAAGTCCCTAGTCCCTGTTGGTTTGAATACTGAACTGAACTTACAAATCTTCTTGAACCCTTAGGAATGTCCCAATATTGCTTTAACACATATTAAACACTATATATATGTCCAACTTGGTCCTATCTAACTCCTTTGCCAAGCCTTACCTGCCCTTACTTAATAATAATAATAAAAATAACAATTTTCACCTTCCTGTAATGGTTCACTACCATACACTCTGATACTCTTTAACTTTATTTTCAATGTGCAAATTCCAAAAAAATATATGCAAAAATATATGAAAATGCTAAAATTGGAGTATTCCCCTTTTAATAATATTCCTTTTACTCTTTCCTCGCTCCTATTTTCCTGTACTGAACCTATTCCGATATTACGATTAAAATAAAAGCATTTGCTGATGTATTTGAATACCAAGTTTACCATCAGTAAGGAAATAGTTACTTCAGAATGTGTTTGTTCACTGTTTAGTCCAACGCCCATCCCCCTGTTGTTCTTTCCCTCTGTTATTATTCCCTTTTTCATATCATTAATTATGAATACACGAACAATAACTATTCCAATACGCCAAACCCCATGATGAAAACATAAAAATATACATAAAAAAATAATCTCCATGATCGCAGCAGCGCCCGCCGCTCCATACGGTGGCCCAGCATCAATTCACTGCGTATCGGTGATAGCATCAGCTGAGGTCTGTGTATAAAAACATCCATCAGCTGACATTAGACTACGTCCAGGAAGAAGCTACGCCATTGGCTACGGCGAAACACGTCGACGTCACCATCCGACGCTGGTCACGTGACTTGTCGGCGTGAGAAAGAGACAGATGGGGAGGAATTGCAATCGGCTGCAGCAACCATGCCCGCGATTCGGACCTAGAGCGAATCCCACCTCATACCCAACAGGGAACCTTGTATGAACCCTGCATGAACGGGACACCACAAGGGGTGAGCCTCCATATGATTTCTTGAAAGGCTCCCTACTACCCCGATCATTATACCGGGCGGAACTGGTATCAACTAAAGGTCTGTACTCCAATTCCATGATACATAATTCTGATTAGGACTGAAGTGCATTTACCTCCGGAATTGTACAGATGGCCTTGTGTACTGAATATTGCACTGCACTGAATATTGCACTGCCTTATACCTTTATCACTGTACTATGCTGAAACCATTATCAACTTCTAAGGCACTGCATGTTGATTCTAATGAGGCACAGCCCCAACTTGGATGAAATTGATTGTTTCAGTGATCATACAGATGGCATACTGTGTTGAACCATGCATTAATTTGCACTGACATCACATCAGTGAGACAGACATATCTGTGCATTCCCAGATATTCACTGTTTACACAGCTTCCATTACGCAGCACACAGCAGTCATTGCTATCCAGCCCGCTACTAAGTTTACATACCAGGGCCTGTGGGAATAATTATTGGATCCATTTCACGATTCTTGTGATCTACTCTCCAACTGAGTGCTCATAGATACAAATTGAGCGATTGAACTCTGCATAGGTTCCATTGATTAACATCCGGTGCTATTTGCCTACCATTAATTAAAGAAGGGAAGTCAATCCAATACCGATACTCATTGATGAACTCAATCTTACATTCTCTTCCCCGCTAGTACTGTACCCGACGCATTGCTGCAGCCATTATTTCCAATATTTTTCTTATCCTCCTCCTCTCTCCCACCCCCCCAGGGCTCAGCCATTGATGAGTGCACTTATTAGACTTAATAGTCTGGATGTCAGGTGACACCACTTGTCCCTGACTCTATTTCCACACTACTATACCCCCCATCCAGTACTCAAATTACATGATTACCATAGTGCCGACAACCAATGACTGACCCCTGCCAGTCCGGACAGTGTTGTGATTTCATGTTGTCCATTGTATGTCTCGTACGTTGTGTGTGTTCATGGTTAGATACTCTCTAATTAATAACATGTTTTAATAGACTGTACTGTGTTTTTTGTATCAATCCTTTTTGATGACTATTTAAAAAATTGAAAATAAAACTTTTGATACTCTAATCAATGAGTTTACATTCATAAGGATTTAGATCACTATAGTGTGGCCCATAGTAACCCCTTTCTTCATGACCTCCCCTGAGGTCACTTTCTGCCTACCCTATCTTTCTTTTCTTTTTACTTTTAATTTTTGAGATAATTAAACTAACCACCTGTGCAATCAGGGACAGACTTGCTGGCATTGAGCTCACACAGTACACTACACATTATTACAAGTATAAACACATCCCCCAATAGTTTGCTAGCAGACAATAGGTGAGTTAATTAGCACAGTTAACAATACAAATAGTGATCTCCCCCTCCTCAGCCTAGTAGACAACAGCAGACCCAGGACTTTCCAGATTTCATTAACCAGCTTTCTTTTTCACATACATATGTGCACTGAGTCCCAAGCAGGCAGAGACCATCATGGCCTCCTTAATAATGTAATTTTGCATTACATAACAGGACATCTTCCTAAATGTTTGTAGCTCCCTCAAATGCCAGGGCTCATAGTTAGTAGGCTGGAGGCTAGTGTTCAGTCCCCTCTAAAAGCCTCAGTCCCGGGGGAGTCTGTCAAAGATGAATGAAAGGTCACCCTCCTCCATTCATACAGCACTTTTCATTGTGGGAACCAACAGTATAGCTTCTATGAATGGAGCTAGGGGGCAGAAAGAGCAGGCATAGTCTGAGGACTGAAGATTTCAAGCAACAAAGCAGCCACCAGCTTAAGAGATACTTTTCAATATTTTTGTAAATTCCATCCCTGGTGCTGTTAAAAAACAAATGAAGTGACCTTATAATCCACTCTGTATATTTTTATCTGCTCCTCTATCAAGATGGCCAGTCCAGCTCTGTCTCTGTTTTTATCTCTCTCTTTTAAAAATGTTCTTCTCTGTAGTGATTATATCTGAAAAGAAGGCAGCATGCACTCTCAAGCCTACTGCACATGATCAGAAAATCGAACTAAAAAAAAAGCCATCGTACAATAATCTGATCACTAGCACACAGATTTCCAGAGCCGATCACAACAGTTCATCCAAAGTTATCTAAAGAGACAAACACAAACATTTATCTCGTATGATACCAGATCATATGATTTTCATTTAATCAGTACAGTTTTTATTGGAAAGTACAATACAAATACAATACAAATACATTACATCACTTCCAAAGGTGTATTCTGTTGTACAAGAATTTTCATAAGTTGAGTAACCTATTCATTTTCAATATGAAGGCTAGCATGCAACAAAAAAAAATACAAATCAGACGATCATTCATCCGATAGTCTCATTGTGTGAACAAGGCTTTACTGCTACATTTCATCAGGATTGTCATAGCCTAGAACTACTCACCTCACTCTCCTTCCTCAGAGTTCCACACTCCCAAACAATTTTTCCTAAACGTGACATACCTAGCTTTCCACGCTACCATCTTTCTTGCTTGGTGCAGTTCACCCAAGAGGATAAGTCTAGTTTCATAGCACTTTATTAACAATATTTTTATCATCTTCAAGCTGAAAGCTGTGTGACTTTTAAGCAATGACATGTCTATGTGTTTTGCAGTGCAGGAAGATTATCTATATGGCTAAGGCCTTTCGAAAATAAGCATCTATCTTTCTAGTATGTGAATACAAAATGTAGCTGATATACAGAGAACCATTAAAGGGGACAACTACAATTGTGCATGTAAAAAATAAAAACAGAACGTAAAATTTGTATATAACAAAAATAGAAAGAGATTCGAAAAAGAAAGAAAAATGTGTTTCACCAAAAACACCTAGATAAATGCTACAAAAATTTAAAAACAAATACTTAAAGTTGTTGTAAAGGTAAAAGCTTTTTACCTTAAGACATACTCTGCATTAAGGTAACCCTTCTATGGTCAGCTCCCCCCAGCCCCCTCCCTCAAATACTTACCTGAGCCTGACCTTGATCCAGTGCTGTTCCTGAGAGCAGCATTTGTGCTTCCTCCTCCCACGCTGGACATGAAGGCAGCAGTGGGAGCCATTGGCTCCAGCTGCTGTCAATCAAATCCTATGAGGAGGGTTCGAAAGATAGGTCTGCTCGGGATCAAGCCCACACATGTGCTTCCATTGGAAGTGGCTTTCTGCAGTTGCCCATGGAGAAGAGGAGGAGTTTAGAACTCCAGTGGGGGAACCCTGAAGAGGGGTTCAGTGCCACTCTGTGCAAGCTGTCCTTCCCGGCCATAATATTACAAAATACCAGGTAGGTGGATGTCATATGACATCCTTTCCAGAACGCACCTCGCACGCACCCCTGGGGCCACTCTGCGGCACGATCTGTCACCCGAAGTATCCACTGGACAAAATTGGGGGAAAATTAAGTATACCCGCCTGCTGCTGGTACCATGTGATTGTTGTGACCAATCACAGCAGATCACATGACAATTGTACATAATGCTTCCATTAATTCCATTCATTGTGTTCTATTGTGTTGAGCTCTGTGATTGCTCACAGTGGCCATCCACAGCCCATATGCACAATGTGATTAGCTGTGGACAATCACAGCTAGTCACAATAGTAAACACGAAATTAATGGATTTTATTCCGTAAAAATGGTTGTTTATAACAATGATATTCACTGTCATAAGCAATCATAGTGTGCAAAAAAAAAAAAGAAAACACCCGATCACCTCCCCAGAGTGATATAGTGTCATTATGGACATGGTGCTTCTTTGGTCATAGTATGCAAACAAAATTAAAAAAACATTTACTAAAAAATAAAAAAATATTTTAAATTTTTTAAATAATTATTATTATTTTATTTTTTATTTTTTACATACTCTTACCAGTCAGTGTCTCTGATAACAGCCACATCAGTTATATGATGCCATTGTACTGCACTGATGACAGTATGTAAAAAAAAATATATATATATATATATATATATATATATATATATATATATATATATATATATATATATATATATATATATATACACAGTATATATATATGAAAAAAAACTATGTTTTAAAATGTATTAATTTTCCCAAAAAAGTTCAATAAAATATAACTTTAAAAAACTTACCATGTATCTTACTAAATACCCTGGACCATTTCGGGACCCAATATGGTATATATATATATATATATATATATATATATATATATATATATATATATATATATATATATATATATATATATATACCATAGTTTGTGGACTATACAGACTAAATAAAATACACTATTGTGTTATTTTTACCAAAGAAATGTAGCAGAATACCGTTTTGGTCTAAATTTATGAAGAGAGATTATTTATTTGCAAAATCTTATAACAGAAACTATGTATTGTTTGGTTTTCAAAGTTAGTAAAAAAAACAAACAGTGGTGATTAAATACCACCAAAAGAAAACTCTATTTGTGTGGAAAAAGTGATAACAGTGATAACATTTTATTTGGCCATGCAATTGTCATGTCAAAGTGTGACAGAGCTTAAAGGAGTTGTAAAGGTACATTTTTTTCCCTAAATAGCTTCCTTTACCTTAGAGCAGTCCTCCCTCACTTACCTCATCCTTCCATTTTCCTTTTAAATGTCATTACTTCTTCTGAGAAATCCTCACTTCCTGTTCTTCTGTCTGTAACTCCACACAGTAATGTGAGGCTTTCTCCCCGGTGTGGAGTGTCATGCTCGCCCCCTCCCTTGGACTACAGGAGAGTCAGAACGCCTACTAACACACAGCTCCTTTCTCTATCTGCAACGTATAGAGTGTCCTGACACTCCTTTAGCCCAAGGGAGGGGGTGAGCACGACACTCCACACCAAGGAGAAAGCCTCACATTACTGTGTGGAGTTACAGACAGAAGAACAGGAAGTGAGGATTTCTCAGAAGAAATAAGGACATTTAAAAGCAAAATCGAAGGATGAGGTAAGTGAAGGAGGACTGCACTAATGTAAAGGAAGCTATTTAGGAAAAAAATGATACCTTTACAACCCCTTTAAAGCTGAAAATTGGCCTGGACAGGAAGGGGGTGACAATGTCTAGTATTGAAGTCGTTTACAAAATAAATAAATAATTAAAATCACTTTAAAATATGATTTCTGTTTACAGTGTCTTTGGTTTGGTTGGGGTAGGTAATGGTTAAACCACTGTCTGTTTTATTTATTTTTTCTGTCTGTGGGTTTTCTCTATACTTGCTGAGAGGAAACCCCCACTGATACAGATATCATCAGAACAAGTGTCCGAATTGAAAGGTTTCCCTAACCTATTGTTGTTGTGACAACTATAAAATGTGGATTTTCCATCCCTTTGTATTCTATTGACAGTGGTCACCTAGATAAATGGAAAGTCTGAATCACCTCAGTGGGAGCCAAGGCAACAACAAAGGTTTGAAGGGGGATCTAACCCTTCTACTCTCTCCAAAACTAAAAACAGAGTGTAGATACAGTATATAATGTAACCACTTGCCAGCTGCATACTGTATATAAATGGCTCTCTTGTGCAAAATCACGCACCTATACTTAATTCTGCACTTCCAGTCTGGCGACGACCCGCTCCCGCTGTGGTTGGATTTTTTTTTATTTTTTTATTAAAGGACTTGTCCCAACTTTGTGTTTTTTTTCTTTTTTCTCAACTTTTTTGTTGAAATGGTAGGGGTACAACGTACCCCGTTACCAATTCACATGGGGGGGGGGGCTGGGTCTGGAGGTCAACTTTGTCCGCAGACCCCTACAACCACCGGGCAAGGGTTGTGGGGATGAGGCCCTTGTCCCCATCAACATGGGGACATCCTCCCCATGTTGAGGGCATGTGGCCTGGTAATGTTCAGGAGGGGGGGGGGGCGCTCTCTCGTCCCCGCTCTTTTCCTGTGGCCTGCCAGGTTGCGTGCTCGGATAAGGGTCTGGTATGGATTTTTGGGGAGAACCCCATGCCATTTTTTTATTTTGGCACTGGGTTCCCCTTAAAATCAATACCAGACCTGAAGGGTCTGGTATGTTTTTTTGGGGGGGAACCCAACCCCATTTTTTTTTATTTGGCGCAGGGTTCACCTTAATATCCATACCAGACCTGAAGGGCCTGGTAATAGAATTTGCAGGGACCCCCACACATTTTTTATTTTCTTGGTTCGGGGTTCCCCTTAATATTTATACCAGACCCAAAGGGCCTGGTAATAGACTTGGGGGGACCCATTCCGTTTTTTTCAATTACTTTTATCTGTATTGCCGGGCCTGACAATTCATTATAGCCACAAGTAGTTTTTTTCCTTTAGAAATGTCATGTGCAGGGACTGTTATAAACATGTGAAACATGCGCTACTTTACAGGCATACTATAGACACCTCCCAGGTACGAAATTTTAAGGAATATTTCACTATTATTGTTTCACTTTAAGCATTATTAAAATCACTGCTCCCGAAAAAAACTTTTTTTTTGCATTGATACATGACCCAGGTCCCCAAACACTTTTTATGACAATAACTTGCATATTAACCTTTAAAATTAGCACATTTGATTTTTCATGTTCGTGTCCCATAGACTTTAACAATGTTTGCATGTTTGAACACATTTTTTGCCTGTTCGCATGTTCGGCTGCAAACCAAACCGGGGGGTGTTCAGCTCATCCCTAGTCAGTATGTGAAACCCTCTGTTTATTGCTCAGATGTTTACAGTTTTCCCTTGAATATTTCTGCTCTGATATTCTCCCAAAACCTTTACATGTTTATGTATGCTATTATGTTAAAACCTAATTTAATAAACCAACTAGTGAACTAGGTATAATGGCCTTTACAGTAATGCACACATTGTCCTAATGGCTGCAAGGCAAATTTATGACAATCGATGAATGTCAGAAATGTTGAAATAGTGGCAAGTACAAAAAATCTAAATCTTTCACTCAGAGGGCAAAATATTGAAGAATTATTTTTTGTTTAATAAGCTATCACATTCAATGACCCTTTATTTATTGGATTTGCACAACAAAAATACCAGTCGCTATTGATTGAATGATCACAAATGTCAGTCAACAGCTTTATGTTGCTTTATGTTCAATGTTTGCAATATTTCCTGTAACTATGATAAGGAAAAAAAAGATAAGACTAATAAGACTACTAAGACTAAAAACTAAAAAAACACATTTAAGCATAATGCATGAAAGGTCACAATTACTTTTTACATAATAATTGATCTTTTTGTATTTATTTTTTATTTATCAAATTACATTATTCATTATTTAGTTATTTTTAGTTATTTTTTAGAAATTGTTTAATTTTCCCTTTTCATATGTTCATACATTATGTGTAATTTTTTTTGTAGACTAATTTGTTTGATTATTTTCTTACAGTATTATGATACAGTATATTTGCATACTTGGCCAGTCATGAATTATGCTTAATACCGTCTTTCCCCGAAAATAAGCCCGGGTCTTATATTAATTTTGGCAACAAAAGACACAGTAGGGCTTATTTTCGGGGTAGGTCTTACCATGTAATGTGCTGTCTTCTCTCCCCCTCTCTCTCCCTGCCTGACAGGAATCCCCAGTGTAAACTGAGTTAAAATGATTGTAAAATCCTATAATCCACTCTATTACAGTATTATATAATGTATAATGTGTGTGTTTCTGTAATATAATTGTGCCAAATTCCTTCTTTATAGCACCGTTCAGCGCTTCTGTGACCCGCCAGAGCTCTCTTCCCCGCAATTATATTACAGAAACACACACATTGTACATTATATACTACTGTAATAGAGTGGATTATTAAATGTTACAAACATTTTAAACTAGGGCTTAATTTAGGGGTAGGGCTTATATTGCAGCCCTCCTGGAAAATAACGCTAGGTCTTATTCTCGGGGTAGGTCTTATTTTCGGGGAAACGCGGTAAGTTGATTTTCTATGATCATAATCACCATCTAGTGGCCCAATGTGGTATTTTCCTGACTGAGGTATTGATTCAGGGGAAAAAAATACATTATGCCCACTGGACAGAGCTGACAAACATAGGAAATTAACATATTAACCAGTTCAATCCCCCTTCTGCCCATGCCATTTTTCAGATTTAAGTACTGTCACACTATCAGTTACTCAGTCATGCAACTTGTACACAAATGATTATTTTTTATTATTTTGTGAGCCAGACAAAACGTACTTTTGGTGGTATTTAACCACTTAAGGACCGTATCATTTTTTGCGATACAGCACTGCGTCGCTTTAACTGACAATTGCGTGGTCGTGCAATGTTGTTCCCAAACACAATTGACGTCTTCCCCCCCCCCCTACCCCCCCCCACAAATAGAGCTTTCTTTATGGTGTATTTTATCACCTCTGCATTTTTTTTGTGCTATAAACAAAAAAGACTGTAAATTTTGAAAAAAAAAATATTGTTTACTTTTCGCAATAATAAATATCCTCCCAAAAAATGTAAAAAACCGAAATTCTTCATCAGTTTAGGCTGATATGTATTCTTCTACATATTTTTTTTTTTTTGCAATAAGCCTATATTCATTGGCTTGCACAAAAGTTATAGCGTCTACAAAATAGGGGATACATTTATGGCATTTTTATTAATATTTTTTTTTTTTTACTAGTAATGGAGGTGATTAGGGATCTTTAGCAGGACTGCAGCATTGTGATATGCAATGATCAGACAGATCAGACGATTTCGACACTTTTTTGGGACCATCGACATTTATACAGCGATCAGAGCTAAAAATAGCCACTGATAACTGTATAAATGTCACTGGCCGGGAAGGGGTTAACACCAGGGCATTCAATGGGTTAAGTGTTCCCTAGGGAGGTGTTTCTAACTGTGGGGGCAGTGTAGTGACTGGAGGAGGAGACAGATTGCTTTTGCTAATCACTAGGAACAGCAG
This sequence comes from Rana temporaria, assembly GCF_905171775.1. Lineage (NCBI taxonomy): Eukaryota > Metazoa > Chordata > Amphibia > Anura > Ranidae > Rana > Rana temporaria. Next base: position 142,813,209 of record NC_053493.1, on the reverse strand, counting down.
ATCGGTCTATCTTCCCCTGACAGAATAGGGATCTGTCTGTTTTCATTGTCATTTCCGTGTTCTGTCTCTTGAGCGATCACCGCTGGCCAGCGGCCATTGCGGGCGCCGGCCTGGCGCATCAGCTCCGGCGGCGCACGCACGCCCCCTAGTGATCTTAAAGCGGCTGACGTACAATGACGGCCATTCGCCCAGGAGAGCCAACCTGCCACAGTACAACTGCGGCTGTTTTAACAAGTTATTTCTCACACACAGCATTTGCATACTTACAATTACACCCAAAAACACATTTTGCTATTCCTTCAGAGTATGGGGATACCACATTTTTCACAGCCTAGATGCATGGAATGCCCCAAAATTCAGGAAGCGCCTTTGGGCTTTCAAGGGGCATACAGTAAATTATGCGTTCAATTTCTGGACTACCTATTATATTTCTTGAGTCCCTCAAATGCCAGGACAGAAGAAACATTCCCAAAATGATCCCATTTTGAAAATAAAACACCACAAGTTATTTTCTGAAAGGCATATATATAAATATAATTTTTTGCTACAAGTTTTTGGAAAATGAAAATTTATTTTTTTACACAAAGTTGTCAATTAATTAGATATTTCTAACAAATAACATTGACATACTTGGACAAATATTGTAAATTTCCCTAATGGAGAAAAACACTGCAATACAAACATGGCACTGGTACTGTCACCAGATCTATCAAAAACAAAAAAAAATGTTTTGGCTAAGGATAAACTTAAATGTTTAATTCAGTATTTTAGTTTCTTGTGATAACTAGAGTTGAGCGGACACCTGGATGTTCGGGTTCGGGTCCAAACCCAAACTTTAAAAAAAAAGTTCGGGTTCGGGAACCCAAACCCGAACTCCGAACCCCATTGTAGTCAATGGGACACGGACTTTTAGGGAAAAAAAATGCGCGGAGGTCCCCGCAAATTAAATAACCAGACCCTTTAGGTCTGGTATGGATATTAAGGGGAACCCCGCCGTCAATTAAAAAAAAAAATGACGTGCGGTTCCCCCTAAATATCCATAACCAGACCCTTCAGGCCTGGTGTGGATTTTAAGGGGAACTCCACCTCAAATTTAAAAAAAACATGGCGTGGAGTTCCCCCTAAAATCTACACCAGACCCCTTATCCGAGCACGTTGACCTGGCCGGCAGCAGAAAAGAGCAGGGGACAGAGTGTGGCCCGCCCCCTCTCCTGAACCGCACCAGGCCACATGCCCTCAACATTAGGAGGGTGCTTTGGGGTGCCCCCCAAAGCACCTTATCCCCATATTGACGGGGACAAGGGTCTCATCCCCACAACCCTTGCCCGGTGGTTGTGGGGGTATGCGGGTGGGAGGCTTATCAGAATCTGGAAGACCCCTTTATCAAAGGGGACCCCCAGATCCTGACCCCCCCTGTGTGAAATGGTAATGGGGTACACTGTACCCCTACCATTTCACGAAGGAAGTGTAAATTATTGTAAAAAAAAACACACACACACCGTAGAATAAAGTCCTTTATTAATAAAAAAAAAGAAAAAAACTCCAGCGGTGATAATCCACTCATTCCCGGCTTCCTGCTCCAACGTTGTCCTGATCAAGCGACGGGTGCGGGTGATCTCCAGCGATGGAAAGATCCATCCATCCAGAGAGCAGCATCGCTGACCTCCTCTCACCGCTGGACACAGCCCAGCGAATGACGCGCTGAAGCTGTGACATTACTTATATAGGAGAGGCAGGGCCACCCATCATGTGACCCCGCACCCTCTGACGCACCCTCTGCTACGTCACTGGGGAAGCCCAGGAAGAGGGAAGACTGGGCTTACCCAGTGACGTAGCAGAGGGTGCGTCAGAGGGTGCGGGGTCACATTATGGGTGGCCCTGCCTCCCCTATATAAGTAATGTCACAGCTTCAGCACGTCATTCGCTGGGCTGTGTCCAGCAGTGAGAGGAGGTCAGCGATGCTGCTCTCTGGATGAATGGATCTTCTCATCGCTGGAGATCACCCGCACCCTTCGCTGGATCAGGACAACGTTGGAGCAGGAAGCCGGGAACAAGTGGATTATCACCGCTGGAGTTTTTTTCTTTTTCTTTTTATTATTATTAAATGACTTTATTCTACGGTGTGTGTGTGTGTTTTTTTTACAAGAATTTACACGTCCTTCGTGAAATGGTAGGGGCACAGTGTACCCCATTACCATTTCACACAGGGGGGTCAGGATCTGGGGGTCCCCTTTGTTAAAGGGGTCTTCCAGATTCTGATAAGCCTCCCGCCCGCATACCCCCACAACCACCGGGCAAGGGTTGTGGGGATGAGACTCTTGTCCCCATGCACATGGGGACAAGATGCTTTGGGGGGCACCCCAAATCACCCTCCCAATGTTGAGGGCATGTGGCTTGGTGCGGTTCAGGAGAGGGGGGATAACGGGTCGGCTCGGATAACGGGTCTGGTTATGGATATTTAAGGGGAACCGCACGTCATTTTTTTTTTTAATTGACGGCAGGGTTTCCCTTGATATCCATACCAGACCTAAAGGGTTTGGTTATTGAATTTGCGGGGACCTCAGCGCATTTTTTTTTCCCGAACTCCGAACCCGGACCCAAAATTTTTCCAATTATTCGGGTTCGGGAAAAACCCAAAGTCCGTACCGAACCCGAACTTTACAGTTCGGGTTCGCTCGACTCTAGTGATAACCAGAATTTTTTTTATTTATAAACTAAGAGTGAACATAGTACACTGGATGACACCGCAAGCATTGTTTAGTAAAAACGAATTGAAGACTGATTAAGAAGGATTACATCTATAGTAATATTACTTACATGATCCTCCAGATTTTTTTTCTTGATTTTTTTTTTTTTACACAATGGAAAACAGGTGTATTATAGATGTACAAAATAATAAATAATATTGTGGAGAACTGGAATTCACTGAAAGCAAAATTCCCTTAAAAATAATTGACAACAAATATAAGTTTGTAATGTTTGAACCTCTACACCTTAATTGTTTAATGGTGTATCCTCCCCTGTAAGAAATAGCTAATTGTCCTTATGTTTAGATATATTCTCATCCTTTCTGTGTGAATTGTTTGATCAATGGCAGGCTGTAAGGCAGGGGTGGCCAACCAGTGGCCTGGGGGCCACATGTGGCCGGCGGAGCCCTCTAATGTGGCCGTGACCTCCTTCTCTGGAATGGCGGGTTGGCAAGCAAAGATTGCAGGTTGTCAACCTGCCATACCACAGCATCAGTGTTGTGATGTGAAGCTGGTGGTAGAGTAAGAAAGCGGCTGCAGATCAGAGCCCCATAAGCCGATGCTTCCTCTACAGCGCCGGCTTTTGCCACAGGCGGAGTCTATTACAAAATTCAGGTTACCCGCAGGATAGACACAGCTGCACTCGTGGTATGGGTAAACTGCAGCAGATCAGTGTGAAAGCAGTCTTAGGCTCTTTTCACACAATCAGCCCGACCAAATGGGACCCTCAATTCACCTCTATAGAGCGACAGATGTCCGTTTACGCCCGCCTACCTCCAATCCGAAAAACATTTGTCCCCTTCCATCTGGGCTTATCGGAGGGCCTACAGAGTAGCCGTGACCCATAATCCATCCACTCCGCTCATTGTGGCCCGTGACTGATTACAAAGTTGCTTAAGTGGCCCTCACTCTTCAAAAGGTTGGGCATCCCTGCTGTAAGGTCTTCACATCTAAAATAAAGACTTTGGGCCAGATTCAAATACCGTTTACGTTACACCGCCACAAGTTTTCAGTCTAAGTGCCCGATCCACAAAACACTTACCTGGAAATTTGCGGTGGTGTATCGTAAACACGTCCGGTGCAAGGCGGTCCAATTCAAATGGGGCGGGTACCATTTAAATTAGGCGCGCTCCCGCACCGGACGTACTGCGCATTTTCCCGTCGCAAATTTTCCGACGTGCTTTGCGCGAAATTACGACGCGCCAGGGTTTTGAGAATCGCAACGTCAACAAAGCACTTACGCCGGGAAAAAGAAAAAATTAAAAAAAAATTAAAAAGCGATGCGGGAAAGACGGGCATACTTTAACATGGTGGAGTAATTTTCCACCATGTTAAAGGTGCACTATCTTTGCGACGGAAATCTAACACTTTCAACGACGTAACGACGGGAAAAATCTTCGTGGATCGCTGTAACTCCTAATTTGCATACCCGACGCTGGTTTACGACGCAAACTCCCCCCAGCAGGGATCCGACAGTGTAAGTCCATTACACCTGTCGGATCTTCTGGCTATCTATGCGTAATGAATGAATGAATCAGTCGCATAGATACTCTGAGAGATACGACGGAGTATCTGAGATACTTCGTCGTATCTCCTTTGTGAATCTGGTCCTTTGTTAGCTGGAATTTTTTTATGTTTTCAGCATTGATCTACAGATTTAAATAGGATGGTATCATGCCTTAATCCTAAGTAATTATTTTTAAAAACCCAACTCCTGGCTCAGCTTTCCATGCTTAGGCTTCCCCGTGAAGCCCCTTCCCACATTCAGAAACTTTAGGTCAGTTATGTAATGTCTGAGGCCCTTTTTGGCTCTTCTCCTGGTGGTGGGTGGTCTGCATCATTACATTTTGAATGCTAGACAATATTCAACCCAGAAGAATGAGGACATCAGGTGGCACAAGAGGGCTAAACTGGAGGATAGTGCCAAAAAAAGCCAAAGTTGCTTTTTACTTTAAATACTGGCTGAGGTTCATCTTTCTTTTAATGCACATAGTTGGGCTTTAATTAAATCTGTCAAAGCACTAAAAGCAATTCTTTTACCCTTTTACCAATTCGAAATTCAAAACTGTACACGTTCCTTGGTGTGATATTTAAAGAGTTTATTATTCCTACTTACAAACTAATCCAAAATCAGTAACACTTTGGAACATGTTGATCTATATTAGTGAAATGACAGCTCACTTCCCATCCATTTTACTGCATTAATGTAATGTATGCTGGAGCACTGTGTGTTCCTCACTACATACTGCAATTAGCGCATACCATTAATTTCACAAAAGAATAGAATTTAGTAGATCAATGAATAATATTGAATTGTTTTGAAAGGATTAACAGAACATTGAGTATAAAGATATTGCTTCTAATGACATTCTGGCATGCAGGGGTTTAGATCTCTCAAGACAACACTCCATTAGCAAATGCTTTCAAATTAGTAAACGAAAGAAACCTTTAGTCAACCACTGGGGAGTCTTTACAGTAGGGTTTCGATTGGAGTCTGAAAGCAGAACTGTGAGCAGGAGGTGTTTGTAAGAATTTCTAATGGCATTTTGATGTACATGTACAAAATTGATGTCGGAAGGATCATTGTAGAGCCCCAAACAGTGGAATATTGAGGACACATTCAGGTGGCAGTCACATTCTGGCTGGGTGAGCCCAGTATATTTTCTCATGTCACAGTTGATTAGCTTCACGGAGAAGTGGAAAGAGTAAAAATTCTCTTATTATTACAGCCTGCCATATCAGCCTCTTTTCCCTTTGAATGCAACATTAGTTTTTGTCCAGGACTCTAACCACTTTCTACAGTTTGGGGAATTGTAAAGTAGAAACAATTTTCCCAGCAAGGTTGACCTTCAGAGTAATGAGAAATGACTGGAATTGTCTATGTTTCTCTAAAATTTTAAGGTGAGGCTTTGTGAATGGGATAATATGCTTTCTTTACCAACTATTATTGCTAAGATATATATCTTCTACTTTCAACCAAATGTTTTGCTCATCCTCAAGATTATATAGACTGGATCAACTTGTGGCCAGATAGCAAATTTATTGGAAAATAACAATAATATATTTTAGATCTTTTATCATAACTGTAGTAGGGGTTGTGTTTTTCTATCATTAAGTAAACCTTAGCTTGTAAAATTCTGAAGATAAGATGTTTGAACCCTTGGAAGTGATGTGAGATTTTACTGTTATGGTGTGAATCCAGCAGGTTATACACTTTTTTTACACTGAGAAGTTTGCTGCAAACTGCTCCAGACTTCTTCTTGATAAGAAAACACAGTCAGGCAGAAAGTTAATTTTAGCATTTAAGACCCAGAAGAAAAAAAAATGGATTTTGGTGGAACTGGAATTCCATTGTCTCAGAGTACCAATATTTACAGCTGTATACCTGTATTAAAAAGGGACTACACATATAAACATACTGTATGTAAGATATTGTTATATTTGGACATGTGTTGCTTACATTTGACATTTTTGGCTACTAGATATTTTTTATACAAATTACAATTTGTGGATGATACTTTCTTTTTATCACACACTCTTCCTGTTTTTTTTTTTTTTTTTGTGAAAACATCTTTGTTTGCTACAAGACAATTTAATCTCTACTGACAGCTTTTATAAGTATTCTCAGTCCACTAATCACCTAAGGAATTACAGTGCCCATAAAAATATTCACTCCCTTGGAAGCTTTCATTTTTTAGTGTCATAGAAATTTGAATCACAATGAATGCTATTCATTTTATTTTAACACTGATCAACAGGAATAGACTATTTTATGCCAAAGTGACGACACATGTCTGAAAATAGATGTTTATGTAAATTATTATTTTTTAAATCAGAAAAATGTTTTATTGTGCCAACAAAATAAAGTACAGGTTACAGACCACCATTAAGAAAATCAACACAACAATAAAACATGTACATCATGTGGAATACAATAGTGGCACAAAAATTATAATTATGACACATATAGTTAGAAAAACAAAAATTATAATTATGTAAATTCTAGCAATGAGCTTCTCCTATTTACTCTCCTTTGGTCTGTTAAATATACCATTAAAAATGATATGTTGTTTCTGCTTAATAAGTGCAACAAAATACCAGTTGGGCTTGTCAGAAATTCAGAGCTGCCCTGTGTACACTTCCTATGTTATCTTAAGGATCCTAATTAGCCATTTTACTTCTTATCTTTGTTAGAGATGACAAGTGGAAAAAAAAATATGGACAGCCGCACTCCAAAAAACCTTGATGGTTGTCTTTATTTAAAAAAAAAAAGGAAAACTGCACTACAAGTCACAGCACACAACACGGGAGTAAAACAGTGGACGCGTTTCGCACTATAAATTAGTGCTTAATCATATCTTTCTTTCTTTGTTAGAGATGAGTCAGTCCATATTTTGTGGAAACTGAGGATTCAAACGTTTAGCTAAAGACAAAGAGGTGAAGCTGATACAATTTAGTTCTCAAAAATGCATTGTCAGCCCACAGTAGGATTTAGCAGCCCTTTCTGGCAAGTCGACAGGTATGTACTTGCAGGTTCTTTATATAGATAAAACATGGGGAAATGTGCAGGAGATGTGCTGCATATTATTTTGCCCTGACAAACTTTCATTTAACTATATTGAAAAGACACAAAATAACTGACTTTATAAATATACTTTCCCATCAAATCAGCAATTTGTAGAAGTATTTTTTAAGGTGAAATTAGAGCAATGAGTCTTTGTAGACAGGTCTCATTTTATCAGATTTGTACTTCTATGTAAAATATAACATTGGAGAATGCATAAAAAAATCTGCTATAATGTTGTATTTTGCTTTTCTTGGATCTTATCATTTGATTTGAGTACTCTTAAAACATGAAATGCAATAACTTCCATAACAGTGAGCCTATTGTTAAAATTCACAGTTTACGTGAGTTAACATGGCACTGTAAGTATTACAAAATCAAACTATAATTTTGAATAAAAAACGTAGGTACTTACAGTATATTTGTGATTAATTTTTTTTATCATGTGACCTATAATCTAGGTAAAGACTGTTTTTTTTTTTTTTTACAAAATAATTGTAAGATGTATTCCTTGGGGGTTTTAATTGGGCATATGTAAGATGTTTTAAATGTCGAAAATTGATCCTGCCAGTTATTTCAAACTTTTAAAATGAAAAGCAATGCGCAAGAGCAGATATCACATGTTGCCTGTTATATTTCTATTTGGCAGCTATCCCTCTGAAAAGCTGTCTGATTTTGTTTTACTTGTGTTACTAAAGGTTCAAACTCCCCGACTTGTCATTTAGAGCAAAACGAGAGAATCTCTTGCTAGCCTGTCCCCCGACTCACTTACACTCAACTTCCACATGCTTCCCCCACCACTCCATTTAGAGTACTGTGTTTATGCTTGTGATTAACTTTATAGACATAACACCGATGTATATAAAAAATATACCGGTACATTTTATTACAGAGAACATACATAACAGATCATAAAAATTCATTAGCTATTCATAAATAAGCCTCAGAACAAAAATATCATATTTTATATACCTACCTGTAGGAAGTGACCTTTGTGTCCTTATTCCTAAGTATATCATACTTTACCGGGTTTGTAGGTGGTGTGTTATTTTTGTTCTGAGGCTTATTTGTGAATAGCTAATATATTTTTATGATCTGTTTTGTATGTTCTCTGTAATATGTAATATGTAATATCTATGTTATGCCTGTAAAGTCCATCATCTGCCAACTTATCTTTTAACATTCCAATATATCGAGACGTGGCATTGTGTACTTTGGGCCTGATCCACAACGAGCGGGCTTAACTTAAATACTCGGATTTAAGTTACACCGACGCAAAATCTCTACCTAAGTGCCCGATCCACAAAATACTTACCTAGAAATTTTGAGCGGTGTAACTTAAATCCGTCCGGCGCAAGGCGTTCCTAATTTAATGGGGCGAGTCCCATTTAAATTAGGCGCGCTCCCGCGCCGGACGTACTGCGCATGCTCCCGACATCATTTTCCCGACGTGCTTTGCGCGGTTTTATGTTGCGCCGGGTTTTGAGAATCGCGACGGGCGTAAAAAAAAAAAACGAGTTGCGGCGGGGAAAAAAAATTAAAAAAAAAAATGACAGCGACGCGGGGTAGAATGGTCTACTTTTACAAGGTGTAAACAGTTTAGGCCTTGTAAAAGCAGCCCTAATTTTGCGACGGCAAATTAATACTTACAGAGAAAAAACGAAGCGTAAAAGCTTTGTGGATCTCCGTAAGTGCTAATTTGCATACCCGACGCTGGATTTCAACGAGAAATGCCCCCAGCGGCAGCAGCGGTACTGCATCCTAAGATCCGACAGTGTAAGTCCCTTACACATGTCGGATCTTCTGCCTATCTATGTGAAACTGATTCTGTGGATCAGTTCCATAGATAGAAACAGGGATACGACGGCGTATCAGTAGATACGCCGGCGTATCCCTTTTGAGGATCAGGCCCTTAGTTTTCAAATCCACAGTTCCACTCTGTGATGATATGACTTTTAATTATCTATGTTTGTGATTAGCCGCTTAAGCCAGAGCAATTATTTATTGGAGGAGGTCATGTTTCCTTGTACCCAGAAGAAACTGACATTTTTGACGGCTCAAAAGGTGGGAAATATCTAGGTGAGTATGAATAGATCTCTTTAATTAGAGTGTCTTCTGGCTAATAAAGTATTAAGTAATAAAGTAAACAAGCATCTTCTGTTATATAGCAAGATCTATATTTCTGCATACGCTCTTACAACATCCCTACTAGGAGGTTAACCAAGTGCTGAATTTTTCAAAACTGCAGACACAATTTAGCAGGAAGAGTTAAAAATAATGCATTAACTGTAAAAGGTACTAATAAAAAAAAAAAAGAGAAGATAAAATAGTCACCAATTGAACAAAAGCTGACATGTAGGTTTACTGATAATTGTCTTAACTGCCTGACTTCAGGGATCCCTTAACTCCTTTATCTTACCACCACTTATTTCTGAATCCACGTTTCTTTTCTTTTTCCTTTTCTCTTTCTTTTTCCTATAGCACTGATGTTTTTTTAAATTTTTATTAGGGAACTGTAAATAGTATGTTTGACAATCAGGTTTCAGATTGAAGGGTTATTTTCTCTATTTGTCTTACCACCACCGTTTTTCTGTCCCATCCTTTTTACTCTTTCTACAGCACTGATTGTTTTTAATTATTAAGAAATGCAAAAGAGTATGTTTGACTATCAGTACCAGATTAATGGATTAATTTCCGCCTGATCAGATTAAATAGTCATAATAATGGTGACTAAAACTAACAGTTATGCCCTGTACACACGATCGGTTCATCCTATGGAAACAAACCGATGAATTTTTTCATCAGATAACCAATGAAGCTGACTTTCATCAGTCTTGCCTACACACCATCGATTAAAAATGTGATAGTGTCCAACGCAGTGACGTAAAACACTACGACGTGCTGAGAATAATGAAGTTCAATGCTTCAGGGAATGCGTCGACTTGATTCTGAGCATGCGTGGATTTTTGACCGATGGATTTCCCCACAGACAATCGTTTTTTTCTAACAGTTTTTTAACCATAAGAAAATTTTAAAACAGGTTCTATTTTTTTTCACCGATGGGAAAAAAACTGATGGGGCCCACACACGATCGGTTTGTCCGATGAAAACGGTCCATCAGTCCGTTTTCATCAGACAAACCGATCGTGTGTACAGGGCATAAGGCATCATCTTTTTAATGGGTTGGAGCACATTACTCAACAGACTGACTGTACAATTTGTTTTATATACTCACCAGTGGCGTAACTAGAGACTTCAGGGCCCCGGTGCAAGATATCATGAAGGCCCCCCCCCCCCCCGAAAAAGCCGGATTTTGATACTTCATTTTTCTACACTGTACAACAAAGTAAAGGGGGTGGGGGGGTGGCTGCAGCGGCAGTGATAGTGCTATACTCTCCCACCACCACCTGTGCCTTTTACTGATCCCATCCCTCCACCACTGATCTCATCCCTATCGCCCCCATCACCTCTGTTGTAGAAGAGTAATAGGGGGATAGGGATGGGATCAGTGGTGGGGGGATGGGATCAGTAAGAGGCACGGGTGGTGGGAGAGGATGGCACCACCACTGCCAACCCCCCTCAAGTACCACCGCTGCCACCCCCCTCAAGTACAGTTTACCCATTGGTTGATAGAGGTTACTATACGTCATTACCGCTCACTGATTGGTTGCAAGGGGTTACTGCACATTATTACAGCTCACTGATTGGTTGCTATAGGTTACTGCTTATCATTATCACTCACTGATTTGTTGCTAGAGGTTACTGCAAATGTATACTGCTCACTGAATGGTTGCTATGGGTTACTGCTTATCATCACTCACTGATTTGTTGCGAGAGGTTACAGCACATCATTACCGCTCACTGGGTGACAGGGCAGTATTGTGGTGTGTGATGCAAATGTTGGGTTAAAGTTGGTTGGATGACAGGATGCAGTTTGGGGTGATGTGGCAGCATTGGGGTGAGAGGCTGAGATCATATCTCCCCTATAATGATAGGGAGTAGGGTGATAGGATACTAGAGGTGGGGTACAGGAGGGATGAGGATGATAATGACAGTAGGCAGGGTGGTAGGATGCCAGATAAGGGGTACAGGGGGATGATGATGACAGGGGTGGAGTGGTAGGGGGCCAGTGGTGGGGTAGAGAGGAATGATAGGGATGTTGATGACAATGGGCGGAGTGGATGTCAGCAAAGGGGGATGATGATGACGGCAGCGGGTGGGGTGGTAGGAAGCTGTCAGTGGGGTACAGGGAGATGATAATGATGGGGGTAGGGTGGTTGGATGATAGAGGTGGGCTACAGGGGGATGTTGATGACAGGAGGCAGGGTGGTAGGATGTCAGAGGTGGGAGGTATAGGGATGATGATGATAGTGGGTAAGGTGGTAGAAAGCTGGCAGAGGAGTACAGGGGGATGAAGATTACAGGGGGTGGGATGGTAAGAAACTGGCAATGGGGTACAGATGGGATGATGATGGTGGGGGTGGGGCGGTAGGAAGCTGGTAGTGGGGGATGAAGATGACGGGGTGGGGTAGTAGGACGCTGGCAGAGCGGTGCAGGGGGGATGAAGATGACAGGGGCGGGTGGAAGGAGCTGGCGGTGCAGGGGGATGAAGATGGCACGAAGCGGGTGGAAGGAGCTGGTGGTGCAGGGTGATGAAGATGACAGGGGGCGGGTGGAAGGAGCTGGCGGTGCAGGGGGGATGAAGATGGCAGGAAGCGGGTGGAAGGAGCTGGCGGTGCAGGGGGGATGAAGATGACAAGGGGCGGGTGGAAGAAGCTGGCGGTGCAGGGGGATGAAGATGACAGGAAGCGGGTGGAAGGAGCTGGCGGTGCAGGGAGGATGACAGGGGGTGGGTGGAAGGAGCTGACGGTGCAGGGGGATGAAGATGGCAGGAAGCGGGTGGAAGGAGCTGGCGGTGCAGGGGGGATGAAGATGACAAGGGGTGGGTGGAAGAAGCTGGCGGTGCAGGGGGATGAAGATGACAGGAAGCGGGTGGAAGGAGCTGGCGGTGCAGGGAGGATGACAGGGGGCGGGTGGAAGGAGCTGGCGGTGCAGGGGGGATGAAGATGACAGGGAGCGGGTGGAAGGAGCTGGCGGTGCAGGGGGGATGACAGGGGGCGGGTGGAAGGAGCTGGCGGTGCAGGGGGGATGAAGATGACAGGGGGTGGGTGGAAGGAGCTGGTGGTGCAGGGGGGATGAAGATGACAGGAAGCGGGTGGAAGGAGCTGGCGGTGCAGGGGGGATGACAGGGGGCGGGTGGAAGAAGCTGGCGGTGCAGGGGGGATGAAGATGACAGGAAGCGGGTGGAAGGAGCTGGCGGTGCAGGGGGGATGAAGATGACAGGGGGCGGATGGAAGGAGCTGACAGTGGGAAGTATGATGACAGGAAGTAGGGTGGTGGTGCCAGGAACAAAGGATGATGAGGAGAAGGATTATGGCAGGGGGTCAGCAAGTGACATCATATGCCGGAGGATGGCATAATACCAGGGCTGTGTATGTGGGTTGCTAGGGAGGTGGCATTACTACACTACAGGATGCTGTCAGTGTCGGGCAGGACCACGAGACAGTACCTGTAGGCTGTGGCAGACTGGCTCCTCGATGACTGTCAGGCGCCAGCTCTGCAACCGTCCGTCCATCGGAGGAGAGAGCAGAGAAGGCACGACCGCTGCAGCCATTACACACGCTCTGCACATGGCAGGAGACTTGCAGAGCGCGGCAGAAGGGGGGGGAGCCAGGGGAGGGGAGTAAGCGCAGCCGTCCACTGAGACCTTCGGACAGTGAAAGTGGTCAGTCAGTTCCGCCCCTGGTCAGGAAAAACTAGTTGCGGCCACCGGCTTTGGTACCCCGTTAGAGATGGCCCTGGGGACACCAATCGGGGGGGACATTCCTAATTAGAGAGCCGCCTCAGAGGTGACGGGCCCCCCGGACTGACAGGGCCCCCCGGACTGACAGGGCCCAGTCGCAACCGCGACTGGTGCGACCATGAAAATTCCGCCACTGATACTCACAACTATGTAGTGCAATTTGCCCTGATTGGTTTCAGATTTAATATATTGTTCACATTTCAAAGCTATGGTAAAACTAGGCTATTTACAATAAGACTGTAACGGGCATGCCTAGCTTAGTGATAATCCTAAGCATTGTGGAAAATGATCTGTCCAACAGTAATGCTGTTGTAGCATTCAGATAGCCATGGATGCTTTAGCTACCTAAATACATAAGCCAACACTATAAAATCACCCATCCAGTCTGTTTAGCATGGCTAGAGGAAATTATTGCATTTTCTCCTGTTTAAAGAAGAGTTCCACCCAAAAATGGAACTTCCACTTTCATGAATACCTGTCTAATTCAGGTATTTGCTCCCACTTTAGGGTAAAGATAGCTGCGGCTATCTACGCCATGTCCGGCCCCTCCTCCACCCCCCGCTGTCTTCTGGAAGGCACACAGGTCCCAGAAGACAGCAGGGAACAGTAAGGGCGCGCAGAGTGACTCATGCATGCACTGTAGGGAACCAGGCTGTGAAGCCACAAGGCTTCAATTCCTGGTTCACCTACCGAAGATGGCAGCACCTCCACCTGAGAGCCGAGGGACAGATCAGCTTCGGGTGAGGATATTGCAGGTGGCTTGGACAGGTAAGTGTCCATATTTAAAAAGTCAGTAGCTGCAGTATTTGTAGCTGCTGACTTAAAAAAAAAAAAATTAAGGCAGAACTCTGCTTTAATGCATGTGACAGAAAGCTAACATTGTATGACTACCATAAGACTTGCATATTCAAGAGGCGATTCAGTTCGCATGTGCAGCGCTATATAAGTTTTTCACTCACTCACTCATATGCATGCTGAAATAATGAGTGTTTGAAGTGTATTGACACTCTTTGCACTACTAAGGAGCACTTCCTTTGGCTCACTGCTCCTCATCTTTTGGTCTCAATTTAGCCCCTCTGGACTGGGCCCCATTCTGAAATAATAAGTGTTTGAAGTGTATTGGAACTCTCTGCCCCACTAAGGGGCAGTTCATTTGGTCTACTACTCTTCATCTTATTGGCCCATATTAGGCCCCTCTGGACTGGGCCCCATAGCTACTGCATTTGCTGTGACAGTAGTTGCATCAATGTATATGTCTAATCGTGCTGCTTTTATTAAACATATCTATTCATGATTTCTAAATGGCAAGAAAGAAAAACACAACAGACCAGAAGTAAAAGCCACTGCATGGTAAAACTGACCTAAAGATCTTTAAAGATGTTTCTACTAGCAGTAGTAAAAGAGTGATTTGTGAGGCTTTGGAAAGTGTTGATTTTCTGTCGGATAAATAGAGCTCATAACTCTGGGGGAGTACAAATTGCAGGTGAAAGATTGCTACTGGAGGTTGATATTTTACTATCTGGAAAAAAATATTCACTAGGCCTTGCCCAATGTGAAGACAGGGTCTCTTAAAACCACTTAAACTCCTGCACCCATAAACGTATTATAAACCAGAGAAATGTTTACCTTTCAATTTTTCATGGGTTGATTTGTCATTGCTAAAGACACAAACTGAAGACACAAATGTAATACTTATGTAGCGCCTGGTTACTTCCAAGTACCGATGCTATTAAAATTTAGAGGGCGATCAGAGTACTAATGACTCTGATCCAAATTACAATGTTCAAATAGGGTCTCTGTTTCAGATTGGCTGTGCTGTGGGCTCATTCTGCTGTTACTGGGCTGCTATCCCACCCCAGGGCGACAGGTGACAGCAGCAGAGTCGAGACTTGGGTGTTCTTTTCCAGCAGCCAATCAGGGGGGAGTGTCTTCGCTGGGCATGCTGGGAGAGGGTACTTATGGGACAGACGCCATTGAGTCTGGGTCTTCTTCCAGTGTGGCACCCACCTTTAGGGTAACCACATCACGCGGTGTTCCTGGTTCTGGGACCATGTTGGTCCAGAACGTTTGAGCAACGGCAGGGACCAGTAATCGACTGGGTTCCCACTTTTGAAGATCCTAAGCGGTAGAGCTGTTCGGTGGGGAGTCCGTCTGAGGAGCGCCAATGAGAGGCTGGCGGTCCAAAAGGAATTCAAAAAACAGCTGGGGATCAAGGTAGCCGGACACTGAAGGATTGATCACCTGTCAGTCGGTACCTGGGCGACGTTAAGAAGGAGATCCAGGCGTAATTCTTCCGAGGAGGATTGCCTCCGCATTTGCAATCAGAGAGGGCCCGTGGCAGAGTTGTCTCCCTGAAGTTCATTCCAAGGAGGGTCTGTGGCAGAGACTTTTCCTCAAATCCAAGTTCATTCCAAGGAGGGTCTGTGGCAGAAACTTTTCCTCAAAAGGTTTTATTGATACTCCGGCTGCCAGGTCAGTGAGAGAGGCCTGTCCGGGTACACTAAGCCCACTCAGGTAGGAGTGGTACGGAAAGTGTTACGTATGGGAGCAGGACTGTTACAAATACTACGCCTGAATCTGCTGTTCTCCTTCTTCTTCCAAACTCTATCATTTCATCACTGGTTCATTGTTTTTACCTGGCTGGGTAATAAAGAGCACAGAAAAGACACTTGTTGCGGACATTCCTTTACTATTGCTCTATTCACCATTCACCCCTAGGAATTCGGAAGAGCCACGAGGTAAATGTGCCACCCAAAACAAACCAGCAGCTCCTCCGGGGGTAGTGCTACACTCATATCATTATTTTTTATTGCTTTCTAAAAAAATGTATATGTACTGTAAGTACCATAAGTTAGATATAAGAGAAATTAAATTCTCTTGACTGCAGTGTCTTTTTTTAATCATTAGGCACAGTGTAGGAGCACAACTTTACAGAATTAGAGTGATCTAAGGATGAGATATTTTAAAAAAGTTGTGTGTGTGTATATGTATATATATATATATATATATATATATATATATATATATATATATACATATATTTTTAAACCTAAAAATGTACAGTGTATGTCACCATAACTTATAAGCAAGATGAAATTCTCTTGACTGCAGTGTCTTTTTTTAATTTCTTAGATTAAAGTGGAGAGATATGTTTGTATCTTGGAGATGATGGCATAGGATACTCCATCTTACTGAAGACAAGCAATCTGTCCAATTCAAATGCTGTGGGACCTGTATCACATTTCACACCTTGATCCCTTTATCATAGTGGTAGCTGTCCAAGGAAAACACCAATTTAATAGAACATTTCTGCTTTGCTCTATAAAAAAGCTATTGCATGTCAGAGTTTTAGTGTTTGTATTCTTTTCTCAAATACATGTGTGTGTGTGCTTGAAAAATGTTATTTTAAGTTGGAATAGATAGCATAAAGTTGAAACATCCAAAATATGTTTATAACTCGTGAATTTTCTGGAGATAAAATCTCTGCACCTGACTTCTCATGTCCTCACACTACCACAGTGATGACAAGGGGGCACAGTCTTCCTGTTTTTTTTTTCTAGTTATGTTACAGTAGAGGAAATGCAGCAGAAAGAGTGAGACTCCTACTGTTGTGGCAGCTGGGAAAAAAAAGAACTTGGTCAGGGAGACTTATTGCTGGAGTCAGTATGAGTTACAGGTAGCAGGTAAACCCGCGCATGCTCGATAAGAGTTCGACACATGCGCGGTAGCATATAAGTTTAGTGTGGGGTGTAGCAAGATGGCGGCGACGGCATCGAATGTGACGAGCGCCGGCTCGTCGTAGTTGATAACGTCACCGCGTTCTTGCCATTCAAAAGAACAGCGGTTCTTTTGAATGGCCGTCTGTATGCATGGCTTTGCAAGACAAGCTTGCCAGGAATCCCATCAGGAAAACCAACATTTTTTTCCTGACCGGATTCCCGGCCGTGTGTACAGGACCTTAGTTGCTATACTTTGCTGTATTGGGCTGCATTACTATTGCTATGAATTGCAGTGTGGTGGACTATATATATTTGTGTGTACCCCCCCCCCCTCCCAGCCTTTAGTATGTTGGGATATGTCTCTACTAACTTTGCACATCTAGACATTGCAATATGTGCCTGTTCTTCTTTGCAGAACTGTTCAAGTTCAGTTAAATTTGATGGTGCCTGTTTGCGGACTGCAGTCTTCAAGTGGTTTAAGTCTGGGCTCTGACTAGGCCATGCAAGGACATTCACCCTTTTCTCCTTTAACTACTATGTGATATTTTTTTCCGCGTGGTTTGGGTCATTGTCATGTTGGAAGGTAAACCTTCTCTTTGACAACTTACTAGCAGAGGGCAGCAAATTTTCCCCATCCATTTTTCCTCTACCCTGACAAGTGCCCCAGTCCCTGCTGCAGAGAAACATCCCCATAACAGGATATTACCACCTCCATGCTTTACTGTAGGAATGGTGTTATTTGGATGGTGAGATGGAAGTTTAGATGTATGCATTTATGGAATCGGTCTTACTTGTTTTTTTTTGTATGGAATTTTTATTTTTTTTGGGGAAACAATAAAATAAAAATGCACAAACAAAAAAGGATCAATAATGGATCTGCATGCATTTTTGTGGTGTGAACCAGCCCTAAGTGTAATTGGAAGATGAGCCCGTTCTGCAGGACAAAGTAGTGATCTAGCATCACCATCTAGAGGCAGGGCACATCTGTCTAATCTTAGAGTGACCATGCATACCAACCACAAACGATGCAGGGCATAGTGAAGTGGCTGATAAGGCCTATTTTTTTCTCCCAAGCACAGGGCAGCCAGGTATCATCCACTAACACACCTTCTTCCTCCTTCTTTCAAGCTAATCATGCCATAGCCCACTAAACTGGCAATGAGGTGTCAATAGAATTAACTGATCATATGGTCACTCTCTTACTGCAGGAAGATAATATTGGTCATGGCCAAGTGGCTCCGATTCACCTAGACTAGCATCCACTAGACCAGTGAGGCAGTCCTGCCACTACATACCCTTGCACTACCTGTCCACATTATAAGGCACCTCGGCCATCCTCATCTTGTCAGGTTCCCCTGCCAGACACATGACAATCATGTTCAACCAGGCAAGGTTGTATGTGAACAACCTGCCTGCTATACTTTGCCAGGGAAGACTGACACATGTACTTTGCCTGGCACATGTCTTCAGTCTTATGTTACAGTGATTCATCACAAAGTACCCTGGCTTCCAGGAGGACCTTCATCAGACCAGACGAGTTGTAGTCACTTAGGTAGGGTAGGTAGTCATACCCTGCCATGGCTTATTTATTCATGTAACATTCATGTGACATCTCCACATGATTGAATTCATTGTTGGCCACGCTACAGAGGCTGCATCAGCAACAGTCTACAATCTTTAACTACCTATGCAATTACTGTATGAGGGGATTTATTTCACTGCATCAATAGGTCATCATTTAAGATTCAGAATTGGGGTACCTTTTGAAAAGGTGATCAAAATGATGATGTGGTTCATCTTGTGTTCCTCCTGGAACACGCATTGTTTGGCTTGATATAACAGAAACTGGAGACACAGCATTAGGAAGAAGAGGAGAACTTGTTGCTGTTACAGAGCCACAGGAACTGATGACCACTGTCTGAATCCTTGTGAGGTCAAAGCAGCAGGAGGCTGAGAAAGAATATGAGGAGGACAGTCAGGGTCCTGGTGCCAAGAAGGAGGCGGAAACAGGGCAGACTTCAAACAAGATATTTAACCCTCAGTGACTACCACATGGAGTTTGTGGTGATTTACATTTTTTTATGGTAAAATGTCTGTGCTAGGATCTCAGAATTGTTGTTATAAAAGAGAAGGACCACTACTACAGGATTCACCTATTAGAGGTGTCAATTCTGATTCAAATATTACATTCATTGAACGCCAAACTAGATTCCCCGAGCCCTCACCTATTACTAATGTTAAGTTAACTAAAATACTATTTCTTGAGGATCAACATTTTCTACTTAGGAATTGTAGAAGAACACGTGCTGATATGCCAGCAATTAACTTTGTATTAGGACCTATTTGAACTGCAAAAGGGAGATTCCCCTAAATGGACTTTAAAAGAATAGATCTAGAAAAATAGTTTGACACACTAAGGTGTAAGTAATGCAAAATAATTTATTTATAACAAAGTTTTAAAAACAGAAATTGGAATGTATACAGATCTGTCAGTACAACTTCAATGATCAAGCATGAGAGCAAGTGTCTTCTGTCACCCAACGAGTTTCTAAATACACAATTTTTTCTTCAGGGGTGTGGTTTAGAAGACAAAGACGTATATCTACAACATTATGTAAAAAATTATATTCTATTAGAAATCATACAAAGATGTTTTTTTATAGTAATTGCAGTGAGTAGTGAGGATAATTGTTGTAGACAACTTACATGCTTCATTGGTGTTTAACAGAAAATCATTCCAAATGTCATCTTTATGATTAAAACCAAAAGGAAAGTAGAGAGTGTAGACGGCAAAAACGTCTCAGTCTGTTTTAGGGATAGCTCAAAGGACCTGTAAGAGCATAATTGCCCAGCATGCCAAAAAAGTAGGGGTTCACAAGAGAGCAGTTAGGCCTGCAAATCAGAAAATATATATATATATGTATCGGTATGGTGATAATTATATCCGACATATTGAAACCAATACAGAAATAATATAAAATAAAATTGATAGTATGGTAGCTGCATTTGCCTTTAAATGCTGTAATTTGTATATAATTCATATCTTTCACTTTAATATCAACGACAGTGCACGTAACTGTCACATTCTAGTGAGCACAATCAGTACTGTTGAAAGCATTCACTTAAATAGTAGTAAAGGTAATTATTGTTAAACAATAAATATTGGATATGGATTAGCAGGCACTTGCAAAGCTGGACTTGGGGTAATTATAAATGTAAATTAAAAATTCTTAAAAAATGTAAGAATTTTGCAATATTGCTTGCAAACTTTTTTGAACAGCCCAGATTAAGTTTCACCTCCTGGAAATTATTCTGTTGGTCATAAAAAATTCACAATTGGTCAAATAAATACATTTTTGTAACTTCTTTGTTTGTATCATTGCATATGGGTACTTTTTAGTAATCCCATTAAAAATGTGAACTCTTAGGCCCCGTATACACGGCCGAGGAACTCGACGTGCCAAACACATCGAGTTCCTCGGCCAGTTCAGCCCTGAGGCCGCCGAGGAGCTCGGCGGGCCGAGAGCTCCCATTGAACAACGAGGAAATAGAGAACATGTTCTCTATTTCCTCGCCGAGGTCCTCGTCGGCTTCCTCTGCGAAATTGTACACACGGCCGGGTTTCTCGGCAGAATTCAGCCAGAAACTCGGTCGGAAGCTGAATTCTGCCGAGGAAACTGGTCGTGTGTACGGGGCCTCAAAGTGAAGCTCCACTTGTTCGCACCATTCCCCGCTCCACTGCCACATTTGGCCCTTTTGGGGGGGGAGAGGGTACCTGGTTTTGACAAGTACTCCCACTTCTTGGTAGGATCGCCGCACAGTGATTTATGTCAATTCAAGCTCCTTCTCCTTCTTTCTGCTTCCTTCTGGGACACACAACTCACATATGCACAGTAGGAAACAGGCTGTGAAGCTGCAAAGCTTTACTTCCTGTTTCCCTTACTACAGATGCCTGCGCTTTCACTAGAAGCCAATTGACAAATTCTTGGACAGGTAAGTGTCCTTATTTTAACCACTGCGCGAATCGCCATAGGTGTACGTTAAACTGTGGGCACACGCATGTGCTGAATGGCCAGCGGGGGAGCCAATCAGCAGGTCCAGTGGACTTGATGTCCGCCGGACGCCCCGCAATCGTTCCCCGCAGTGACAGAACTAGGATCTGCTAAAGTAAACAAGGCAGATCTCCATTCTGTCAGGGGATGACACAGAGATCCTGTCTTTCTGATATCCAGGAAGCCTAATTTGTGTGTTGTCCCAGGCAGCCCATCCCCCATACAGTTAGTAAACACACTGAGGAAACACATTTAACCACTTGATCGCCCCTGATGTTAACCCTTTTCCTTCCAGTGCCATAGTACAATGTCAGTGCATATTTTTTAGCACTGATCATGTGTTGGTACATAGTCATAGCTAAAGTATCATAGTCTATAGCAAAATGTAAAAAAATATTGTTTTTTTTTTTCAAAATTGTCGCTCTATTTTTGTTTATAGCGGAAAAAATAAAAACCGCAGAGGTGATCAAATACCACCAAAAGAAAGCTCTATTTGTGAGAAAAAAAAGGACGTCAATTTTGTTTGGGAGCCACGTCGCACGACCACGCAATTGTCAGTTAAAGCGACGCAGTGCCGAATCGCAAAAAGTGGCCTGTTCTTTGGCCAGCCAAATGGTGCGGGGCTTAAGTGGTTAATTGGAGATGCCTCAATAACAACACGCTTTTACTCTATATTTTACTCCTCTTGATCAATTATTAAGAAAATATGAAACCTACATTTATACAATATCTTCTTTCAAGAGTTGTAATAAGTATACAAAAACTACTCCATAAACTCTTAAAAAAATAGGACTTGACATACTCCTATAATGAATGACATATCTAGCATTTTAAGGTTCCTTAGATTCAGTCAGTGTGTTACCTGTATTTAATTATCTGCAAAGAGTATGGCATGTGTATGTGTTACTAATTAATTTAATGAATTGGCAGCTTTGATTTTGAGAGAGATCATTTAAGCCATAATTTATGCTCAACATAAAATGAATATCAATGATCAAGAAAGACATGCTGAATTAGCCAAAGCCCTGAAAAGACTTAATATTGAAATGGAGGAAGAGTGATAATATACTGTAGCAGTTACAGTATGCAGAAACGTATGAACATAAGCAATATCCATCATCAGTTGTAAAATATTTTAACCTATATCAGGTGGAACTATCCTATAATACTTTATTTTTAGCAAAAACCCCAAAAAGGTTCTTGAAGTTGAGTGGGTAAAAACAGTTTTCCAAGTAAATTAAAAAAGTTAGTCAAGACTGTGTTCAGCTAAATTATATAAACAATGTACAGGATGCTAGGGATGGTGCATGGTGAGGGGTTCTGTGATAGTACAGTCAGACAGGAAAAGGTTGATTTGTCTTTTTGGTAAGTCCTCATTTGTGGCCTGGAATTCAGACTTATAGAGACTTTTGGTGGGAAAGAACCTCCATGCTCTGACTACAAGGATCTTAGTCCCAAAATGGTAACCCACTTGCATAAGAAACTTGAAAAGCAAAAGAGATCTGTCAGCAGGTGTCTGTGGGGCAGTGTGGAGTGTTTGACAGCTGTAAACTGGTTCTGAGTTTCTGAGGTTCTATTTTGAGAGCTCCCGTAGCTTTTTCTGTACCCCAAATTGGATGGAAACCCTAAACCCAAGTTGGTGGTGAGTCATTATGTTGTTTTGATTATACCAGGGTTATTGACTAATTGCTTTATTTTTTTTTAGGCAGCTGCTCTTTTGATTGCTTGTCTTGAATGTCCGGTGAAGATGGTTACTTTTACAAACTGCTGGTTTGTGATCACTTGGACTCTGCATTACAATTGCTATTAATTGCCTAAAAACACTAAAAATGCACTAAAAATACAATCATCAATCCTGCAGGATATCATGTTGACTTGGAGGTTGACTCAAATACCTTAACTATGTTTTTCTGAAAACCTTTTTATATGTCTCAGCAACATTTACATAAATAAGCTATAAACAATTCACATTAGGAGTAACTTAAACATTAGAAGTTGAGTGACATTTAGTTTACTAGATGTCTGTGTGTAATAAAGACATTAAAAATGTTATTTTATAAAGTACATTTTTTATTTATTTTCATCCTTTTTGCATTTCAGTGCTACTGATGCCCTCCAGCCCCTTTCAACCACTTCCTGTCTACATGCATGTTATGCGCATCATTGTTCAGCAGAGGCTTCCTAATAGTCACAAAGGCAAAACATCATGTCAAATGAGCATTGATACAGTGGCTAATAGTATCCACTAGAATGTGACAGGGTGATAATGTAGAAAGCAGCTGGGAGACAGGGGTTAGAGGATTGTCACCCTATAAGAGGAAATGCATGAATAAGTACCTGCATGGCAAAACTAGGTTAATATATAAGGTCTATAAAAATATACTGTATCAATAAATATATAAAGTCTGGGAAGTATGTCAAAGGTCTTAAGCCTCGTGCACACGCTCGGTTTACTCGGCAAGAACCAGCATGAAAAGTGCTTGCAGAGCTTTCTTGCCGAGTATACCGAGCGTGTGTACAAGGCTTTCAGGTTTCTCGACAAGAAAACTGCCCAGAATCTAGACGAGAAAAATAGAGAACATGTTCTCTATTTTCTCGTCGTGAGATTCTCGGCAGTTTTCCTGCCGAGAAACCCGAGCGTGTGTACAGTATACTTACCTGGTCGCCATGGAAACATGTGCATGCTCGAAATGACTTTGACGTATGCGTGGTAGCTTTCTAGGTAGGGTGCAGCAAGATGGTGGCGATGGCATCGAATGTGACGAGCGCATTCTCGTCATACGCGATGACGTCACCGCGTTCTTGCCTTTCAAGAGAACCGTGGTTCTTTTAAAAGGAGAGTATGTACACTCGGACGGCAAGAGATTCTTGCCAAGAATCTCGTCGGGAATAACTACGTTTTTTTCCTGACGAGATTCTTGCCCGTGTGTACAGGGCTTTACTACAGCACATGGGATATCACATTTTGTGAACTATTGCTGCTCCACTTTTGCGAGCCTATATACAAGCCATTACCCATAATAAGAATGAAGGGTTAAACATTTAAATGGTGTAGAGGGGAAATAGTGACATGGCCTTTTTTTTGGAACAACAAAAGTGCTGTATGTTCAGCAAAAATAATTGAATGCTTTGTACAAAAGGTAAACACACCTGCCTAGTCGTAATAAACCTGAAAAGCACAAATGTAGTCTGCTTTGAAAGCTGACTGTTTGATTAAAGCGGGGGTTCACCCTAAAAAAAAAATCTAACATTGCATGGAGCCGAATGTTGGTGCGGCTCTATACGGCACCTGCGCACCGACGTTCGGCTTCTTTCGGCAACTCGTGACGCGCAGTATGCGCCGGTCGGAAGCACGTCAATCACAGCCTGTGATTAGGAACGCCCACTCCCGCGGGGAAGCAGGGGGTGAAAATAGCCCTAAAATGGTATGTACGCAAGAAAAAAAAAAACAGCAGCATACTGTCGGTCTCATAGGTCGGCTCCATGCAATGTTAGATATTTTTTTTTAGGGTGAACCCCCGCTTTAAGGAGCATAAAAACATGTATTTTTAAATGCCTTCTTTTTCTTGAATTGGGCCCCAGTTTCAACCTAAAATCCACAATCCTGTCAGCAGACTTCTGAAAGTCAAAAAAGAATAAAGATGTTGTGCGCTGCCACTTATTCCTATATATAACGTGAAGCTGCTGCTATCACTAAATGTGTTCCCACAAACAGTGCAATCAGTAAAGAAAAAAATTGTGATAGTGCCGCCCAATAGTGAACAATCAATCAATCATTCAATCAATTTAAATAAACAAAAAATAGTGACTTCCATAAGTATTGGGTTAACAGTAAACTCCTGTGCTATAACATTTATATACATTGAAAAATATTTATTAGGTAAATAAATAAAGTCCCAACAGTCCACATATAAAGTGCTCTGATGCATATGTGCTCCACCATATATATAACAGTGCTCCGTCACCAGGTGAAATACTGGCTCACCTCAGAACAAGACCCTCAAAATTGCCAACACAGCATAATGCTAATAAATTCTATACACCAGATGCTGGGTCTGCTCACTTCCTCCTCTGATGATAGAAGGTCCCCAGCTCGGATTACTCCACAGAACTCTCAGAATAAAGGAAATAATCTCCAATAGTGCAGTATCATAGTTAAAATGCATGAGAGAATACCAGCCAAGCTTAACCACTTCAGCCCCAAAAGATTTTCCCCCTTAATGACCAGGCCATTTTTTGCGATACCGCACTGCGTCACTTAAAATGACAATTGCGTGGGCATGCAAAGCTGTACCCAAACAAAATTGATGTAATTTTATTCCCACAAATAGAGCTTACTCTTGGTGGTTTATTCACGGTTAACGTTATATTTACTTGATAACCTCTGCGGCTTTTATTTTTTGCGCTATTAACAAAAAATAGCGACAATTTGGAAAAAAATAAACAATATTTTTTTACTTTTGCTATAATAAATATCCCCCAAAAAATTTTAAAAAACAAATCTCTTCATCAGTTTAGGCCAATATGTATTCTTCTACATATTTTTGGTAAAAAAATCGCAATAAGCGTATCGATTGCTTTGCACAAACATTATAATGTCTACAAAATAGGGAATAGATTTATGGCATTTTTCTAATTCATCTATTTTTTACTAGTAATGGTGGCGATATGTGGTTTTTAGTGGGACTGCGACATTGTGACGGACAGATCAGACACTTTTAACACTTTTTGGGTATTTTTTTGCTATAAAAATGCACTGATTACTGTGTAAATGTCACTGGCAGTGAAGGGGTTAACACTAGGGGGCAATCAAGGGGTTAAATGTGTTCCCTCGTGTGTGGTTATAATTTCGGGGGGATGGGACTGACTGAAGGATGAGACATATCGCAGTTCCTAATTACTAGGAACAGACAATCTGTCTCTCCTCTTCTGTCAGAATGAGGATTTGTGTGTTTATATACACAAATCCCTGTTCTGGTTCTCGTGCCCGTGATAGCGGGTGGCCGGCGGGTTCCCCATCACGCAGCAGCCTGATTCACGTGTGTGTCTGCTATGGGTCTTAAAGGAGCCAATGTACGAGTAAGGCCCCTTTTACACCTACGCACCGTATATCCGATTTTTCATCCATCCGTTTGCGGATGAAAAAGGGACATACATTGGTCCCTATGAGATCGCGGATGTCAGTGGATGAACATCCACTGACACCCGATCTCGGCCGCCTCCGCAATGATCCGATTCTGCAGACGGAAGAAAACCCTATTTTTCCTTCCGTCTGCGGATAGGATTGGATGAACACGGACACACGGTCCGTGTTCATCTGATCCCCCCATAGGGGAGAGCGGAGAAAAGACAGGGCGGTCCCTGCACAGTCTGCGGGGACCGCCCTGTCATCCGCCGACTCAGCGGGGATCAATGGAGCGATCCCCGCTGAGCAAGCAGAGGTTTACGGGGCGGATCATTACTGATCCGCCCCGTGTGAAAAGGGCCTAAGGTGATTCGCGGGAACGAGCCGTATAATGATGGCAGCTGATCAGCAAGTTGTTAAAGAAATGTACTCACATATATTAGTTATAAACAAGCAATATGATATAACAAAGTCGCAGGGTCTCATAGCATCCAGATCAAAAATGATACACGCCGCCTGGCTCCCCCTTTACACGTTACACCACTCTCCCACGTGGCTTCTTCAGACCTTCTGAAAGCAAGATTTTGCATATAAATACAAAATAAAGTGCAGAAATAGAAAATTACAAAAAGGAGCAATAGAACAAGCTGCAGTCATACAATCAATTGTAAAACTATACAACAATATAAAAAAGAAAAAAACAATGCCTGTGGTTAGTACAGCAGGTGTCACACAATACAACATAAATAGAAAAGGACCTCTCTACAACAGCACGTGCTGCCCTTCACAGCTACACATACTTACAGTACCATCTTTTCCCTGCCCCTTTGTTTAGTCGTCAGAAGCAAAGGAATGTTGAATAAGGAGTGAGACTTCCGGAATAAGGAGTGAGACTTCCGTTTCCGGGGGGGAAGTGAAGTGAGCATGGAGGAGTGAGCGCAGAGAAGGAGAGCCTAGCGAAGGTCCGTGGTGTACCTGGACAGGAGAGCAGCAAATAGGCCCATATTCACCCGCCCTCTCTGATCTACAGAAGGGAGCGTACAACCAGCAGTAGACGCAGCGGACGCTGCATCCGATGCCACGGAGAGGAAAGAGCACTGTGAGAAGTGCGGGAGGGTCTGTGCCTAGCCATTCATATATCACCCGGTATATGACGGTGAAGAGGAGCGACGCGAAGCAGGAGGATGCACGTAGAGGACACGCTACGAGGAGGGAGTCCCTAACAGAAAGCATCCGACAAGACGCTGCAGAGAGACTAGCGTCGGATACCTCAGCTACTACTACAGCTACAGCGGCGACAGGAAAGGTGAGCGGTGGACAAAAGCCGCTAGTAAGAACAAGCCTGACGGCATTGACTGCCCCAGCAGATAAAGCAGGAGGGGCTATACCTAGGCTGGCGGTCCAGGACGGGACAAGAAGTATCCCCATATCCCTTGAGGGCCAGAGGACAGCAGAGCTGACGGAGCGGACGAGTGAGCACCCCCAACGCACGGCTGAGGTATTGTTGTCGGCTTTATCTATATTTCCTAACATACCAGAAGCATCAAGGAGGTCAGGGGGATTTATAATAGAATCTACAGAGACATCTGCAGAACTATTGACAGCAAAGACACTAACACTAACAGAGACACCTTCCGTACTAACTATACCTGCTACTACACCTGTAACTATACTTGCTGCACCACCTATCTTAGCAGTTAAGGGGGGTAATAGCAATACAAGTTTTGCAATGGCTAAAGTAAATGCATACCCACGAGAGGAGGGGGGAGTGCAGCGTGATACACAGACCCTCGGCGACACAAGGAATATACATGGGATAGAAGCGACACCGGATATTAGTCAGCTAAGCAGGCTCATCCAGGCTCTCCCGACTAAGGAAGATATTCAGAAAATGTTATCGGTTATCACCAATACTTTGAAGGAAGAGATGGAGGAGGTCCGTGCAAAAGTGGTGATGGGTGAACAGAAAATGTGTATCTTGGAGAGTCAGCAAGGGGTGGTGGATGGTAGGTTGGCAGCCCTTGAGGAGAAATGTGGCAAGCAGCAACAACAAATGATCAGATTACAGTTAAAAGCTGAAGAGGCAGATAACAGAAGTAGGAGGAATAATGTACGTATAAAAGGGATCCCTGAAAGTTTTGAAGGCATGGCCATTAGGGAAGCGGTCTTATCTATCCTCAATAAAATCTTAAAAAAAATCCAGAATCCCCAATGGAGCTGGATAGGATTCATAGGATCCCTACATCTCGGAACCCCGAACAGACTAGCCCCCGTGATGTACTATGTCGGATACATTTCTTCAGAATAAAAGAAGAAATTCTTAGAGAGGCATGGAAAGAAGGAAAGGTGTTATGGGAAGGGGTGAACATACAGTTATTCCCTGATCTGTGCTGGCAAACCAAAGCAAGACGTCGGCTGCTAAGACCACTACTGGAACACATACGTAGTCAAGATGCGGTATACAGTTGGGGCTATCCGTTATCCTTAAATATAAAAAGAGAAGGAAGAACTTTTAATTTAAGGGAGCCCTATCAGCTCCCAGCACTGTTTGAATTTTTGAGATCAACGCCAGTAGATGTCCCTAATTGGTTGGAGCTACCAGGTCCAGGGGAAAGAGACGCTAGATAAACAGATGGAAAGAGATGGACAGAGAGTGGACATAGGCCATAAGCCCAAGAGATAGAATGACGGACAAAGGAAAAGAAGAGAGAAGAGAAATATTTTTCTTTTTTTTTTTTTTGGGAGCAACAGGGTAGAGCGCCCCCCTTGTTCTCTAGAAGAGAGAAAATTGTATTATCAATAGCCTCCAAGTAGGAGGGAGTCACATATATCAACTTATAATCCATATCCTAAAAAAAAGGGGGAAGAAAGGATATGCCAGTTTCGCTCTCCTTCTCTTTTTGGCGCCCGTTTGTGTTTTTTTTCTTTTTTTTTTTTTTTTTTCCTGGGCCCCTGTGTTTTTGGTATTTTCTCCTTTTTTTTTTATTTATTTTTTTGAGAATGGAGAATTGAGAAGAATTCCTTTTCAGATTTGGGTTAATAAACTTTCAGGGGCGGTTACAGGTGAAAGGTGCCAAAAGTATTACTCCCTTTTTTTTTTTTTTTAGGCCCTTCTTTTGGGGAAGTTCAAATGTTCACATGCTGTTATAGGTCTATATATTTTTTTTTTTTTTGATATTGCTCCGTATTCTTGGTATTTGATCTGTTTTTTTTTTATGTGTATGGATATATATATATATGTGTACCGGAAGGGCTTGATGCTAGATAGAATCTGCAATGATCAGATACCTGCCCCCATTACAGGGAGGGACAGGGGTAGGGGGGGGGGAGGGAGGGATATATGTGGGCGTGTTTTTTGGGGGGGGGGGGGGTTTGAAGAACCGGGGGGGGAAAGTGGGTTTGTGGGTTGGTGGGGGATTATGGGGGGGGTAACTGAGGGGGTTGGTTATCACGGTAATATTATAACAACTAATGAGGTAATAATAAATAGAGATTGAATATTGTAAGGGGGGGGAGGGAAGGGGTTTTTGATATTTGAGTCCAATGTTTGACATTTTGGTTATTGGGGAGGATATATAAGAATAACGGAACACAATGTATCACTTGATATCACTTGATTTAATGACTAGTTAAAGTCACTTAATAGTATAATAAGATACGCACTAAGGGTCAACACATTTAGGTGCGTACAGGGTTAATTAGGTCTACTAAGGGAAGGTTAAGTTTAACGGGTGACACGGGAGGGAGGGAGGGGGGTAGTACGGGAGAAGGATAGGGGGTAAAGGGGGAAAGGGGGGAGGGGGGTGGGGAGGGGTCTAGCAGAGTGCCAACAGGTTGACCGGTATGATAAGGAATGAGGATAAGGAATGATAAGGTACAGGGAAAAATCAGATTAAAAGTTCAGGGGTTAAGGAAGTAATGGGTGTAGAATAAATTAATATCAGAAAGAGGGAGCAAGGGGATACAGGCAGTGGGGGAGGGGATAGGGGGGATGAGAGAAATAATGTGTGAAAGATCTGGTAGCTGGTGCTCGGAGATAATACACAGAAATTACCTTTGCAGGCCCGATTATATTTTTAGGAGAAGGGGGAGAGAGGAAGGAAGGGGAACTGAAGGGAAGGAAGAGGTAATCCTTGCCCTCTATAGGTACTCATTGGGCCTTCTGCTATGGTTCTCTCCCCCTATTCTCTATTCTCTCTTATCCTTTTTTTTTTTTTTTTTCTCTCCTTTTTTTTGGTGAGAAGGGTTTAAGGGTTTAAGGGGAGGTGGTAAAGTGGAATAGAGAAAAAGATTATAAGGGCCAATTAACGGGGTACACCCGGACCGATAGAAAGGCGTGAATCTCCCTGGTGCTCATACATTTACCCCCATTAGAGCGCCTCTCCTCTGTGAGGAGGGAAGTCGGAGACGCTAAATAATTTTTTTTTTTTTTTTTTTTTTTTTTTTTTTTTCTCTCTTAGTCTTATCTGGGATCCTAGGGGACCTATCAGATTGGTACATAAATAGAGAGGAGGGGGCGGGAGTTCCTGCCCACCTTTTTGCGGGGTTATTTTCTCTTTTTTTTTTTTTTTTTTGGTGTTTTTATCCCTTCTCTCTCCTCCACACTCCTTACTCCCTTATCGGCCCTATCCCCACACCAATTGAGGGTTGGACGGGGAAAATCTTAGCAAAGTATTAAAATGGCAAAGATATCGGTAATGTCCTACAACGTAAATGGGTTAAATAACCCGGAGAAAAGATCTAAGTTGATGGCAGAATTATGGAGATCAAAGGCGCAGGTAATATTCCTCCAGGAGACTCACTTCAAAAAAAAATAATAAAATCCCAAAGTTGGGAAATCACAGATTCCCAACTGTGTATCATAGTTCCTCACTGACAACAAAAACAAAAGGAGTATCAATTATGTTTTCAAAAACGGTAATATGGAAAGAGTCAAGTGTAATGAGGGATGAGGAAGGACGCCTTCTTATTGTGAAAGGATACATAAATGATCAGAAGGTCACTCTGGTTAATGTGTATTTGCCTAACGAGGGACAGGTTGCAGCGCTGGAGAAATACACAGACAGGGTGCATCAGAATATGGAAGGTATCGTAATAATGGCAGGTGATTTAAATATTGCTTTAGACCCTATACTAGATACATCTAAGGGAAGCTCGCACATAGCATACAGAAAATTAAGTAAAGCAAATAAACTGTTACAAGAGATACAGGTGGTAGATTGCTGGAGGACTACCCATCCACACGAGCGGGACTACACTTTCTTTTCAGCTAAATATAGAACCTATTCCAGAATAGATTACATATTTATATCCCAAAACCTGGTACAGGGCATAGTAGAGGCTTCTATTGGGTCTTTCTCACTGTCGGATCACTCACCGATAAACTGCGTATTGGAATTGGGGAAACCCGTAGCACGTGAGTGGCACTGGAAAATCAACGAGTCCCTTTTAAAAGATCCAGAGTATGAGGGAAAGATAACACAGGAGTTGGAGATGTTTTTTTCTAATAATGAGGTGGGGGAGGTGACCCCAACTTGTATTTGGGAAACACATAAGTGTTATATCAGGGGAGTACTAATATCAATGGGAGCATATAGGAAACGCCAGATAGGAGCTCAGATAGAAGGATTGATGGGAGAAATCCGTAGATTGGAAAAAATACACAAAAAGTCATTGGCAATAGAGGCAGAGGAGAAGCTGAAGAAGGTCCGAGAGGAATTGAACTTGCTATTAACCGACAAAGTAAAAGCTGCATTAAAAAGAAGCAAACGTGCGTTTTATGAATATGGCAATAAGCCAAGTAGGATGCTAGCGAGAGCACTAGGAGAAACAAGGGCCCACAACCATATAGAGGGAATTAAAACAACAGGAGACAGGATAGTTAAGTCTTCACGAGAAATTGCGAAAATATTTAGAGATTACTATGAGAGTTTGTACCAATTGAAGGAGGAAAAGAATATAGCAAAGATACAGATGAAGGAGGAAAGGACGAAAAAGTATATAGAGGAATCAGGAATGCTGAGACTACCGGAGGAAATAGGGAGAAGTTTAGAAAACCCGATCACAGCAGAAGAATTCACAAATACACTCAAATTGTTAAAACCAGGTAAAGCTCCTGGTCCTGATGGATTCACTCTTCTCTACTATAAGACCTATGCAGATAAGTTGATGCCAAGATTTTTGGAAGCATATAATTCGATAAGAGAAGGGCGGGAGATGCCAGAAGAGGCCCTTATGGCACACATAGCGGTTATACAAAAAGAGGGGAAAGATCCAGCGCAGTGCGCAAATTATCGTCCAATATCTTTATTGAATACAGATCTAAAAATTTTCACAAAAATCTTGGCAAATAGACTACTACCATATATTTCAGGTCTGATACACCAGGACCAGGTAGGATTTATTCCAGGAAGAGAAGGTAGAGAAAATACGCAGCGGGTGATAAATGCAATCCACCTAGCGCAGTCCAAAAAAAAGCCTTTAGTACTGATATCTACCGACGCAGAAAAGGCGTTCGATAGGGTGGATTGGAAGTTCTTGAAAACAATCATACAACATATTGGACTGCGAGAGGGGATGCAAAGATGGATTATGAGTCTGTACTCCCGACCAAAAGCGAAAATTAAGATAAATGGTATTATGTCAGATCCCCTCGATATACGCAATGGGACGCGCCAAGGATGCCCATTATCTCCACTTATTTTCGTCTTAACGCTAGAGCCTTTTTTAAGGACACTAAGGATGAGAACAGATATTAGAGGGATCAGCGTGAAAGGGGGGGAACACAAGCTTGCAGCATTCGCTGACGATCTGCTGTTTTTTGTAACGGAGCCGGCATTATCTCTGCCTCCATTGCTAGCAGAGATAGATAAGTATGGTGCACTATCAAACTTTAAAGTGAACTATGAGAAATCGGAGGCAATGGGGGTAGAGATGAGCATGGTACAACAACAACAACTGACCAACTTTTTCTCATTTAAGTGGACAAACTCTCATATAGGATATCTGGGGACTAAAATTCCGAAGAAATTAAATAGAATTTTAGAATTAAACCTGGCCCCACTTGCAAGACAAATTAAAAGAGACTTACTGAAGTGGGATAAGGAGGTATTCACGTGGTTCGGGAGGATCAATATCATAAAAATGAATGCAATGCCAAGGTTATTATATATACTACAGACACTCCCAACCAGAATACCTCAGGGATTCCTGAAAGAAATTAGAGCAAAATTTGCGGGATTCATCTGGGCTGGGAAACCTGCCAGAGTGAGAAGAGATATACTAACACTTTCAAAAGAAAAGGGGGGGGTGGGTCTACCAGACCCACTGACCTACTATGAGGCAGTGCACTTGTCTAGAGCATTAGACTGGTGCAGGGCCCAGAAGGACAAACCTTGGATTCTTTTAGAACAGGAAATGGCGGAGATCCCATTGGAGGGTCTAATTTGGCTCTCTAAATCAGTGATACCACAGACAGTCAAGAGACATCCAACGATAGGGACGACAATTAGTATAGTCAAAAAAATATTCAGAAATTCAGAAGGGAAAACAGAAGTAAACCCGATGACACCAATTTTGGGGAATCCAGCGTTTGTCCCGGGCCTGAGGGACTCGGCGTTTAGGAATTTAAAAAACCAGGGCAAAACCAGAGTGATACATTTTTCAAGAGAGAATCGAGTAATGTCAAATGAAGAAATAGAAAGAGAACTGTCCGAGGCTCTAGACCCATATAGGAGAAGACAGTTAAAGGGGTTTCTCCGATCAAT
Source organism: Rana temporaria (assembly GCF_905171775.1). Taxonomy (NCBI): domain Eukaryota; kingdom Metazoa; phylum Chordata; class Amphibia; order Anura; family Ranidae; genus Rana; species Rana temporaria. Next base: position 142,779,373 of record NC_053493.1, on the reverse strand, counting down.
CCAAGGACAAACAAGGGTGAGAGTAACACTGTCGGAATTTGAGAAATTGTGTCTTAAGGGAGAACCGGTTAGACACTCGCTCTCACTGTTTTATTCCATAATAAATGAATTAAAAGCCCCACAAGAGATAAGTTTCATCCAAGCGTGGGAAAGAGATCTAGGGGTAACTTTTACGGAAAACCAGAAGAAAAAAATATTTCAATTTAATCATAAAGCATCATTGGCATCTAAATTTCAGGAGGGAGGATACAAGATCTTGAGTAGGTGGTATAGGACACCGGAAGTTTTAAACCAGATTTTCCCAGAAGTGACCAATCTCTGTTGGCGTTGTCAAAAAGAAGAGGGAACCCTGTTACACATTTTTTGGAACTGTGAGAGAGTTAAAGATTTTTGGAAAATGATATCGGAAGTGATAGAAGAAATAACTGAGATGTCTCTAGGTGAGGATCTGGCGACGTACCTGTTGTTGGACATTCCGATATCAATAGAGAAGTATAAAAAATCCCTAGTAAGGCATTTACTGGTCACAGCTAGAGCATGTATTCCAGCCCTCTGGAAGAGCACTTGCCCCCCAGGAAGACCACAATGGATGGCAAAAATTGCAGAGATGCAACTTATGGAGAACCTTACAGCGGCTCTGAGGGAACAAGAAGAAGAGGTGAGGGAGATATGGGCACCATATGTTAGATATAGGGAAAGAGAAGAATAGGAAGGGGGAGAGGGAGTGTGGGGCAGAGAGGGGAATCCACCTTTTTTTATTTTTTATTTATTTTTTTGATGTTTTTGTTTTTGTTCTGGGAGGCTGCTATTAATAGCAGGATGGGAAGTTGGGAGGGTGGGAATGAATGAGAGGTTTTTTAGGAATAACTGGGGTATCAATGTCTCAAAGGAAAAGAGCACACGTACATTTCGTGGGATCTAAAAAGGAAGAAAGTCTAGATCCATTAGCAATGACTCTGAGGACTGTAAATAAAGGTAAAGATGGTTAGGAGCAAGAGGTGGGTTTGACAGAGAGTGAAAAATGCAAACTATGAAGTTGATTGATGTATAAGATGTGTAGGATGTGATAATAACAGATGTATGAGGCAATGTGAAGTGTTGGAAAAATGGTAAAAAATAAAGAATTTATAAAAAAAAGAAGCAAAGGAATGTTAGTCTTATGTGGGATTCAAGTTTGGAGCTTACATAGGGCTGGAAACTCTCTTTCCCCCCCCCCCCCCCGAGTGACCACACTGGATAGCCAATCCCTAAACACAAGCATTGTCACCTAGAGGGGAGTTAGTTCCAATGCTTCCCATGCCTGGAAGTACCTGTTAAACAGGAACAGGGCTGAGCAGCAGAGAAGCAAAGAGAAGGTGAGTGTTTACTGCTGGCGGGTCACCTTTAAAGTGAACGTTTTGCTTTGCCATGGATGAACAAATCAAGTGTTTAGTTTAAGGAATCACATTTTAGTATATGTCGTCATTTGTCAGGTATACATTTCTTCTGAATAACACCTATAGTTGCCTGCTTGATTTCCACCGAATAAGCCCCAATTTTTTTTTACCATACATTTTTTCTGAACTTTATAAAGACGTTGAATTTTTTTTCTACCTTGTTTCCTATAATTCTACCTTTTAAATATTTTTTTTATTTCATTCTGTACATTTAAGTGAGATTATGTCATTCAGAATCATTGTTCTCGGTGAGTGTAAATTCCAGGCTAAGCTTATAAAACAGTTTGCTTTCTTAAGACGCTGAAAGGATTAATAAAACTATGAAATATCGCTTAGCACCACAACCACATAGAGTTCATGAATGAAATTATCACTGCAGGAAGGTAGTTGGTTTCATGCAGAGTTTCATCAATAATTTGTCTGGACAGCTGCCCAGAGCAATGGAGTTAAACAACTGTCCTTCTCTGTACACCTGTGCCTTTCCGAAACATGTAAGGGCATTGAGATAGCAATCTCAATGACCCAGCTTGCAGAATAAAACACATCACACTGTGAATAATGAGGTCCAAAACTACATTAGTAGGCTACATGTTCACTGTTTATAGCAATTAACACAACCTCCCTAAAATAATTACACTACTAACTAAATTAAAAGGGAGATACCTCTGTGGTTAAAAACTCTAAATGGATATTCTGGAACAGCAGAGGATGATAAAGGTGAAGGTATGATTTATTTTGTTGTACAATCCATTTTTAATAAAAAGCAAAACAATATTTATATTTTTGATGTTATGTATTTTTGGCCTTTTGAACTTATTTTCTGAAATGGTTTATTCAAGGTTATAGAATTGTTGTTAAAATGTCATGTTTAAAGCTAGGAAAGTCATTTATAAATGAAAAGCTATTTTAATATAGTACTGTAGAGACGTAAAGGACATCTTAGCTATTAAAAAGGTCATTTTACCACTCTGAGTGAAAGGGAATTGATCCTAGTTGGTCCTGCACTTCTATGCAGAAATAGTAATAATTTACTCTGTTCTGTAAAATAAAACAAATATTAGAACTTACTTTTGGTTGCATGGATTTTGTGACAACTCTTTCTAGTAATGAGCTGAAGGCAGGGGTTTGGATTCAGGGTAAGTTTGCAAGTTGGGGGTAAGCTACAAAATCTAAACCCCAGTGAAGTTAAAGGGAGCCGAATGCTAACGATAATGGCCAGAGCTTTTTTTCTCAGAAAATAGGTGCAGGAACTCAACCACGACCCTGTTAAGATTTCACAAACACTAGAAGGGTCTTAATGGGGCATTAAATACCAGGATTGCATTACATACAGAGTGCAGAGTTCAGGGGGGGTTACACACAGAGTGCATAGCTGTCACTTGTAAACACAGAAACCAGACTTCTGTGTTTGCAAGTGATTGTGGTGAGCAGGCACCAAAGGGTCTGAGCCAAAGGTGGTGGAACCGAGTTCCCCCAAGTTTCCCCTGAAAAAAAGCCCTGATAATGGCCATTTTCTAGTCTTAAGCCTCGTACACACAACCGTTTTTACTGGCAGGAGATTTTTTCTGATGGAATGTTGGCTCATACTTTGGTTGTATACACACGGTCACACAAATCTTGACGGAAATTCCGATCGTCAAGAACGCGATGATGTACAAGACATAAGACAAGCTGAGATCAATGAAGTTCAATAGGCAGTTTGGCTCTTCTGCATGATTCTAAACATGCATTTTTTTTGCGCGTCGAAATTGAATACAGACGAGCGCATTTTTAGATAAGAAATGTTTCCGTCGAAAAAATAGAGAACATGCTCTCAATCTTTTATTGGTGGAAATTACAACAGCAAAAGTCCGATGGAGCATACACACGGTCGGAATTTCCAACCAAAAGCTCACATCGGACTTTTCTTGTCGTACGTGGTATTAGATGTGATGGCCGCATTAGTTAAATTTTTAGGCTTTCTTTCTCCTATTTTCATCTGATGATCCAACCAGTAAGTCTGTTGTTTCAACAGAACAAACTTTCTTGCAGTTACAGGGATGAGACAAACCATTTAACATTGATAGTGGTGCCTATAATGATCAGGTTTTATTTATTCTTGTAAACTGATTTATGTAACTAGTTCTATGTATTAGCGGGAGTTCGGCTTCAATTTAATGTTGTATCCAAAACTGCTAGTACAACCATCTAGCAATGCTCCCTCCCACCTTAGACTGACAATCCTCTAATGTCCAAATCTGACCCCTGTGCTCATTCATTCAGGGTGGTGTTTACCTAATACAGGAGGCGTGTTACTGACCAGTTCAACAAATGAAAAGAAAGCAATAAAGGATTCCCTTCACCTATACCAGATCCTTATGCTAGATGGGGGTCTGGTATACATGTTGATGCAAGATTCGACACAAAAAAATATGTAGGTTCCCCCTAAAATCTAATTTGGTATGGATGTCAAAAGAACCCCCCCCCCAAAAAAAAAATAGTATGACCCCCACCCCAAATTCACAGCACTTTCTCCCAATCCTTCTCTGAATCATTTAGATGATCATTGGCAATCGTCAGACTGGCCTGTACATGTACCTTCTTGAGGAGGGGAACATCGCTGGCGCTGCAGGATTTCAATCCACGGCGGTGTATTGTGTTACCAATGTTTTTTTTTTGGTGACTGTGGTCCCAATTGCTTTGAGATCATTCACAAGCTGACACCTCACATTTCCCATGATCATCCTTACCCATGAGGCAATTGATGTTTTTATTTCTCTCTATTTGTGAATAATTGCTCCAACATTTGTCTGCTTCTAACCAAGCTTTGTGCCGATGGTCTTGTAGCCCATTCCAGCCTTGTGTAGGTGTATAATCTTATACCTGATGTCCTTTGACAGCTCTTTGGTCTTGACCATGGTAAGGTTTGAATAGAAAAAAGAGATTCTGTGGACAAGTGCCTTTTATACAAATAATGAGTTGTTAGTAGGAGCACCACAGGATTGACAGGACTAATCTGTGTACCACATGAGTGCATACTATAGCCAGTTTGTGGGAGCCAGGATTATTGTTGGTTGGTAAGAGATCAAATACTTATTTTCAGTGGCGGTCCATCCATAAGGGGGGACCGGGGGCCGCCCCCTCTCACCAATCCACCCCCCTATATACATTTGCAAGAAAACAGTATGTGAACCCTTTTGGAATGATATGGATTTCTGCACAAATTGGTCATAAAATGTGATCTGATCTTCATCTAAGTCACAACAATAGACAATCACAGTCTGATTAAACTAATAACACACAAAGAATTAAATGTTATCACGTTTTTATTGAACACACCATGTAAACATTCACAGTGCAGGTGGAAAAAGTATGTGAACCCTTGGATTTAATAACTGGTTGAACCATTCGTCTTTACAAAGCTGGTTCAGTTCAGAAATATTCTTGGGATGTCCGGTGTGAATCGCTTTCTTGAGGTCATGCCACAGCATCTCAATCGGGTTGAGGTCAGGACTCAGTGCCTCTTTTTCTCCACACATAGTGTTGTGTGTTTCTTTCAAACAACTCAACTTTGGTTTCATCTGTCCACAGAATATTTTGCCATAAGAGCCGGTTCACACTGGGGCGACTTGGAATCTGACTTGAAGTCGCCTCAAGTCGTCCCAAGTCGCGCTGTCGAGAAAAACAATGCAAGTGAATGGAAGCGGTGTTAATATACACGACTCGAGTCACTCCGACTTCAAAAGAAGTTCCTGTACTACTTCAATCCGACTTGTAGGCGATTTGTACCCATTGATTTCAATGGAAGTCGCCTCCAAGTCTGATCCAAGTCTGATCACTGTCTTAACTGAAGCGACTTTCCAGGAAGATAACATACATTTCTCAGGCAAACCTCTCCCACGCCCTCCCTCCCCCTCCCCCTCCCTCCCCTAGAGCTGATTGTTGTTTGATTGGCCACTGGAAAGTCTCCTATCCTGGAGACGACTTCAAGTCGTGTTGTAAATCGCCCCAGATCGCCCTGTGGTTCATGCTCAAGCCGTGTCGGAGTCGCCTCTGAAAGTCGCGCTGGAAGTCGTGTCGCCCTAGTGTGAACCGACTCTTACTGCTGTGGAACATCCAGGTGCTCTTGTGCAAATTGTAAACGTGCAGCAATGTTTTTTTTGGACAGCAGTGGCCTCCTCTGTGGTATCCTCCCATGAAATCCATTCTTATTTAGTGTTTTACGTATCGTAGATTCACTAACAGGGATGTTAGCATATGCCAGAGAATTTTGTAAGTATTTAGCTGACACTCTAGGATTCTTCTTCACCTCATTGAGCAGTCTGCACTGTGCTCTTGCAGTCATCTTTACAGGACAGCCACTCCTAGGGAGAGTGGCAGCAGTGCTGATCTTTCTCCATTTATAGACAATTTGTCTTACCGTGGACTGATGAACAGCAAGGCTTTTGGAGATACTTTTATAACCCTTTCCAGCTTTATGCAAGTCAACAATTCTTAATCATAGGTCTTCTGAGAGCTCTTTTGTGCGAGGCATCATTCACATCAGGCAATGCTTCTTGTGAAAAGCAAACCCAGAACTGGTGTGTGTTTTTTTATAGGGTAGAGCAGCTGTAACCAACACTTCCAATCTCATCTCATTGATTGGACTCCATTTGGCTGACACCTCACTCCAATTAGCTCTTGGAGATGTCATTAGACTAGAGGTTCACATACTTTTTCCACCTGCACTGTGAATGTTTACATGGTGTGTTCAATAAAAACATGGCAACATTTAATTATTTGTGTGTTTATTAGTTTAAGCAGAATGGCCCATATTCTTAAACAAGTTCCGCCAGCGTATATAGAGATGCGCGGCGGAAGTGTAAAGATGCGCCGTCCTATCTATGCGCCGCAGTCACAGAACCAGATCCGCCAGAAACAAGGCTGCTCTCGTCTGTCTTAACTCGTTTAAGTGTACGCGGCTTAGGCGCATATTTCCGCTGAAGGCATCCTACGCGGCCATAGAATTAGTATTCAAATATGCAAATGATGTACATAAGCAGATTCCCAAACCTACGCGCGATCGGCGTAGGCTACGCGCTGTGCGCGTAAGACGAATGGCCGGCGGAAAGTTACCTCTCATAAAGCTCGGTTAACTTTGCTCCAGACCTGAGTAAGTCAGCTTGAAAGCAAATACAGCAGCACCATCCCGGACGAGCTGAGCAACCACACTTAGGACAACACATTCGTATGCCAACATGCCAGGGGTAGGCGAGGTCTTAGCACTACTAGTGTATGCAGAGGAAGAGGCGCGTAGAAGGAGGAGGGCACATAGGAGGGCACGTGAGAGGGTATACCCACAGCGCATTAGCCTCTTTGGCATGGCTGATGTGGAGGTGTATCGGCGTTTCAGATTCAGCCCTGATGCCATCCTGGAAATTACCAGAGCCCTGCAGGATGACATCACCAGCCCAACACAACGCTCACATGCAGTGCAGCCACTGGTGAAGGTCCTGGCAACATTGCATTTCCTGGCCACTGGTTCTTTTCAAAGAACAAGTGGAGACGTGATTGGGATATCACAAACCAGCATGAGCAGATGTGTGCACCAGGTTGTCCCCGCAATCCTAAGACGCATGTCCCACCACATCATCAGACCCACCCAGGAGGTCCAGCAGGCGAAGGTAATGCGTGAGTTCTGCCAAATTTCTGGATTCCCACGCACCATCGGGGCCATTGATTGCACCCATGTGGCAATACAGGCCCCCCATGAGACACAGCACATTTATGTGAATAGGAAGTACTGGCATTCCATCAATGTCCAGGTGATCGTGGATGCCCATGGCCTCATATGGCACGTCCGTGCCAAACACCCAGGATCCAGCCATGACAGCTTCATCTACCGTCAAAGCGACATCCATCCCAAGACAATTTGAAGAGAACGTGTATGGGGACAGCTGGCTGGTTGGTGAGTGACATGGGTGTCAGGTATGACTGTCCCCCCCCCATGATGCAGACATCACGAGGGGCACATGCATGACTAACATCCTCCTGTCTTTTCCCTTCCAGGTGACTCTGCATATGCCCTGGGACCTCACATGATGACCCCATTCCGGAACCCCCAAACCCCAGGAGAGGAAAACTACAATGCTGCACACATACGCACCCGTGCAGTGGTGGAGCGCACATTTGGCCTCCTCAAGTCACGTTTCCGATGCCTGGATAAGACTGGGGGTACCCTGCTGTATTCCCCAAATTTCGTGTGCCAGATCATCGCTGCATGTTGCGTGCTGCACAACTTTGCAGTGAGAAAGGGCCTGGAGATTGATCTACGTGATGACCTGACCCCCCAACCAGACATTATCCCCCTAACTAAGGGTACCCCGTCTTCTGAGGGATCAGCAATCAGGAGATGTCTAGTGGAACGAATCTTTGAAGGTTAAAAATACACATTAAACATTACACAATGAGAATGCACGCATGCACACCACTGTGGTCCCTAGCACACACACCCCACATGCACATCCCATTGGATTAGACCGAAGTACACCGCACGGTACTAAGGAGCAGCAACGCCGCGTCAAGGCTCCAATGATGTTGCTGTCCATTCATACACCTTTCACACGGACCTGGGGAGAACTTATCCCCAGCGACCGAGGGTGACACCCCTTACTGGCAGGAGTGTCACCCCCCCCACATTCACACACCATTCACACTGTGCTATGCACTACTTTGTGCAGCACAAAAAATACAACAGCTCTTACTTAGAGCATTAATAAAAAAATATCAAAAAGCTCTTACTTAGAGCATAAATAAAAAAATATCAAAAAGCTCTTACTTAGAGCATAAAACAAAAAATACAAAAAAAATCATACTTAGAGCATAAAGAAGCCCAAATAAATCACTGGCCCCGGCGCGGACTCCGCCTGGTGCCCAGGTTCCTGGCCCTCACTTGTCTGGGGGGAGCCTCATTTGGGGGTGGTGGGGCATCAGGTGGAGGAGCCTCCCTCGGTGGATTAACATCCCCAGGTGCCTCCCTGGCTGGCTGTCTGCCCTCTAGAGCCACTGCTATACGGCTGAGCAGGGCCTCCTGGCATGCAGTCTGGGCCTGCACAGCCATCCGCAGGCCCCTGACCTCCCCCACAAGTTCGGCTGTGGTGGTTTGCAGCTCACCCAGACTTGTAATGGTGGCTGCAGAGTTTCCTGCCACATCCTGCAGAGCGTCGGGCACTGCTCCAGAGGAGGACAGGCTATTATTGAGCCGCCTCAACTCCTCCAAAATGTCCCCCATATGGCGGCTCTGCTGGTCCTGCTGCCTGGCCAGCTTTTCATGCAGGACTCCTGACACACCCCTGCTTTTATGAGTGGCCTTCCTTGGGCCAGGAGTGCCTGGGGCCCTGGAAGAGGGGGAGGGCCGTGAGGGGCTGGTGGTGAGGGGCATGGGACGGGAGGGGCTGGTGGTGAGGGGCATGGGACGGGAGGGGCTGGAGAGGGTGATGGAAGACCCTGAGGGGCTGGATATTCGGTGGTGGTGTGATGTTCCGGGCATCTCATGTGAGTCGTCAAGAAATAAAATGACCTCCTGCACACTCTGGACCACCTCCTCTTCATTGCCCACCACCACCTCATGGGCAATATCCTCCTCAACCACCTCCTGTGCGGAGGAATGGCCACTCCCCTCCAAAAAAGCCTGTAGGCTTCCCAGGGGGTCAGCCACTGTAGCAGGCTGCTGGGGGGACGGTGTTGGACGGACAGCAGAAGACGGCCCAGCTCCCTCCTGCACACCTGTGGATGACACAAAAAAATCCCATGTTGGTGGACCCACACACTTGTCACATGTCCCCCCCCAAACATGCTACACACCATATAGAAGATAAAACACACTTACCTGTCCTCATGGGTGGGTCACTGGAGTCATAGCCCTCCACCTGCTCCCTCCGCAGGCATCTGGCAATAATTTCCTCCTCCTCTGACAGCCGGATCGGACAGGGTGGCCCACCTCCAGTGCCCCTGGCATGTTTGGTAATGGTGACCATTTTATTTCTGACCACCCCCCGCAGGTCATTCATTTTTTTCATGATGTCCTGGGGGGTCCTCACCTCATGGCCAAGGGCATTGACCTGTGCCGTCACTTTGCGTAAGATTTCTTCCTTTTTTAATTTGCTGGTATTACCACTCTCAGCACCATGGAGCCTGGCATCAAAGCGCTCCATTGCTGAGATAATAACTTCCCTCTCAGCAGGGCTGAAGTTTTTTTTTCTGCGGTCTTTCCTTGGCATAGCAGCAGCAGCAAAGTGAAAACTCCAATAGGGAAATACAAGGGAGTCACTTTGCACTAGCTGGGCAGATGCTTGAAGCTTTTATACACTGGGCCGGCCCAACTCAGCATGGATTTACGCCTATTGTCATTGTGCGCATGCACAGTGGGCGGAGCACGTCCGGCGCATGCGCCGTTCGGTCTGGACATCATTTGCATGGGGTCACGGATCATTATAATGCTTCACGCCCACATCCCTCCTACCGTCACTTGCGCCTACTTACGCCAACACATTTAAGTAAGGCGAGCGCAGCGTAGGACGCAGGTGGTTCGGGAATATGGTTCGGCTCTCGCCAAGTTAAGCCGGCGGTGCGCATCGGAGATCCGCTCCGCCTCACTAGATATGCGCCGATCTACGAGAATATGGGCCACTGTGATTATATATTGCTGTGACTTAGATGAAGATCAAATCACATTTTATCTTGCAACTGTACAGTGGATAGATTCATGCATAGCATGAATCTATCCACGGCCACAGCGGCTACCCCGTATTCATGTGTCCGGTCCCTTTCAGGGCATCGGGTGCATTACTTACAGCGGCCAGGTTTTCTTTTGCCAAGTGGTTTTAGCGTGGCCCCATTGGCTTGAATAATTAAGTTTAAAAGGTGATACAGCATTACATTTATGTGTGCAGCCCCCTTCCAGCTGTTCTGTAAGTTTTAGATGGGTTGAAAAATATAATATGGGTGGAAAAATATACTAAAAACATGATTAATGCACACAAACACAACGTAACTTTCTTATTTTCTATTATATGTGATAGAAAAAAAATTATTAAGTTAAAAAATAACAAATATTTGTATTTAATTGTGTCCTTTTGGAAACTATGAAAATCAAAAATAAGCAATGTAACTTGACCTCACACCTGGGCATTGTAATAACACCTAATTCACACTGCCATGTGTGTGCTGCATTGGTGTGCATTGTGATGACATTATGCAGAAATACATTATACCATAACACGGAAGTGTTATAATGCATTGCAACATGCAGGCACATACTGTATAGAGTTGTAAACATGATTTATGTTTATTATAATTTTTGTTATGAATTAATGTATATGAGTGCATACAGCTGTGTTCATTCAACACGCAGTCCTGAAGATCCAATCTTCCCCCTGTGTGTGCGCACCCTCTGAGAGAAGAAGGGCCAGGGAAAGGGGGAGAAGTCGACACGTGGATACAGATGGGGAGATACGCAGGGAGATTGGAGGACATAGATACAGTATATGAAAGAAAATCAGTGGGAAATTCAGGGGATTGGAAAAGGGGGAGCGGGGCAGAAAAAAAAACATGGGAACATGGACTGTTGGCATAAGGGAAGGAACAGTGCAGGTGGTGGAGTGGCAGTAGCAGTGTAGGAAGTCACATTTTTAATGAAGAGCGGCTCAAAGCTTGCAAAAAGCTTTGCAAACACTTGCATAAAGCTTCATAGATGTTTACTGCTCACACAACTGTTATAGGTCTAAATGTTTGTTCAATGAACAGTAAGTCCACTACATACAAACCTTCAAGTTAAAAACTTTCAAAGATACGAACTTGCATTGTCCAATCACAATCACATAAGTAAAGTCCTGTGTCTGGCGTACATTGTCACATTTGTGCATCCTCTACAAGTAGTAACAGATAGTTTTAGGAATATTTTTTACCAATGTTTCTCCACCCATCATATTCCATGGTCCACTTCTTTACTTCTTATTTGAATAACTTTCTCACATGTATTACTACAGTATGTGTGTGTGTGTTTATTTTCCAAATATTGATGTCTTTGCAAATTTTTTCTAGCAGTTTGCTAAACCTTTATGTATCAGTACTGCGTAGACCTTGTCCTTAGATTTTAGTTAGTGCAAATAAAGAGTGTCATGGACAATTTTACTGTTGCAAGTGCAGTAATAGGGTTACAGTCAGGTGGTGACACTGTATTGTTATGGTTATAAATGTTTTGTAACTCTACTGATAAATTGTTGGCACTGCTTGTAATTGTTATCTTGGTTACAGGACATTCACTATTCCTATTGTGACTGAACATATGTCCACAACATGACAATAAACGGAAAGCGTGGACACTGTATGGTGCCTAGGTGATAATAGCAATACAGTACCTGTCACAACAGCAATCTGTACTGGACTAATGATGATTATTACTGACTTACTTATTGTGCTCATGAAGGAGGGTACAGAAACCCTCCAGATCTTTATGTGGAGAATAATTAGTCGATTATGCCGTGTACACACGATTGGTTTTACAGATGAAAAAAGTCAGATGGACTTTTTTCATTGGACAAACTGAGTGTGTGTGGGCCCCATCCGACTTTTTTCCATCAGTGTTAAAAAATAGAACATGCTTTAAATTTTTCAGAAAAAAAACGATAGTAAAAACTGATCGTCTGTGTGGAATTCCATCAGAGAAAAATTCATGCATGCTCAGAATCAAGTCGACGCATGCTCAGAAGCATTGAACTTAATTTTTCTCAGCACGTCGTAGTGTTTTACGTCACCGCATTTTGGACAGTCGGAATTTAGTCTGATAGTGTGTATGCAAGACTGATGAAAGTCAGCTTAATTGGATTTCCGATTAAAAAATCGGTTTTTAGACCATTGGAAATTCCGATCATGTGTACAGGGCTTTAACCTGCGACCTTCAGTTTATTTCACTTTATGGTTGTTTTACTTCTGTTAGAAAACATAGCACAGATTCTGATACTCCTTAAAAATCATATGCTTTCCAATCTGCTATTTAGGATACATTAGCCCTTATAGACATTGGGGCTGATTTACTATTGCAGTTGCAAATTTACTAGGGATGTGCTACCTTGCCAAAACTTTCACTAAAATTACATAGCAGCTCAGTGTGGGAATGCCAGATTGATGATGGTGGTTTAGAAGAAAGAATTATTTTGAACAAATGGCATTGAGTTCCCCTTATTATTCTCATCCAATCATGAATTCAAGTTAGTTGGCAGAGCATGACTAAAGTTGGGGTGGTGAATGCCATTTTCTAGGCTAATATGCACAGGATTGCAAAACAAATGGTATGGGACTAAACACTGCTCTAGGGGAAATATTATAAAGAAAAAAAAAAGTGGCATTTGGCAGGGAGCAACGATTTTATAAATGTTTCATGGTTAACTTTAAAAATGCAAAATTCCTTAAAAAAAACATGAATGAGGAGCCTGTGAAATGGCACATCTATACAATGTAAACCGCCTACTACAGCATAAACATGTGCATTCGTTTTCGTCCGAATGCATTTTCGTCCAAATTTTGGGTATTTTCGTTATCGTTTTAACAAACTAAAACTAACACGCAAAATCCAAAAGATCCGACATAAAAAAATGCTTTATTTTCATTTTCGTTGCTATTACAGTTCGATATAGATAAGAGATTCGACATGACGCTGACAATAGTGATCTGTGTCTATCAACCTTAACTCTATTAGTCTGAGATTATTCTACATAGAGAGGAAAGATTTGACATAGAGAGAAAAGATTTGACATTATAGAGACAGTGTTGGGGTAGACCATTCGACATGAACGACGAAGATTCGACGAAGCAGCAAAAAACATACAAACGTCAAATCTGTCATTGAAGGCTTATGGTGTCTGTTGAAAGTTCTAAGAAGATTCGACAAGCAGCTAAACTGTACGACGCCGCAATTGCAATCAAATGCTCCGCCCATAGACTATAGAAGAGTTCAAATGTTGGTTGACTAGTAATAATAATTTATAAATATAATTATTACTAGTCATACAACATTAGAATTCTTCTATAGCTTGTAGGCGGAACATTCGACCGGATATGTATGATTGCAGTGTCGTACAGTTTAGCTGCTCCATCAAATCTTCTTAGAACATTCAACAGACATCATAAGCCTTCAATAACAGATTTAACCTTAATTAATTCGGATTTTCAGATTAATACATTTTTTACAGAAACAAAATAAATAAAAACAAATTTTGGGAGTAACTAAATAAATTTATTTTTCGGACGAAAACTAAATTCCGAAACAAAATATTTTAGTGTGCACTACTACAGCAAAGCTGAAACTTACAAAGAATAAAAAAATGCCATTTGACTTGCTGCCAAATAAAACTGTTGGACACTTTACTTTTTTCCTTGACAAAGTCCTTAATATAAAGAAAATGCAGACACACCTCGCAATAACTTTAAGTCCCCGCATTATAATATAGCTTGACGAAAAACGATGATGAATGAGGAACTCCCAGTTGATATCATCAATCAAGCAGAGAGTTTTTGCATGTGGATATTTAGCAGAAAGCACTATTCTGCGTGATATTCCCACCTCCTAAGCAAAAACATGTCTCCATGCATAAATGTGTAATCTTCAATAACGTAACCAGTTTTCCTGCCCAGACAGGAATTTCTACTACACTGCCACCATGCTGCACCTGACATTCAGAAGCAAGTAGCTGGTTGTTATTGTCAAGGTACGTTTTATATACACATACTGATATTTGTATGTATCCATGTGTGTGTGGGGGTGTGGCATTATTCATATATGTACACATGTGAGTGCAGGAGTTTGTGTGTGTATACGTATAAGTTAGATTTCAATATTTGCAGGAGAGACATATAGCTCTTTGGTAGTTAAAAGTGGTTTAATATACCTCTATATTTTCTTTACAGTATTTTGAGTAGCAGTGGCAGTCATTGTCTTTTCCAAGGCAATGATCAAGCTCCTCTGTGACTGTCTGTGGTGGCAGTTCCAGTACTGCCCAACAATGCTGCAGCACTGTTGGAGTGACCTCAAGAGGAAGAACAAACCTTTCCTTCATTATGCTAAGCAAAGGCACCTGGCCTGTAAGTAATGCTTTAAAAAATATATATATATGTGGGAGGGGATTGAAATTAGTTTTATGCTCTCTGCTTCAATGTTTCTATTTCCTCTAGCCGTTGTTCATTCCTATTGCTGTTATTTTTCTCTCTAACTTATAACCAAAGTAGTGACTTGTATTTCAACATTGTTTTTTTTTTCTATTTCCAAGACACCGATGGTCATGAAGGCCAAAGCCTATGGATGGCCAGGTAGCAGTGGAAAATATTTGTTGTTCTTAAGTCATTCTCCTTATCTGAGGAGGAGCATCCACCACATAGCAGCAGCTCCTCCACAAAGGAAGAGGAAACATCTGCACAGCAAACACCAACACCCCCCACCCCCCACAAAGCTCTCCAGACCTCAAAACTATCAGGAGGTGGAGCAAGGGGAAAAAAAGCAAAGTCAAGCCTTGGTAAAGGAATATGAGGAACATTTTGATGGTAGGCCAAAATTATCATTATGTTCTAATCTCACAATTTCATGTTTAATTTAATTAGGCTCTATCCTCTATCTTAGTTTTGAATTGACTGAGGAAGAGTTAGACCCCCTGTCAGGTTCTCTGCTGTCCAGGACACTATTATAGAGATTTCACCTGACTCACTTTTTCACACATCTTTCTACATAAAATATCACTTTGTAAGCAATCATGTTCAAGTTTCTAAATCAATGACTAGTAAATTACAGAGGGACAGAGGAGATTGCTATCTAGCCTGGGTTATTTTACAATAACTTTTATGTTATGGACCTTTTTTTTAATGTTTCAACCCTGCAGAGTTACTAAAGCACAGAGTATGCTGTAATTGTAGTAGAGCTGGTAAACTGACTGGCAGGTCACTTTACGGTGCTCTCCTCCAGTATTTTTCCCCTGTTCCTTTTTCTTTTACCATTATTTAGATTTAAATTATGCTGGCTGCATGAGCTTCCCAGCCATTTGAGTGTAATGCACATGTATCCAGCACAATGCTGTGCATTTACAGTAAAAGATACGATAGCATTGAATGTAAATAAGATGTGGGAATGGTGACTTTTACATCATACAAATATCTGTTTATTATAGTCCTTTTGGTGCCCACATGATCCCTACACCAAATTACATTGTTTGGTAGGTCAGTTGGGTAATGGTGTTCATATTCTTTAAGGAAACACTATGTGTGAGGCATGTTTATGTTCAGACACACTCCAGCCACCCTGCACCAATGTATTTGAGAAAGCTGAGGAATAGGATGACAGCATACAATGTAAGTTCCCTTTTTATATTTCTAGAGGGGGGTGGCAACCTACATGACAACACAGAATTTAAATCTGGAGTGTCTTTGCTGTCTACAGTATTCCACAAGAAGAAGAAGCACTGAGGACAGCCAAGTCTCCTAACTTTAATAGATTATTTGTGCCTAGCATATAGATGTACCTTGTACCTTTTTAAAAGGCTAATTTAGTAAATGACAAAATGTTAAATATGGGAAAACACATTGGTTGAATGTAACATGGTAAAGGCAATAGACATCAGAGATGTGCTGCATTCATGCTCGCATTGTTTCAGAAAACATTGCTGCTATTCGTTGTTGTCATTTGTTGTTGGACCACTGTCATGAGTTGATACATGATATTCTTCGTTGAAGAGCACCAACATGTATTGCTTCAACTCTCTGAGAGTTTTCTGTTGGAGTATACTCTGTGCCAAATCAGGAGATTCATCGGATGCCTCCTCTGCTTTTGTAATCTCTCAATGTTTGTAGGGAGCTTTTCAATTACATTTAAACATTTTGCTTTTTACCGCTAACGTGGGCATATTTAGCCAGATATCCCATCATTCATTTTATGCTAACAATGGTTTTAACAAACAGGATATGGGTCAAACAGACAGGAAGAAAAATCTGACAGGTGTTTTTGTCTTGCCCTACAGCCTTATTTAAAAATGTCTGTCTGTGTTGCTGTTGAAAAATGCCCTTAATCTCCTGTGTCAACTAGACAAGAAGTGCAAAATAGTGCATGACATGACATGGTGTCTTGAAATTGGTGACAAAAGTCAGAAAGCTAATGCTAGAAAGCATTTTCACTTCCAGGCAAACTTACTTTATGTGTCAGTTATTGGCATTATTGACTGCCTGAAGGCCCCTAAAAAAAAAGATAAAGACCCTGAAAAATGTATGTATGCCATGAACAAGGAAATCTGTCATTCATCATTCATCATGCATTTATTTACCCCAACATTGGATGCAGGAGAAAGCATGGATTCAGCAGCAGGATCCAGTGGAAATTGATCTGCGCATTTATGAAGGACTACATTAACCAATTTGACTATTTTGCCAACATTTAGAAAAATCAAAACCATCATCATACATAATATATCTATATTTTTCACCAGGCTCCTCTTTTGCAGGCCACCACTCTTCTGTTGATGATATACTAAGAACCAAGCAAATGATCCAGCAGGTAGCAAAGGCCCCCTTGTCTTGCTCAAAAGAAAAAGCAGTAATTCTGGTTTCTCCTTTAGGCCCCCTCCATGGTCCCTCTCCTGGCCTCAAAGGAGGGACTTTTTGAGGGCTCTGAGTTGGTGTTGTACAGTCGCAATCATAATAACCAACTGCTTGCCTGGAGTTAATTAATGTATGAGATAATTACCAATGTGCTTTGCACGCTAGTTGGCTGTATCTTTTTCATGGTTTGAGAAAGTAAAAATTTACAAGGTAATAGATAGGTAATTTACAAGGTAATAGATAGGCGTGTGGATTTGAGGAATCCGATGAATCTCCTGATTTGGCACAGAATCAAATAATTAATAATAAAAAATGAACTGTAACATTATGCAAGAAAATTTATCATTTTCTTTCTTGTTTTCTATGAATGAGAAGTTCAATGTATTTTTTGTCTAGAACATGCAAATGTCTTTGGTGCCACAGAGTGCATGTTCTTGTTTTGGTGTTAGCTTGGGTGAAAGGTGATATAAGGAGCACATAATAGTATATAGGCACATGTATGGCTCACAATAGCAGATGACATTTTGGTACATATCCTTTTGGGGTTAGCAACAGCTAATGCTGCTCTGGTTGTGAAGAAGGATAACATTGCCAGTCCCTTTCTTTCTTGAGTACACCATCCTTATGTTCTTGTCCACTGAAAATGTTTTGCTACAATGCAGAACATTCATTACAGATTCAGGCTGAGCAGTGAAGCTATTGTGCACCTGTAAAACGTAATGTAGGAAAAGATCAAGCTCATCATTGCACAGAGATCCACAGTGGTGAAGTTGCTAGTGACCCTTTATATTTTGGGTCACAGCATCTTTCAAAATACCTATGAAACAGTCTGTGAACTAAGCTAACCAACCGTATGCAGGGTGCTTATTCAGGTCACTGATGCCATGACCTTGTGTCCCAATTCTTCCGATTTCCATGGACAGTTCATGAGTGCAGGCACATCAAGATGACTTTTAACCCATGGGAAGTCTTCCCAGATACAGGGAAGTCCACTTCAGAAACCACTAGCAGTCCAACCTCTCAGTGTACAACTATTATGTGGAGCCAGGCAAAGAATAATGAGTGAGCGTTTAGATTTTCCAGGGTCATGTCATGATGTTTGCATCCTTCACAGCACAGATTTTTTTTCAGAAATGTCATAGTTGGTAAGGTTGAATAAAGACACTAGTCCATCTAATCCAACATGTGTAATTGATGTTTGTGTGTTCAATTGGTGTATGTGTGTTCAGGCAGGACAATTGAAAGGACACATGCCCTATGGCTGGCTTGTTGGGCTTACACATAATAAAGATGAGATAATATAGGAAATATAGAGTTACTGTTCATCTAGTAAAATGAATGCTCACTTAGCTTAGTGTAATGAAATAGGTTGAAGCAGTTTTTACTATGGACTAAATCCATGCATCTTAGCTTTATGTTTGGAACATGTCCTGCACATGTAAAGCTCTTTTTTTGGGAGGTATTAGTGGTGGTGGGGGGTCTAATATGTGGTCTTAATATGTGTAAATTAATAATCTGTTTTTTTTTTCCATTCTAGGGGATGCAGGCTATGGGCTGCTCATAAGGTTCTGAACAGACACTCCCAAGCTGCAGCTGAACATCACTACCTTTGAAGCCTCTTAGACACGACCGAGGAACTCGTCAGGCGAAACACATAATTTTGCTCGTTGAGTTCCTTGTTAGGCTGTCGAGGAACTCGACAAGGCAAGTTTCTCCATTCCCGTCGAGGAAAAAGAAGACATGCTCTCTTTTTGGCTCGACGGGATCCTCAACAGTTTCCTCATCGAAAAATGTACACACGACTGGTTTCCTCTGCAAAAAAAAAAATCCCAGCAAGTTACTTGCTGTTTTTTGCCGAGAAACTCGGTCGTGTGTACGAGGCCTCAGGCCTTTAAGAGAACCCTGGCAGTTGTTGAGACCACAATCGATCTCCTCAAATCCCTATTTTTCTGCTTGGCCTGGCCTGAGGCTGAGATGCACTACTCACCTAGGAAGTCTTCCAGGGTTATTTTTGCCTTCTGTGTGCTTCATAATATCTGCACTGAAAAGCAAGAATCATGGTAGCTGACTGAAAAGAGGGAGCCAAATTAGTGTTAGGTGTCTACCTCAACAACCCAGAGCACAGAACTTGGATGCCTGGTGAGGAAAGAACTGACTGACAACTTCTTTACACGTATGTATTGATTGCAAGTATTTCATGTTACAATTTGACCTAACACTTTACCAAGCAATGTTTAAGTCACATTATGTATTTGTCTTATGTGACCCCAAAAAGATCTCACTCCCCTGCTGTATCAATAGCTGTCTCCTTCTTTCAGTCTGTCTCTCACTCTCTCTCTCTAATGTGTTCTCTTTCATGTTTGCTTCTGAGCTCTCTCTCTCTCTCATATGCAATATATGTATAGAGTACATGTACACATTTAGAGTTATTGCATCTGTTAAATTACATTACTACGTACTCATTTAAATATTGCTTATGTTCCTTTTTAGGCCTATGATATCTTACTGTGTTGACATCCTAGCATGTACTTTGTGAAGCCTGTTAGCACAGTCTGGAAGCTGGTGTCACAGATGACCTGTCTATTTAGGATATGGTATTGCTTCGGGTTCCTGGAGGAAGCCATTTTGATGTTATCTGCAAGACCTGTCTCTAAAAAATGGATTCCAGAGACTAATGGCATTAAAGACTTAACACCCTTTTGGATGAGAGATCAGCAACCTCCCCATCCCTGTCCTACATGTGGGTGGTATCAACATTCCTCAAAATATCCAAATGTGTATGTGGGCAAAACAGTTCATGAACAACATCAAAGGCCAGTTAGGTCTTTTTGTTTTTCTTTGGCTTATAATAAAGGTTTTAAAAATGTTACTTTGGTTTGAATGTTTGTTTTCTTTTATAGGTGTTCCTGTATTTTCCTTTTTAAGTTCCCCAGCTATAATTTTTTTCTTAGAGCTTTGAGGTTCACTGAAGTTGTTGGGGATCCCATTTAGGGTCCATTCTAGGGTCCATGGTGGGCAAATGTTGTCAATCAATTATGGACCTTTTTAGGGATTACAGACAAGCAATAGTCAAAAAGGCCATGATAAGCTGGGCAATGCCGAGGGGCACATGTTAATGCTAAACAAATATTTAACACAGACCATTCAGTAGAGTGATGGCCTTTTTAGGCGGATTCAAAGTCTACATTTGCAAAAACACTAATACCTACAAAACTAGCTTAGAGGGTGTATTTTAGAAAAAAAAAAACTATGTTATAGGTCTTTTTTAAACAAAAATGTAATCAAGATGGAAAACAGCATCCCTTATGATTCAAACTAGGCCCTTATCCAGACTTTGGGTTTCCAAAACCAAGCTCTGAGACCAGATTAGCCAGGAGTTCTAAGACCTGATTGGCCCTGAGCCCTAAGTCATTGGCTGGAATGAGAAGCGACCCCTGGGACTTGTGAGAAGATGCAAGGGGGAAGCTGCCCTAGTGGCAACCTGGATGGGGTAAGTGGCTGGCAGGGTGCCTGGTGGGAGACAGGTGAGCGATTGAGCTCCGGGAGAAAGCGGCGATCAATTGAGCGAGTGCTGGGGGGGTCTGGCTGGGGGGCAACGGGCTGCCCCCCCCAAGAAAATGTAGTTAAAGAAACAAGGGCCTAGTCTCCACATCTTTCCCTCAAAAGATGTATGTGTGTTTTCAGAATCTGAAAGCCCCTTTTTAAAAAGTGGGCTCCAGATATCCAACCCCCAAATTTGTATATTATACATTAGTACCCCTCATTACTCAATTCCAGAAGAGTAAGATGTAAATCAACACACAGACCCTTTTAAAAAGTATTTTAAAAAGTAATTTAAATGAAAATAAAATACAGACACTACAAAAAAAAACAATTATGACTTTTACCTGTTGTAATCGATGTCAATCATGACAACCTACCACTTGCCGATCTTTATTTGATACACTTCTGCTACTAAGAAAAAGATTCCTTGAACTGTGGGAATGTAAACACAGCATGGGGCATACTGGGGGACATGAAGTCATTGACTATATTTAGCCCTATAGATTTCAATAGGGTTTGTCACTCACTTCAAGTTTGGCTAAATCCATACACATGCACAAATCAGCACAGTTATAAGAGAGAAGTCACGGAAGTGCAATATGTCAGAATAAGTCCCTCTGAAAAACGTTCAAGATACACCTCTGTATATAAACATTTTGTAGCTGCTGACTTTTTTTGTTTTTCTGAAGGAGCCTAGTGCTCTTTTTTAAGTTACAGTATGTATTTATTTTTAAGGGTGATATGAACACAATATGCTCTTTTACTTCTAAGAATCATAGAGGATGCTCATTGAAGGCCTACCAATGACATACTGTAAAGCAAAATAAAGTCATCTTTGGGAGGTGAATAGCAATGCAATCAATCAGAAGATGCCCAGTGCAGTTTTGTCTCTATTTTCATTATAGATAGACCTGTGAAATGTTTTTCTTTGAAAACACATACTCATGCAGTTTCAGATTGGCCCTAACAAAAGCATAGTTCTTTAGTCTACAAAGAAGCCTACTCCTTCCCTTTTACACAGGATTCATGACCTGTGCAGGAGAAAAAATGTATGTGCTTCACATTAAAAAGAAAATTCAAAAGGTCTCTTGAAAGAAAGAAAAGTGTTCAAAGACAGTAGTTATCTCCTAAGGGAGGGAAAAAACAAATCCCTACTGTGTAGAATACAGGCCCATTAGTTGGACATCAAACTACGTATGACAGTTCTTCCTGAGAGGCAAAACTGATAATACTTTCTATTTTTTATCATTTTCAAGAAAGTACCCTAAATCGTGAAAGAGGACACGCCTGATATAGTTTATATAATATGCTGGCCCATACACTATACTTGTATCTTAAAAAGTATAAAACTTTACTAGATCTTAAATAGTATAACTGAATTTAGTTTTGGAATTAGGTTTGTTTTAAAATAGCAGATATTTTAAAACTGGAAAAAGGTAAATAATCTGTTTTGTCCTTACAGCTTCTTGCTTACTCAAAGTTAATCTAACAATGTGGTACCAGCAAAGATTCATAGACATACATCTCTCTTGCTGATTGTAGCACAAAACAGGGCTCTTCTGAAAAATATTCCCTGAATGCAGTGTCTTCTGATTCCGACACTTACAGGAGTGTCAATCTCCTGTGTCCCTGCAGCTCTCAATGCTTCCTCCCACTGACATACATGACATCACTACTGTATCCTAAGATAACTTGAAGGTCAGTGGGAGTAATCATTAAATACTTTGTGGATTACATGAGACTGACACTTCTAGAAATGTTGATTTCAAAAGACACTATAGCAGAAGTTTACTCTGCAGAGAAGTGGATATCTGCCAGTGTTGCCAACCGCCAGTATTTTTACTGGCAGCCGGTAAAAAACTGGCAATCGGAGAGGTTGCTACAGTATGATTGGGTAGCTCTGGCGGAGGCGGTGCCTGAGCATGTCGTGTGATGTCATGGTGCAATGGAGCCAAGCAGAGCGTCCAGAGCCTCATGTGCAGTATGGGAACAGTGCTGTTTAGATTGGACTGGACTGAAGGGACCACTTGACTTGGGGAGAGACTGTCACTGTGACTCAGGAGAGGACATGTCGTTTCTGTGAGGTGTCATCATCATCTGTGCTGCTACACACTGCTGTCAGTGTTACTGTGAGAGTCTTTTTTATGTGTGTGTGCCACCTATTCTGATTTCTTGCCCTCTTGAGGCCGGTCCCTGAGCTCATTTAGTATATAAAATATATATATATATATATATGTTTTGTGCCTTACTATTTACATTAAATCATAGTGTTAATTGCATATTGTATATGTTTGTAGCCCAAATACTCTAATTTGCACTTAAAACTGTAATTTTGTAACTTGTGGAAGTAACTTGTGGAAGTGCAGTAAAAACTTGGCTGTGCCAGTAAGTTTTGGGTGTTGTGTTAGTAAATTTCAATCTGGTAGGTTGGCAACACTGATATCTGCACATTTTTAAAACAAATTTTTACAATCAATTAGATTATTCTTAATTTTTATAATGGAATAAAAATTCTAAGTTTTGAGTTAACTTTTGTCCTCTTCTAGAAACCTAGTTGATCTAGAGAGCAGATATGGTATACAATGTGCCTTTCTCCTGCAAAGCTCAACCTTCACTCCAACTCACTCACTTCCAGAAACAGATAATTCATATTGTAACATTAATTAAGGTGCTGCTAACCAACTGAATTATTATGTTCCTCACTCACTTTGCAAGAGTTTTTGCAACTGGTATTTGGTGTAACTACAGGGTTGACAGCCAAACAAGAATATGGGAACAGTAAAGCCCCATACACACTATCAGTTTTCCTGCAGGTTTTTCTCTTCAGGTTTACCAAAACCATGCATTGCAAGGGCCTGCCTGATTGCATACAAATTGAAACGCTTTAGGCCCCGTACACATGTCCGAGGAACTCGACGGGCATATCGTTTTGCTCGTCGAGTTCTGTGTGAAGCCGCCGAGGATCTCGGCGAGCCAACTTTCCTCATTGAACAATGAGGAAATAGAGAACATGTTCTCTATTTGGCTCGACGAGGAACTCGTCGGCTTCCTCGGCCGAAAGTGTACACACGCCGGGTTTCTCGGGAGAATTCAGCTCCGATTGAGTTTTTGGCTGAATTCTGCCGAGAAACTCGGTCGTGTGTACGGGGCCTTTAAGGTTTGACCTCATATTAGATGGTTTTGGTAAACCTGAAGAGAAAAACCTGCAGGAAAATTGATAGTGTGTATGGGGCTTAAGACACCAGCTTTTATGTTGTCTCTACTGTGACCCAGTTTACCAAACAGATTCACCAAGCTGCAGTCTGGAAATTACATCCCAGTTATCATTCTGGACCTACTGTACCAGGTATTCCAATGTTCATACAGGAGACAGACTAATACCCACTTAATAAACTGAAGTAATACTAAAGACATGTTTATCGTATCTGCTTGTGTGCAATCTACATCCCTCTACCTGCTTTAAACCCAAGGTCCCGTTGGGTTTGCCAGAGAGAGAGGGAGGCGATATGTTGTAACTTTATCTTAAGCCAAATCCTTTTTTTCCCTGAGATTTGCATAGAGAAGTTAAAGGGTTTGTAAAGTCTAAACATTTTTTACCTTAAAGGGGTTGTAAAGGTTTGTTTTTTATTTTCTAAATAGGTTCCTTTAAGCTAGTGCATTGTTGGTTCACTTACCTTTTCCGTCGATTTCCCTTCTAAATGTTTTTTTTTATGCGTGTGTGTGCATACTCACAAATACACACAAATACACTCAAATACGCACAAGTGATATGCAGCCCATCCTTAATTTTTTTTCTGCCAGAAATGTCTGATGCTCATGTGCAAGAGGCCAAAAACACATTGGGGGTTATTTACGAAAGGCAACGTGCACTTGAAATTGCACTGAAAGTGCACTTGGAAGTGCAGTCACTGTAAATCTGAGGGGTAGATCTGAAATAAGGGGGAAGCTCTGCTGATTTTATAATCCAATCATGTGCAAGCTAAAACGCTGTTTTGTTTTTTTCCTTGCATATTCTCCTCTACAGCGATCTGCACTTCCAAGTGCACTTTCAGTGCAATTTCAAGTGTACTTTGCACTTGTAGCTTACACTTGTAGTGCAAAGTGGATTTGCCTTTAGTAAATAACCCCCATTGCATACATTTGCAACTTTTTTGATTGTGAAAGCCAAAAAGTTTTTTTTTTTTTGTACTTACAGTTTTGGTGTCTTGCGCGGCGTCCATCGGTGGCCTCGTCGGGTCCGGCGTCCTTCTGCGGCTTCGGGTGTCCTCTTCGGCGGGTCCGGCGTCCATCTTCGGCGGGTCGGGTGTCCTCTTCGGCGGGTCGGGTGTCCTCTTCGACTGGTCGGGTGTCCTCTTCGGCGGGTCCGGCGTCCTTCTGCGGCGTCCTCGCGTCCTCCTCGCTCGCAAGCCCACACATGTACTCCAATAACAAATGGCTTGCTATGGGCGCACACACAAAAGAGAAGGCGCAAAGCGCACTGGTGAGGGACCCCAGAAGAGGAGGCAAATGGCAGATTAGTATAACCTCTTTATTATTTTAATTTAAAAATAAGGGTTAACAATCACTTTAAGTTTTTTAACATTTGCAAAGAAAGTTAGTATTTGCTTTCCAGAGCGCCTTAGAATTTGAGGGTCTCTGGGTTCTGATGAAGTGAGAGAAAGACAACCTATGGTGCTTGCATTTTCTCAGGGCTAAGTATTTTGAGTCACATTAGCTCCACCCCAAACCACCCTGTAAAACATGACCTTACTCCAACCCCTATTATATGAACACATCCCTCTACCAAACTTAACCCAGAAATGTTAACCTAATGAAAGTCATTATCACAATGTAGATTGTTTGAACTTCTACTACTGCAAATGTACACTGAATATTCAATTTCCGAAAATAATTGTATGCGCCACAACTACTGTATTTCATATTTTTTTTCATCAAAAAATGATTTTTGTTGGGAAAAGACTGGAGCATCCAATGGAAATCCATGTAAAAATAGTACAAAAAAAAATCGAATTGCTATGTAGATACAGTTCTTCATGGAATTTGAATCAATGACTTTTAGCAAGAGTAGTAAGGGCTAGAGCTCCAAAATATACTTCCATCATTGATGGTCACATCTGGCTTGCATTTTTAATACACTTTAGACAAAAAGAAACTTTAACATGCCTAGGTCTTGTATGCCTATCTGCTATTGGTCTTGTGTCTAGACAAAATCAATGAGCATCAACTTTGTGTGATCATTAAAGCCCAACTCCAGGAAACATACAACGTTCTCCTATTGCTATGATTAACTGCTTGTTTAATGTAGGGATCAGTAAAAGCACTTTTACTTACCCAATCCTCTGCTTCCTCAGCTCTGGTGGTGGAGGACTTTTCGTTGGTAGCCTGAAATCCAATACAGGGCTATGGACCCTGAATCAGTCTTGATGATGTCAGAAGACCTTAGACTACCAGAGCATGAGGGAGAAGAGGGTGCAGGGACAGGTCTAGAACAACACAGAAGCAGATGACTGGGTAAGTAAATCTGTATGTCCAAAATTCTCTAGACAGAAATGAGCAGTTAAATCTTACGGTCCACTGCAAGGGAGTACTTTTAGGTTTCCTGGAGTTCAGGTTTAAGTTCTGAAAAGCTAAATGTATAACAGGACTGAAATATTTGCTCCTGTGCTAATTTGGAAGAAATTTGCTTGGTCTTCAAGGCACTCTGCCTAATGCATAAGTGTATTCTGGAAACGCCCCCCAATATCTATGCGAAAAAATAAAAGCCCACAACCCCAATCGCGTTCTGCGATCCACCAACCAAAATCTACTCCAGATACCCAAAGCCAGGTACAAGTCCAAAGGAGATCGAAGATTTGCAGTCCAGGGACCTCGGCTGTGGAATGCTCTACCAACCACCATCCGATTGGAGATAGACCACTTGGCCTTCAGAAGAAAGATTAAAACCCATCTCTTCTGAGGTCAAAGGGTACTTTCCCATGGAATGGACACAGCGCCCAGAGGCGATTCAGTTTGCATGTGTTGCGCTATATACGTTTTTTCACTCACTCACTCACTCTTATCTTAGAAACAACAGCTGTATATATCTTTGTAGGTATGGCAGTATCCATTTGCATATTTTGACATGTTCATGTATAAGACTATACACTGATTAGACACAATGATTATTGCAGCTTATGTGTACGTAAAAAATAAATAAAAAAAAAGTGTTTTGGATAGGGTAGGGAATGATAAAAAAAACCTTTATTTTTTGCTGTGCCTCATTGGAGAGATTTCCCTTCACATTCTGTGCTAAATATGCAACAGGAAAAGAGTCTCCACGTCTCCCCCTCCGGCGGCCGACATGTTGTCCTGGAGTGACTTCCGGGTCTCGCGGCTCCGACACTGTGATTGACTGGAGCCGCTATGACGTCACTCCCGCGCATGTGCGCGATAACGGCACAGTACAACATAGTGCCATTGCTTCATTTGGCTTAAGTGTGCATGTGCTGCAGGACGCCGACACATGCAAATACAGGGATATCTCCTAAACCGTGCAGGTTTAGGAGATATCCTTGTTAGCTACAGGTAAGCTTTAATATAGGCTTACCTGTAACATTAAGTTGTAAACGAGGGTTTACAACCAATTTAGATTTCTCAACACACATTTTGTCTCAAATAGAGAGGGCAAATCTATTTAGTAAGAACAAAGACAGCAATAAAAAAAAAACTTGAAAAGGGTTCTAATACCTCCCTACTGCAAGCTTTAAAGGGAAAGAACACATTAGGGTGTATTTAAAATAAAAATAAAAAATACAAAGTTATACATCCTTTGACATTGTGAAACTTCATTAATTCTGTTCAAATTCTGGCTAAAATCAAATGTTATATTCTTTGCAGGGTAGGTGTTCTTCATTCATAAGAGTAGCATGAATCATGAAAATATCACATTGATTAGAGTTGACAATAATAATAAATAAGTATTTTTGCTTTAAATATAAGGCTTAAATGAAAGAATAAAATATGCAATATATGCAGTTTTGAATTAAAGAACAAAATATGCAATATATACAACATTATAATATATATATATACATACCGGTACATATATATATATATATATATATATATATATATATATATATATATATATATATATATATATATATATATATATATATATATACAATATTTATCTACATATTTTTAAAGTAGTTTTGAGAAGAGAAAATGTGTCACTGTCATTTTTGTAATAATTCTGAGGACCGTGTTTTTTTTTTTTTTACTTTTTAGATGGTTAATAACCCTTTAGCAAACCAAGCAGCAGTAGCTGCTGCAGCTGCAGCTGCCATGGGCTCAATAGCGAGTTCACAGGCTTTTGGAAATGCACTATCCAGTCTGCAAGGTGTTACTGGACAACTTGTCACAAATGCACAAGGACAGGTAATGAGCATAAATATTATACAGTATTTTTATAAATGTATTTTAGATTGCCTATATTTTGTATAGCCTTTTCACGACCCTTAATCTAGAGTTTTCTTTCACTTTGTAAAATCTAGTGAATGTTTGTCTTTTCATTTTACTTGAAAACAAGTGAGATGACGTTGCCTTTAAGTGAAATATCACAAAAGGTGTTTGGAGCTCCAATGACATCATTTAGCATAACTCTCTACAGTATGATAATGTCGGTAAATTGTCAAAAAAATATTTATTTTTACCTCTCTAAAATCTTAGGGCCAGATTCAGGTACAAATGCGGCGGCGTAACGTATCGTCTTTACGTTACACCGCCGCAAGTTTTTCTCGTAAGTGCTTGATTCACAAAGCACTTGAGTATTAACTTGCGGCGGAGTAACGTAAAGACGTCCGGCGCAAGCCCGCCTAATTCAAATGGGGCGTCAAATGTTCTGCGCATGCTCCGTTAGTAAATTTCCCGACGTGCTTTGCGCAAAATTACGGCGCCCCAACGTGTTTGTGAATGGCGACGTGCGTAACATACTTACGGCGGGAAAAAAAAATTTAATTTGACGCGGGAACGACGGCCATACTTTAACATGGCTGTTGTAAAGTTAAGCCATGAAAAAGATGGCTTAACTTTGCGACGGGAAAAAACGACGTAACGCACGCGAGTAGCTTCGTGGATCGTCGTAAAAGCTAATTTGCATACCCGACGCTGGAAAATGACGAGAACTCCACCCAGCGGCAGGCCGAAGTATTGCAGCCTAAGATCCGAAGGAGTACGAAGCCGTAAGCCTGTCGGATCTTAGCCAAATGCCGTCGTATCTTGTTTGTGAATCACAAATTAAGATACGACGCGGCAAATTTGAAAATACTGATACTACTATCTACTGATACTCCGGCGTATTTGTTCTGTGAATCTGGCCCTTAATGTTGATACTTATTCCCAGATATAGAAAAAAACATGCATACACTCACAAATATTCACCAATAGACTGTTAAAACAATTTTCGTTATCCAAAGGATCTTTACATTACAGTAAGCATGATGTTTAAAACTGTTTAGGATCTTAGCAACATGGCCATCCATGGATCAACACCTGCAATTGCTATAAAAGTAATTTCATGCAAACTTCAAGAATGAAGAAGTGGGATTAGGTCCAGCCATTAGAAACTAAGATAGCATGTGCACTTGGACATCCTTTATTTTTGGCAGGAAGGTTGTGGCACATAGTGTTCACACAGTCAGAAGCATGAAATATTATCCATAAGAAAAGTGCATGCCCCACAAGTTTTGTAGAAATGCTATTACTCAGGCACGCAAATAAAATCGATGCCAAGTGCTTACATGTAATTTGCATGTTTCTAGTATTTTACAGCGTGCTGAGGAGAGATAGTGAATATATATATTTTTTTTACAGTGTAAAATGATTAAAACAGGACACCTAAAGCAGAACTAATGTTTTTTTTTTTTTTTACTTAATGCAAGCACATTGACATTTCTAATTAAAATTAGAATGCACACTAACAAAAATATAGGGTTGATTTAACATTTCAAGTACATTTTCCCCAGAGCTTAGTGAAGGAAATTAAGCTCTGTTGATTTCCATCATCCAATCACATGCAAACAAAAATGCTTATTTTTTTTCTTGTTGCACATGATTGGGTATTCTCTGCAAAGTGAGATTTCACCACAGACAGTAAGCTCTAGGGAAGTACAACTTCCCTGGCCCTATTTGCCCTTTGAAAATCAACCTCTATGTTTCTTGTAGGGATGAGCCGAACACCCCCCGGTTTCCCGTGACATGCCAGAGGGGGGCGGGGTCACCCGTGACACCACGGGGAAGCCGCCGGAAACCCCTGTTACGTCAGAATGGGGTGGGGTCCCTTGTCCACGTGACGGGTGGCTCCGCCCTCGGTTTTAAAAGAAATGTCACACGGCTCACGCGTCATTCGCCCAGGAGCCTTCTATGTAGGAGAAAAAGGATGGTGGGGGCGCTAGGCCAAATATACGTTGTAAACAGTGAAAAGTGGCAATAACATATATATAAATAAAGATCAATATATAAAAATGCCACACCAATATATAAATAAACACGTGCTGTGCACATTAGTGAAAATGACAATAATTATATCCCCAACAAAGTTAATACAATTATGTCAAAAACAACTGTAACCATAATCAATAGTGCAATCCATTAATGTGGTGAATACCACTAGTGTAAAAATAGCTGAAACAAAGTCCTTTACTAAAGTGCTTTAGTGCATAGTGATTAGCTTTCAAAATCGCTGTGCATAGCTCCACCTTCACCAACCGTGGGAGATCACCCAACAAGTGCTCTGAATAAGGGTGGCACCTTACCAGATGTTGTTGACCCTTTTAGCCAAAAAAGAGGTCATTATAGGCTCAAACCACAGGTGTGTAACTGCATATCAGACTCAGACTCCTTGGATCAGACCAGGCTCCAATAGCAATATACGGAATGAAGAGAGAGCCACCATAGTATAATTCTGTCTGTTCGCCGCATCCCCTGGCATGTAAACTGAGATGCACAGCTTAGCTTGCGGCGGCCAGCCCAGTCCCTGTGTGGCAGAATGATGGTCTATTGAGCACCTCTGGTGCTCCGCATGCTCAATAGACCATAATTCTGCCACACAGGTGCATCTCAGTTTACATGCCAGGGGATGCGGCGAACAGACAGAATTATACTATTGTTTTCTACTATCACTTAAATTTGGCGCAAGATATTTACCCTTTTTCACCTTCTATGGAGGAGGCTGTACCATTTGTAGTGGCGGGTAGCATGGGTCTGGGGCGTGGAAGGATGTATATCGCTGGAATTTATTTTTTATCAATTTTTTTACCTTTTTTGGCACTTTTTTTGTGCAATGTACCCCATTACCAATTCACATGGGGGGTGGAATCTGGGGGTCCCCTTTGTTAAAGGGGGCTTCCAGATTATGATAAGCCCCCCACCCGCAGACCCCCACAACCACCGGGCAACATGGGGACTAGGTGCTTTGAGGAGTCACAGACCCCCAAAGCATCCTACCCATGTTGAGGGCATGTGGCATGGTATGGTTCAGGAGGGGGGGTGCTCTCTCGTCCCCCCTCTTTTCCTGCGGCCTGCCAGGTTGCATGCTTGGATAAAGGGTCTTGCATGGGTTTTTGGACCCCACGCCATTTTTTTTATATTGGCTTCCCCTTTTTTTTAAATCACGCAGGGTTCCCCTTAATATGCATACCATACCTGAAGGGCCTGATATGGAATTTGGGGGGACCCCCACACATTTTTTTTTAATTTTGACTCCCTGCACAAAATTTAATTTTTGAAGGAAAAAAAGTGATTTAAAACTACTCGCTCTATTAATGAATTGTCGGGTCACGGCAATACAGATACAAGTCATTGAAAAAAATGGCAGGGGTCCCCTTAATATTCATACCAGACCCAAAGGACCATGAATAGCCGCGAGTAGTTTTAAATTACTTTTTTCCTTCAGAAATTAAATTTTGTTCAGGGACAGTTCTAAACACAGGAAACATGCGCTACTTTACATGCATACTTTAGACACCACCAGGTACAAAATTTAAAGGAATATTTCACTTTTATTGTTTCACTTTAAGCATTATTAAAATCACTGCTTCTGTTTTTAAAACTATTTTTTGCACTGATACATGTCCCCTGGGGCAGGACCGGGTCCCCAAACACTTTTTAGGACAATAACTTGCATATTAGCCTTTAAAATTTGCAGTTTTGATTTCTCCCATAGACATTTAAAGGGTGTTCCGCGGCTTTTCGAATTTGCCGCGAACACCCCAAATTGTTCACTGTTTGCCGAATGGGCAAAAAGCCAATGTTCGAGTCAGGCCCGGACTGGGACAAATATTAGGCCCGGGCATTTTAGGCTGAGCAGCCCATTTTTTTATATATATATATATATATACCGTATTTATCGGCGTATACCGCGCACTTTTTTGCCCTGAAAATCAGGGCAAAATCGTGGGTGCGCGGTATACGCCGATACCCGCTTTCCCGTGCCGAGTTTTGAATACTGCGCCGACATATACCGAGCGCAGTACACTCGGGTATAGTCGGGCAGTCTCGGCTCCTTCCGCACTCACGTCCTGGACGTACAGGACGTCAGCGCGGGTAGCCGAGCATTGCCGGAAATACACGAGTGTACTGCGCTCTGTATATGTCGGCGCAGTATTCAAAACTCGGAGCGGGGAGGACGCCGCAGAAAGAAGGCCGGACCCGACGAAGAGGACATCCGAAGCCACAGACGAACGCCGGACCCGACGAGGCCGCCGATGGACGCCACGCAAGACACCAAAACTGTAAGTACTAAAAAAACTTTTTTTCCACAGGATTGGGGGCAACTTTAGGGGTGCGCGGTATACGCGGGAGCGCGTTATACCGCGATAAATACGGTACACAGATCAGAAAAGCATGACATGTTTGTTATTAAATCAAACCCCCCCCCCACCCCCGGCCCCCTCCTATTACAGTGTGCTTCCAATTGTAAGCAGCGAGGACATTTCATGGTCTGCAGCTGTACATATACAAGAGGAGTGTATATGTGCGGCTGCTGGGCTATGCTGGCTAAAAAGCTCAGGATAGTTCAGACTAGGATCCAAACACACCTGAGCTCACTCCTGCCAAGGGGAATGCTGCAGCTGGCTTTAAGGCCTCAGCTCGGGTTCACACTACTGTGGTGTGAGACACCACATGTAATTCGCACAGGAATCGCTCAACATTCCTGTGCGAATTACATGTGGTGTCTCTGGGGTGCGATTTGAGCCATGGATTTGTATGGCTCAAATCATACTGCATTCAAACCACACTGGTGCAGGACCCTTTATTGTCCACACCAGAATCAGATTACATGGGTGTTCACACCCATGCGATTCGATTCGGCAAACTGTGCTGCGTTTTGTAAACCGATTGTGGAGTGTCATTAACAGTTAATAGTTCATTTTAGGGCACATTAAAAATATATTACCCAAATCTATATATAAGGCCCCTTTCACACGGGGGCGGTGACGGTAAAGCGCCGCTATTTTTAGCGGCGCTTTACCGTATATTTTTTGCGGAAGTATTTGGCCGCTAGCGGGCCGCTTTTAACCCCCTGCTAGCAGCCGAAAAAGGGTTAAATCCATCTGCAAAGTGCCACGGTATGGCCGTACTGTCCATTCATTTTGCTCCAAAGATGCTGCTTGCAGGACATTTTTTAACATCCTGCCAGCGCACCACTCCAGTGTGAAAGCCCTAGGGGCTTTCACACTGGAGTAAATAAAGTGGCTCTATCAGGGCGCTTTACAGGCACTATTTTTAGCGTTATAGTGCCTGCAAAGCGCCTCAGTGTGAAAGGGGTCTAAAACAATCCAAAAGGTGTCATGCATTTAAAGTGTATATATGATTTTTTGTTAACACTGCACTTACCCAGCCAACCAGTACTAAACATACCACAATTACAAACACACACACACAAAAAAAAATCATACATACACTTTAAATGCACCTTTTTGGCCCAAAAAATGTCCCTCTCACACAATGTTTTACACCTGCATTTACACAGCATGATAAGAGCATGCTTTGGTCTGGTCAATGGTCTTTTTTACACAGTAAAGAGTGATGCTAAACTACCTGAGTTACTGTGTAAAAGAGACCACTGACCAGACCAAAGCATGCTCTTATCATGCTGTGTAAATGCAGGTGTAAACCATAATTTTTTGCAAACGGGCAGGCTGGCTGGCGTTACCTACTTTTTAGCAGTCTTCTCTAGGCCCTGGTGCCAGTGGCTGCAGATACACCTTTGCGACAGGCAGAAGGGGATTCCTCCAGGCAGCCCCTCCCCCTTCATGGTCACCTGACCCCTTCATTTCCGCCCCCCCCCCCGAGCTGAATAATCAGTCGGACGGCCGCAGAGCTGGCCGTGTTGATGCCGGCTGAGCGGCCCCCACCCACGGAGCAGCCTAGATGCTTTGGCTTCTGGCGGGGGGGGACTGGGGACCCCGGCCAGAAGAACATGGATGCGGCCCTCCCCGCGGAGCCGGCCGAAGAGAGGCCGGCAGCGGGTGAGCAGGGCCGGCTCTAGCAGCTGCCCATGAAGTCAGTCAGACCCGAAATTGTCATGTGGCCCTGGCAGCTGCGGCCGACCGGGCATATGCCCGGTGTGCCCTATGGCCAGTCCGGGCCTGGTTCGAGTCAAAATCATGTTCGACATCCCTAGTGTCTTGTAGTTTAACAAGGTCACCTATTTACTGTGAAGGCACAGTGTAAGACCTAGGATTCTTTATGGCCTCTTGGCTTCAGTTTTGCTGGCTTAACAGTTCAGGGGTTATATGTTTTCATTATCTACCTCTTAGCATGTCATTATACTCCCACAATGGCATAAGGGACAGAGGCTGTTACTGCACAAAAAAATATGTCTCCTCCACTTCTGCCCTGTGTTCTCTTTTCATTTGTTGACAGCTGTAATGTCAGAATGTTTGCATTAAAAAAGATACTTACTGATTTAAAGAGGACAAGCTTGACCCCAATCTGAATTAAAAGATCTATAAACAGAATATAGTGTCCTGTATGCAAATCTCCTTTTTTAATTGTTCCAAATTGTTCTTAGACATTAATAAACAGGTTCAGGGGTTCCTTTGGAATCTTTAATCATGCATTAAATGTGAATTTAGTAGATGAAAAAATCATAAACATAACTTAAATTCATCTACAGAAAAATATATGTTTTTAGAAATATCTCTTCTTCGTTTTAATTCAAATAAAGGTTAAAATAAATCCTAAAGGGCGTTGCTGTTGACCCTAGTCAACCCCAAACC
Source organism: Rana temporaria (assembly GCF_905171775.1). Lineage (NCBI taxonomy): Eukaryota > Metazoa > Chordata > Amphibia > Anura > Ranidae > Rana > Rana temporaria. The sequence continues at coordinate 142,744,542 of NC_053493.1, read as the reverse complement.
AATTGCCATTATCAACTGATCAAATTTACCATCTGTCCTGACTGACTTCTTATCCCATTAGAAAGCCATTTTATTTCAGTGGTCTTTTAGGGACATATAATCTCTATATGGTCAGTTATGTCTAACATGTTTATGCACCAATGGGAAGCAATAGAGGATTGGGGTAGTAATGTAGGATAAGTCAGATCTATTGTGCGTTGTAAAAAAAACAGATTAATGGAATGCTATATTTATTTCCTGCTTAGACCACGTCTGACCTTTTAACAAATCTTCTATTGTTGCTTTAACCCTTTTTTCTTGCACACAGTGCTAGACAACATTCTACTCGGATAAGCATTTTGAAAGGTTTTCTTAAATATAACTGTTTTAAACAACATGTGGCATTTATTGCTTACAAATAATACAGGGGATCTCTAATTGTGTCTTAAATGCATACATTATGTTCATCCTGATGTTTAAAACACTGCTGTTTGCTAGTTTGGATCCTGCATTTTGTAAGTATTGATCATTTCTGGGATTTAATAAATGGAAAGTATTTTCTTTAGTTTCTTTTTTTTTTTTGATATAGTAAACAAAGACACATCTAAGATACATCTAAGACAGTTCTACCCACCATTCAGAAAAGATGCTGACCTTGTCATATTTATAAGGAGGGTACAGAATTGTTCCATCACCATCTTGGGTGTTGAACGATGGAGCTTGTCAAAGTGAGACCATATCTAATGAATCATCTTATCGCAGGTGCACACTGCACATATTAAAAGAGGATTGTATGAACAATGTGCCCTCTACAATAACCTTTCAGTGTCTACTTTAACCCGTCTTTCAATCCCTTTCATCAAACGATCATCTTGTACAGCAGCTCTCAAACAGTCCTTTCAAAGCCTTGTGTGATGTTTAGTTATGTTGAACACTTATTCAGGACTGGCAACTAATACAAGCTGCTCAGATGAGAATTAAATTATTCAAAAATCGAAATGAATATTTTCTTTTTATATCAGATATTGTATGTATGTATGTACTGTATGTCTGTATGTATATCTCACACATAAATATATACAACTTTCTAAAGAATAAAAAAAGTGATTTATAACTTTTTCAATTGCAAAATGCAATCTATTTAGGCATAATCCAACGTAAAACAAATACTTAGAAAAAATACAGGTCCAAAGAAATCCACTTGCTAAATCTTATATATGTGTCTAAAATGCTAGTCCACCCAAAAACAGTTATTTACTATTGTTTTACTTAACAAAATTCGGGAATACATGTGTCAAAATTAGGGCGGTTTAGCAGAAGCTGGCTGAATTTCAGTACATGTGTACCGCCGTCTGTTCAACAGAAGTCGGTCATTAGACCAGCTTCTGTTGAACAGTTCTGCTGGAAAACCAGCATTTGCTCAGCTTCTTCAGCCAATGGCTGTAGTGCTAATCTATGTATTCTGACTGGGGTGGAGACCCCCCTATCAGAATACAATAAAGTGGCTGGGGAGATCCCTGCATCCACATTTCTTGTGTGGATGCTGGGACCAGTCAGTTTTTTGTTTACTGGCTGAATAGAAAAAAAAATCTGTCCATATATAGTTTATACCCTCCTTAGCAAATCTCCTTTTTTAATTGTTCCAAATTTTTCTTAGACATTAACCTCCCTGGCGGTATGATTCTGTCTGAAAAAACATGCTGAAAGCAGTACAATTATTTGCAAGGAAATTTGGTGTTTTATACTGTAGGCCTGTGATTTTTAGGAATAACTCACTTAAATCTGACCAAACAAGAATCTAATAGGCATCTCGGGTATGACATTTTTTTAAAAACAAAATTTTAAATTATAATATAATAAATAATTATAAATAATTATAGAAAGTAATAATATAATTAAAATAAAAATTATTCAATAATGTAATCAACTCAAAATCACTGAAATTTTCTCAGTTGCAGAATTGTTGCTGTCATTATTTATTTATTTTTATGACGAATGTCCCCGCAAATCGCTATCGCACAATTCTGCAAGTGATTATAATTTATTATTGCTGTTTTCTAGCTGATCTAAAACCATTTTTGACATAAAAAGACACTTTTGGTTGCTATGGACAATCTACAGTTTTCAGGCAGAAAAAAAGGTTTTTATTATATAAAAAGACATGCAGGGCACTGGGCAGACCACTAGGGACAAGGGGTGTGTGTTTTATTTACATACAGTACTGTAATCTATAAGATTACAGTATACTGTATGTAATGTGTTTGTTTACTTTTTTTAATTTGGCGCCGATCTCCGCTCCCGTGCGTCGTAACGTCGCAGGGAACGGAGATCGGCGGCACAGGAGGACGCTGTGTGAATCGAGCGAGGTCCCGCTCGCTCACACAGCGTGGTGACATTGCTGGATCCAGGAGAAGGTAAGCCAGCGCACGCTGCAGGCTCTGCATGTCTACCCCGAGCGTGACTCGGGGATACTGATCGCAGCAGAAGAAATCCACCCCGAGTCACGCTCGGGGTTACCGCCAGGGAGGTTAATAAACAGGTTCAGGGGTCCCTTGGAATCTTTAATCATGCATTAGATGTGAATTTAGTAGATGAAAAAATCATAAACATAACTCAAATTCATCTACAGAAAAATATATGTTTTTAGAAATATCTCTTCTTTGTTTTAATTCAAATTTAATAAATTAGCACCAGCCTTTCCTATTTATTATGATGTGCAATCTCCAATGTTTACAATCAAAATGTACTAATGTGCAACATACACCTTAGAATCCAACTGTATAATCTTTGCACAATCGCCTTTGGATTTACCAAAACTATGGGCCAGATTCATAAAGAACTGCGGTGGCGTAACGTATCGTCTTTACGTTACACCGCCGCAAGTTTTCAGCGCAAGTGCCTGATTCACCAAGCACTTGCGTGTAAACTTACGGCGGTGTAACGTAAAGCCGTCCGGCGCAAGCCCGCCTAATTCAAATGGGGCGTGTACCATTTAAATTAGGCATGTTCTGCGCATGCTCCGTGTGAAAATTTCCCGACATGCATTGCGTGAAATTACGGCGCCCCAACGTGTTTTTTGAACAGCGACGTGCGTAACGTACTTTCGTATTCCCAGACGTCTTACGCAAAAAAAAAAAATTGAAATTTGACGCGGGAACGACGGCCATACTTTTTTTTTTCAAATATATGTTTTATTGAGAAAGCACATGTGGAGAAATTCCAACATTACAGCAGAGATGTACATGAACTCAAAAAGCAAGTACAGAGGAGTCGCTATACATTTCAGCCATTACAGTAACCTGTCCCTGTACAGAATCTCACGTGAAAAGGGGACATAACGACATGTACATTGCATTCTATTCAGATATGGATAGCATCAGTGAGCAGGAACCTCCCCGTGCTTAAATTTTATCTTACATAGAGGTTAAAGTGAAATCAGGTGGAGAAGAGAGAGAACGAAGAGGAGGGAAGGGGGGGGAAGAAGAAGGGGGGGAAGAGGAGGGGAGAATGGGGGGGAGCACAGACAGGACGAGGGTGGGGAGCGGTCAACTCCAACCCCGACCTGGGCGACATCAACGTCCAAGTAGGGAAGCACCCTCCTCTGAAAAAATAAAAACATTCCAGATACTCCAGACCTCCGTGAAGGCTTCATGTTTATGCTGCGCGGTGAGAATCAGATCTTCCATTTGTTTTGTTTCCTCCACCTTCCGCAGCCAGCACCCAACCGTCGGTGGGCTCTGCTGCTTCCAGCGGAGGGGGATGCATGCCTTAGCGGCATTCACTAGGTGGCAAACCAACGATTTTTTATAGGACTTAACCGACATCGTTGACAGGTGTAGCAGAAAAAAACGACGCGTCGTCCGGGATCTCATATTCCGTGAACGTTTGCGTGATGCTGCGAACCTCCGCCCAGAAACTCATCAGTCCTGGGCAGGACCAGAAGATGTGTAGTAAGGAGCCCGCGTCCACCCCACACCGCCAGCAGCGGTCCGAGGTAGAAGGGAAACATTTGTGCAACCTGGTGGGCGTGAGGTACCACCTGGAGAAGAGTTTAAAATTGGTTTCCTGTAGTCTGGTGCAGGATGAGGACTTTATTGCTAAGGTAATGATACGTTGTTTCTGTACTACTGAGAAAGTCCGGTTAAGGTCAGACTCCCATCTCTCTAAGCAGCGTAAGCTAGGCTGTGTGGGGGGTGAGTTTAAAAGAAAGTACATTTGTGAAAGAGTTTGTGACGCCGGCCCGGCCTCCGAGCAGCACTCCTCAAAAGTCGTCAGTGGGCGTGAGAACTTCTGTGGGTCAGGGATAGAATGAAGGAAGTGGTGCAATTTCACCGCCTTCCAAAAGGGTAGGCTGTAGTCGCCCGCGGAGTCTGTCAATTCAGTCAATGAAGCCCAGCGTCCCGATGTCACGAACCCGGACGCCTGCTCCCGACCCCTCTCCCTCAGGTCTGAATATTCCGTCAGATGGAGTCCCGGCGAGAAGTCCGGGTGCCCAATGATCGGATACAGCGGTGAGGACGCGGTCGTCAGGTGAGTCCCCATAGCCACCCGGGAACCCAGTCTTAGCGTGGACCCTATCAGTGGGTGAGACTTCAGCCTCGGGGGAACATCATCAAAGCACCACAGTGCACTTTTTAAAGGGATCGCTGTTTGAGACTGCTCTATTTGAGTCCACAATTTATATGCTATGTTGCGTCTCCAATCTATAATTCTACATAAATGAGCGGCTTGGTGATAGCGTCTGATGTCGGGTACGGCCAGTACTCCATTCTGCTTGGGTAGGGACATTTGGGTTTTATTCAATCTGGGCTTTTTCTGCGCCCATATGAAGCGTGTAAAGAGGCCCTGTACTTGTTTAAGGAAGGGGACAGGAATCTGGATGGGGAGAGCCTGGAACAGGTATAGGAATTTGGGGAGTATGCACATCTTTATAAGATTGCATCTGCCGAACCAGGAGTGCATTCCTCTATGCCATCTGTCGAGCAGAGAGCGGGCCGTCACTAATACCGGAGGGAAGTTGAGAGTAAACACCCTGGACAGGTCCGCCGGAATCAGAGTCCCCAAGTATTTAAGGGCCGTGTTCATCCATTGGAAGGGGAAATTCGCTTGGAGGGCTGAAATACACTGTGGGGAGATAGCCACCCCCATTGCCTCTGACTTGGAATAATTTATTTTAAGGTTCGAGATGGCTCCATATGTATGGAATTCTTTCAGTAGGTTCGGCAGAGAAATCATTGGGTTCGTCAGGGAGAAAAGGAGGTCATCTGCATATGCAGAGACCTTACATTGTAGGGTCCCCACCGTGAGACCCCGTATGTCGGGGTTCAGTCTAATTCTACATAGAAAGGGTTCCAAGGAGAGGGCAAAGAGGAGTGGGGACAACGGGCAGCCCTGTCTCGTACCGTTTGTGATAGGAAATGGGTCAGACAGGAGTCCGTTTACCTTAACTTGGGCTGTTGGGTTGGAATAGATCCCCCCTATCCATGACAGCATCCTCCCCCCCACTCCGATGTGACGGAGGACAGAGAACATAAAGTTCCAGTTGACTCTGTCGAACGCCTTTTCGGCGTCGGTACTAACAAAGACGCAAGGGGTACGGCTCGTGTTCGCTAGGTGGACTAGGTTGAGTACCTTGACGGTGTTGTCCCTGGCCTCCCTTGTGGGGATGAAACCTACCTGATCTAGGTGGGACAGAGATTGGAGGTGCTGCGCCAATCGGGTGGACAGTATTTTGGTGAATAATTTTAAATCGGTATTTAAAAGGGAAATTGGCCTATAGCTCCCGCAAGATCCCGCATCCTTACCCTCCTTATGGATCAGTGTGATATGAGCTTTTAAAGTGTCTCTAGGAAACTGCGAACCCGCGCCTATTGCATTAAAGAAGGAAACCATACGCGAGCCCAGGATCGGGAGAAGGGATTTGTAATACTGGACGGTGAAGCCGTCCGGCCCGGGGCTTTATTCGGCTTCATGGATCCTAGAGCAAGCTGGAGTTCCTCCACCGTGATTGGGGCCTCTAGATCTTCTAGGGCTTCCGGGGGGAGGGAGGGCATTTGTGAGGACGATACGTATTCGTTGATGTCTGCCTGCGGCGGGTCTCTACTCGGCAAGTTATAGAGTGAGTGGTAGAAGTCCTTGAACTCCCGTGAAATATGTTGTGGCATCGTAACCTTACCCCCCTCCTTACCGACGATGTGAGGTATATACGCTGCTGATTGTTGTTCCCTAACCGCCCTGGCCAATGCCCTACCGCACTTGTTACCCGACTCAAAGCCTATTTTCCGACATATCTGTACCGCCGCTTTCGCTCTTCGACGGCCATACTTTAACATGGCTGTTCTAAAGTTAAGCCATGAAAAAGCATGACTAAGTTTGCGACTGGAAAAACCGACTAGCGACGATGTAACAAACGCGCGTACCTTTGTGGATCGCCGTAAAAGCTAATTTGCATACCCGACGCTGGAAAACGACGCGAATTCCACCCAGCGGCGGCCGAAGTATTGCATCCTAAGATCCGAAGGCGTACAAAGCCGTACACCTGTCGGATCTTAGCCAAATGCCGTCGTATCTTGTTTGTGAATAACAAATTAAGATCTGATAACCACATATGTGAGATATCGCCCCATGCGTTAGAGTGCCAGCAACAATCCTAGCACTAGATCTCCTCTGTAAATCTAAACTGGTAACCTGTAAAAAATTTCAAAGCATTGCCTATGGAGATTTTTAAGTACCAAAGTTTGGCGCCATTCCATAAGTGTGCGCAATTTTAAAGCGTGGCATGTTAGGTATCTATTTATCTATTTACTTGGTGTAACATAATCGTTCATACTTTACAAAAAAATCGGGCTAACTTTACTGTTTTGTTATTTTTTTAATTCATGAAACAATTTTTTTCCCCAAAAAAAGGCGTTTGAAAAATTGTTGCGCAAATACCGTGCAAGATAAAACGTTGCAATGACTGTCGTTTTATTCCCTAGGGTGTCTGCTAAAAAAACATATATAATGTTTGGGGGTTCTGCGTAATTTTCTAGCAAAAGAATGATGATTTGTACATGTAGGAGAGAAGTGCCAGAATAGGCCCGGTATTGAGGTGGGTATAAAAGTCCGGTATTGAAGTGGTTAAAAATAGAGGCAGTATAAAACAAAGGCTTTCTACTGGATTTATAATACAACATTGTTAAACAAAAGGCATACTTCTCTCACGTTCCAGACCCTCAACCCCCCAAAACAATAAAGCAGTTCCTCCTAAAAATCTGTAGTTTATACGGAGTAAAATAAGAATCTTTCCTGACTCCTGGTGGCAATTTTGAAAATGTAAGATGCTGATCCAGATGCATTTCACTGTGTATTTTTAGATATACATAGCAGAATGCTATTTTAGAAAAACAGATCCAACTCTTTTTTCTAACACCGAATCAGTCAGAGACCATTTCTATAAAAGACTATTCTGAATTTAATGACTGCTATAGTAAAAGCCCTTTCTGCAGCTAAAGATTAAACCCTATTTTCCTCCAATTACAACATATACTTTAATGTTTTCTGTGGTCACCGTAAAGTAAACAGTTTGCCGCTGCATTTTTTATATAGGTTGTTTATATCAGATGGTCCTCTTAATGCCTCATGCACACTGCAGTTCAAAAACGTCTGTTTTACAGTCGCTTGAGTTTTTTTTTTACTCTGCCTTTAAACATCCCTCCTTGTTACCCTGTGAGGTCGATTTATTAAAGGAAAGTTAACTGTGCATTTTTGCAAGTGCAGTTACTCCAGAGCTTAGAAAATTAGATAAAGCTTCACTTTACAGAGAATACCCAATCACATGCAAGAAAAAAAAAAAACATCATATTTGCTTGCACATGACTGGATGATGGAAGTCAACTAAGATTTCTCTCCCCAAGCTCCAGAGCAACTGCACTTGCAGAGTGTAACTGCACTTGCAAAAGTGAACAATCTTGCCTTTGGTGAAATCAACCTCTATGTGTCCATGCAGGTGTTAAGATTCAGGGGTGTTTTGAGGCTGAAAAAGAAAAAAACATTTACTTGCTTGTTCTGAAAAGGAGCATTTGAGCTAAAAAAAAAACAGCATAAACGTGCATAAATTCGTAATAACATTAAGTGCATTTATGCACATTCACACTCTAATAAATTCTAGAATAAATAAATATTCTGGCCAATAGAATGCATTAATGCCAAATCAGAGAACACACAAACGCGAGTGAATGCACTATTGTTAATTTCTTGACGTAAGCTTACTATGCACATTACAATTTTACTGCACAATCACCTTTGGTCAACCAACAACTATGTAAGCATGTACCTTTTTTATAGGATACAAATTTAATTGATAGTTTAGGTAGACACATATGTCACAAATGTTTTATATACAGTGCCTTGAAAGAGTATTCATACCCCTTAAAATGTTGTCATGTTTTAATTTTTTTTTTTTTACAAATACATTTGTGAAAAGGGTGGCATGCATTTGAGCCAATACTTTTTAGAGCCATCTTTCGCTACAATTACAGCTGCAAGTCTTTTTGGGGATGTCTCTACCAGATTTTCACATCTAAAGAGAGATATTTTTGCCCATCCTTTGCAAAAAAGCTCAAGCTCTGTCAGATTGGATGAAGAGCGTCTGTGAACAGCAATTTTAAACTTTTGCCACAGATTGGATCAATTGTGTTGCGTTCTGGACTTTGACTGGGCCATTCTAACACATGAATATGCTTTGATCTAAACCACTCCATTGTAGCTCAAACTCCGCCACAGTCTCAAGTCTTTTGCAGACTCTAAGGCCTCATACACACGACCGAGTTTCTCAGGAAAAAACCAGCAAGAAACTTGCTGGGAGATATTTTTTTGCCGAGGAAACCGGTCGTGTGTACATTTTCATTGAGGAAACTGTCGAGAAACTCGATGAGCCAAAAAGAGAGCATGTTCTCTATTTCCTTGACGGGAATGGAGAAAATTGGCTTGTTGAGTTTCTGGACAGCTTCACAAGGAACTCGACGAGCAAAACGATGTGTTTCGCCCATCGAGTTCCTCGGTCGTGTGTACGAGGCTTAACAGGTTTTCATCTAAGATTGCCCTGTATTTGGCTCCATCTATCTTCCCACCACCTCTGACCAGCTTCCCTGTCCATGCTGAAGAAAAGCATCCCCACAACATAATGCTGCCACCACCATGTTTCACGATGTGTATGGTGTGTTCAGGGTGATGCACCCGTGGGTGTCCTGGTAAGTTGTTAGTTAAGGTGTTTTAGACAATAGCTATAAAAGGTATACAAATTACAGCTTGGAAAAACGAGACGTTACACAATAGGATTTGAAATGTTATTTTGTTTGTGTGTTTTGCTGATATTTGATGTACAGTGGAACCCCTGATTGCGAGTAAAGCGGTTAACGAGCGTTTCGCAATACGAGCACTGTATTTTCTAAAATCCTAACTCGGTTTGCGAGTGTTGTCTCGCAAAACGAGCAGCATTCAAGCCAAAGCAGTGTGCAGTACCGCATTTGACCTGAGGTCAGGGGGCACCAGAGCTGAACGGCGATGATCGTCGCTGTTAGAAAACGAGCGAAAGCCCAGAGGACAGTTCGGCTGACCACGGAAAACCTCGGAAAGGCCTGTGAACTGAGTCTTTCTGAGGTTTGCAGAGGTCAGCCAAACTGTCCTCGGGCCTTTCCAGACGTTTCTGAGGCTCTCCGGCGCCCCCCACCTCTGGCCACATTCGGTATTGCATGCCATTGAAGTCAATGCGGAACAAATTATTTTCATTTCCATTGACTTTAATGGGGAAGCTCGCTTTGATATGAGAGTACTTTGGATTACGAGCATTCTCCTGAAACGGTTCCACTGTACTTTAATGTATAACAATTAAATAAATCTTAAAAATATCAATTTACTATTCAGTTTTTTTTTCCTATTGTCTAAAAACAAATTGTCTGTTATCTGAAGATAATTTATGGGTCTAAGGTCCCCGAACCAAAGAGCCAAGGGGGGGAGAGAATATGGGCCTATCAGGACTATCACGGTACTGGTACATCAGTGAAAAATGAGGGTACATATTTTAAACAAAAAATAAACTTTATTCAAAACATGGACAAACAGTTACATAATTAAAATCATAATAACCAAGGACAACACCATACTGAAGGTCCCCAGGTAAGGAGAAAACACAGTGGGTTGAAGGTTATGACAGTCTCAACTAGTTTCGCGGGATATTCCGCTTCCTCAGGAGAAAATCTAGACAGGTCCCGCCAGGTGGAGAAACAGCGGGCGTAGCCCAACAAGGTCCCGTGCGGTAGCCAAGGGAGACACATAGAGGGAGTGTCCTGCTAGTCTTGATAACAAGAAAGGTGGTAATGTGTAGGGGGGGTCCCGGGAACAGGAGCCCAAAGGTAGCACCTGTTGAGGTATGTATAGGTGCAACAGCATGTGGAAGTGGTAAAAATATAGTGGATAGGAGGGGCCACTCGAGGTCCCATGGTAGCATCAGGGTAATGATGCTAACATTTGATGCTGTAAACTGTGTAAGGTCGCAGCGGTCCCGGGACCCAGCGTTGGTACCAACGCTGGGTCCCGGGACCGCTGCGACCTTACACAGTTTACAGCATCAAATGTTAGCATCATGTACCAGTACCGTGATAGTCCTGATAGGCCCATATTCTCTCCCCCCCTTGGCTCTTTGGTTCGGGGACCTTAGACCCATAAATTATCTATACTCTTAGGATGATGGTACCTCACATTTTTATATGTACATACTTTACCCAGAGGCTTTCATTATATGTCTGTTATCTGAAGAAAAGGATGTTTTACTTTTTTTTTTAAGGGGGGGGTTCATTACAACTTTCAGCAGGATCATGATCACAGATCGGGGTCCATATTATTTATTTTTTAAATCACTGGACAGATTTAACAAGCATTTGCCCATCCTTCTCCGCCACAGTGGTTTATTCGTCAATATTCGTCAATATCATCCCTATTATGAACTCAAACTCCCCCATGCTCCTTTGTATACACAGACCTGAAGAAGGAATTTAATACATTTGCCTTTTTTTTCCCCAAGTCACCTACTCCAGATTATTTTGAGACCTGACCTTACTATTAATATATTTGATGACGTTTTGGGGGTTTGTCTTACTCTCTTTTCCAACCCGTTGTTCGTCTTGAATTTTTTTGGCCTTGATTTACTTTTTACATATTCTGTTCTATTCTTTGTAAAGTTTAAATGATGATAGTGCTCCTTCATGTAATTTTTTTTCTTATTGTTTATAGCTTTTTTAACTTTATCCATGAGTCACGTAGGTTTAACATTTAGCCTTTTAAACGTACTGCCCATGAGATTTTTAATTTTTTTTTGCAGTGTGTTTGCATACAATCATTTTGAAGAATTCCCATTTCTGTTCTGTGTTCATCTATGCCAATATTGCCTCCCAGTCTGAGACTTGGAGAGCAACCCTCAGCCCTGGAAAATTGGCTTTCTTAAAGTCCAGTGTTTTTTTTTCTTACCAGTATGTGCTTGTTGTTTACAGCTAACATTAAATTACCGGTACATCTTTTTATGGTCACTGCTAATCAGATACTAGTAATACACTCTGCATAGTTTGAAATTGCCAGGTCCAGCAGAGCATCATTTTTAGTTGGGTCCTCTGTACTGTAGAATGTACAATACAATTGTCTTGTAATAAGTTTATACATTTTTGTCCTTTAACTGTTCCTGCAGTGCCATTACTCCAGTCACTTTCGGCTATTTATTTTATTGATTCAGTGAATCAGAAAGCCCTAATATGTTTCTATCTGCCATTCATTTTTTTTTACATTTGAGACATTCATTTCTGTGTGCTAACCTACAAGGTGGGATTATTTAAAGACATTATCTCTGCAAGACAAATGTCTGAGCTGGTGGCTTTATAACGCAAATAAAAGAAAAATTCCAAAAAAAATAAACATTAAAAAATATAGCACACAAAGGGCAGCTCACAAATGTCACAACCAAGGCAAACTTGTGCAAGGGTGGTCAGTCTACAACTAACTTCAATAACAAAAAAACTTGTTAAGTCAACCTGCCTGTTCTGAAGTCACTAAAGATGTGCATACATGGTATATCAAATAACAGGGCTTGGAAGGGGGGTGAAGAGGAGTCATTACAAGGGTATAACCTGCAGTGGAAGGAGAAGAGGCTATATTGCCACCGGAGTAATGCCTGGTACTTAAGAAGACAGTCACAGGGTGTGTCCATGATGGCACTGCGAGAAGGCTCCCGATTTTGGACTGCAATACTCCTTCTTTCTTGGTGTAGAACTACTACTTTCTGGCTGAAATTCCTCCTGTTGGCCCCTACGGAACCGGGCGATGACCAAGGGCAAGCGAGTGGGCCACAAGAAACACGCAAAAGACATTGTGAGTACTCTGCTTGCATCTAGGACTACCTCCTCCTCAGCCTGTCACATGGAGACCCAGACTGATTCCCCACCTGACGGCACTATTCAGGCTGGCTCCGCAGCCTTTGATGCCCTAATGTTGGCTATCACTACCTGCCATTCTACTTTGAAAGCTAAGATCGAACATGTCCATAGGTTGGAATTGATGGACTTGTGTCTTTTTTCAACCTCACCTACTATGTAACTATGTATGTCCAGAGACAGCCCTCATCCCCCGGGACATGGACAGATTTAAGGACCGGGTGATTGAGGTGGGGAGACGAATCTCCGGGACTGAGGATGTGCAGAGAGACCACCGGAACTGCCGTGAGGGGGCCTAGGGATCGGACCTCAAAGCCTTTATGGAACACTACTACACTACTCCCACAAGGCAAAATTCTCCCTGCATTGAACAAGCTCACCACATTCCGGCAACTAGATGACCTCAAGGGGCCCTGCCACATATGCTCATCTTTAAGCTCCTGCCTTATAGCGACAGAGATACGTTGCTTTGTACAGCCCACATGCAGGGAGACCTGAAATTTTACAATGCAAAACTGCTTATCTTCCTGGACTATTCTGTGGAAACACAGAGACAGCGTAAATCCTTTGACCACGTCTGTGCCATGCTACAGTTCTTCACTTCACCCAGAGATGCTGCTGCGTGGGCTAATAAAATACAACATTGATGTCCTAATGGTACTTTCCTTTCTGAGTTTTCCTTTGAGATGCTTACTGGGATACCCATTTACCACTGACTGGACCTTACCGTGGGTTTGCTGGGGCCTGCCGCTTGGTCACTACGATTCTCTAGATGCTCTGGGGAGCTCTGGGGAGCAACAGCTTTAAAAGGTATAAAGAAAAGTAATATATATGTGGCATGTGTAACATGCACTCACTATTAATGTTGCCATTGCTAAATTAATCTTCAAATAGAAAAAAAAGCACCACCACAATATAAACCTGTGCAATATGTTTTTGTTTTGTAAAATAAAAGAGTTAAATATAGTTATCCAAACTAGGCTAGGGCAATCAATTCTGTTCTTGATGACACATCTCGAAAAAGAAGATCAACATCTTTTTGCTTCAAGAAATTGAACTTGTGGTCAAGACCTAGGCCGTTAAGCAACCTTCAGAGCATTTTAATACACAATTAACTGGTAATGCTAAGTAGAAGTAAAGCCTGAGTTGATCCAATTAGATAAAAGATGAGTGCAGTTGTTCTCATTACTGTGATGAAGGGTGCATGGATTTGCTATCTGTGCTCCTTGATGGTAAATGGTGCTAATGAGGCCTGATAGATACTGTGCTCCTAACAAGACTTGCAGTAGAGAGTGATTGCAGTGGAAATAGATTTGATGAGATGCTATGCCCTTTGTAGTGTCTCTGGTGCTGACACTCTGTGACATAATCAGGTCACAAAGCCGGTCATAGCCATCAAAGAAACCTATCTCTTCCTACCTCATTACTAACATACATTATTTATTTGTAAGCCCCTAAAAAATTGCTGTGGGCTGTTTGTACTTATTTTTGAACTATCATCTATTATACACATGAGTTAATGAAACACAGGTTGCTTTCAAAGTAGCTTTAATTAGAGAAAGCCAGAAAGCAGTCCATTCAAAACCAGCAGAGGGTTACAATAAGACTAATGTGTTCAACAAAGGACTGTATATACAAAAGCATTAAAAGCAATGTGGACTTAAAACATACAAATGAAAGGTTAATGCGTACCTACTGAAATCCTCTGGACAAATTCAATTTAAAATGTGACTCTAATGCTTTCTGTTTTTTTTTTTTTTTTTTTGTAAACTGTGATTGTAGGACATAAAAAGTAGTAAAGCCATATGGAAAATGCATTTTAAAGGACACAATATCCTCATCTTGAAAAAGGCAAAGATATGAATACAACTTTGGTGCTTAACCTCTTGACCACCCCCCCATGTCAAAAAGACGTCCTCTTTTTAAAGTTGAATATCTCGATAACGGCAGCAGCTGCTGCCACAACCAAGATATTCATCTTTTCAGGGGGCGGTGGTGTACACGATAACGGCGGTCTCCGCGGCGGATTCGCCGCGAGATCACCGTTATCGGTGGCGGGAGAGGGCCCCCCTCCCGCCGCTCTCCCGCGCCCTCCGCCGCTTACCGGAGCCGTCGGTAGCGGCGGAGGTGATCGGATGTGTCCGGCAGCTGAGCGGGGACGGGGCTGAAGGAGAAATCTCCTTCACCCGTCCTCATAGCTCTGCTGGGCGGAAGTGACGTCAAAACGTCAGTCCCGCCCAGCCTCTTAAAGAAACATTTTTTTTTTTGTCATTTGAAAAAATGACATTTTTTATTTTATTTTTTCATTTAAGTCTAATTATGAGATCTGAGGTCTTTTTGACCCCAGATCTCATATTTAAGAGGACCTGTCATGCTTTTTTCTATTACAAGGGATGTTTACATTCCTTGTAATAGGAATACAAGTGATCAATTTTTTTTTTTTTCAGTGTAAAAAATTATAAAACTAAATAAAAATAAATAAGAAAACCAAAAAAAAATTGTTTAAAGCGCCCCGTCCCGACGAGCTCGCGCGCAGAAGCAAACGCATACGCGAGTAGCGCCCGCATATGAAAACGGTATTCAAACCACACAAGTAAGGTATCGCCGCGATCGTTAGAGTGAGAGCAATAATTCTAGCCCTAGACCTACTCTGCAACTCAAAAAATGCAACCTGTAGAATTTTTTAAACGTCGCCTATCGAGATTTTTAAGGGTAAAGGTGTTTGACGCCATGCCACGAGCGGGCGCAATTTTTAAGCGTGACATGTTGGGTATCATTTTACTCGGCGTAACATTATCTTTCACAATATATAAAAAAATTGGGAAAAATGTATTGTTGTCTTATTTTTTAATTCAAAAAAGTGATTTTTATCCAAAAAAAGTGCGCTTGTAAGACCGCTGCGCAAATACGGTGTGACAAAAAGTATTGCAATGACTGCCATTTTATTCCCTAGGATGTCTGCTAAAAAAAAATATATAATGTTTGGGGGTTCTGATTAATTTTCTAGCAAAAAAATTGTGATTTTCACATGAAGGAGAGAAGTGCCAGAATTAACCAGGTGGGCAAGTGGTTAGAATTGGTGGAATGCATGCCACCAAAACAATAAATAAGCAGACAACAACTTGGAATCTTCACCTCCAACAAGACTAGCTACTGTATGTGTCCCCTTAATCGGTTATCTATTTACCATTCTGAAGGTTTATGCTTCCATTGGCACCATTTAAATTAGGCGCGTTCCCGTGCCGAACGTACTGCGCATGCTCCATCGGGTAAATTACCCGACGTGCATTGCGCTAAATGACGTTGCACGGACGTCATTTGTTTAGACGTTAACGTAAATGACGTCCAGCGCCATTCACGGACGACTTACGCAAACGACGTGATTTTTTAAATTTCGACGCTGGGACGACGGCCATACTTAACATGGCTTAGAACAGGGATCCTCAAACTACGGCCCTCCAGCTGTTGCAGAACTACACATCCCATGAGGCTTTGTAAAACTTTGACATTCACAGACATGACTAGGCATGATGGGAATTGTAGTTTCTGAACAACTGGAGGGCCATAGTTTGAAGACCCATGGCTTAGAACAACTAGGGCTCAGCCCTAATTTTACGCGGCGTAACTCGACGGAAACGACGTAAAGTTAGATCGACGGGCAGCGCGGACATTCGGGGATCGCCGTAACTAGTCATTTGCATATTCTATGCAGACCGCAATGGCCTCGCCACCTAGCGGCCGGCCTAGAATTGCATCCTTAAGATCCGACAGTGTAATTCAATTACACCTGTCGGATCTTAGGGCTAGCTATGCGTAACTGATTCTATGAATCAGTCGCATAGTTAGGACGGCCGTAACACAGAGATACGACGATGTATCAGGAGATACGCCGTCGTATCTCTTCTGTTAATCTGGCCCTAAGTTCTTTCTGGACACAACAAAAATTGTAAAGGTAAAAAACATACTAGGTTCTGCAAAACTTTGCTTAGCACAGAGAGTTTCACAGACTGCCAAACTGTGTAATTATTAGGCTGCAAAAATAGCTTCACAATTAGTAGTCCATGGTAACTGTGCAATCACTACCACTAGAACAGTTTATGATCTAGCACTGCTCACATTTAGTTAAATTCACACATACAAAGTGTAGCTTTTAGATTCCAGGTTTTGATATTATCCAGATTGATTTATCTTTCAATTTTAACAACTCATCTGCTGGGCTTCCCAGTCTGAAAAAACTTTTTTCAATTTTATTTTTTTGGGGGGGAAGCATTATTGGATTTTTTTCGTCTGTACTCTGGAAACACACATGCATGCTGGTGTTCATGTTTCCGCTTCTTCCTTAAGGTAAGGGAATTAACATGACCTTCTTTTTTTTCTAAAATACCCACCATGATGAAACCTACTCCTTCTCTTTTTTCACCAATATAAGACCTCACATATGAGTTCTAAACCTAGCACAATTGATAATCCAACCTAATTAACAGTGTTAGTCCCATTTTGGAGATTGTTTCAGTCACTGGTGTGACTCCAGGAAAAGGAAGGGAAGGAAAATCTTGCCCAATATTAAAAAAGTAATTATGTGGGCCCTAACTCACACTGTATTTAAATAATAATAAAAAAAAACTCACTTTTTTTCAATTGGTTCCATTAAATTTTAGTTAGGGGTATCAGAGTAAAGAGGGATGAATACAAATGCACGCCACACTTTTCAGATATTTATTTGTAAAAAAATTGGAAAACCATTCATCATTTTCAAATATAACAAAGAATACCCAAAATAGCCCAGACATGTTTCATCAAACTGATTTCTTCAATGGGGTTACACGGCAATCAACTGTGGTGTTTAGCGTCTGAATTTACTGATCACCATGTGTGAAATCATTCTAGGAGCAGAGAGACAAGCAAGCGAGGGTGAGATCAGTAGGTTCAGCTCCGGGTTTGCCGTGACCGCTATATATCGCATGCACCGCTGCTAGTATCTTGCTTCTGAAAAGGGATTTTGTTTGAAGTGCCTTGTTTTTCTTGGAAGGATGTGAGTGCAATATTTGGAGATTTTGTGTGTGCTGTTTTAATAAATGGTTTTACAGTACTTCACTATTGCAAGCACTTACAGTTGCAATACAAAGTATGTGAACCCTTTTGGAATGATATTGATTTCTGCACAAATTGGTCATAAAATGTGATCTGATCTTCATCTAAGTCACAACAATAGACAATCATAGTCTGCTTAAACTAATAGCACACAAATAATTAAATTTTACCATGTTTTTATTGAACACACCATGTAAACATTCACAGTGCAGGTGGAAAAAGTATGTGAACCTTTGGATTTGGTTAACCCTCCTTTGGCAGCAATAACTTCAACCAAACGTTTCCTGTAGTTGCAGATCACACGTGCACAATGGTCAGGAGTAATTCTTGACCATTCCTCTTTACAGAACTGGTTCAGTTCATAAATATTCTGGGGATGTCTGTGAATCGCTTTCTTGAGGTCATGCCACAGCATCTCAATCAGGTTGAGGTCAGGACTCTGACTGGGCCACTCCAGGAGGCGTATTTTCTTCTTTTAAAGCCATTCTGTTGTTGATTTACTTCTATGCTTTGGGTCATTGTCCTGTTGCAACACCCATCTTATGTTGAGCTTCAGCTGGTGGACAGGTGGCCTTAAGTTCTCCTGCAAAATGTCTTGATAAACTTGGGAATTCATTTTTCCTTCGATTATAGCAATCTGTCCAGGCCCTGATGCAGCAAAGCAGCCCCAAACCATGATGCCCCACCACCATACTTCACAGTTGGGATGAGGTTTTGATGTTGGTGTGCTTTGCCTCTTTTTCGCCACACATAGTGTTGTGTGTTTCTTCCAAACAACTCAACTTTGGTTTCATCTGTCCACAGAATATTTTGCCAGTACTGCTGTGGAACATCCAGGTGCTCTTGTGCAAACTGTAAACATGCAGCAATGATTTTTTTGGACAACAGTGGCTTCCTCTGTGGTATCCTCCCATGAAATCCATTCTTGTTTAGTGTTTTACGTATCGTAGATTCGCTAACAGGGATGTTAGCATATACCAGAGACGTTTGTAAGTCTTTAGCTGGCACTCTAGGATTCTTCTTCACCTCATTGAGCAGTCTGTGCTGTGCTCTTGCAGTCATCTTTACAGGACAACCACTCCTAGGGAGAGTAGCAGCAGTGCTGAACTTTCTCCATTTATAGACAATTTGTCTTACCATGGACTGATGAACAACAAGGCTTTTGGAGATATTTTCATAACCCTTTCCAGCTTTATGCAAGTCAACAATTCTTAATTGTAGGTCTTCTGAAAGGTCTTTTGTGCGAGGCATCATTCACATCAGGCAATGCTTCTTGTAAAAAAAGCAAACCCAGAACTGGTGTGTGTTTTTTTATAGGGCAGGGCAACTGTAACCAACACCTACAATTTCATCTCATTGATTGGACTCCAGTTGGCTGACATCTCACTCCAATTAGCTCTTGGAGATGTCATTAGTCTAGGGGTTCACATACTTTTTCCACCTGCACTGTGAATGTTTACATGGTGTGTTCAATAAAATCATGGTAACATTTAATTCTTTGTGTGTCATTAGTTTAAGCAGACTGTGATTGTCTATTGTTCTGACTAAGATGAAGATCAGATCACATTTTATGACTAATTTGTGCAGAAATCCATATTATTCCAAAAGGGTTCACATAATTTTTATTGAAACTGTATTTACTCTTACATGTGGAGAACACTGGGTTACTCAACACTGTTGGAATTGCCTAGGAGACCTTGGGAGGTTTTCACTTAGCTTTAATGCCAAGCATGAGAATGCAAGGCACATTCTTGTGGTGAGTGCAAATCCTTAAGGGGGCGGAGTCAAAAAAACAAAGTGGTGTGGTGGAAGCATTATATCAAGTTGTTTTGAGAAGATTGCATGTTTGTTTAAGTTTGAAACACTTGGAAAAACACTACAATTTATGGACTTGATTTTTTTGATTTTTTCCACACTTTACGTGTGGGTTTTGGATGACCACTTATGAACACTTGTTTAGAGATAATATATAATTTGCAGTATATATTTTTTTACATTTTTTTTACTCTTGTGTTTAATAATTTTTTGACAGTTTTTCATGTGGTGATTTAGTTTATATTTATTTACATGTTTTAGATATGTTTATATGATTTATAACTTTTCATACATTTTTTTGCATATCCCATTGATTACCAGTTTTTGGCAATTCAGACTGTATGTTCAGGAACTATTGACTATTTACATAAGTCCATGCCATGTGCATTCCCTGGCCAGCCTGAAAGTCTACATTATAATTGCTGGAGGGAATGGTCCATACGTATTAACTTCCAGACTGCTGCACCCACACAATTCTGGCTACTCAGGTCAACTTTTTCCCATACCTGGTCAAAGGTGGGATACCTAGTCCAATCAACCTAGATCTCACTAATGCCAGCATAACTTTCTATGCTGTACTGCCACTCCACTCCACTCCAAGTTTGCACACCGACCCAGTTTGCTGCTTGTGTATCCCGTAACTGAGGGACATTTGGGGCTTTATAGATTGATGGGTCCCACACAGTGCCCCTGAAAACCATATGAACTCAACAATTAATTTTGAGTAAGGGAGGGGGAACTGAGGTTGAATCTGTTCACCGTTTATTTGAGCTCCTGTCGTACCCTTCATTTCAACTCTCAATCCCCCATCACTGTGGACAGATCCATTTAGAATGATTCTGTACTTTTGTACTGTACATGCTGCAAACCTCCCACTTTCTGCACCTGAGAGTCTCTGGATCCCAAGGCAGATTCTCAGACGTCTTTTAGAATTATACCAAATGCAGATACACACTACCTAAACCCCTGCTGGTATTTCCTATGAAAGCTGGGATAGTCTATTGTACAGGCTTTTTGTATGAGGGCTGAGTCATATATGGCCTCTAGCTATAAAAAAATTAAAAAAATTAATGTTAGATAAGTTTGTAGTAATTTTGTATAAGGTTAATAGAGTGCAGTGGTTTATTATGTAATACATATGTATCCTAATAATGTCTCTGTACACCTCTGATACTCAAATGATTAACAAAGCTGTGCTGGGGTATTGTAAAATAATTTCTTCAACTGAAGAGACAAAATCAACATAATTTTTGTGTATAAGGAATGTGTTGATTACATACCAGTTTGCCAAACCATGGAGCATTTTAAGATGAAAACAGGATATTGAAAACTGTATCTATTCCAGAAAATAATTTTCTGATGAAAACAAATAGAAAAATGTCAGGCAGCCATGCGTGGCTTCATATACATTCTCTCATAAGACATTTTACTATAAAATACATTGGATGCATCAGTCAGGTTATGCATGGTGAGGTTTGGGTAACTGGGTAGAAATTCTTTAAAATAATGAAAAAATCATACTTATATAAAATTATGTATGCATAGTTTGTTTAAAACAACTGTTTACATTTTTTTTATGTGTCCAGGGGAGCATCTGACATGTTATAGAGGGCAAGTCTACTTATCAAACTGAGAAAGTAAAATTAATAAACAAATAATATTTATGGTAAACCTGTCATTGTTAACTTTATGACTATACTTAACTTACTGGCAGTTATGCTGAGTTTACTGCTTCTATACTTTTTGAGATACTGACCCAGAAGAAATACTGTATATAGATCAGAAGATTACCACTATGGCCACCATCTACAGCTCACTTCGTCATTCACAACTCTAACCTCTTCACCAATCCCCTATCCAAATCTCTCAGCTCGGTACCCACCCCGCCACATGCACAGTGCAAATATCTGCACTGATCCCCTCTTCATCCATAGTTTCCACCTTTGCATCCAGACCCCCCCCCCCCCGCAGCTCACACCTACATACCCATAATCTACTATCCTTCTCCAGTCCCATCTCTTCTATCCCTCATCCTCCTCCTTCTGTAGTCCCATCTTCACCATCCCATGTCTTCTTCCTCCAGTCCCATCTCCTCCATCCCATGTCCTCCTCCAGTCCCATCTCCATCCTATGTCCTCTTCCTTCTCCATTCCCATTATATGTCCTCCAAATAAATAAGGGTCTGAGTGATGGTGTCAGTTGGATGTGAAGTGGTCTGGGGGGGGAGAAGGGGGCTGACATGTGGTCATATATTGATGTTTATAATAATAAAAACTATTGTGTGCATCTACTAATTAATACAATACATAATACAAAATTGGTATTCAAAGAAAACATCCTCCTGTTATAAGATGTAAATATATATTGATATAATCCAGCCCCTATCACTCTGTATGTCCAGATGATGTGAAATGTATTTATGACAATTCATTTAACCCTTGTGTCCATGCTCCATCAGAAGAAGAAGTGTAAACACACCACATGAACACAGGGTTAGATGAATGGTCATAAATAACCTTCACATTATCTGGACAGAGTGGTTGGGTGATGTTTATATAGATAAGGCTGTGTGCCAGCTTGGGAGATATATGTCACACTGGCTGTCTTTTTATTCTCCTAGTCTCCTTATCACCACAATAACTACAAGACAAATTCTAAAAGAAACTTTGGCAGCTTTTCATCCAAAAATGTTTTACTCAGAAAAAACTCAGCTCGCCTGCTCCCTGTAGAGTGAGCAGCCATCCCAGCCAGCAGTAGCTACAGTGTGCTCCATCCCCTTGCCCCCTCATCACACCACACTGGTGATCGATGGAAGGGGGTTGAGTCAGAGATGTTACAGTGCAGGAGATGGGGAGGGGGAGAAGGAGCTTTGAAGATTCTAAATACATATACCTCAGCATAGTGTATGTATTTAGAAGCAATGACACTGCTGTTGTCCCCACAGTGGCAAGTACACCACCCTCCACTTATCCTGGGCCCTCAGTCTGACCCTGGTCAGAGTGGAGGAGGAGTCTAAACTCCATTGGCTAGGTGTGCTATTGTGATAAGCAGCTGACACCTGTCACAGAGTGCTTCATTGCAGCGCCGGTCTTCAGAGGATATGCGGGGAAGGTGCCCAGAGAAGCTGTCCCCGCTCGGGCCCCTAGGGATGCCTTGGCCCCTTACAGGTGTATGGGCTGTACCCCCCTAATGGTGGCCATGCACCCATGCACTGCACATATGCATCTATGGCAGCACACTCAAATCATGCTCCCAGTAGAGTGACAAAGCGGTGTTGACAGCTCCTGGTCTCTAGTTATGATCAAGAGCCAGTGAGACATTTTCCCCCTAATCTTGTGACCACTATGACCACTGTGACAGCCAATCACAGTGGTCACATGATTGGGAATTCCATCTCACCCCTGCCTTAAGACTCAGTTAAAGGGCCATGGAAGATGGGAAGGGGTTAACAATGAGTTTACATCACATTTAATTGATTAGCTTTAAAGATTTATTTGAGTAGTATTTGAATCTAATCAAATAGCCGCATGTCACAAAAACAATACCCTTTATATAAGTAGACTTTTTTTGTGATCCTAGAATGTAAGTGGTAAATGTTATATTTTGTTGTCGTAAAGTAGACCTTGGTTTCTAACTAATGTTCTGCTTTTAAAAAAGACCTAAGCTCTTCTTTAAAGGTAGTAAGGGTAGTATGCAAAAGACTTAGGCCGCGTACACACGGTCGGTCAAAACCGATGAAAACAGACGGAAGGACCTTTTCATCGGTCCAAACCGATCGTGTGTGGGCCCCATCGGTCAGTTATCCTTCGGTCCAAAAATTTAGAACTTGCTTTAAAATTTAACCGATGGACGCCTAACCGATCGGTCAAAACCGATGGTTAGTATGCAAAAGCATCAGTTAAAGGTCCACGCGTGCTCAGAGTCGAGTCAACGCATGCTTGGAAGCATTGAACTTCATTTTTTTCAGCACGTCGTTATGTTTTACTTCTTTAACCTATGGTGTGTAGGTACATCAGACCATCAGTCAGCTTCATCGGTGAACCGATGAAACGTTCCTTCAGTCCGTTCTCATCGGATGGACTGATCGTGTGTACAGGGCTTTAGGGATTTGGACAATTTTGTATAAGTCCATCTGAATCTGCAGGTAGATTTCAACCCTTGTTTTATAGGGTAGTGTGCAAGGTGGAGTAACGTCACACATAACCTTTAATCTCTGTATTGGTATTTTAAATAAGATCAGTGAGATCATTTGTGCCTACAAGAACAAGGTATAATTAAATGAATGCATACCATTTTGGTCTCTTTTTTGGATAAATAAATAGTTTTTCTCATGAACAACAATACTGAATGCATGTTTGTTTTTCAGATTATTGGAACAATTCCACTCATGCCAAATCAAGTATCATCTAATCAACCAGGAGGTGGAGCTCAGGGACTTCAAGTGCAGCCAATCACACCACAACTACTGACAAACGCCCAGGGACAGATTATTGCCACTGTAATAGGGAACCAGATTTTGCCAGTGATTAATACCCAGGGTATAACATTGTCACCGCTCAAACCCGGACAACAGGTAATGTGCTCTTCTTTTAATAGTGCCTGTTGCTCAATAAAAATACAAGATTTTAGCTACAGTACATTTTGCATTTATTACATTGCAGCTTTTCAGTACATTAAAACAAGTTCACCTGATTGACATTGGTACAACACGTTCATTTTTACCATCTCTATTTTGCTAATTGGATGCCCCAGTGTGCAGCAACTAAGAGATAGATAGAGACCCTCTCCAATCCTAAATTGTTAGGACCGAAAAATAAAATATTCAACCCTCCTATATGATACTGAGAAAGCTGAGAATCACAAATCTCACAAGATGGTGCATCTTTGCAATGTCTTCAGTGCCTCTCCCTAAGATTTCTGTGTTCACCACATACTGACAGAAACAAACCAGAGTCACTGTGGCCAATAATAATTTATATAGGGACCAGATCATCCAGAAAGCAGTATGCTGGACATTCTGAGAACAGAACATTAGAACAGTAGTATCTTTATTTATTCATGTTCACAACTAGTTGTAAGCCATGGAATAAGCAGATCCTCTTGGGGGGGGGGGGGGGGGTATTTCCTCATGAAAGGTTGTCAGCATTAAATACATGAACAACAAATTCCTATTTTCTCTATAAGGAAATGATAAAAGCATGTTTTTATTACTTAATAACATCAGCTATATTTATAACACAAATAGCACATTATTCATTTTAAAGTAAAAAATATCATGACGTTTGTCTTGAAAACAGTGGCGTCATACAGCATAAGCTTGCATAAGCTTGCATATCTGGTATAGGAATTTCTAGCAAGCAGAAAACTCTCCCCAGAATCACAGAATCATTAAGTAGACATTAGAAGACAGCTGATAATGAAGTGCCACTGGCATAAAACACAAACGTGTGAAGGTTATGCTGCAACTAAAAATCAAGAATAGTGTAAGTGAAATAAAAAACTGTATATTAGGTACTTGTGCTCACCCTGTATTATATGGACAGTACACCAATTAATTAAATCAAATCAATCATCAATATCGAACAGTGCTCAGCAAAGGCCTGCATTCCAATTCTTTGGAAGAGCATGGCAGTGCCGACAAGACAACAATGGCTGGACAGAGTAACGGAAATACAGCAGATGGAAAACCTGACTATGGGTATGAGAGAACAGGAGGAGAAATATAGACAGGTGTGGTCGCCATACAGTATATGGAGTATAGAGAGCAGAATCCCTGAGAGGGGGGGGGGGTGATGGCTGGAGGTGGATGGGAAGGGGAGAGAGACATTTGAGTGTTTTTTTTTTCTTCTCTTTTTCTTCCTTTTTTTTTTTTTTTAGAAGGTTGAGAAGGGGGTAGATAACCAGGAGTTGAGCCTGGTATAGGGGGAACAGGTAATCATGTTGGTACAGCTTTAATAATATACAGGGGGATGAGATTGTGGGGTAATCTTAAACTGTATATGAATAGAAATGCTTGTGTGATAATACTGCATATGTTTATGTATGAACTATGACATAAAATAAAAAACAGAGAATTAAAAAAATAAAAAATATCAAACAGTGCTTATAGACCATCAATTGCTATCTAATGCAATACTCCTTAAACCCTGTGAAAAAACACTAAATTAATGTAGACAGAAAAAATAAATAAGAAAACAAAAACACTTTTACAAATCAATGTGGTTCTAAAAGTCCAATCAATTGTGTTCTTCATAAAATTATCCACCGTGCTTGAATCAATTGTGCATCCAGAAATAATATTGTGATTCGTGATAAACCACCACCTTCCAAATGATATGCTTACCAGAAAGCAGAAATAAAAATGCCTGTGTGTGTTTCTTTAACACCCAGTGTATCTCGGTTCCACCAGATACAGAAGTTATGTTCTCAAATTCCTCCAATGTGGCTTCTTAAGTTCTCATAAAAAAACAAAACGACCATCATTGCGCAAGATTCTACATATGGTTTTTATTGTATAAAGTTTTAAAATTGTGCACTCACATCCTTGTGTGCCTTAGGCCTCGTACACAAGACCGGTTAACCAGAGGATAACGGTCTGATGGACCGTTTTCATCGGTCCAAACCGATCATGTGTGGGCCCCATAGGTTATTTAACATTCGGTTAAAAAAAAAGCCAACTTGCTTTAAAATTTAACCGATGGATTGCTAACTGATAGGTCAAAACTGATCGTTAGTACGCACAACCATCGGTTAAAAATCCACGCATGCTCAGAATCAAGTCGACGCATGCTTGAAAGTATTGAACTTCGTTTTTTTTCAGCACGTCGTTGTGTTTTACGTCACCGCGTTCTGACACGATTGGTTATTTAACCGATGGTGTGTAGGCGCGACGGACCGTTGTCATAGGTTAACCGATGAAGCTGACTGATGGTCCGTCGCGCCTACACACCATCGGTTAAATAACCAATCGTGTCAGAACGCGGTGACGTAAAACACAACGACGTGCTGAAAAAAAACGAAGTTCAATACTTTCAAGCATGCGTCGACTTGATTCTGAGCATGCGTGGATTTTTAACCGATGGTTGTGCGTACTAACGATCAGTTTTGACCTATCAGTTAGCAATCCATCGGTTAAATTTTCGGTCCGTTCTCATCGGATGGACTGATTGTGTGTACGCGGCTTTAGACCGGCACTGAGTCTGTCCAGCGTTCCAGTAATGGCCGTTCTGTGTTCAAGCCTTAATGTGAGTGTGGTTCATATGCAGGATATGATGTCAGCATTGCACAAAATAATCCTCTACGCATCTTGCGCAAAACATTCGTCATCCTGCCTTATTACAGTATAAACAACAGTTTTTGCATCCTTGAAACAAGGCAGGATAAAGGAATAGCTAATTAGGAGTTTTTTTTAATGAAAAACTAAATAAATAAAAACAAATTTCGGGAGAAACAAAATAAATTTATTTTTCGGACGAAAACGAAATTACGAAATGAAACATTTCAGTGTGCACATGTCTAATAATAATAGACTAATAGTCTCATTGAAGGCTTATGGTGTCTGTCGAAAGTTCTAAGAAGATTTGACAAGCAGCTAAACTGTACGATGCCGCAATCGTACATTTCCGGCCCATAGGCTATAGAAGAATTTGAATGTTGATTGACTAGTAGTAATAATTTATAAATATAATTATTACTAGTGTCATACAACATTAGAATTCTTGTAGGCGGAACATTCAACTGGAAATGTACAATTGCGGCGTCGTACAGTTTAGCTGCTCCGTCAAATCTTCTTAGAACAATAGACGGACACATAAGCCTTCAATGACAAATTCTACCTGTATTAATTCGGATTTTTGGACAAATGCATTTTTTAACGAAACAAAATAAATAAAAAATAATTTCGGGAGTAACTAAATTAATTCCTTTTTTTGACGAAAACGAAAATTCCAAAACAAAATATTTCAGTGAGCACATGTCTATATAATAATGATTATTGATTATTGCTTGTACAGTATTAACCCTGATTTAAAATTGATACTGTATCTTAAGAAATGCATCAGTTCTGAAAGGTATCTTGATTTTGACAAAGAGCTAACTGACAGATTAGCCACAGCACTGAGATTGAGTATTGTAAGCAATTGCTTGAACTGCACTGAGTGTTGATGGCGGAGAAGCCTCTTTTGCACTAAGATGCCCACATTAATAAAGCTTTATCAATGTATTTAAATATATTTAGCTATTTATATTTAAATAACCCACTTTGCTTTCTTTTGGCTTGTTCTGCTACTCCATAACTCTGGGTAACTGGGTAACATGACCCCAGACAGGACATGTGAAGTATCCAGTCCAGAGTAAATATATATTACTAACCTTTAGTGGCACCACATACAATATACTGTCCTGTCCTTGGCAGCGTCTTATAACATTTATTCATGTCTCTAGAGACACACAGAAAGGTTGGCGGAAAAGATATTTATGAATCTTTAGAAAGGGTCCTATTTTTTATTCAACACCAACAGTTTACCTGCAAAAGTTGAACACTACAAGCCTTAAAAAAGTTTTAATGGAAGACTAATGCCGCATACACACCATCACTTTATGTGATGAAAAAAAACGACATTTTCTGTGAAGTAAAAAACGACGTTTTTGAAACTTCAATTTTCAAAGACGAAGTTGCCTACACACCATCGTTTTTCTCACAATCCTCTAGCAAAGCGAGGTTACGTTCACCACATTTTTCCATTGAAGCTCGCTTCATAACTAGCTTCTGGGCATGCGCGGGTGTAAAAACATTGTTTTAAACAACGTTTTTTGCTACACACGGTCAATTTCTGTGAAGTAAAAAATTACGTTTTGAAAAACGACACATAAAATTGAAGCATGCTTCAATTTTTTTTGGTCGTTTTTCAGAAGACATAAAACGACATTTTCCCCCACACACGGTCATTTAAAGTGACGTTTTTAAAAACGTCAGTTTTTTTCATCACATAAAGTGATGGTGTGTACGCGGCATAAGTTCTTGCAGAGACAAAGATGTTCATCTTAAAAAAAAAACAGTTATTCTTTGGTAATGTCTTGCCTTTATTGTTTAAGAAAAGGCAGCCCAGCAAAGTATAGTTATAAATAATACCTACAGTAAATTACTTTAAGCCCAGTTGCAACTAAACCTTTTTTTTAGAATTGGGGAAGATTAAGACTACTCTTTTTAATGCTATCTTTGTTCCTATTCTGACACCGCTTTCCTCGACAGGAAGTGAGGTGAAAATTTTTAAAGTCTGGTACACACTGATATTTTTTATTTTTTTGTTCAACCCAGTCGGTTGAACGAAAAAGAAGGCCAGCTCCAGTTGGAGCCCTTGTACTAACAATCCAATGTTAGTGCAGCAATCTCCTCCTCTTAGCAGTTGTGTTCTGACAGGGGGGTGGACCCCGTGAGAACACTGGTCAGCGCACTCAGCCATTGCCTGATTGTGATAATTGGGATCCAGTTGGCATACTTGTCCAACAGATGCTGGCCAAGTGGCCAGCTTTTGTCAGACCAGCTGACATATACACCGATAGATGCCTCCAAACATTTGGTTCGTGTGTACTAGGCATAACGGCAACACAGACAGCAATAAAAGCAGACATTCTAAACCTCTTTCAGTCTTGCATTACCTGAGTTGCTGATTTATTTACACCTATCAATTAGGCAGGGATTAGAAAGCTTTTCGCTTATTTTCTGTGTGACACTCAGTAAATGGCAGAGATTGATATCAATTCTAAATTCACTTTGCACGCTATCCAAAACAAAAAGGCATGGCTGAAGTTTTTTGAAGAACTCCCTGCAAGTCAACCCCCTTTCATAGTCAATTCTACTGCTGTAGAAAATTGTCCTAAACTGTCCAAAAACCTTGACAATGCAGCTTACCGTACTTACTAACTATTGCATTCTCTTAAGTCTGAAAAAAGTGCATAAACTTATACTAAATTAATTGCTAAATGCTGTTGCTAATTCTGTCTTGATAAATCATTATACAGCAAGTTAGAATCAGGGCTCCAATGCTTCTAGACCCCGTGGAGGTCTTAGGTCTTATCTCTTGTTACTATAGTTACTCACTTTCAGTTTAGTCTTTTTAGTGTTTAAACAAACATAGGGCCAGATTCACGAGATACAAGAGCGCCGGTGTAACGTGACCCGTTTACGATACACCGCCGCAAGTTTCCAGTTTTAGTGCCCGATCCACAAAGCACTTACCTGTATCGTAAAGACGTCCGGCGCAAGGCGGGCCAATTCAAATGGGCGTGTGCCATTTAAATTAGGCGCGCTCCCGCGCCGGACCTACTGCGCATGCTCCGTTTCGGAATTCCCGCCGTGCTTTGCGCACAGTGATGTAATTTTTTCGAACGGCGACGCACGTAGCGTAATTCCGTATTCCCGGATGGCTTACGCAAACGACGTTAATTTTTAAATTTCGACGCGGGAACGACGGCCATACTTTATACAGCAATACGATTGCTGTGTAAAGTTAGGGCAGGTCAAATAACGACTAACTTTGCGACGGGAAACTAAACTAGCCGCGAAGTAGCAAACGCGAAAATCCGTCGTGGATCGCCATAACTCCTAATTTGCATACCCGACGCTGGTTTACGACGCAAACTCCCCCCAGCGGCGGCCGCGGTACTGCATGCTAAGATCCGACAGTGTAAAACAATTACACCTGTCGGATCTTATGGATATAAGATATCTTATGGATATCTATGCGTAACTGATTCTATGAATCAGTCGCATAGATAGAAACAGAGATACGACGGCGTATCAGGAGATACGCCGTCGTATCTCTTTTGTGAATCTGGCCCATAGATTCTGACATATAGGAGTTGATTTACTAAAACTAGAGAGTGCAAAACCTGGTGCAGCTCCGCATACAAACCAATCAGCTTTTAGATTGTTTTTTCAAAGCCTAATTGAATAAGTTGAAGTTAGAAGCTGATTTGTTACCATGCACAGCTGCACCACAATCAACCCCAAAGTGTTTTAATCTTGGCTTTACAATCCTCTTAAAAATATTTCCTATATACCTAACTGCAATGTATCAAGGCTTCATATTGTAAATATAGAATGTAAATAACCAATTGTATAGTTACATTAAACAAACATTGTAAATAACTATCTAAAGCGGGAGTTCACCCGAATTTTTTTTTTTAACATTAGATTCATGCTCATTTTGTCAAGGGGAATCGGGTAGTTTTTTTTAAAAACGAAGCAGTACTTACCGTTTTAGAGAGCGATCTTCTCCGCTGCTTCCGGGTATGGTCTTCGGGACTGGGCGTTCCTATTTGATTGACAGTCTTCCGACAGGCTTCCGACGGACGCATACATCGCATCACGAGTAGCCGAAAGAAGCCGAACGTCGGTGCGGCTCTATACGGCGCCTGCGCACCGACATTCGGCTACTTTCGGAAAATCGTGACGCGATAGATGCGACCGTCGGAAGCCTGTCGGATGACTGTCAATCAAATAGGAACGCCCAGTCCCGCAGCCCATACCCGGAAGCGGCGGAGAAGAACGCTCTCTAAAACGGTAAGTACTGCTTCGTTTTTAAAAAAACTACCCGATTCCCCTTGACAAAATGAGCATGAATCTAATGTTAAAAATTAACATTTCCGGGTGAACCTCCATTTTAACTGAAAACATTTAGGTGGACTGTATTCACTTTCAATCAGATATATTGGAGAGCCTTATTGGTGATGGTGAACACTTTTTTTAGATCGTGGTTGCTCTTGTTGAATACAAATGTTTGCCAGTACATGTATACAGGCATACCCCACTTTTAAGTACACAACGGGGTTTGTTTATTAAATCAGGCTCACTTCTACATATAAACCAATGAGCTTCCAGGTTTTATTACCAAAGCTTAATTGAACAAGCTGGGGTTAGAAGCTCATTGGTTTCTATGCAGAAGTGAGCCTGATTTTGCGCTTTCCAGCTTTAGGAAATAAACCCCATTGTGTACTTAAAAGTGGGGTATGCCTGTAATTACTATTGTTGGTATAATGCGGTAAAGAGCTGGACTATCTGTCTTTGGAAGGTTTGCAGGCCAGGTTCTTTAGGAGCCTTAGAGCATTGTTAGGAAACATATGGGAATAGAAGTTAGAGTAGGATTCTGCTTTGAATGAAGCATTTCATCTACTGTAACAAAATCACCTTAGCTAATCAGCTGCAGTGTCCATTTTTGGACATCACCCATCATCCATCATATATATGAATCCTATGACTAATTCAACTTATTGTTTGTGCTATATACAAACTTCATGTATCCCTGCAATATAATAAAACAATTGATCTAGCTTCATCCCATATCTGTTGAAACCTTGTCATGTGGCTGACAAGGTGCTCATTCATGTTCATTAACACAATGCGCAACAACAAATCATAGTGCAGCACAATTCATGGTGTCCTTTGCATTATACAGTGGAAAGGTGTAGCCTGTTCCATTTTCATGTGCATTGGGGTAGATTTTAGCCCATTCTTTTTTAAATAGAACAGAATGATTTTATATGAAATTCATACGTGCACCTTTGCTGTCAGAAGATAATTATGTTAGCCCCCACTGCTTACTTCTTCTTTTGAGAATGTTAGTTACCTGACTGTCATATTAACGCTTTGACTTAAAACGTTGCATATACCCAGTGGCGTGGCTAGCCATAGGGGAGACAGTAAACAGATTAAATCCTCCCGCATAAGTTGTACCCTTTTATCTGTAGCAATATGTCCTGTACATCCATTCAAAGTCCAGAATTTATAAAGCGTGTCTGAGCAGTCAGAATACAGGAGACTAAGAACTTAAATCACACTCTGATTAGCTCAGTGAGGAGAGGAGGAGGGAGACAACCCCCATTCACACAGCACACAGAAACAAAGCTGAGGCTGTCAATCAGCTGAAGATACCTCCCTTGTCACCTTTTTTTCTCTTGCTATCAGAAGACATTTTCAGAAGTGACTCATGCTAA
Organism: Rana temporaria; assembly: GCF_905171775.1. NCBI lineage: Eukaryota > Metazoa > Chordata > Amphibia > Anura > Ranidae > Rana > Rana temporaria. The sequence goes on along the minus strand of NC_053493.1, from coordinate 142,712,209 downwards.
TTGCAGAGGAAGCAGCAGACAGAAATTACACTTAATGCTCTTAAATAAGACACATACACACTAAAGAGGGATATGTGTTGTTCATATTTCATGTCTGATGATTAAAATCACTTTAAATATTTTCTGAGTCACTAACCTGGAACACAGATATAGTGAGCTCTGGCACCCACAACAAAGCATGACCTTCCTGACAGTAATCCCGAGTGTGGCTCGGGGATAAATTTCAGTATCATTAGCGGTAATCCCGAGCCACACTCGAGATTTCATCTCGGGAACCTAGTGCAGCTTTCTTACCTTGTCCCCAGTATCCTGCAATGTTCCCCTGCTGTGTCTGTGGGCTTTGTCATCTGCCCAATGTCTCTGTGTGGCGGGCTACATTCCCTGCAAGCATTGGGGCAGCAAATTCAAAAAGTGCAAAATTCATAACACATACAGTACACTGTAATCTTACAGATTACATTACTGTATGAATTATTTTCACCTCCCTTTTGTCCCTAGTGCTTTGGCCAGTGCCCTGCATGCACTTTTATATTATATATACTGTTCTTTCTGCCTGGAAACATGAGAATGTCTATGGCAACCAAAAAGGGCCCCTCTTTGTCAAAAGTGATTTTAGACCAGCTAGAAAACAGCAATAGTAAATTAGAACACTTGCAGAATTGAGCGATAGTGAATTGTGAGGAAATTAATTCTATTATTATTTTATTTAATTTTTTCCAAATTATTTATAGTTATTTATTATATTATAATTTATTATTTAGTGTTTCAAACTTTATCATACCTGAGATGTCTACTAGACTCTTGTTTGGACAGATTTAAGTGAGGTATTCGTAAGAATTACAGGCCTACAATATAAAACGTCAAATATCTATGCAAAACAATGTACCGCTTTGAGATGCAAAAATTGACATAATCATACCGCCAGGGTAGTTAAGGCCACAGCATATAATTTAAACAACTTTAAAGATAGGCACAGCCAAACAACTCATGACAGATGTATGTTAAATAGGAATTGTCCAATGAACTGGGAATTTTAACTCTGACCCTTATCCTAAATCATCTCTGTACGCAAAGTAAAGAAAATGAGAAGGAAGGAAAAAAGAAACAGTTTGTTAAAACATTACTCACATTCTGCCATTTATGCATTTATTCATTGTACTTCATCAGCCATTATCGCAAACCTATTAGAAAATGATGTCATACCTCAGTTATTTTTCTTCTTGACACAAAACTAAATTCAGTGCTGAAAAGACTCACTGTTAGAAGTTTCTCATGGTTTTTGTATTATTGATTATATCTTCCTTGAGAAAAATCTAACTTATCTTGTGATATTTTATTTTATCATAACATAACATTTAGAAAGTCTGTAAATGCCAAGTGTTTCATTTATAGAAATTCCCCCTTGACTATAGCAGCCGGTGGCCCTCAATATGCCCCTTGTCAGCATGTTTCACCTCCCTGATTACCACCCAAGGGTGTAACAAAGAGATGTTGTCATGGTGACCATTCTTTTGACACACTAAGTAAAAAAAAATGGCCAGACAGTGGTTAGGATTGGTTTTCCTGAAAGAGTAGAATGATCGCTTAGCCCAGTTAGGCTGTGTTTACGTTATATATTGTACCATGTACAAGGAAAATTTATTATATATACAGTAAACACATTGTATTTTTAATTACCTTCTCATGTATTTAAAGTGAATAAAACACAAGGGGAATGCAAACTTTTGTAAACCCAATAATTTAAGTTATTAAAAAAAACTGTTAAAAGCTTCATATGGTTTAACCTCTTTCCCACCTCTTTTCAGATTCAGTGTTTACGAGACTAAAACAGTTTTTTTTGCTAGAAAATTACTTAAAACCCCCAAACATTATATATATTTTTTCTAACACCCTAGAGAATAAAATGGCAGTCATTTCAATACTTTTTGTCACACCGTATTTGTGCAGCGGTCTTACAAGCGCACTTTTTTTGAAAAAAAAAAAACACTTTTTTGAATTAAAAAATAAGACAACAATACATTTTGCCCAATTTTTTTATATATTGTGAAAGATAATGTTACGCCAAGTAAAATTATACCCAACATGTCACGCTTAAAAATTGCGCCCGCTCGTGGCATGACGTCAAACTTTTACCCTTAAAAATCTCGATAGGCGACGTTTAAAAAATTCTACAGGTTGCATTTTTTGAGTTACAGAGGAGGTCTAGGGCTAGAATTATTGGTCTCGCTCTAACGATCGCGGCGATACCTCACTTGTGTGGTTTGAACACAGTTTTCATATGCGGGCGCTACTCGCATATGCGTTCGCTTCTGTGCGCGAGCTCGTCGGGACGGGGCTCTTTAAACATTTTTTTGGGGGGTTTTCTAATTTATTTTTATTTAGTTTATCATTTTTTACACTGAAATAAAAAAAAAAATGATCACTGTAAACATCCCTTGTAATAGAAAAAAGCATGACAGGTCCTCTTAAATATGAGATCTGGGGTCAAAAAGACCTCAGATCTTATATTTAGACTTAAATGCAAAAAAAAAGAAAATTGAAACTGTAATTTTTTCAAATGACAAAAAAAAAAAATGTTTCTTTAAGACGCTGGGCGGGACTGACGTTTTGACGTCACTTCCGCCCAGCAGAGCTATGGGGACGGGTGGGGGCGATTTTTCCCTCACTCGCAACCCCAGTCAGCTGCCGAAGGGACCCGATCGCCTCCGCCGCTACCAACGGCTCCGGTAAGCGGCGGAGGGCGCGGGGAGAGCGGAGGGAGGGGGGCCCTCTCCCGCCACTGATAATGGCGATCTCGCTGCAAATCTGCCACAGAGACCGCCGTTATCGTGTACAGGACCGCCCACTAAAGAGATGGATATCTCGGTTGTGGCAGTAGCTGCTGCCGTTACCGAGATATCCATCTTTAAAAAGAGGACGTCTTTTTGACACGGGGCGGTGGTCAAGAGGTTAAAAGCAGTAGTTCTGTTCTATTCAGTGCACACATTTGCATCCAGAACCCAGATGAAAACACCAGGTTGGCCTCCATCTTTGTTTGAGGAACAATAAAAGTAAACTGGACAGACAGTGGTTAGAGTTGGTTTTCCTGAAGGAGTAAAATCAAAATAAATCAGTCAGGATGACATCAGAAGTCTGCAAATGGTTGGGCAATGAAGATAGGCATCTTTGGAGGTCCAGGGTTACAGCATGGAGGAAGCCTGCACTAGCAAATAATACAGGGAGTATCACCTCATTCATCATCACCTTGGCAAAATGGGCAGTTAACCCTTGCAGCAGTATCCACAGTAGGATTTCAGCATTAAAAAGTAAAGTGAAGTAGCAATTTTTTTACATACCTTAAGGTTTATTAAGGGACACAGTAATCAGTCATTTAGAGACGTTTAAGTTGCCTTCAGGAGTATATGGACACTGGAAAAAGACATTTCCTGGTATAACCCCTCCCACTCCCATCATGCATCAGTTCTGTTGAAAAGTAGTGTTAGGTGTAAATCGCAAAAAAAAAAACAGGTAGAGAAGTGACATTTCCTTCTGGTGTACAGGAGCTGGACATATGAAAAAAAAATTATGGTTGAGATGAAAGGCCTAAAACACCTTAAGAAGGATGGGAGCTCTGGGCTTCAATACCACCTTTTCCTTGTGTAGGACCAAAATGGGTTCTTTACAGGACAAAGCTGCCAGCTCAGACACATGTCTCACCAAGGTGCTGTTCTAGGGTTGTGCATATTGCATTAATAAGATTCAAAATGGTATCTTTACGCACATAAATATTTAGTTTTGTGAGATTATGCATCTGACAGTGCCTCAACAGCAGAAGCCTGCCACAGCTGAAGGCATATCTGACATATATAATGAAGGACAAAATGTAGAAGTATGCTTACAGCATTTGTGTTCCAAGTCAGAAAATGTAGTTGACATTTTGTCCATGAAATGAATCATAACTGCAGGGAACTCCTCCCTGGAATAGGCAGAAGAGTTGGCCACGTGTTATAGAACTAAAAAAGACTCAGGAGTGTTTTTCGACTCAAGCAGAAGACAACCAACCAAGCTTTCAGTGTCAAGTCCCCAAGGCGTGACACAGGACACTGCAACCCACCCTAGGACTATTAGTTGATCATGAGCTGAAAAAGCTCAATTCAACGGGACTTCTTCACTTGCTTTTGGGATCTGACATGTTAAAGTGCTTAAAAGAGACAAAAAACATCAGGTGAAACCATGGGTGCTCAAAAACCTGCTCTCAAAAGCAGGGGAGGTCCAATTACAATTGGTGACCAGGTCACTGTAGGTAACAGCAAGGACAAACTGTCCAGTCTGTTAAACTTTTATATGAAACCAGCAGGAAAATAGCTCTAATAAAGGTGCTCAGTGGTTCCAATATATAGTACACTGTAGCTCCTGATGCTCAGGCCAGCATACAAAAGTCTTCAGAGATTAAGTCACACCTGAGACTGTGCCATGGCTCTGAATCTGAAAAGTGCTCTGCAGCTATCTAACATAGTACACAGAGGACTGAGAAGCTTCACAAGTAAAGCCCAGTGCTCGAAGATTAAATTTCAGAAAGACTGATAATACACCAATTCAGATAGCTGCATACAGAGACCATGTCAGCAGCATGTAGAGGAAGTCTTCTTGAATGGAAAAGAAAAAGAAACCAAGAAAATTATTTGAAAACGGAAGCATGAAGGGACAGGGAAGGGTTGTACCTGGCTAGCCAACTGCTTTGTTTGCTAGTGTCAAATTCATCAGTGAAGGCTGCAGTCTAACCTAAGTGTTTCTGATTAACTGATGAAGAAGAACGAAAAACATGTGAGCAAATATAAAGGATTTTATAAAATGTTCCAAATTGTATCCCTCTTTACTCATATAAATTACTTTAAATGGCTATGAAAATGTAATCCAGACAGACGTGTATTAAGTCATATGATACAGTAACATCACAGGCCAACCTTTCACACCTGGCTACAATCAATGCATATATGTCTCACAATCGAGTCCATAAAGCTTCCTCTCCATCAGCTTTGAGTGTTGTTTAGTTACTTCATTAATCTAATTAGATTGTAAATGAATGTCAACAGACCCACTTTAAGCAACAAGATGTAAGAGACAAAAAAAGGAAACAATGTTACTGCAATGGCATGGTAATTATACCCTACAGGAAATATTTATGTTCATGTTTTTACATTCTAACATATAGCTCCATCAACCAGCACAGACATCGGTGGGTCCAGCGACATCACAGGCCAACCTTTTGCACCTGGCTCACAATCAGGCATCAATGTCTCAAAGTCCAGTGCGTCAAGCTTCCTCTTCTTCTTCTTCATCTTCCTCTTCTTCAGCTTTGAGTGTTGGTCAGTTAGTCAGCAGTAAGTATAGCTGTTCTATTTACCATTTCCTCTGTCTTGATGCTATTGCATGTGCTCTTTGCTTGATTCCTGAAGTGCTCTTTATACAGCATTCGTAACCTTGACTCTTGAAAAGGTACATTAAACACAATCATTTTAGGTGAGCTACTACATTGCAATGTTGACCACCAATATGGCCACCTAGAGTAAAAGAAAACAAATAAATGATAGATTGTCTGTGACCATAAAACTGGGTACATTTGCAGGATTCTCTTTCTAGAATGTCAAAAACATCTAGTCTGAAATGTGTTAGATAAAGTGGGGAATATATGCTTAAAAATATAGTATGGATTTAGAAATTATGATTTGTGTATGTGTTTGTTTGTGTTTATGCTAGTTATTGGTGGCGTACTCAATGTTAAGTATGGCCGTCGTTCCCGCGTCTAATTTTGAAATTTTTACGTTGTTTGCGTAAGTCGTCCGTGAATGGGGCTGGATGCCATTTATGTTCACGATGAAAACAGTGACGTCCTTGCGACGTCATTTGGAGCAATGCACCCTGGGAGTTTTGACGGACGGGACATGCGCAGTTCGTTCGGCGCGGGGACATGCTTCATTTAAATGAAACACGCCCCCTACTCGCCGCATTTGAATTCCGCGCCCTTACGCCGCGAGAAATACACTACGCCACCATAACCTATGGCACGAATTCGTTGAGGATTCAAATTTATGCCAAGTAAGTTACGGCGGCGTAGCATATCTTAGATACGCTTCGCCGATGCAGATCTTTGTGGATCTGCCCCCAAGTGTTTAATAAAACATATTGCACTTACAGAAAAAACAGGCAAACGGTATCATCTAGGCACGCCAGAGATGAGTAGAAGTAGGTAGTGCTGATATCACACTGCTAGCTCCACCCAACACGTTTCCCCCCAGAAGGCATCATCTGGGATTGGAGTCTCCAATTTTAATGTGAATTATATTGTTTATATATGAAATTATAATTTTCCATTTTGGCTTGCACGTTGCACTTTAAAAATAAGCACAGGTAATTTTGTCATGTATATTGTTTGTATTTAAGCATTTCATTTTAATATATAATATGCAATTTAAATAAGTTGAGGCACATTTCTAAGTGGGATTGTTTAAGACCACCTGTTTGGAGGCAGCGCACTATTAACATTCTTTCAACATATCATACTTACCAGCTCTGTGTGCAATGGTTTTACAGAATATATCTTATTAAATGTTGATGATATGTCATTCAAAAACCACTGAAACAAATATTTAGTGGGATTGGACACAATTTTGAAGTTTTATGATGTTTTCTTGGTTTGCTTGGACATGATAGTAATAAGATACTACGATGACTAAAATCATGGTATGCTTAAGTATCACCATTGGATACAGTTACAGAAAGAGATATTGTATTGTTTGGTCCTTTTTTTTTACCATAAGAGCTAAAATCTGGAAGGGCATTTTGAGTTTTGAAGACATTATTTGTTGTTTCAAATCCTAATTTTAGTTTTACTTTTTTAGGAATAGTATAAGAACATTTGTGAATCTCAGCGAGTAAAGTAATTTTAATTAAAACACAAAGCTATAAAATAATTATTAAATTAATTACTTTTCCCCCCTTGGTTGATATTTAGGTTCCTATACAGAACAAAAACAGTTATAGCCAGATTCAGAGAGACGGGCGCATCTTAAGTTCAGTGTAGCGCATCCCATTTGCACTACGCCGACGTAACATAGTGAGGCAAGGCCAGTATTCACAAAGCACTTGCTCCCTAAGTTACGTCGGCATTGCGCAAATGGCCCGGCGTAACCCCGCCTAATTCAAATTAGGCAGGTAGTGGGCGTGCTACATGTAAAGTAACCGTGACCCCATGTAAATGAGGGCCGTTGGTACCGCGCATGCGCGCGCATGCTCAGAATCACGTTGCAAATATGCTTTCGACGTGAACGTAACCTACGCCCAGCCCCATTCACGTACGCTTACGCAAACGACGTAAAATACAACGGCTGTTCTGTCGTCCATACCTTGCATGGGCTGCGCCATCTTTTTGGTGGTTTATCTTTACGCCGGCGTATGTCTTGCGTAAACGGCGTAGCTTACTGCGGCGGGAGTACTTTTGTGAATCGTCGTATCTTACTCATTTACATATTCGACGCGTTAATCCACGTACACACCCCTAGTGGCCAGCGTGAATATGCACATAAGATACGACGGCGTAGGAGACTTACGTCGGTCGTATCTTAGCAACAGTGAGGCGTATCTCATTTTAGGAATGCGTGCAAAGATATGACGGCGCTCATTCGGACTTACGACGGCGTATCTACTGATACACCGTCGTAAGTCTCTCTGAATCTGGCTATTTTTGCGTTAAATGTGTGCTCTATTCTATGAACAGAGCTGTTCATGTGTTTTTTTAAAACCTACATTTAAAGTACATTTAAGGGCCCCACAGTGTAGTATCATTGAGCAGTGGCGTTGTATAAATTGTCAGCTTTAGGAAACAAATGTGATTACATGACTTACATCAAGTAAGTGTGCAACCTAAAAGCAGTTCTTGCGGAGATTACATCTGTCTTCCACACTGGTGGACTGGATGGTCATTGTCATGGTCCATTCTTAGAAAGGCCCAGTCCTAGTACCACTTGGGGAAAAAGGAGGGTTAAATGATATGGGATGAGTAGAAAGAAAAGTAATGTATTCCCAGGGTAACAGAGGTGCCCTATATGAGATATGAAAATTCAGTTAGAGTGTATTTCTTTTTTAATGAAATATGTAGTAACAAAACACCCATAACACGTTTTCTGTTGAATGGTTAATACTTAAAGGGGTTGTAAAGGTTTGTTTTTTATTTTGTAAATAGGTTCCTATAAGCTAGTGCATTGTTGCTTCACTTAGCTTTTCCTTCGATTTTCCTTCTAAATTTTTTTTTCTTTGTTTTCTTTGTCTGAATTTCTCACTTCCTGCTCCTCCTCAGTAAGGTGTTCAGTAAGCTGTTCTGGCTGACTTTCCACCGCTCAGATGATGGTGGAAAGCTTACTGAGGAGAAACAGGAAGTGAGAAATTCAGACAAAGAAAAAAAACATTTAGAAGGAAAATCGAAGGAAAAAGTAAGTGAACCAACAATGCACTAGCTTAAAGGAACCTATTTAGAAAATAAAAAAACAAACCTTTACAACCCCTTTAAGATAAAAAGTGTAACAGACTCTGTGGATGAGTAAAAAAGGTACAGTAGAAAAAGATAAAGAATAGATTCTGAAACAGCGCATTTATTATGTAACAATATGCAATGTTTGGATATACTTCGATCTAGTTATCCTTTCAGGATATTCCTTCTATCTCCTTCAAACATTACACACTTTTACATAATAAATGTGCTGATAGTCTCAGAGCGATAGGGCCATCAAACATGTACCAACCTCTACAACATATGAAAGATTTAAAAGGTTAAATCCTAGGGAGTGTATTTGGATTTTTATCCCCCCTCCAAAAAAAATAAAAAATACATCCTGATAGTTTAAATAAATAAATAGGTAGAAACGGGCTACTAATATAGATATAAAATGGTGTGTCCGGGATTTGACAGAGGACCTAATCTTTTTGTTTTGTTTTGTTCTAAAATAGTAACTTATACCTAGCAGCATTACTAAGATACATACACCATGAACTCATTGGACCTGAAAAAAAGATTGACAGTTGTGGAGGGATGCAAATTATTGCATGTCATGTCAGATTTTGGCACATTGCAATTTAAAAGAACTAATACTGTATGTCATGGGGCGTATTATTTATACACCCCATACACACATACTAGAAAGTTTAAAAATGGTGTGTTTTTTTAAACATTAATAGGTTGAAATTACTATTGCATACAATGCATGCCTACACTGTAAATAATTATTTACTGACATATCAGTGTGGATGTCCAACCACCTCCTAGAACTTAATGTTTCAAAACAATATTAACTTTTTTATAGTTGCATTGCAACAAAATTCTTTAGCAACCAAAAAATAGTAACCTCTTTTGGCCCTTTTCCTACATAGTACAGGTTCACATATATTCAACAAAGGGTTATCTTGATATGTTTCTATAGCTAAAACTGTGGCATTCTGATAACCATATTGAAGAGAGAAGGCCAGACTACAACTGACCCTTTCGCTGTGTCTTTTTTTGTCTGCATACATTCTGCTGTGTTTGGCTCGGCCTGCTTACTATCAGCTATGTTTCTATTTTCCATTGTTTACTCTAAGCTGCTTTTGTCTGATCCCTGCTTGCCTACTCTTTTATTTTTCCACGTATACCAAACTACTAGCATGTCTGTCTTTTTATCTCTGAACTGCTACTGTGTTTCATCTATTCAAACATTAGATTTGAGAAGACAAGTTTGCTACAATTTTGGAAATGGTGTTAAGGCCTTTATCCACATTGTACATTTTATAATGTGGCTGTTAGGTGCTTAGAGGAGTTTAGAGGAATTAAAAACCCACTGCCACTGCATCCAGGAGCAGCAGCTTTTTGCAGAAAAACCGATTGATACGTGTAAATGCATCTAAACACACGTTAACTCAGGGCACGTTTAGCGTTGGAGTGTTAATTAATATCAATGGCCAGGATAAATACATCTTTTGACTAATTAAATTAATTAACGCCCAAGTGCTTGACGTACCAAGTGTTACAAATGTCAAGCATTTTCTTCTGCCAAAATGTTTCTTCCAGGAGGAAAGGTGTCTAAAGCCCTGTACACACGATCGGATATCTGACGGAATCAAATGTTTTCATCGGATATCCGATAAAGCTGACTTTCATCAGTCTTGCCTACACACCATCGGTCAAAAATTTGACCGTGTCCAACGCGGTGATGTAAAACACTACGACGTGCTGAGAAAAATAAAGTTCAATGCTTCCGAGCATGCGTCAACTTGATTCTGAGCATGCATGGATCTTTGATCGATGGACTTGCACACAGACAATTGTTTTTTTCTATTGTTTTTTATCCATAGGAACATTTTAAAACATGTTCTATTTTTTTTCACAATGGAAAACAAACCTATGGGACCCACACGCGATCGGTTTGTCCGATGAAAATGGTCCATCGGTCTGTTTTCATCAGACAAACCAATCATGTGTACAGGGCTTTACAGAGTTGGAAAAACGTCCAGTGTGATGGAGGTCTTAAATATAGCAGCAGATGAAGTTTGAGCCACGGTGTTTCCGGATAGTGAATTTATGCTTTGAATAGTGTTAAAGAGACAGGTATCTCTAGGGAATAGTAAAATGTGTAGTCTTTTAACAGTCAGTTGAGGACATATATTAAAAACTGAATCCAGGTATCCACTAGGAACACCTAATCAATATCAGAATAGACTACATTATTTATTAGATATTATGCCAGCTTTACATTGATCCACAGGACTTTGGCCACAAAACAGTGTACCTGTGGTTTGCGTGCGGGTTAACTGCACTTTCCTATAAACTTATATTATGGGCCGTATTATTTTTGGTGTGTTTTCTTAAAGCGCGCCAAAACAGCAAGAACTAATAGAAATCTATGGGAAAGCACAGCTAACCTGCACAAAAACCACTGTGCTGCACTCACACTGGGGCCAAAGGGCAGCGAGGCAGTGTGAAACCGCCTTTACATATTTAAGGAATTAGGTAACTTAATGTCAATATAGTAATATGGTGTGTGCTGTTTATTGTAGAAAATACTATGGATGAACAGTTATGTATTACTGAAAAATTATGAATACGTCTACTTGATTGTACATGTGGTGAACATATTGTTTTATTATATTGGTTTAATATTTAGTTATATACAGTATCTTGCATATTTTACACTTGGTTTGTATTCTTAAGCAAATCGCTTATAAATCCTAATAGCTTTAGCTTTCAAAAGATTAGAATTTTTGTACAACCAGCTCTGAGGTTTTTACAGTCCTGCCACAGTGCCAGATGGTAGACCTGACTTTGTTAAGTAGTACATATTGGTGTCCTAACTTTTCTCTGCTGTAGTACAACAAGCTGTTCAAGGACAGGCAGCTGTCGCATTGCCCATCATTGAAAGTGAAACATTTGCATATCTTTGACCAATCTTAACCCGGGGTTTCACATATGTGCGATGCAGGATCCTGCGCAATTACATCGCTGGTCCCCACATCAAATCCCTCCCGCTGGCAGTTCACACTGCCTTCTGCAAAATGCTGCAGGTGTCATTAACAAAGTTAACAGTTTAGTTCACAGATCGCAGTGCAAATTCGCCCAGGAATTGATCACATAGATAGAAACACCCATGCCATCCGATTCTAGTGCGGAGAAAAACAAGTCCCTGCACTATTTTCTGTGCGAATCCAATGCGAGTTCAGCCAAAGAACTGTATGGCTGAACTCGCATTGCTCAGAAATCGCGTGTGATCAGCACCTGCAGTGCAGGTGTGAATCACATGCGATCTCTGAGATCAGGCTAGTGTGAACCCAGGCTTAAGTGGTATTAACACAAAAACAAAAATGTTGTTTGTTGCAGCTTACCAATTCTTAAAGCGGGGGTTCACCCTAAAATATCTATATACTGTTATATCCAGCATACTGCTGACATCATCAGTATGCTGGATTTTTTTTTTCGGGCTGTACTTACCTATTTTCGTTGTTTTCACCCGGCTTCCGGGTTCTCTCTCCCCCGGGGAGTAGGCGTTCCTAATACGACACATAGATGATTCACGTGCGGGTAAAGCGCGTCATCGCCTTTCGAAAATATCCGAGGGGGACTCGGCGCTTTACGACGCCTGCGCAGTCAGCTCTACACGGCAGGCGCTGGCGCCGTATAGCGCTGTAAAGAGCCGAGTCCCCGTCAGATATTTTCGGAAGCCGATGACGCGCTTTACCCAATCGATTTATCCAATTTACGTCAATCGTCTCCTGGGAGGATCAACACTCACTCCCAGGAGACATTGCGCAGAGCTCCCCGTTGGGGAAAAGGAGCGACACATCCACTCCACCCAAGGAAGAAGACCCGGAAGTGAGGCTGAAGACAGGTAAGTGTACACATAGAAAAAAAATGACAACGCTACAAGCCTTTATTAAGGCTGCAGATAGGTTAGCAAAAAAGTTAATTTTGAGGGTGAACCTCCGCTTTAAATGTGGTGGCTGCATTTGTTTTTTCCTTTTCGGCCAACATTAACTGGTTCCCTTCTAACTTTTTTTATTGTTTTTATATTTTTTAATTTTATTATAAATAAATATATATATATTTTTTTTAAATTCTACTTCTGGTCTATGTATTGGCCAGGTGACAGATCATATTTTTGCAGACATCAGGGGTGTATTAGACCTCTCAATCTCTCCCCTGCCCTCCCTTACAGCTAATCAAGCACAGATCATGATTGATAGCTACATCCCTGGCCACAGCAGCCAGGGAATGAGAGCTCTGGAAATGTTCAAAGCTTGGTGCATTGGACATCATTGACAGCAGAGGATGTCTGGGACCAGATGTTCTTCAATTATCTCCTGATAAACACCCTGAAATAATCAGTTGATGTAGTTCTGAACATTTGGTAAGCGCGGTAAAGCTTCACTTTGCAAAGAATACCCACATGCAAGGAACATGTAAAACGCTGCATTTTTGCCTACATATGATTGGACAATGGAAGTCAGCAGAGCTTCTTCTCATTTTCTAAACTCTGGAGCAACTGCACTTGCATTAGTAAATCAACCCTAGAATTTCTAAAGAGGCAAATTGGTTATATAGGTATTAAACCCCTAAACAAAAATGTATTATAATGAAACTTTGTTTTATTTTTATATTATTTTTTCCTATGCTATGTTTCTATGAATGGTATGCTTTTTGGTATACTTGTAAGCATAGCATTACTAACAGGCTTGGTCTGACAGGAGAGGATTGTCAGTGCAAGTTGTGTCTTTTGGACAATGTGTAATGATAGATTCACACTGGGATTTTTTTTTAAATAAATTACTTTATCATGGTGTAGGTTTATTTATCTACATTTTCCCTTTTTATGTGAATTAATAATAAGGGGTGCTACATACCCATTATTTTTTCATAGAAGGTGCAGATAACTGGTTCCCCATCTTCTAATGGGGACTTCTAGATATTGTTAAGTCAGCCTGCAGATCATTTCCCGCCCTCTATTTCCCATCCCCCTGATTCCCTCCTGCTCCTTATATCTACTCCTATGTAGAAACTTATTGTTTTCTTTGCAAAACCTATATTCGCACTTCTTTATCATCATAGCACCCTGCTCCTGGGATTGACGGAGCTTAGCTCTATAAGGGACCTAGTTAGGAAGCTCCTAAGTTCAGCTTTTGGGACCCCCCCCCCCCCAGGCCACAGTGTGATCCCCTTTGGGGGTGGCTGGGAGGGGATCCGCCGCCCCTAGGTCCGATGCCTTCCCAGTAGCACGGTGACACCCATAATCCCCCTTCCCCCCTGTCTTGGGACTACTGAATAACACAGTTTACGGCACCATTTTATAGATCCCTCTTGATAGAGAAAGATTTTGAAAAACACTTACATTTGGGCTCCCTGACCCATAGTCACATTATATAGTTTATGCAAGATGTTATAGGGACAGTTTACATGTAATGTGCTTTGTGAAAACTGTTATATATAATGTATGGAATGTACTGCCTGCTGTTATATTGAAAACCCAATAAAATCTTTGAGAAAAAAAAAAAATTAAAGCGGAAAAAAAAAAAAAAAAAAAGTCAGCCTGCAGATCCAGGGATGTAGGGGTCCCATCACCCCCATCAACAGCGGGACATAGTTCCTTATTAAAAAGAGCCCCTCTAGGAATGAGGACATGTGGCTTAGTATGGTTCAGGGAGGCACACGCTCACAGCCCCTCCTTTTCCTTGTCAGGTAGACAACATGCCTGAAAGAGGTTATGGTATGGATTTTGGGCTTACCTCTAAATCCATACTAGACTGTTATCGAGAATAAGGGTCTAGTATGGATTTTTGGGGGGAACACACATGTTTTAGATTTTTTTGTATATGTTGCCTGGGCCCCTCATTTAGAAAAGGGGTCTGGTGTGAATTTTGGGGGCTGGCCAGGAAAGGGAAGGGCAGTGAGCCTGCAGCCCTTTTGTTTTTTAAACCATGTCAGGTTACATGTCCTCAATGTGGGGAGGGTACCATGCCAGGGAATGAACATGCCAAACCTGGCCATTTAGTTAATATGTTTGTTTAATGTTTAACAGCTAGAGTTTGGGTTAAACTTTCTGTTGACCAGAAAAGGGAGGTCATCCCTAATTACAGTTAGCACAGAATGCTAAATGTTAAGCTGTGGTGGGCTGCACAATAAATAATTGTGTTTTCAGAATAGTGAGTTTTCCTTCTAGGTAAAGCATCCATATTGCATTAGTTTCAATCAGAGGACCATTGACTGGTAGCGTAGGTAATGCCCAGTATATGTGCTGATCTGTACAGCATACACACACACACACACACCAAGGGGCATATTTATAAAGCGTTGAATGTTAAAATTACTAAACATTCACTGCATGTGAATCAATCACTGCAAGTTAAAGTGGTAGTAAACTCTATACTACCACTTTTACCTATAGGTAAGCCTATAATAAGGCTTACCTGTAGGTATAAAGAATATCTCCTAAACCGTACCCCTCGAAAAGCGCCGCTGATTGCAGAGGCGCATGCGCAGCAGGGACCCTCGGCTAAAGGGCCGGCAGCCGCCGGACCTTGCCGGAATGAAGTCTCCCACGCGCATGCGGGGAGTGACGACATTGCCGCTCCAGCCAATCACAGCGCAGGAGTGGCGATATCCCCAGAACACACGCCGAGGCAAGATGACATCTTGCTCGGCGTGGACCAGGTAAGTTCTCTACACCTTGTTCCAAGGTAAGCATTTCATAATGAGCTAGTATGCGGTGCATACTAGCTCATTATGCCTTTTGCCTTGCAGGTGTAAAAAAAATAAAAAAAATTATTGCGGGTATACAACCGCTTTAAAAACATGCAGAGGAAGATTCACCTGTAGTGATTGTCTGGTAAATGTCACTGCTTTATAAATATGGTCCATATACGTACATATTTTGACTGGCTGACACTTTACACTTTAAAACTAAAATCCAAGCAGATATATAAAACAATTTACGTAGTTCTCTACTGATTATAAAATATTTAAGTGTATTCTAAAGTGCAACTAGTGTAAGTAGCTAGATTGTATTTCTAAGGCCCCGTACACACGACCAAACATGTATGCTGAAACTGGTCCGCGGACCAGTTTCAGCATACATGTTTGGTCGTGTGTAGGCGCGAGCGGGCCGAATTCCAGCAAACATTTGCCCGCCGGGCCTTTTCCCAGCAGACAAATATTCCTGGACGTGTTTTAAAACCGTCCGCTGGAATCCTGCCCGCTCGGACATGTACGGTCGTCAGTACAGACCTACCGTACATGTCAGAGCGCCCGCCGTCCCTCGCATGCGTCGAATGACTTTGACGCATGCGTGGAAGCCTTTAAATGGCAGGCCCGACCACGTCGCCGCGTCATCGCCGCGTCATTGTCGCGGCGACGACGTGCACACGCCCCGCGTATTGTTTACACGCGGACTTCTGTACGATGGTTAGTACAGCCATCGTACAGAAGCCCTCTGGCAGACATGTACGGTGAAAACGGTCCGACGGACCGGTTTCATCGTACATGTTTACTCGTTAGTACCCGGCCTAATGCCGAGAACAGCAGTTTTAATACTTAGAGATGGATGTTCAGCACTACGAACCAATCAGGCCTCGTACACACGACCGAGTTTCTCGGCAAAAACCAGCAAGAAAATTGCTGTGATTTTTTTTTTGCCGAGTAAACCGGTCGTGTGTACATTTTTCAACGAGGAAACTGTCGAGGATCCTGTCGAGCCAAAAAGAGAGCATGTCTTCTTTTTCCTCGACGGGAATGGAGAAACTTGCCTTGTCGAGTTCCTCGACAGCCTAACAAGGAACTCGACGAGGAAAACGATGTGTTTCGCCCGTCGAGTTCCTCAATCGTGTGTACGAGGCTTCAGACTTTACTGCAATCTAACGCACAGAACACAGAACTGTCAACCTAACACAGGGACTTGCTGACATAACAAGATAACAGAATGAGCATGGTGACTGATTATCAACATGCTGCTGCTCCTTCACCATCTAATTACCAAGCTGAGGAATGTATCTTGGACCAAATTGCACTGATTAACAACAATGAAGGTCCAAAAAAATTGTAAAGATTTCTGGTACAGGTGTCTGGATCACAAGACTGACTCAAACAATGGGAAAAAATAATAATAATTTTGCAGGTAATACAGTTCACTGTAATGCATTTCAATAGCATGCTTAACTGTCTGAAACCGGTGCTTGCCATACATTTATGAACCATTACAAAAATATATTTCCTAGTCAAGGATCAGTTACTGGAAAAAAATACTTTTGGCTTCCAGCAGCTATGTTATTTCCCTTGATAAGTCTTAAATTGACAGCATTATCTTGCACCAAAGGGATCTTCCTCACCTAGTATGTATCTACAATTAGAGACACAAGCTGCGTTGGCTGCTTGTGTCTCTTCGCTGAAAGATGTACTCAATAAGAACATATAATGTGGCAAGTGCTCTGTTTTATCTGGAAACTGATAACATTAAAATAGAAACTGCAAGTAGAAAATTCCAAAATGTATTAACATTCATTTGCTCTTGAAATTACACATTATTGTATAATCAATTAATTTGTTGTCATTCTAGCAATTACATTTAAGGGCACAATTTTTAAGCAACAATGGAAAGTTGTTTTTTTGAAAAATAGAAGCACCTGGAGATATCGTTATTTACCATATGAGAAACTATACATATAAGTGTTAGTAATGCACCAAAATACATTTCAGTTTTTTTTTAATAAATGGCCCCTCTATCTTTTTTTTTTAAGATCCACAGACAGCCAGTACTGAAGTTGATGGAGTAAATCTGGAAGAAATAAGAGAGTTTGCTAAAGCATTTAAAATACGACGTCTTTCCCTTGGTCTGACACAAACACAAGTGGGACAGGCTTTGAGTGCAACAGAGGGTCCAGCCTATAGTCAATCTGCAATCTGTAGGTAAGGACTTGCTAGATCGGCTTCACTCCTCATCAGTTTTCCATTTGCTGCATGAATGTTTATTAGTTCTGCATGTATTACCTTACAGAAAATGATATTTCTTCTTTTGAATAAGAACTGTTCCGATAATATTCATGACCTGTTATCTGTCAAAAAGGCCATACAGTACTATAGTTACACTTTTCATACTAGAATAAAAAGCATATACTTAAAGCAGTAGTAAAGTCTTTCCTTTAGATTTTTACCTACAGATAAGCGTTTAATAAAGCTTAACTGTAGGTAAAATGAATATCTCCTAAACACACACCGTTCAGGAGATATTTTTTTCTATTGGCAGCCGGTGATGTCACTAGCGCATGCACTATGAAGGAATGGCATATGTGTGCCATTCCTTTAGAGCGCTGACTCCCATGAGCATGCTCAAGATTGACGTCACCATGGCTCAGCCTTTCAACCTGCCGGAACCTGGAAGGAAGACCGGGTGAAAATTGAAGCCATGCTGGCGGTGACAGCGCACTGCTGAAGGTCTTCGTTCTAAGGTAAGCATTTCATAATGTGCCAGTATGTGATGCATACTATCACATTATGATATTACTGTATAGTTTGGCAACGTGAAGTACTTTTATCAGAAATTATTTATTTTACATTAAAATTGCAAACTGAAAAATTTGCACTGAACAGTATTTTTCTATTCAGTTCAGGTGATTTTGGAATAATATACTAAAGGCAAATAGACTGTTCACTTTCCTAGGGAAGTTGCATTTTGCAAGTGAATTTTACAAAAAGCTTAGTGAATAGGGTAAAGCTCTACTGACTACCATCATACAACCATATATAATCAATAATTCTGTTGTTTTTTTGTTTTGTTTTGTTTTTTATTTTCCTTGCATGTGATTGGGGATTCACCAAATCCACTAAGCACTGGGGAAAGTGATGCTTCCCTTGCAAAGCCTATTTGTCTTTAGTAAATCAACCCCATAGTAAGTATGAACAACTGACACCTTTCTTATGTAAGTGTGCACAGGGCAAATAGACTGTTTACTTTCCTATGGAAGTTGAATTTTGCAAGGGTATTTTTCCCAGAAGCTTAGTGGATGATGTGGATCTCTGCTGAATTGTATTATCTAATTTATATGCAAGCAAAAATTGTGTCCTTTTTTTTTTCCTTGCACCCTATCGGATATTCTTTGCAAAATAAAATTTCATTGCATTCTATAAGCTCTGGGGGAAATCTGACGTTCTTTCCAAGCATAAGAGCCTATTTGCCTTTAGTAAATCACCCCCAATGTGCTGGTAATTAACCCTCTCTAAAACATTGATTATTGCCTATGAACATCTTGGAGGTCTACAACTTATAATAACAACCCTGGTGAACTAAACTCAATATCTAAATAACTAAATATTGAAGATATTTCTATTATAGAAGCAAAGGACACACTTTCTAGTATAAAAGGTAACCCTTTAGTAAATAATATCAGCATTCTTCTTTGAGACACATAAATGTGTTATTGAACCCCATAGCAGTTCTGGTTTACTAGGACTATGAATATCCCAAATCTTAACATGTGTATTGATCATATTCTGTCTATATATCCTACAATACATTGTTGCAATAAACTTTATGAGTAAAACAATATATACTTCCAAGAGCTTTTCATTGTTTCTAAAGACCTTGGAGTCTTCCACAAAAAGCCAACCAAATCTCAGCTCATTTAAGTGGATTTTGTTCTTGGTGATCCGTGAAATGCTCCATCTCTTTATCCGCTCTTTAGATTTTTAATGTATTCCCTGTAGAACAGAAGTGTACTTTTCCCGCAGTTTAAGAATAAGGTTATAAATAACATCAGTATGGGGTAGTGAGCTTGCAGCTCACATTTTTTTCAATGATTTTCCATAAAACCCATTGATTGTTGTTAAATACAAAAAGCTCCATAGGATCCTCTCACTTCTATGGCATCCCCTACTGTTTTTTCTTATAAGATACCTCCCTGTAGAAAATAACCTTTATTCAGTCTATACAAGGATACCACTGCTGGGAAATTTGTTTCATGACTTGTATATTGTTATAGCAAATATCACGTAGTGAAGAATCAACATAGATCGGGAACACCAATGATCTAAATACTACCTCCCTAGTAATGATTTAGCAGATTTTATTTTACATAGTTTAAGCACTAATAATAAAACCTAAGCTCAATGACTTTAAATATTAAGCAAGTGATTCTAGAATGTGATTGCTATTTTTTTCCTTTTCTAAAACATGATTTAATATGTTAAATTATTACTTACAAAATAGTGTGTCTTTTTCATGAATACACATGCAATTTACATTAACACATATAGGCCCGGATTCAGAAAGCCCGGCGTAACTTTGTGCAGGCGTAGCGTATCTCAGATACGCTATGCCGCCGTAAATTAGTGAGGCAGGTTCTGTATTCAGAAAGAACCTGCACCCTAAGTTACGGTGGCGTAGCGTATGTGGTCCGGCGTAGGTCCGCGTAATACAAATTATGCAGGCAGTGGGCGTGTTGTATGTCAATGAATGGTGACCCCACGTAAATGACGTTTTTTACTAATGGCGCATGCGCCGTCCATGGACGTATCCCAGTGTGCATGCTATAAATTACGCCACAAAGCCTCATTGGTTTCGATGTGAACGTAACTTACGCCCATTCACGGACGACTTACGCAAACAACGCAAAATTCTACGCTGGCCCGACGTCCATACCTAACATTGGCTATGCCGGAAAAAGCCTTACGTAAACGACATAAAAAATGCGCCGGGCGCACGTACGTTTTTTAATCGCCGTATCTACCTAATTCACATATTCTACGCGTAAATCTACAGAAGCGCCACCTAGCGGCCAGCGTAAATATGCAACTAAGATACGACAGCGTAAGAGACTTACGTCAGTCGTATCTTAGCCAAATTTTGGCGTATCTTGCTTTCTGAATACAGAAAGAAGATACACTGGCGCATCCTAGAATTTACGCGGCGTATCAATAGATATGCCAACGTAAATTCTTTCTGAATCCGGGCTATTATCTTTAACCTGTAGGGTGCATGAGTCTTGGTCCCTTACTAATTGAAAATTCTCAGGGATGAAATGTTTTTAGACTTTAACTACTTGCCAACCACTTAACATATTTACTGCGGCAGGTTGGTTCTATTGCGTGAAAGCACGTACCTGTACATCATTTCGTGCAATAGCCACTGGGTGGCATGCATACGCTTTTGGAGGCACGATCGCACGCTGATTGGACACAAGGGATGCCCAATGTCCGCCGGCCACCTGCGATCATTCCCCAGAGAGGCAGAACTGTGATCTGCCTATTTAAAGAAAGCAGATCGTCATTCTGACAATGATGAAGATGGTGATCTTGTGTTCCTGCTAAGCAGGAACACAGATCTCTGTCTTCATCCAGTCATACCATCTCTAACACAGTTAGTAAGCACCAGTTAGAAGCACACCTTTTGATCGCCCCTGATGCTAACCCCTTCCATGCCATTGTCATTAATACAGTAACAGTAGATATTTTTAGCACTGATCACTGGTACCAAAAAAGTGTCAGTTAGGTGTCCGATTCATCCACCGCAATGTCACAGTCCTGCTAAAAATTGCTGATTGCCACCATTACTAGTAAAAAAAAAAAATGCCATAAAAATATTCCATTTGCAAAACAATCAATATACGCTTATTGGGATATTTTTTTACCAAATATATTTACGTATTGGCCTAAATTGATGAGGAAATCTGATTTTTTTATTTATATTTATTGGATACATTTTATAGCAGAACATTTTTTTCAAAATTGTCGCTCTTTTCTTGTTTACATCACAAAAAATAAAATCCGCAGAGGTGATCAAATACCACCAAAAGAAAGCTCTATTTGTAGGAAAAAAAGGACATACATTTAATTTGCTCCCCCCACCCACCCATAAACATTTACCTGAGCCCAATCTCAATCATGCGCTGTGCCCTTGTGAAGCAGCCTTTCTCCTCTCTCTCCTCCCACATTAGACTTGGCAGCAGTAAGAGCCATTGGATACTGCTGCTGTTAGTGCTGTCTATGGACACACATCGCCCAGCTCAGAATCGGGGGCCTGCACGTCTGCCCCCATAGGGGCAGCACAGTGGTGCAGTGAGTAGCACTTTTGCCTAGCAGCAAAAGGGTCACTGGTTCGAATCCTGACCACGACACCATCTGCCTGGAGTTTGCATGTTCTCCCTGTGCATGCGTGGGTTTCCTCCGGGTACTCCGGTTTCCTCCCACACTCCAAAGGCATGCTGGTAGGTAAATTGGATCCTGTCCAAATTGGCCCAGTGTATATATGTGTGTATGACTGTGTATCCCAAGCGTGTCACGATCCTACGGGGTAAAATGACCGCACCAACCAAGCAGACTCTGGCTGGAAAAAGCGCCCAGAGGCGATTCAGTTCGCATGAGTTGCGCTATACAAGTCATTCATTCATAGCAAGCAGTTTGCTATGGGGCAAGACGAAGAAGAAGAAAAGGAGCCCAAAGCTCTGGGTGGGGACCCCAGAAGAGTAAGTTTGGGGCTGCTCTGTGCAAAACAATTGCACATAGCGGGTAAGTATGACGTTTGTTATTTTAAAACAAAATTAAGCTTTACAATCACTTTAATATGAAGATTATCTATTAATTTAGCATAGTATGCAAAGAGGAATGAGGACAATAACTTGAAATAACAAGATGGAATTGAACATCATATTAACCACTTAAGACCCGGACCAATATGCAGGTTAGGGACCTTGCCACTTTTTGCGATTCGGCACTGCGTCGCTTTAACTGACAATTGCGCGGTCGTGCGACGTGGCTCCCAAACAAAATTGGCGTCCTTTTTTCCCACAAATAGAGCTTTCTTTTGGTGGTATTTGATCGCCTCTGCGGTTTTTATTTTTTGCGCTATAAACAAAAATAAAGCGTCAATTTTGAAAAAAATTCAATATTTTTTACTTTTTGCTATAAAAAATATCCCCAAAAAAGATATAACATTTTTTTTTTTCCTCAGTTTAGGCCGATACGTATTCTTCTATCTATTTTTGGGAAAAATCACAATAAGCGTTTAACGATTGGTTTGAGCAAAATTTATAGCGCTTACAAAATAGGGGATAGTTTTATGGCATTTTTATTAATAATTTTGTTTTTACTACTAATGGCCGCGATCAGCGATTTTTTTCGTGACTGCGACATTATGGCAGACACATCTGACAATTTTGACACATTTTTGGGACCATTGTCATTTTTACAGCAAACAGTCCTATAAAAATGCATTGATTACTGTGAAAATGACAATTGCAGTTTAGGAGTTAACCACTAGGGGGTTAAGTGTGACCTCATATGTGTTTCTAACTGTAGGGGGGCGGGGCTGGACTTGTGACATCATTGATCGTCTTTCCCTATATCAGGGAACAGACGATCAATGACACTGCCACTGTGAAGAATGGGGAAAGTGTGTTTACACTCACCTCTCCCAATTCTTCAGCTCCTGTGACCGATCGCAGGACACCGGCGGTTATTGGGTCTGCGGGTCCCGCGTCCGCGGTCACGGAGCTTCGGACCAGGTCGCGTACATTTATTTTCTAAGGGGTTTTGTCAAGAGATAAATAATTGTGTCTCAATACATCATACATCACACCATTATTACAGATCAGGGACTGGCTAAGTAGGGCCAGTATGACAACCAAACAGCTAGCATTTATAGAAGGTTGGTAGAAACAGTTTCTCTTTATAGAGAAATGGTTTGGCTTATAAAAGAATGTGAATGGTTGGATCTAAATCAAATTTATGTAATAAAGGTCCTAATTTGTTGTACTACTATGGGGTTAATTTATTAAAGTCAAATAGTTGTTTCACTTCGCAAAGGGACATATCATGCCGCATACACACGACCGTTATTCATGTCATGGAAAAAATGTTTTTCTCGACGTGATTCCTCTCAAGCCTGCCTTGTATACTCCTCGAGAAAAATGCTCTGAAGCATACACACATATATAGTTTTGTGCCTTCAAAGTCCACCAGGGGGTCTCCCTTTTTTTCTTGACTGATCATTTGGATGTGGCACAGTTTTTCAGAGACATCCACTGATAATTTTTTGTTGAAGCATACACACGTCCGCTTTACACGACCAATTAAAAAAATTTAATTTTTCTCGTCATGAAAAACGGTCATGTGTACGTGGCATCACTTCCCCTAGAGCTTTGTAAAATGTCCTTGCAAAGTAAAAAGCCTATTTGCCTTTAGTAAATCAACCCCTTTGAGAATGTCAAATGCTAGCTGTATTTTTATTTTATATATATATATATATATATATATATATATATATATATATATATATATATATATATATATATATATATATATATATATATATATATATATATATATGTGTATATATATATATATATATATATATATATATATATATATATATATATATATATATATATATATATATATATATATATATATATATATATATATATATATGTGTATATATATATATATATATATATATATATATATATATAAACAAGCACACATTACATTTCTACATAAGCCAAACAATTGATGACAAATCATATCAGTCGTGTACCTTTGCATGTGTCATACCATAATGCCGCGTACAGACGGTCGTTTTTTGTGATGAAAAAAAACGACGTTTTAAAAAACGTCATTTAAAATGATCGTGTGTGGGGCAAAACGTTGTTTTATGTCTTAAAAAAAACGACCCAAAAAAATTCGAACATGCTTGAATTTTTTGTGTCGTTTTTCAAAACGTCGTTTTTTGTTTCACAGAAATTGACCGTGTGTAGCAAAAAACGACGTTTAAAACGACGTTTTTAAACCCGCGCATGCCCAAAAGCTAGTTATGAAGCGAGCTTCAATGGAAAAAAGTGGTGAAACGTAACCTTGCTTTGCTAGAGCATTGTGAAAAAACGATGGTGTGTAGGCAACTTCGTTTTTGAAAATGATGTTTCAAAAACGTTGTTTTATTTCATGATTTAAAACGTGGTTTTTTTCATCACAAAAAAACGACCGTCTGTACGCGGCATAATACTAAAATGAAAAGTTATGTTGGATTTCATATTTAGGAAAAACACAGAATAAGTAAAAAATTACATTCATAGAAACCTATAGCTAGTTCACATTCATGGATGGTCTACAGAACAACTGCAGTGGCGAGTCCTTCATTCACACATAAAAGAAATCAAACTGACCCTTTAAGTCAGCAGAGAAATTTACAGATACAGCTGAAGTGAACTGTAAACAGACTTACAAACAACTACAAAGCTATTGTAAGCATTTATTCCACAACTATGTTGTACTCTTTTTTTTTTTTTAGAGGCTTACTCTATAACGGAGGTTTTCAAATTACTATTATAAATTTTTTTTTACATTAAAAAAAAGTTTGACTAATGCCGCATACACACGATCGGACATTCCGACTTGTGTTGCATACACATGGTCACACAAATATTGTCGGAAATTCTGAACGTTAAGAACGTGGTCACGAACAACACTACGACGAGCCGAGAAAAATGAAGTTCAGTGATTCCGAGCATGCGTCAAATTAATTCTAAGCATGTGTTGAATTTTTGTGCGTCGGAATTGCATACAGACGATTGGAATTTCGACAAGAACTTTTGTTGTCAGGAAAATTGAGAACCAGCTCTCAAATATTTGTTGTTGGAAATTCCGACAGCAAATGTCTGATGGAGCATACACACGGTCGGAATATCCGACCAAAAGCTCACATTGAACATTTGTTGTCGAAAATTCCGATCGTGTGAACGCAGCATAAAAATGTTACTTGAATTACAGTATGTGGTGTTATCGACAAGTTCAGCTGGGTGCCAGCTTCTTAGATTTTTCAGGAAATCCAGACACAAGCTATCATGACCAAAATTACTAGTTCTGAGCAACAACCACAGGCATGCAAAAGCCAAGTGATGATTTCACATTCCACAATGTATTCTGATATAAAATAATTATTTTAGGAGAGCGATAAGAGAAGGCCTCCTACTGCAAAAACATTTATTACTGAAATCTCAGAGAGACACAAACATTTTAGATCTTGGTAATTCTTGATAGATTGGTACATAATGTACTGTGCTAGGTTAACAAAAGACAGCTTTTCACTGAGGAAAAAATAAATAAAAACTTGCACCCACTGAACCCTTAACCTCCCTGGCGGTATGATTCTTTCAGAAAAAACATGCCGAAAGCGGTACCATTATTTGCAAGGAAATTTGGCGTTTTATATTGTAGGCCTGTAATTTTTAGAAATAACTCACTTAAATCTGACCAAACAAGATTCTAATAGGCATCCCGGGTATGACATTTTTTTAAAAACAAAATTATAAATTATAATATGATAAATAATTATAAATAATTATAACAAATAATAATATAATTATAATAAAAATTATTCAATAATGTAATCAAATCGAAATCACTGAAATTTGCTCAGTTGCAGAATTGTCGCTGTCATTATTATTATTTTTTTATGACGAATTTCCCCACAAATGGCTATCGCACAATTCTGCAAGTGATTATAATTTTTTATCGCTGTTTTTAGCTGATCTAAAACTATTTTTGACATAAAGGGACACTTTTGGTTGCTATGGACAATCTACAGTTTGCAGGGAGAAAGAAACGTTTTTATTTTATAAAAGTACATGCAGGGCACTGGGCAGACCACTAGGGACAAGGGGTGTGTGTTTTTTTTTACATACAGTACTGTAATCTATAAGATTACAGTATACTGTATGTAATGTGTTTGTTTACTTTTTTGAATTTGGCGCCGTTCTCCGTCCCCGTGCGTCGTAACGTCACAGGGAACGGAGATCGGCGGCACAGGAGGACGCTGTGTGAATCGAGCGAGGTCCCGCTCGCTCACACAGCGCGGTGGCATCGCTGGATCCAGGGACAAGGTAAGTAAACACTGTCTGTGGATGCTGCGAGGCGAGCCCGAGTCTGACTCGGGGTTACCGCTCGCAGCAGGAAAATCCAACCCCGAGTCAGACTCGGGAACACCGCCAGGCAGGTTAACTAGACACTGATGACAAATAATTTTCATGCACAGAGGTTTCATAAGCATGAAGGTAGTTTCTAGAAAATAAATCTTTGCTAATTCCAACACAATACTCTAGTTGCTCCTTCTTGCTCTCTCCCATCATCCTCCATGGCCATTATTTTGCAGTGAAACCATATAGGTGGGCAGTGAATAGACAGAGTAGTGGCTTTGAGCCAGCAGACAGGCAAGATGAGAAGGCTGTCTATGCCAGTGCTAGCATGGGTGGTTTATTGCCTTAAAAAAAGAAATGTGGGTTTTAAAAAAATGAACATCCATACATGCAGCATTGATCCAATACTACATCTGTCTCTGTTCCCTGCCCTCCGACACCAAGGACTGAGCAATCAAAGACCACTAATTGACCAGCTCTTGGTCTTCCGTGAGCAGAGATACAGTGACTGTCAGTCACTGTCTCGGTGCTCTGCCACTCCAGCACTCACTGGAGTGCTGGGCTGTGGAGGGGACAGGACTGGCTGGCTCAGGCTCTCAGTAGCATGCTGAGAGCCTGAGCCAGCTGCGGGTCAGGCACCTGGGTGGATACTGACATTAAAGTCCCTCCAGATAAATCCAGAATTTGGACCAACGGAGTAACATCACAAAACAAAGCGCACTCCTTTGATCTACTGGTGAAGTAGGGCCAAAATTGTTAAAATAAAAGAGCACCCTACTCAACAAAATAATTTTTCATGAAATAAAGTGCATTTCTAATCTTCAGTTTGTATAGAAAAATGTTTCACACACAAATGCATGTAATCATGCTTTTCTATAGAAATGGAATACCCTTCAAACCTTTAAAAAAAATAAGTGCATGGTCTTTCACTAACCACATTCATTTTTATAAATAGTTTTCAACAATAAATTATGCAATTAGGGAAACACATTTTCTGCATAGTTGTGTGCATTTTATGAATGTGTTACTACTCCCATTTTTTTTTCTTTTGTTCAAGCTGTAAATGTTCAGTTTATAGCTTTATGTGCTTGACATTTTGAAATCATGCATGCCTGCTAATGTATTATAATGAAGCATATTGTCCTTGTTAACTACCTCTGCCAGTCCAGTAGTTAGGCAGGCAGGAAGTCCCACCCTGGCAGAGCAACAGTGTAAGACTCTTCTTTTTCAATTTTCCCCTCAGACACACCATCCTGAGAAGCCACTTTTTCCTACCACAGGAAGCCCAAGAGAACACTATAGCTAGCAGTCTGACAGCCAAACTGAACCCTGGCCTTTTGTATCCTGCCAGGTTTGAAAAGCTGGACATCACCCCAAAAAGTGCCCAGAAGATAAAGCCTGTCCTTGAGAGGTGGATGGCCGAGGCTGAGGCCCGCCATCGAGCAGGTATGCAGAACCTCACAGAATTTATCGGCAGCGAGCCTTCAAAAAAACGCAAGAGGCGCACTTCATTCACTCCGCAGGCCCTGGAGATCTTGAATGCCCATTTTGAGAAGAACACACACCCTTCAGGACAGGAAATGACAGAGATTGCTGAGAAACTGAACTATGACCGTGAAGTTGTCCGAGTGTGGTTCTGCAACAAACGGCAAGCCCTCAAGAACACAATAAAACGAATAAAGCAACACGAACCAGGCACAGAAGTTCCAATAGAATCCTTAACAGATTCAATGGAAGAGAATTCCTAAAACATTGAGAATGAACTCTTTGAAATGTCTGTTCATCAGCCTTGTAAGTAAACAAAACAAAAAATAAAATAAAAAAAGAAAGGTGGACAGAACAATTTATTCATGTGTTCAAGAGTTTTCCAAATACAATGCACAGCACCTAAGTGTGTATGTGTATGTGCTAGTAGCCCTAAACAGAAAAAAAGACAAAAACATTTTTTCTATGGACTTCACAAAAACCAAATAACTGTGTTTTTCTGTACATTAAGACAATGTGAACAGTGTTTGAAAACCAAGAGAATCTTTTATCTATCTAAAAAGAAACACAAGCCTGCCACCTGGAGGATTATTTGTAGACTTTCAGGGTTTAAGTGCTCATTCACTAGAAAATCTTCACTAAGAACCAAAGCCAGAAAAATGGTGTTGCAAAACTAGATTGTTGGACTTCTCTAAAATAAGCATCATGAGTTGTTTCACATGTTCACTGTCTGCTGTAAGAAAAAGTAAAATTTGTATTTTTTCAGTTATGTTTTATTGCAACACATACAACATTTTTTCACACTAACTCACATATTGTTTGTGGAAACTGTAAAGTTACATTTGTTGACTATATAAGGGACAAACAGTTTATTCACATGGCGGCTATGATATGTGGGTTCCATCCTGACACATGTAAAGATTGAGTTATATTTGATTCATGTCATACAGTGCCAAATAAGGTTCACCTTGTTGGTGTATGTTGTATGAATGAAAACCTTAGAGAAGAAATAAGGTTTGCACAACTGCGTTCTGCAACCATTTTCTGTATTTTCTTTCCAAAGTCTCTTAGCCAAAGAAATTTTTGAGAATCTGGTGTACGAGGCAGTTCCTGGATTATACCAAATAGAGGGCTGAAGGAATATTACCGTGTTAATTACAGCTACTTAAAATCATGTGCATTGTTGAATTAATGTGACCAAAACATATTTTTTTTCACGTGCCAGTTTTTCACAAAAACATTTACCAACTTTATTTTTTGTGCCATTAAACAATTTAATTGCATGGATGCACAGAAAACATAAAACAAAACTTTAACTCAAACACTTTGCGTTTGTACTTGTACTTACATTTTGTAAGTATATTAACTAGTGACGCACCTCTAGAGGATACAGCCCTACATTCAAACTTTGCCAGAGATGTAATAAGGAGAATCATGCTTTTACAAAGTGTATCAAATATATAGAGACATACAATATACCACAAGATGCTCGATTTAGGGCATGTGTACTTGGGCTTTTGTTTATGTCAAAGCTGCTTTTCTTTCCATACAAGTCAATGGAAATGAATAAGTAGCATGGCCTAGCTTGATGTAACTTGAAGTTATATTGTTGGTCAGAAGGAAGCCTGAAGAACCTGTGAAAGTATCTCAAGCTGATCTCAAACATAATCTGAATTCACCTAAAAGCATGCTGCATCCCATGTTTAAGAAGCCCCCACTGAAGTGTGAAGTGCAGTGAAATAAAGTGAAGAGATGTTTGTCCAGATTACTATAGTAGGAGCTAGTGTTTACGTTGTATAATGAACATCCAAATATGAAAAGCTCTATTTTTTTTGCAATTACCCTGCATTATAAAATTTTTAGTGTCCACAACTTTACTTCATAGTAAATTGTGCCTAAGACACCCTAATTTCCTCACACATCACTTCACTGCCCTTTCAACTTCAGCAAATCATGCTCAGTGTTCCAACCTCAGGGTTTTCTTAGGTTTCTTCTGGTATTTATCAGTAAAAAGACATGCTTAGGACATGACACATGTTTGTCATACTGGGGTTGATTTACTAAAACTGGAAAGTGCAAAAGCTAGTAGACATGTGCATTTGTTTTCGTCCGAATGCATTTTCGTCCAAATTTTGGGTATTTTCGTTATCTTTTTAACAAACGAAAAGGAACGCGCAGAATCCGAAATCGGAAACATCCGACATGAAAAAATGCTTTATTTTAATTTTCGTTGCTATAACAGTTCAATATAGATAGAAGATTCGACATGACTATGACAATAGTGATCTGTGTCTATCGAATCTGTGGTCGAATGTGCCTAACCTTAACTCTATCAGTCAAAGATTATTTTACATAGAGAGGAAAGATTCGACACAGAGAGAAAAGATTCAACATTATAAAAACAGTGTTGGGGTAGACCATTCGACATGAATGACGACGATTCGACGAAGCAGCGAAAAACATACACATGGTCGAAAACTGTACGATGCTGCAATTGCAATCAAATGCCCTTCCCATAGGCTATAGAAGAATTCAAATGTTGGTTGACTAGTAATAATAATTTATAAATATAATTATTACTAGTCATACAACATTAGAATTCTTCTATAGCTTGTAGGCAGAACATTCGACCGGATATGTATGATTGCAGTGTCGTACAGTTTAGCTGCTCCGTCAAATCTTCTTAGAACATTTGACAGACACCATAAGCCTTCAATGACAGATTCGACCTAAATTAATTCGGATTTTCGGACTAATGCATTTTTTAACGAAACAAAATAAATAAAAATGTATTTCGGGACTAACTAAAAAAATGTATTTTTTGGACGAAAACCAAATTCCGAAACAAAATATTTCAGTGTGCACATGTCTAAAATCTAGTGCAGCTCTGCATTGAAACCAATCAGCTTTCAGGTTTTCTTGTCCAAGCATACTTGTACAAGCTGAAGTTAGAAGCTGATTGCTTACCATGCACAGCTGTACCAGATTTTGCACGCTCCCGTTTTAGTAAATCAACCCCACTGTATCTCTATTACAAGACTAGCAGCTTTCTGATTACTAGTATTTTGCTTAATATGTACATGTTTGCCAATAATCAGTAGCAGTAGCTTCATCATCTGCATTTGTAAGCACTCTAGCTTTAAATGCTGTAATAGTATATATTGCTTATTAAAATGGTATTAAACACAAAATATAGTATATTGCTGCTTATCAATTATTAGATGTGGTGGCTGGTGTTCTTTTTCTTTATTTTCACCCGGTAATCTGGCCAGTTAGTCTGTTATTTTTCAACTTCCTTTAACTTACCAAGCTGTCCAGCAAAAGTGGCAGATAGAAAGTTGAGGCAAACCATTTAACACTGACCAAGGTGCTCACAACGATCAGCTAATATTCATTCATATAAATCCTTTATTCCCAAAAAAAATAGCTGTTATAACTGCATAAAAGTGTTAGACAGAGTTTAGTTTTAATTGTTTTTTCAAGGCTATATACATTTTCTACAGTCCAAAGGTGTCTCAAGTGTTCCATTCACAGGAGATAACTTACTGGCTGGATAACAAGGTGAAAATAAAGGGAAAAAAGCCTAAACAATTTGATAAAAATAATGCAGCCACCACATTTTATGGATTGGTAGGCTGCAATATATGACATTTTGTTTTTGGGTTTAACACCAGTTTTTTTAACAAAAGATAAACATCATCTAATTCTGACCGTACATACTCCTCCCAGCTTTTTCAAGTTAAAGGCAAAACTTTATTGATTTTTTCATTTTGGCTGAAATATAAAAGGATTAGACCCTCTTTCAAGTCATCACCAGAACAGGAGTTGAAGTTAATCGTCCAAATTTTGTGGTGTCCAAAATGGACGGTGCTCTCCTTTGGTCAGTTGGGAGATTTTTTCCTCTCATTTTCTGTTACATCCCTAAGGCAGGAAATAAAGGTAAATCTGAATCAGCAAACTTTTGGTGGAATTTCCCCTAATTTTTGTTGATCTGTTGACAGGAAGTGCGGGAAAATGTAACCAATTGGATAAGGGATTTAACCTTTCTCTACTGTATTGAAAACTAAAAAAAGAAAAACATTTTGGCTATACATACACTTTAAATCTTTCATTTGTGTTCAACAGTTTAGCAAACATAATTCATATTAATATAAACACTCCAATAATAATACATTTTTATAAGTGCCCGTTTACACTACAGCGACTTGGGATCCGACTTGTCAGGCCTCAAGTCGCCCCAAGTCGCTTGACATCAGAAATCCCATGTTAGTCAATGAGAGCCATCTTAATGTATACTACTGAAGTCGCTCCGACCTCAGACAAGGTTCCTGTACTACTTCAAGGCAACTTCTAGGCAACTTGTACCCATAGATGTCAATGGAAGTCGCCTCCAAAGTCAGATCTCCATCTTAACTGAAGCAACTTTACAGGAATTGCATTTTCATACCTTCTTGTTAAACTATTATGCCAATGTAATGCATTTCAATTTACTTTCTTGGCCAAAATAAATAAAACAAGTAACAATGCAAAGTCACAGTATGTTTACATCACAAATGAATACACCAAAGGGTCCACCTATTTGCCATATAAGTTTTATTTTCATTTTTATATTTACACACACTAATAAAAAAATAGTATGGTACAATTCTAATCTGTTGTAAAAAAAAAATGCTTATTTTATGCTATTATTTCAAATACCTAAACAGACAACAGTGCAAAGTAAGACTGTTACTGTTAGAAGGATGCCAAAAAATAATAATCTGTGCACTGTGTAATAAAAACATTGTTGATATGATCTGTATTTGTTAAAAAAAAGTCTGTCCCATTGACATAACAGGCATGCCCTAAATTAGCATATCACATACATTTACCATTTAGCCATAAACAAAATGTTAATCAGCTAAATTTTATTTCAAAGGTGACACGGTCTTCAAGTCCTTTCACCAAAATGAACAATTTATTTTTAATCATAACAGGTTTTCATATTTTAGCCCAGAAATGCCAAATTCAAAATCTTGTGTAAAAAAACAAAAAAAAACAAACAAACAAAAAAAACTTTTTTAAAGACAGCTAATTTCTTCTTATCATACAAATTATGGAAAGGGTGAATCATTCATTACAACCACTGACATGCAAACAAGCAATTTTTTTTTTAACGTTTGATAATTTTGTATTTTTTTTTTTTTTAGGAATTTTTGAAAATACTATGTAATGCTTCCTTAATTGATTTTACAATTTCTTTCAGACCTGCACTGATTAATATGCCATTTACATATTTGCTTAAAGCCAAACACCCCCTTTTAACTTATTGCATAAAAGCAGACAAGAAAAATGTTTGTATAAAAAAAAAGAGAGAAAGAAAAAGCAACCCTTTGTACATTTATTTAATTTGCTCATAGTGGTCTGTGCTGTTGGATTAAGTAGACGGAATGGATAAATGGGTATTGTTATTGTGTTTCTGTATTTTTTTTCACGCTGAAATTATGTATTATACAGTACTTTTTACAGTATGACCTGAAATACATTTTTCAATCTGTTGATACCTATATAATCGGTAGAGAGAACAAAGCAGCATATCCACAATTTATTTAGGAAACTAAGCTTGCCTTTGTGGAATACCTACCATTTTTTTTCATGATGTATTAACCCTTTGACAGCTAGCATCCTGGGTTGTATGGCAGTGCCAGTCTTACAGAGTACAGTCTAGTCTTAACTTTGCCAAAAGATATCATTAAAAATCCTAGTCATGTTTTGGGTAAGACCTAGTTATTATAGAAGGGCCAATGATTTTTGCCTAGTTTTACTTTCCTCTGTCTTAAAATATGTATAGTAACTATCTTTTTCCATTATATTTACAAACTAAAAAGTTATTGTATGTTACAGTAGATCTACTTTGACCCTCCCCTTTTTTGCTATCACCTTCCTCAGTAGCTACATAAAAGGGTATGTAATCCGGGGATGGGCTCAGATGCTGGGCCAGCACACAGAGTAATTAGACAATCCAAGAAGAAGAGAGGGCTATGAAGTGCAAAAGGGGAATAGGCCGTGCTAGAGAATTGATTTTCCTGGAGTTGCCAAATTGCAAGTGTAAAAAAGACAATATATATTGTCGTTGTTTTTCCTGACGAGATTCTTGGCAAGAATCTCTTGCCGGCCGAGTGTACAGACACTCCATTCAAAAGAACTGCTGTTCTTTTGAATGGCATGAACGCAGTGACGTCATGGACTACGACGAGCATGCGCTTGTCACATTCGATGCTGTCACTGCCATCTTGCTACACCCTACCTATGCCTAGGAAGCTACCACGCATGCGTCAAAGTAATTTTGAGCATGCGCAGGTTTCCACAGTGACAGGTAAGTATACAGACGTTCGGGTTTCTTGGCAGGAAAACACTGCCCAGAATCACGACAAGAAAATAGAGAGCAGGTTCTCTTTTTTTTCTCGTCGAGATTCTGGGAAGTTTTCTTGACGAGAAACCTGGAAGCCATGTACACTTGCTCGGTTTACTCAGCCAGCAGTTTTCTTGCTGGTTCTTGCCGAGAAAACCCAGCGTGTGTACGAGGCTTTAGAGCAAAAAAATGCCCAAAAAGCCTAGATGTGAAAGAAGCCTAAATAATGCTCAAGCTTATGGGTTTTCAGTAATGTACTAATTGCGTTTGCTGTGCACCGGGGATTTAAGCTGTTCTCTATACTGTACACCTACCATTCTTACTGTACTGGTACCTGGCTCTTAAATAACATAAATTGCCCACCACACACTAGTAATTTACTACAAGTGAGTGATTAAAATATTTGTACATCCTTATCCATTAACATATATATTTCTTAACATAAATGTGGATCTGCTGCTTTAATATATTAATATATGTATGTGTATATATATATATATATATATATATATATATATATATATATATATATATATATTTTTTTTTTTTTTTTTTTTCACGTTACAATATAAAATTTGTTGTTTTTTGTTAAAGAAAGAAAACTCTTTCTCAAAGTTATCAAATGTTTTGGTTTCTCAACACTGCAATTATAGAAACAAGAAGGAACATTGAAGGAATTGAAAAACATAGAGGTGCATCAAAATACTCAAGCTGTAACCAAAAATAAACATACTAAAAATGCCTTTGGCTTGTCTTAATGCTGGACCAAAGTTCAATATATGTAGGTATATGCACATTGTATACATATGGCTAAATGTTGCTGACAATCTTGCAGTATTAAATATCACTCAGAAAAGCAGAACATAAAAAAATGATCATTGTTTAATAACACTGCTCCAACATTCGTGCATATACAGCACAAATGGTGTAAACTTGGAAGAAAAATCTTCTTGTATGAACTAGCACATTTTTATGTTTCACTTTTGTTATACAGTATATATTTTCTTTCTGTGTGCAATTCATTTGTAAAGCCACTGTGAGACACCAAAAATTCTTCTCTTGTTATGTGCTTAAGATGATCAAAATGGTCAAACATGTTGAAAGAATACAATTCTTTAGTTTCTCATTTCCAGCATTGAATTTAGCAATGAAAAGACAGCACTGAGAGACAAATTATGTTTCCACAGGAAGAGGAGTTTTATCTGGTGGACTTGTAACCAGAGGAAAAGCAAAAACTATACTGGAAGCTCCTATCTGCTCCGACTCTGAAACCAAAGCTGATTTAACTGCACAGTTTGCTTTAAATTTTATAGACTGGAATAAACTAAAACTGTAATTAATCTAGAGCAATATCTGTATGGTCAGTAAAGCTGCACTTTGTGTATTTCTTAAAAGCTTCAGATCTGTCACTTTTAATTTGTACCATAAAAAATAAAGAAATGTTTGACATGAATGTGCTATAAAGTTTACTATGGTTTAATAAAATAATGACATAGAATGTTTACATAACATGCATATACACACACTTTGTGCAGCTTCCCTTTTAACATTTATCTTGGTTGTTCCACCTTAAAAGTAAAGAGAAAATGAGTTCAAATGACCATCCATGGTCTTTGAATATTGCTTTCAATCTTACACTAGTGATTGCACACTATTGATGTTTAAAGTGAATGGATGCCCAATGTCCAATCAACCAAGGATTATAGGCAAGAGGAACCACTTGTGTCCTAGAAAACCAAAGAAATTTGGAGGAAAGAGCTGCATGCATCCTAGCAACTAAGGACATTTGGAGACACACAATGAGGAGGGGAGGGTAAACAAAAAATACACAGCAACACAGCTTTGCACCAAGCACCAGAGGTAGAATAAAATAGGACAGAAAAAAGTGAGGTTTGTTGTCCCCACTAGATATTTTGACCCTCTCTATTTGTCCTGCTGATGATTTTCACTGAGATAGAAAGTGATGTGAAGTACAACATTTTACCATTGTCCCCAGAACTCCAGTGACAGGCATATCACACCTCTACAGTTGGAAAGCTGACACATTTTGGGAGACTCACTTCCTTCCTCAAAGCTGATCCAACTGAATACAGTCACTATTTACAGACTATTACAACCATAGAGGTGTGATATCCCTGTCACTAGAGTTTTGTGTGCTATACGCATTTTATCTTCTTATGTTTGTAAAGAATGACTTTGGCAGTTTTCATAAATCTCATTGCTGTTGAAGGTAATGCATTAGGCATTTGCACCCTCCTTTTTTTCTTTGTAGTGTTTTGGAGTTTCCCTGATAAAGGAGAGCAACATCCCTAGTAGGTATGAGCTTCGTATTTGAGTCAAACTCATGTTCAACTCGAACATCGTATGTTCGATCGTTCGGCGAAATACGAACAAAACGGGTCGTTCGCACCAAATTCGAGTTACGTTTCACAGACCATAATTCACTGCGGCATCGCTGGCTGATGATTGGCCAAGCATGCACTATGACCTGCATGCTTAGCCAATCACAGCGCGCAAAAAACGGAGAGCCATAATTGGCCAAAGCCAGGGTGGCTTTGGCCAATTATGGCTCAGGGGGTTTAGTACACGCCCCACACTATAAAAGGCCGCCTGCAGGTAGGCCTTGTGTAGTGTGTTGCGGTGGTTAAGAGAGGACAGAGAGAGTATCATTTTTTGCAGGTAGATAGAGCAGGCAGGCAGGCAGGCTAGTCAGTTAATGTTACAGTGTGTAGAGGATATATATACATCCCATGTGTTGTACATATATTTATACACTGTATAGTTTAGCTAGATCAGTTCTTCCTAATTTACTGGCAGGCAGGTGATTGTGCTAGCTGCAGTATTCTTACGTGGTTTATTGCCTGTGTCCTCTGTAGTTTGCACCTAAAGTTACTTGGTGTGTACTGGCCGTGTGCTCTATAGTTTGCACCTAAAGCTACTTGGTGTGTACTGGCCGTGTGCTCTGTAGTTTGCACCTAACATGTATCAATGGAAAAAAAGTTTTAAAAATGGTCGTTTTTTTTCAGGACTCCTGAAAAAACGACAGTTTTTAAAACTTTTTTTTCCATTGATACATGTTCCCTCGGGCATGCCCTGGGTTCTCAAAGACGTTTTCACAGGCATACTATAGACACCTAGCAGGTACAATATTTAAAGGAATTTTTCATTATTTTTTTTTTTAATTTAAGCATCATTAAAATCACTGCTCCTGAAAAAACTACAGTTTTTAAAACTTTTTTTCCATTGATACATGTTCCCTGGGGCAAGACCCGGGTTCTCAAAGAAGTTTTACGACAATAACTTGCATATTAGGCTTTAAAATTAGCACTTTTGAATTTGAACGTTCGAGTCCCATAGATGTCAATGGGGTTCTAAATGTTCACGCGAAAGTTCGGTCCGTTCGAAGGTTCTGGTGTGAACCGAACGGGGGGGGGGGGGTGTTTGGCTCATCCCTAATCCCTAGGAATATCTTAACCATCAGAGTGAGCGCCGAGGCTTGACTGTGTTTGGAATATTTTCTCACTACCTGTTTCATCTCTGGCTCAAGATGTAAATGTCAATCTCACCAACTGGATATAGACAACAAAAAAATAAACTGGCTGGAATATTATCCCTTACCTTCTCTATCTAAAACTAAAACAAATTCAGTTGTACAGAACAATACATTTTAAAGGAGTACATTTTTCACATAGTCAAGTAAACCTGCATTCACTTTAAACCCAACCCAATAAATAACTGAAGGAATAAAAAATAAATAACATAGAAATAGCCTTTATATATTGTTGTATAATTGGAAAATACACAGCTTTGCACAATAATAACTGCATACCTTTTAAAAATCAACCTCATTGTGTAAGAAAGAAATGAGGGGTGAAACACAAAGAATGAGCAATTCAATTTAGCAAAAACCCATTCCAAATGTGGAAATAAAACCACTGATTTAACTGTTTCTCAAAACAGTAACATTCAAGGCATGCCAATAACTGTCACAGTTGCTAGTCTGCTTACAGAATGTTGGCTCTCAAGGGAACTGGCAAGTAGGGATGAGCCCGATGTGCAATCGAACATAGGTTCGACTCGCACATCGGGTGTTTGCCTGTTCGCCGAATAGCGAACATTATGCGGTATTCGCTGCAAATTCAAAAGCCGCGGAACATCGTTTAAAAGTCTATAGGAGATTAATATGAAAAACCAAAAGTGCTCATTTTAAAGGCTGATATGCATTGTATTGTCATAAAAAGTGCTTGGAGACCTGGGTCCTGCCCCAGGGGACATGTATAAATGCAAAAAAAAGTTTTAAAAACTGAAGTTTTTTGGGAGCAGTGATTTTAATAATGCTTAAAGTGTAACAATAAAAGTGAAATATTCCTTTAAATTACTATACCTGGGGGGTGTCTATAGTATGCCTGTAAAGTGGCGCATTGTTCCTGTGTTTAGAACAGTCCCGCAGCAAAATGACATTTTTAAAGGAAAAAAACAGCATGGGTCCCCCCCCCCAGTCCATTACCAGGCCTTTTGAGTCTGGTATGAATATTTAGGGGAACTACAAACCAAAATTAAAAAAACAAATTGTGTGGGGGTCCCCCCAAATTCCATACCAGGCCCTTCAGGTCTTTAGCTCTGTGCCTCCCACCCCAAAGTATCTTGCCCCCATGTTGATGGGGACAATGGCCTCATCCCCACAACCCTTGCCCAGGGTTTGTGGGGGTCTGTGGGTGGGGGCTTATCGGAATCTGGAAGCTCCCTTTAACAAGGGGACCCCCAGATCACGCCCCCCATGTGAATTGGTAACGGGTACATAGTACTACTACCATTTTACCAAAAAAGGGTCAAAAATTTTTAAGAAAACAAGAGACAGCTTGGAACAAGTCCTTTACTAAAAAAAAAGAAAAAAGTCCAGCGATGTAAATCCACGTTGCCAGCGACCGGAAAAAAAATCTGCAACAGTTCCACCTCCATGGGAGGTGGCAATCAAGTGACGCTTCTCCCGCCATGACAGCTGTTATATAGCTGAGGGTGGGGCCACCCAGTGATGTAAACGGGTGACCCCACCCCCCTCTGACGCCACGGGTGTGCGAAATGGGGTGTGCTCGGCTCATCCTTACTAGCAAGCCATTATGGAACCTATGAGGGTTACCAAAAGAAAGCACATGTTGTTAAACGTTAATATGACAGATAATATTGTTACACAGAACAATTTTGATATGTACGCTTTTAAAAATAACTTTGCCATTTTATTTGGTATCATGCTGTCTTAACAAAAGTGGCCTATTGTTTACAAGTTTACAACATTACTGAACCTTCAAGACTTTTTCTCCCACCAGCTAACGTGAATGGCTTGCTATGTTTACTATTTTAAAAGGTACTTTAGGAAAGTTGTGTCAAAACCATTTGCATTGCACAAATAACATGTAAACAGCAAGCAAAAAAAAATATTGCCATCGAGGATGACTAAGTCTAATTTATTTTAGTGCAGCCTTACAAAAATAAGCTGGCAAGAAAGTAATGAGGAATATCTCAAGGGTTAGCCTGCCCGATTCATCTCATGTCCTTTTCAAAAAAAGTGGTTAGCCCCTGAAACATTCTTTACCACTTCTTTACAAACTTTTTTCAATAATAATTTTTTCCTTGCTGTTTTATTTATCTATACATTTACAGAAGGCCCAAGCATCAAATTGCAGTTTTCCTTAACCATAATTTTGCAAAAGGCTCAGGGGTCAAAATACGGTTATTTACCATTATAGCAGTTGTTGGGAGATACTTTTGAACAATCTAGTATAGATCAGAATATGAAATAGTCTCCCACACTAAAGGGTTACATTAGGGATAGGAGCATATAGTAAGCACATTGTCATAGTAAAACAAGAAGGTTTATAAACAACTTGCCAGAGGTAATGAAGAACCCCACAATTCCACATCAGGACTTCCCATAAACATGTATTTAGTACCTCAGGTAAGATGGCATGGAGTCTTTGGGGAGTCAGGTATCATCGGAGTCTACTTGTTGCTAGAGCTCCACAATTTTGGAAGATGTGGCAGAAAGTTCCCACATCAGGCTACTTGGAGATAGATGTTATGTGTTATGTTATGAAATAGGAATGGGATAGTGAATGGAGAGTCACTGAGGGATCCAACATATGTAGGACTTATACTACAAAGAGTATCTAAAGGGATCAATGCCCCATTAAAGTTTAGAAGAAGAAGGGGCAACCAAAATGAAAATTGCTATGTATAAGAGGAGGGAACCAAAGATCAACCTGGTGCTCCAGTCTTGGAGATAGTATTGCCACTAAGGGGAAACTGCTACCTGAAGGAAGGATGGAAATCAAATTGGTGGACAGGCAAAAGTTTACCAGAAAAAAACAGGAAGTACAACAAACTGCATGAACTTGAAAACTTTTAGACCAACGACTAAGGTGGTAAAAAAAATATGTTTTCTGGGTTGAATCCCAGACACAAAACAGAGTATATTCCAAACGACCTATTATGTCCAATAGAAAGGGGCTTTTAGACAATAGGAGGAAAGACTGCACAAAAAATGTTAAGGTGAACTAACAGTAAACACCCTGCCCACAGGAGAAGTAGCAGGCAGGTGTTTCCTCTAGGCATAACAATAGGAGAAAGAGCACAGAGCGTGTGCACACAACACTTCATCTACCGGGTGACATCAGTGCTCAGTTCCCTCAGTCTTTATCATTACTGTGGTAATATGGTGGTAGCAGGAATTTTAAAATGGCATGCAGTGATAACAGTCGTGAGGTAAATCCTAGTGATTCATCCCAACCAGCCTTACCAACCTTACCTCAAAGACTGGGTCACACCAGAGGTTGTCGACAGACTAATGTATTTCAGTGCATTGCTTATAGCCAAAGACCGTAGGTGAGTGCTACAGTGAACTGCAAACAAACACAGCTTTCATGATGGTGTATAAAAGATTTGCTTGATAGTGATGATCTGTCATTGATGCTTTTGCTTATCAACATTAGCATTTGTGTTACAACTTTGGACCTGGAGAGTATTCTGCAGCTAACTTACAGAGTACACAAAAGTCTGGTAAGCTCTATAATGCAGACCATAGTGCCTAAAGGTCACAATCCAAGCTAACCTTACAATCTTTCAAACTTCAAAAGCTAATGCTGAGAATACATTGTTTCAGATGGCTTCTGTATACAAACTAACTCAAGAAGTGTTTTGAAATCTTGATTGGGGTCAGATTGAATTATCTGCTATGTGTTGAATATCTTGGTCAATGATGGACGAACATCCGACAGGACGGTTCGCGAACGCTAACCGCAAACTTTTGCAAATGTGCGCGAACCGCAAGTTTGCGGCGGGCCCCATTGACTTTAATAGCAGGCGAATATTAAAAATCTTCAGGTCATATTTGCAGCCACAAAATACTTACTAGCTGTACACAAATAGTCCCACAACATGGACACTGACCTACCAGAAGTATTAAGTGAAAAAACGGATACATAAGTAAGTGCCGGCCATTACAAGCCCCAAAAATTAGCCCACGGGCATTCACCTGACAGCAAACAACCTTGTATTTTGTGGCTGGTGGTACATTAGCCATTCAACGGAAACAGAAGTAAGTGTCGGCCATTACAGGCCTCAAAAATTAGCCCACGGCCACAGGCGTTCACCGGACAGCAAACAACTTTGTATTCTGTGGCTGGTGGTACATTAGGCATTCACCGGATACAGAAAAAAGTGGCGGCCAGTACAGGCCCAAAAAATTAGCCCACAGGCAATCACCTGAATTTGAATGAAACATGGTCTACTGGTCACGTGTGTTGAATTCCTCCGAGATCCATGCTTCATTCATTTTTATAAATGTGAGGTAGTCAACACTGTTGTGAGCTAGGCGAGTACGCTTATCGGTCACGACCCCCCCTGCTGCGCTGAACGTCCTTTCGGACAGGACACTGGATGAGGGGCAAGCCAACAGTTCCATTGCAAATTGTGCAAGCTCTGGCCAGAGGTCAAGCCTGCCCACCCAGTAGTCCAGGGGTTCATCACTTCTCAGTGCATCCACATCAGCCGTTAACCCGATGTAGTCGGACACCTGTCGGTCTAGGCCAGGGGTGTCCAAACTTTTTTCAAAGAGGGCCACATTTGATGAAGTGAACATGCTCGAGAGCCGACCATTTTGCCTGACATTCTTTGAACCATTAACATTTGATCTAAGTGTGTTCGTCCGAGCAACTAATACACTGCCCAACAAGAATTATTTTGCCTTTGTGGCTGTGTGTGGTGAAGAGATGAGCTTGGGCGTGTTATTTGGATATACTGTATATATCTCTTTTGTGGCCCCAACGAGTCCCCGATCGCTGCTCAGGACTAAGCATGAGCTTGGGCGTGTTATTTGGATATACCGAATTATCAGCGTATAACACGCACAGGCTCACCATTGCCATGAATGCAGCCTCACCATTGCCATGAATGCAGCCTCACCATTGCAATCAATGCAGCCTTGCCATTGCCATCAGTGCAGCCTGATCGATGCCCATCTGCAGCCTCTGAGGGGACAGGGAGGGGGATGGACAAGTGCCGCCAGAACACAAACAGGAGAATTTCTTGTTTACTCAGTGGCCTCTTTGATACAAAGTCCCGCCTCCTATGATAAACAGTAAAAGTCATCCAATGGCATCCCAGGAAACTGGACTTTTTATTACAGACGCCGCAGAGTAAACAAGAGATTCTTTTCATGTAATCTGATGGCGCACGTCCTGTCCCCTCCAAGGCAGCTCCGATAAATACGGTATATATCTTTTGCAGCCCCCAGGGCACATGTGAGGCTGCAATGGCTCTATATATATATATATATATATATATATATATATATATATATATATACACATGCACACAAATCCCCAGGGGGGCCATATTAAATCACCAGGGGGGCCGCAATTGGCCCCCGGGCTGGACTTTGGACATGCCTGGTCTAGGCGTTCCCTGATGCTGGATCCGGAGGACAGCTGTCGATGGGTCGACTGAAAGAATGATCTCATATCATT
Organism: Rana temporaria; assembly: GCF_905171775.1. Classification (NCBI taxonomy): domain Eukaryota; kingdom Metazoa; phylum Chordata; class Amphibia; order Anura; family Ranidae; genus Rana; species Rana temporaria. Next base: position 142,668,874 of record NC_053493.1, on the reverse strand, counting down.
AGTGACCAAGACATCTTCAAACCGCCCTCTTCTTGCAGGCGCTGTTGGATTGGTACCCAAAACTGTGTCTCTGTGAGTGGAAATTCCTCTGCCAGCGGACGCAAAAGCAGAATGCAGCATAACTCGAAGCAAGGCCTGGAAATGCTGCATTCTAATAGCTCTCTGTGATGGTGGTAAAATTTCAGCCATGTTTTGTTTGTACCGGGGTCCAAGTATGTTGCCACCCAGTACTGGTCCTTGCCCTTTATGCTTTTTATATGGGGGTCCGTCTTAAAACACTTGAGCATGAAGGCTGCCATTTGCACTAAACTGGAAGCGCTGAACCGGCCTGGCTCCTGCTCATCATCCAGGATAATGTCGTCCTCGTTCTCCTCCCCCCATCCAGAGACAACACCAGGGATCCCAGAAAGGTTTAAAGCATGCTTTTCTTGAGTTAACCTCATTAAAATGAAGATCATTCCCAGGCTCATTTACCTTTTCCATCATTCCCCACAGTGGATTCCCAAATCCTTCTTTAAAAGGCTTAATCAGGTTTTCTCTTCCTTTCTCTGGGGCCCCTCCCCGCCGAGATACAAACTAAGCACCTTGATGAGACCGCAAACACAAGGGGGTATGGCATTCCCTGATTGCTATAAATACTACCTTTCCGCACAACTGATGACCGCGGCATGGTGGCTAGGTCCAGATACATTGAATTCAGCTATAGTCCTGGAGGCGGCAGTTGTGGGTTCATTGGAGGCACTCAAATTGCTGGTCTATAGGGGACCGCGTGCCCCCTACTCCTTGACCCCCTCCATGTGCACCACCATAAGCGCATGGAGGGCAGGGTTGGCGGTGGAAAAGTACAGACCTAAAGAAATCTCACCGAACGCTCCTATTTGGCTGAATCCAAATACACCTCATTTCTACAAAATGCCAGATCCATACGTATGGACCAAATATGGCATCAAACTTATATCTCATATAACAGAGAAAAACACTTTAATCCCCTTGTCTTGACTCTCACAGACTCATAATATTCCAAATCATTTTGTCTTTCGGTACCTGCAATTGTCACATGCGTTTAATACCCAATTCCTATGTTCCTCCTGCATTGTGGTTCAGTCAGGGTTGGAGAAGACACTTCGTTCCAGATGTGCTGAAAAACCAACATCTCGTCTTTATGAAAATCTGATATTTGTGTCTCTCCCTCCCATGGATAAGCTCTGGTCTTGTTGGCAAAGAGATATCCCTACACTGGACAACGATGATTGGGACGATGTTTGGGATTTCCCCTTTAGCTCCCTAGTTTTGTTGCGAGACAGACTTGTGCAGTTTAAAATAGTACATAGAGCTTACTTTACACCTTATAGGCTTCATAAAATGAAACTCGAGCTCTCCGCAGAATGCTGGAGGTGCGGTGTCTCCCCGGGAGACTTTACACATATTTTCTGGACTTGCCCTAAGATCCAGCAATATTGGACCGAGGTGCTAGATCTGATTGGCCTGGTCGCCCTGATTACAGTGCCAATGACGAAGGAGGTGTGCCTCTTGGGCCTGATAGAAACACTGGTGCCGACTGTTGCAAAGAGAACTTTGATTGGGTTATTACTCTTTTATGCTCGGAAAAATATAGCTATGCACTGGAAGAAACCCACGATGCCTTTTTTGGCTCAATGGAAGCGTCTCGTAAACAAGAGCCTTCCCCTGTATAAAGATACATATGAAAATAGAGGGTGCCCCTTGAAATATGAAAAAATCTGGTGTACGTGGATAGCGGAACCTACTACGGCTTGATAGTCAAGTGAAGAAGTTACGTCGATTTTTATGTGTCAGCTTCTAAGTACTCTGCCAAAATGGGGTAAAGGAGGATTGTGTGCCTGATTGGGTAATAGTTGGTTCTGATGATGGAGGAGACGTCTGACATACTGGGTATGCATATACTTGTCATGAGTTGTTAATTTTGCATGCCAATCATACAGAGATTTGTTAAGCACTATATGACATGCTGTTTATGTCCCTGTTGTGGTTCTCTTTTTTTTTTTTTTTTTATTGTTCAAAATGCAATAAAAAATAATTATATAAAAAAAAAATGGCATAAATCTATCCCCTATTTTGTAGACGCTATACATTTTGCGCAAACAAATCAATATACACTTATTGTGATTTTTTTTTACCACAAATATGTAGAAGAATCTATATTGGCCTAAACATAAAAAATATATATAAATTGTTCTTATAATTACTACTACTACTACTAATAATAATAATAAGGCAAACAATGTAGTGTGTTGCCTATATATCTTAATTTCCTTTTCCTTTTCTTGGTTTAGAAAGATAATCATTAGTTCTCATCTGAAATCAAGTTAAATGATTACAGATGAGATAACTGTATTGTGCTGAATTATCGCCTACAACCTTTGATGTTCAATGAACTATTTATAAATATTGTAGATTGTGCCAAAACTGTTTTTTAACCATAATTTCTCATTCCCAAAGCACAGTTGACCTGGGAGGAAATAGAAATCTTGCTAACGTGAATTATGTCCATATTTAAACGTGCTGAGCAAACCGTTGGCGCTATATAAATCCTGTATAATAATAATAATAATGATATTTTATATTAATATTTGAAAAGAATGAGAATGAATTTGCTTACATATGGGGCAAACAAATTTGATAACAGCACATAAAACCAAGTGGTACTCCTATGTATATGTATTAAATGTAAAAGCTTTGAAGTGACTCTGCCATTACCCAAGTACATGCACGAGATTCTGCTATGCTGGTGATTTCTGAGGGCCCATTCATTTTTATCGCATTGTGGTAACATGCACTAGTGCAATATAGTTCTATTTTTCTGAATGGCAGTGAGATACACCTTGCCAACAGATGCACACTGCAGAGCACCGCAACATGCAGCAACACAATAACATATCCAAAAATCCCTAGATACTTACCTTCTCTGCAGCAGTGAACAATTGCACTGTATGCATTCCAGCTGGTAAAATACTATTGCTTGGCTGCCTATGCCTGCAGACTAAGGGCCAGATTCACGTAGATGAGCGGCGGCGTAACGTATCGTAGATACGTTACACCGCCGCAATTTTTCATCGCAAGTGCCTGATTCACCAAGCACTTGCGATGAAAACCTACGCCGGCTTCCTCCGGCGCAAGGCGGGCCAATTCAAATGGGCGTGTGCCATTTAAATTAGGCGCACTCCCGTGCCGGACCTACTGCGCATGCTCCGTTTCCGAACTCCCGCCATGCTTTGCGCGAAGTGACGTCATTTTTTCGAACAGCGACGCGCGTAGCGTAATTTCGTATTCCCGGACGGCTTAAGCAAACGACGTTATTTTTTAAATTTCGACGCGGGAACGACGGCCATACTTTATACAGCAATACAATTGCTGTGTAAAGTTAAGGCACCAAAAAAAAATAACTTTGCGACGGGAAACTAGACTAGCGGCGACGTAGTGAACGCGAAAAAACCGTTGGGAATCGCCGTAACTCCTAATTTGCATACCCGACACTGGTTTACGACGCAAACTCCCCCCAGCGGCGGCCGCGGTATTGCATCTTAAGATCCGACAGTGTAAAACAATTACACCTGTCGGATCTTATGGATATCTATGCGTAACTGATTCTATGAATCAGTCGCATAGCTAGAACAACAGATACGACGGCGTATCTGGAGATACACCGTCGTATCTGCTCTGTGAATCGGGCCCTAACATCCTATATACTAGAACAGTGTGTTGCTTCTGCAGTATGGCCATGTCCCATTTAAGTTTATGAAATATGTTGCACAAGTGCAGGAAGGCTATGAGTGGATTTTTACTGGCTGGGATGTAGACAGTGCAATGGGCTGCCACCACTAAAGGAGATACAAAATTATTTTGGGAGGAAAGGTTTAGCTCAGGGTAGTTTAAGGGGCCATGGGGTATGCTGTAGGGTTGTATATTATTCCTGAACTTGCACTTTAAATAAATATTATTTTATTTTAATAAATAGTAACAAAGTGAAATAGTATTTTACACTGTAAAGGAAAATCTATTAAAATATGAAACCCTTTAATGGAAATAGTTGTAATAAAATGAAACATACATTGCTAACCACAAACTATTATTATAGAAAAGAAAAAAAATCTATACGTACAGAGATTGACGTCAATCCTTTTAAAATTAATATCTTGCTTTTAGATGTAGAGAAAGACAATGTACTTCACTTAATTGCTGTGTAATTGTGTACATCTAGGATAAAAGAATTACCTCATTCTGACAAAAGCACTTTACATGATGCCCAAGTGATTGGTAAATTAAATGAAATTTGAGAAGCGCGATTTCTACCACAAAGTTTTTGACCCTTTGATTTATAAGAGCAAAATCAATGCTATATTTCATTAGTATCGAATGACTTCAGATCCAAGTAAATCATGAAAATCACATCTGTTGAAGAGGGCAACTAACCAATGTGTTGGGAAAGCTTAAAAGTAACTGAACTTATGTTGAAACAAGCTTGAGAATATTTTAATTTCAGTTACAGTAATGTGTGAATGTTAAGCAAAATAACATTATAATTAGTAGAAAAGTTAACAGTGAATTCTAATATAAGCAAGAATTGGCCAGATAAAAGAGTCATGTATATTCTTACTTGAATTTTGGTGGGGTTTTTTTGTGTGTATTTCTTCCAGATCTGTTCAGTTATCGAGCATGAAACTTTGCCTTTTTGCAGGAGCTTCCTATAATAAAGACCAAACACTACTGCCCTTTCTCTCCTTGTGTAGGGTGACCAGTCTGGTTAACTGAACCCTCCTTTAGTGCTGCAGAGTAATCAAAACACATTTAACAAAATAAAGCCTGGGTTTGCCAAAGCATTTGGCAAACACAAAATGTATTTCTGTCCTTTGAGGCTATTGAGGAATATATTTAAATTAAAAAAATTCTCCCTGGAATTCAGATTTAGTTTTTGCTGTCTTTGAATTCTGGTACTTTCACTATTCTGTGCCATTCTTAATCAGGGCCACATTTAACCTCCCTGGTGGTATTCCCAAGTGTGGCTCGGGGTTATTTTCAATACCAAGACCAGTAACCCTGAGCCACACTCAGGATTGCATTGCAGTATCCTGGTACAGATTACTTACCTTGTCCCCAGGATCCTGCGATGTCCCCCCCACTATATCCTCCACCGCATCTTACGCCCGATTCATCACATTCCGGGCTCTGTTCCCCAACAAAAGTTATTGTCGGAAATTCAGATTGTCTGTATGCAATTCTGAAGCACAAAAATCCTACGCATGCTCGGAATCAATTTGACGCATGCTCGGAATCAAAAAATCAAAACAAAATCCACGGTTTTGTTGTCAGACTGTCCGATCTCTTTTATACTCAGTGACTTGTGATGTGACACTACTTGTATATCAAGACATCGCTTGTATATCAAGTCAAAATGTATTTAAATATTTAGCTTGTCTTGCAAAAGGCTCTCAAACCAAGTTACTCTCAAACCAAGGTTTTACTGTAGTTGTATCTTATGTCTTATATTTTGTACATTATGGGGTTGATTTACTAAAGGCAAATCCACTTGGCACAACAAGTGTGCTTGGAAGTGCAGTTGCTTAATATCTGAGGGGAAGATCTGAAATGAGGGGAAGCTCTGCTGATTTTATAAGCCAATCATGAGCAAGCAAATATTATGGCCCAGATTCACGTAGATGGGCATAAATTTGGGCGGGCGTAACGTATCTGATTTACGTTACGCCTCCGCAAGTTTTTCAGGCAAGTGCTTTATTCACAAACGGCGGAATTCAAATTCGGCGGGTAGGGGGCGTGTATCATTTAAATGAAGTACGTCCCCACGCCAAATGAACTGCGCATGCGCCGTCCCTAAAATATCCCAGCGTGCATTGCTGTCGTATCTCCGTTGTGAATCTGGGCCTATGTTTTTTATTTTCCTTGCATGTCCCCCTCAGATCTACAGCGATTGCACTTCCAAGTGAACTTGCAAAAGTGGATTTGCCTTTCATTGGGGGATGTTGGGAAAAAAATAACCCATAGATCTATAGACCTATAATTCTTATAGGATTCTGGGGTACATTTGTGATCCAGGTATGCCTGTCGGAAATGATAGTCAGGAGAGTTAAACTACTTTTTCTGTTATAGGTAAAGAATGTATTTGTATCACATTGCTGCCAGAGTCTACATAGTGGACATAGAAAGCGAAGCAACACACTGCTAAGTCATCAACTCATTTTGCATTCTTCTCCTATCAGCATATTCCTTGTCAGCAGATGTTAACTGCATACGTTTCTAGCGTCACCCCCTCTCCCAGTTCTGATGTGCAGGGAATAATGAGAGGTCAATATTAACTGCTTGCCGACCAGCCGCCGCAGTTCTACGGAGGCAGGTCGGCTCCCCTGGGCGAGAGCCCGTAGTATAACGTCGGCAATAAAAGCGGCCACTAGGGGCTCGTTATAGAGCGGGGACCGGGAGCTGTATGTGTAAACACACAGCTCCCGGTCCTGTCAGGGAGAGAAATGCTGATCAGTCATTTCCCCATGTCAGTCCACCCCCCCTACAGTTAGAACACACCCAGGGAACATACTTAACCCCTTCCCTGCCCCCTAGTGTTAACCCCTTCACTGCCAGTGGCATTTTTTAGTAATCCAATGCAGTAATCCAATGCATTTTTATAGCACTGATCGCTATAAAAATGCCAATGGTCCCAAAAATGTGTCAAAAGTGTCCGAAGTGTTCGCCATAATGTCGCAGTACCGAAAAAAAAATCGCTGATCACCACCATTACTAGTAAAAAAAAATATTAATAAAAATGCCATAAAAATACCCCCTATTTTGTAAACGCTATAACTTTTGCGCAAACGCTTATCGTGATTTTTTTTACGAAAAATATGTAGAAGAATCAGCCTAAACTGAGGAAAAAAAATGATTTTTATATATATTTTTGGGGGATATTTATTATAGCAAAAAGGAAAAAAATATTATTTTTTTTCAAAATTGTCGCTCAATTTTTTTTTTATAGCGCAAAAACTAAAAACCGCAGAGGTGATCAAATACCACCAAAATAAAGCTCTATTTGTGGGGGAAAAGGACCCAATTTTGTTTGGGAGCCACGTCGCACGACCGCGCAATTGTCAGTTAAAGCGACGCAGTGCCGAATCGCAAAAAGGGCTCTGGTTTTTGACCAGCAATATGGTCCGGGGGTTAAGTGGTTAAGAATAATTAGGCACCAATGCTACTTATTTGCAAAAATACTTAAAAAAAACATATTTTTAAGAATACACAAAAAATATATATTTTTAAGAATGCACAACTTCATTAAATGGTATTTTCACTTGTCTGCCTAGAATTCAGCTTTAGTTGCTGGACAAACTGATTAATATCTAATCTGCCTAACTAGCAAAAGCTGACAATGAAAGCAGTATGTAAAAAAAGACATTATTAAGAATGTAGCATAATTGTACTATTCAAAAGAGAAAGGCTAAATTAAACTTTGAGAACATAAAAAAAAAATGATATTAATTTTGCCACAATGGATGCCTTATTGTGTCTGATATTACAGATGAATGCTCAGAACCTGGCAAATACCCAAGGGCTCTTAAAGTGATGGGTGGCTTGATAAATAGGCCCAGTGTCATCCCTCTCTCTGGAGACCAATTTAGCTTTGTAACTGGCCATTTAGGCATTTTGGATAGAAAATGTTACTGTAAGCTTAAAGCTGTTATGTGTTGCCAATAGTTAAGCTAACTCTTTGTGCGTGGGGAAATATTAATCTAAAATGCTTAAGACAGCACAGTCTGCTGGAATGTAGCACACTGAGGTTGTAAATCTACATTATACCATGCTGAGAGGCATCTGGCCAATCAAGAGTGAGATCTAGTCGACAGTAACATACGTTATTGTCTGCAGTTAAAGGCCTCTGGAGATCTTTATGCCTTTGTAAAAAAAACAAGCAAATAATATTTTGCCAACTATTCTTAGTTCAAGAGACTTGAAGGATTTATTACTCTATCCAGCATTATTCTAGTAAACATTGTTGTGTTTTGAGTGTTTTCTGTACTTTAATACAGGAAAGAGGAAATAGAACATATATTTAATGTGTGCACATACTGCATCTTTGGGTGTGCACACATGTACCTAAGCATGCAGATTGATAATTAACAATGGGAATTTTAGTAGAGAAACAACTGAAAATTAGTCTGTGTCCAACAATATCTCAATTCTTTTTAATATAATGCTATGTCATCCAAAAACTATAAACTTAGGTATAACGTGTAGGCATCTAGTAGTGCCTGCACATATCTGCAACAGACTCTAATATCCTGCATATATGGCCTGGTCTTGAGACATTCTGGTAGACAAAGCTCTGTGATTTCTGGTTAACGTTTGCCCATTTCTTTGTGTAAAGTTTGGGGTTGCATAGCTGAAGTGTAGCGCCTGCTAGCGAGTACAGTCCATACCAGAAATTGTCATTTAAGGGCTTGTTGGCCCACTTTTATTAAAGCTTAAAAGAGGGAGAACGATTAGTTATTCATCATATAGGAATGACACAGAATGAGGGATAAAGCTTTAAAAATAAAAAATAAAAATGTTTACTTTTGAATGATTGGTTATTTACCTATATGCACAAGCCCTCTGTCAGTTGAATCATGGAGTGCCTATAAATAGGAGTGTATAAGTCTGTTATTTAGCAGAGCAGCGAAGACAATTGAGAAGACACGCCCTCCCTCCCACCCGTTTTTCACAGCCCGATGTTGTGGGGTTTGTTTATGTCCCTTCGTCTGAACGGGACAGTTTATTGTTATATTATAGTTGATTAGTTTGAGCTGTGATAGCTGGACAATTTTATGTACAAATACTGTTCCAAAAGTATCAATATTAAAGATATGTATATACATAAATGTATTATTAATACCAACAATAAAAATGGTCTGCTCTACAGCCAATAAATACCAATTTCCTTATAGTGTTATAGTTATTATTTAAATACTAGAAGATCTATTTCTGTATTCATTCATCCCTAGGGATTCCTTATCACAAGAGATTAAGCAAGACCATACCGCTAAGTGACACAAAATATCTTTTGGAAATATCCCTGTTTTTTCAACCCATATAGCCTATAGTATAATATAATCAAGAACACTATAAGTAAATATCTGCCTATATTATATAATAATACAGCATACCAGGAGATACTGTCTCAGGGCTTTAAATCCATGTCTCGCAGGGCCCCAACATTGGAAGGTAGACTTTCTCCCAGCTTATATCAAAGCAAGCCATCAGGAACGGACTGGTTATACTTTAAAGGGACCTATATGTGGGATTAAAAGATGCAATTATTTCCATCATATGAAAACAGGTCGCTTTGTACATTCCTATACGAATGACAAGAGCTTTGAGATCCCACAGTTCATTAATTGCAACACTAAGTTCATTGTCTATGTCACCAATTGTGATTTATTCCATGTTCAATATGTGGGTCATACGATACGGAGACTCCGAGACCGATTGTACGATATTGACTAAATCACAGCACCAACGTGGCTAGACACTGGAACATGGTACACTCTAAAGATGTTTCATCCCTGTCTATCCGGGTTATAGAGAGAATCATGACTCCAGTTAGGGGAGGCTAAAGATTTAGAATATTATGCAGGCACAAGGTTTATTTGATATTTACCCTCCATACAAGATTACCGACGGGGTTGAATTTCGAGTGGGATGTTTCCCACTGTTACGATTAGCCCCGCCGATATCCATCGTACCTGCATTTTTCTATGTTTCAGTTTTTCTGTCTTCCTCTTTTCAATCCAGTTTTTATCTCAAATTCATTTGGCCAGCCATTTCATCTCATTTCATGTAGATGTCTATATATGAATAGATTTAGTTGGTGCCTTTATACCTCTTGGTCTCCTATTGACCATGGTCTAGGGGTGAAAAAATATAGGCACTTTTTGTGCGTGTATACCCGTTAACTTGCACTATGGTGCCTCCGATGCTCCTTTTCATATGTGAACATAGGTGTTTTTCTATATTTTATATTGATATGTTTAAACATTTGTTGTTGTACACACCGTGAGTTCACATGTGATTAGAGTATTGGGGTTTTATAGGTGGGTCCTGCTTACATTAAAACGCCCGGTATTCTCTTGTTGCCCTGGGTGAATTGTTAATGTCTTATCGCCATAATTGTACATAGGTATAAATATATATTACGATAACAGTATATGTGTGGTGGGGGAGAAGTTCTGATACTTTAAATAGGCTGACAGTTAGGGATTGAATATATCTAATTAGCACTCTCCGTATTTGATATGCATGATTGCTTTGTGAGAAGATGGCCGGAGACGACCAATCTACTACATCTTTTGACATACAAAGCAAGTCAGGAAGAAATCACAGTGGGAAAGGTTTGCCCTTTATGGTGTCACCTGGAAACGACTGTACTCTTCCATGAATAGACAGGAGGTCTAACAAGCTAGAGGTAATTAGTTTAAACTTCAAACCTATACATAGTTAATAGATAAAACTAGGATGTTGCCCATATTTGGAAAGGATAGTAATGTCCAATCAGAGTGGGCCTCAGGGACAAAGTTAAGGTGGAAGGAAGCTGTGACCATAAAAGGAAAGGCTATTTCAGCCAATCAGAAGTGACATCAGGATTATAAAGTCAGGGGGTCTCATCAATAGAATTGGAGAGAGATGATGAGAACTTCCCGGGCCCGGGATGTCAAGGTAACATCAGAATCTATCTTCTCCCCTGCACTTATTTACTTTGTCATAATTTGTTTTCTTAATACTTTTAGTGTGATGTGCTTATCTTGTATTTGAAACTAACTTTTATTTCCCTTACTTTAAAACTGTAAATGTATGCAGTATGTTAGATAGCTAATATCTTTTCTCTAAATAAATGTGTGTTATGTTAAAGCTTTTCACTCTAGTCACAGAACTCTCTTATTTTTAACCATATATCATATATGCGAGATATTAAATATACAATATAATAATAATTATTATAGAAAAAGCAACACTCTCTTTCTTTTGCTATAGCTATATTGTCTTTTTGACATTTAAATAACAAGTTCATTATATTGGGATTATTCGACGGGGTGTCAGATTTTTTCTGGCATCCACATCGAATTCTTCAATGCAATTAAGAGAGCATTTTCACTTATTAAGGACGCATTTTTTTGTGCACTCTATCCAAAAGTGCAGAATCTAGGTTTTATGTTTTATGTTATAAAGTTTTTATGTTCTATGCATGGTGGGTTACATGCATATATATATATATATATATATGTGTGTGTGTATGTTATGGTTTTAATGTTTTACATGTTTTAATTATGTTCCTCTATGAGGATATGTCATTTACATGTATACTATTTAACATCAGTCTATTAGTATACAGTATGCATATGGCTGGTGAGAGGTTTATATGCGGTTTTAGATATATTGTACCATCACATGTGCGCATGTTGAGTTATGTATCCATTTCCCAGATTCTAAGGTTAAGGAGCTAATTGCTCATAATTATACAACTAATTTGGTCAGGTTATATATTAGGGTTCATAGTGCAATGCCAAGATCCTGTTACTGTTGTTTTTTTATACATCTAAGGATATAGCTTTGGTGATATGCACTTATGTTTAGGTATGCATGAGGGCACATTTGTAGCTCTATATATGCATATTTATATGATTATATACTATCATTTGTTTCCCCATACACAGTGCACATTATACCTTAATTATACCTTAATTTACATGATGTACTCCTCCTCATACATCATATTGCATAGATTTGGCTGTAGATTAATTAATTTTCCTTTCTAAACATGCTCATATTAGTTCATGTATCCATGTATTAATGTTTTTGGAGTGGTTCAGAGTAATTTTTCATCATGCCACAAAGACACAAGCCCAACATTTATATTCATAAATCCTTATGCATACCATAAAATCACATTAATCACATAAATATACAATACATTCCTTAATTGGATTTCAGTTCACCACATCACTTTATTCATTTATTATTCACTGATTTTTGATTTTACATATACACATTTGTATATATATAAAACTAATACATACAACTAAAAACAAAAATAAAAATATAAATAAATAAAATATTTTTTTTAATAAGTAATATAATTCTTGTAGATCCCTGCAATCATAATTTTTTTTTTATGGTTTTAGTTAGGCACAGATTCATTCACTTTTTTCACTTCATTCACTTTTTACTTCACATTTACCTTACTACACTTTTGTCAATGTACGGTCATATTCCATCTACTTCTATATTTCTCACTGTTTTTACACATTGCTTAAACAACGAAATAATTATATATAATATATATACTTTTTTTTATTGTTTTATACTTGATACTCCCTACACATGGTTTGTAATCACAGAGAGGAAGGAAGTGGTCTCTTCCTGTCTCGTTTCTATCATATTTTTTACTTAATTTTTTATATATATATTTATATATAAAGTTGTTCATTCAAGCACCTTTTTTCATGTACACACATTAGTTTAATTTTGTAGGTTTTCTATTCTCATTTTTTAATTATTTTTTTAATTTCCACTATATTCTTGTTTTGTATGGAATATTCCTCCCTTTTTTAGGGGTTTTGCTTCACATATATTCATTAGAATATCCATACACACATGTTTTATTTCAATTAAATGTGTTTGTATTATAATGGTGTGCCACCCCTTTCTCTGATCATGCACGCATGTGATTGTCATTTCTAATCTAATGAGATCTAATGAGATACAATTTACCATTCGTTGCTTTCTGATCATGTGACCATCATGCCTGAGTATTTATTTTAAATGTATTCTTTAGAGTGTCAGCTATGAGTAACCACTGAGTCAGTGCGAAACGTCAGCTGTGTGTCCTGATTTTCCGTTTGCTGTGGATTGTAGTGTTTTCAATTTTTACTAATAAAGGACATTTAAGGAATTTTTTCCTGGAGTGCGGCTGTCCAAACATCCTTTTTGTTCTTTGCTATATGCATCGCCAGCACCCGTGGTCTTTAAGAGGAGATCAATCAACCGAGCATACCCATCTGGAGTGGTCACTTCCCTTTTCCTCAAAAGAGTGGAGCTTTCTGACAAAATGGGTTGGTTTGGACAATGAGCTGAGGAAGTGAGATAGTTGATTAATCCTCTGGCGATCTAATGAGAGAGCAAGTTCTCTGTAGTTAACCAACCAGAGGAACATAAAAACAAAGAGGCCCTCATGAGTTCCTGTGGGGCTTGCTAGAGAAAAGATGGGTCAGTGAGTCCAGGTATAAAATCCGGATGACCAACAAGTGGCGTCATTGGGGATGGAAATTTTGTTTGTGAGGATAAAAGGAAAAACCTATTTAGTTCCACAAGAGTTGGTCCAATTAATGGGTGAGTAGCCAAGTGAGTGACAGAAGTTTTACCAGCCCAAGGTAGACACGCAAGTGGGGCCTGGGCAGCCTCCTGTTCCAGCGACACCCAGTTTCAAATCACTATGTCTGCACCAGTCCACAACCCTGGTCATATGTGTCACACTGTAGTACAGGGCTGGATCTGGAAACCTGAGATCTTTGGTCATAGTAGTAATGCTCTGCAGAGACGTGGGTGTTTACCGCGCCAAATTAATCTGATAAATATTGAATGCATGGCGTGAAAAACATCTGGGGTATTTTGATAGGCAGTGCCTGCAATAAATACGGAAGTCTGGGCATTCATTTTGAGTATATTTCAATGGCGAACCAGGAAAGGGCCAGAAAGTCCCACTTTTTAAGATCAGCAGTGAGTGTAGATAAGAGGGGCTGTTAGTTAAGGAACGGGAAGAAGGGGCGTAGGTTTGAAATGGTAGAGTCTGACAAGGAGACATTGAGGGCCTTTGAATTTTGTAAATTAACCTTAAAATTAGACAGGGAACCACAGCACTTCAGTTCCTGTAACAGGGAGAGTAAAGGGGCTAATATAAAAAGTTGTCACCATAGGCTACAACTTTATGTTGAATTGGCCTGATTGAATGCCTCTAATGGACTGATTACCTCTGATATGATGTAAAAAAGGTTCCAGGGAAAGGAAGAATAGCATTGGAGACAAGGAACAGCATTGTCTGGTGCCGTTCGAGATGGGGAAAGGGCTGGAGTCATAGCTATTTACCCATACCATTGCTGTGGGATTATTATAGATGGCCGATATCCATGACAGGATGGGATCTGGCAATCCCATGAATTTAAGTGTCTCCTGGAGGAAAGACCAGTCCACCCTGTCATCTGTGGATAGGAGCAGCAGGGGATCGTTTTGCTTTTTCTATGATGTTCAGTGTTCGAATAGTGTTGTCGATGGCCTCTTTAGTCTGGATAAAGCCGACTTGATCTGTTACAATTAGATGTTGTAATAAGACATTCATCCTAGAGGCAAGGATTTTAGTGAATTGTTTCACATCACAGTTCATAAGTGAAATGGGCCTGTAACTGGCACATAGAAGTGGGTCCTTACCTGGCTTAGGGATCACAGATATGGCGGCACATAGCATGTCTGCAGGGAGGCTTTGTCCGTCGAACACAGAATTGAAGGCCGCAAGAAAGGAAGGCGCCAAAGTGTCCTGGTACATTTATAGTAAGGGAGGGTTAATCCATCAGGTCCAGGAGCCTTACTGGACTGAGTGACAGCTATGGCAGATGCAAATTCCTCAGTGGTAATAGGCTTAGACAGGTCATCTCACTCTTCCCTCGTCAATATGAAGGTCGGTTTCTTGAAGATAATTGCAGATATCTAGAGAGTTTTGGGGCATCAACCATGAGGTAGAAGTTGGGTCCAAATGACATAATTTGGAGTAGAAAGCGCAGAAAATCTCTACGTCTGAGAACGCTTGACACGTAAAGCATTGGCCAATAGTCGACCACATTTTTCACCGTATTCGTCAAATGAACGATGGGCCTTCAATAGTACATGTTTTGCTTCGTACATGGAATGATCCCGCATAGCCTCCTGAAGACAGACCAGTTCCGCTTCGATAGTACTATCTGTTCATTCTTATGTTGATTATCCAAAGCGTAAAGTATTGCCAGGAGGTCAGACAGGGTTTTGACGTGATGTTGTTTGGCCCCACGACCGAGTTTGATTAGAATGCCTCTGATAAAGCACTTATGCGCTGACTACACCAAGGTTGGATTGTTGACAGAGTCTACATTGATAGAGAAGTAGGACTTAAGTTCCCTGCGGCAATTTTTGGATCTTTTAGGAGCACCTTGTTAAGTCGCCATGATGTAGAGGTCCTGGGGGACGCTTGCGAAATAACCAATTCCAGCAGGATTGAGGCATGGTCAGAGAGTGCAATGTGGCCCATTGGATGTCTGACTTAATAGTTCAGGCCATAGCAGAAAAGTTAGTGTGTCACTAAAGCAAAATGTTTTTTTTTCTTCATTTTTGAATAGCGTAGGGAAGGTTATAAGAGCATGCTGTTTTTGAATGGTGCTACTTTATATGTTGTATGAGGTATTTTCAAGCCCTGAATCCCTTGGGGTTTTCTGATCACTGAGGGATAAGAATAAAGGATACCTCTTCCTAGTAACATTGGAGACATTAGTAACATTGGAGATGTAGAACGTATCTGCCAAAATGTGGGTGACCCTGACCTCAGCATAGGGGTTATGGTATACTGCTAACTTCTCTACTCTATTCATAGCACTGTCCTAAAATCATATCAATCTATCTATTTCACAAAAAAAGTACAATGAACTCATTCAAAGAAAGATACATGCAGCAAATATTGTGTACCATCATACAATACTACATTAAGATTCCCTTCACTCACATGTGCAACAGTCCCCTTCAGACCCCCTAATACTTACCTGAGCCCCATATTGTTCCAGCAACATTGCATGAGAGCCTTGGCTGTCCAAGACTCTCCCTTCTATTTGTCCGAAACATAGCAGCGGGCACCATTGGCTCCCACTGCTGTCAACCAAATCAGTGAGCCAATGAGGAGAGAGAGCGGGCAGGTCTGAGCCGCAGCTCCATTTCTGAATGGACACACAGAGCAGCGGCTTAGCTCGGGTGCCCCCATAGCAATTGGCTAGCTGTGGGGGCACTTGGCAGGATGGAGGGGCCAGGAGCGCTGGCATGGGACCCAAGAAGAGGAGGATCTGGACTACTCTGTGCAAAACCACTGCACAAAGCAGGTAAGTATAACATGTTTGTTATTTTTAAACCAAAACACACTAGACTTTAATATCACTTTACTTGATAATTTTATTTACATTGCAACGCATTGCTTGCACATGATTGGATTACGGTCAGCAGAGCTTCACCTCATTTACTAAGCTCTGTAGCATCTGCACTTGCAAAGTGCACAGTATATTTGTCTTTAGTAAATCAACTCTGTTACAAGTAGTGAAATATATCTATTTTCTCCTGTCTTTTAACCAGATTTTTTTAGAAGTTTTTGAGAATATACAATATTTGCTGCATAAACCTTCCAATCACTCTAAACATAATACAATGTACATGCATATCACAGTGGTCTAATCCCTTGGTAGAACATATGTCATATGTAGTATGAATACCTTACTTTTTCAAATTCTTTTCAGAGATATCTTTGGGCAAATTTTTGCAAAACAGAAGCAGATTAGGAATAGAAAAGTATACTTACAAAGGTGTGGAACTTGAGCTGTTAAGAGAGGGTGACATCACTTTGAAAGTTTGACGGATAGATACCTGAGTGAGCCTTTTTAAGAACATTGAAAAATTACAGTGGAGGAGATTTACAAAAACTGAAGCACAGGGAATCTGACACAACTGGTTACTTAGAACAGCTGCACCAGATTTCTATTCTCTAAGGCCCCGTACTCACGACCAAACATGTCTGCTGAAACTGGTCCGCGGACCAGTTTCAGTGGACATGTTCGATCGTGTGTAGGCAGTAACGGACAGGATTCCAGCAAACGTTTGTCTGACAGACCGTTTCCCAACGAACAACTGTTTCCTGGTCTTGCTTTAAAACAGTCCGCTGGAATCGTGTCCGCTCGGACATGTTCGGTCGTCTGCACACAAAAGCAGCGTACAAAAATCCTGCGCATGCTCAGTCAAAATGAGGAGACGGGAGCGCTCGTTCAGGTAAAACTCGCGTTTGTTTGGGATATGGCACATTCGTCATTTGAAAGCTTTTATTCTAGCAAGAGAACAATGTCTTAAAACGACGCAATAAACAACAGTTTATTGCCTCGTTTTATTCATTGTTCTCTTGCTAGAATAACCCTGTTCTCTTGCTGATGCAATTTCAACTGAGTTGTCCCATACTGAAATGTGACATTTCTTGCTTGTGATGTAATCATTTAAAAATGTTTTCTAGGCCAGACGTGTGTTTTTGTTGGTGGTCCTCCATTTTTTTAACTTTTATTTTTGTAAAGGAATGTTCATCTTATTTTTTTTTTGGGTGTGTTTCTAGTTATGTCACCATTTTGTTCATTTTGTTATTACATGTTATATTTATTTTTTTGTGCATTTTTTTTTTTTTTAATTTTGGAATATTTAACCATGTTGGAACACCAAATGTTCCCCCCCCCCAAGGAGTTTGTGTCCTTTGTAAATGACCCATTGTATTTTTTTGTAATGTTTGCTGCCTAATAATCCCCACAGTATAACAAACAATAGACAGGTTTTCAAATGAAAGCAAAAAGCCATTTATTTTGGCAAATGTCATCCCAAAAAATAAACAGAACGGCAGCACTAGAACAGATAGCAAACTATATGCAAACTTGCATTTCCAACATGGTGAAGGATAAACTACCAAACCTCAGGAGGCAAACAAAAAAATCTGATGAAGCAGCAGCACAGAACCAAAGGAACCCAAACTGTGGTAGTCCAAACAATATGTCCTTTGTGTGGAAGGAAATGGAAGGCAGGGAATCACAGTTTCCTCCTCTTTCCAGCCTTCCCTCCAGGCTGCCTTCCAGCGGATCTTACACGGGCTCTTGCAGGTGGGGTCGATGTGGCAGCAGGAGGATGGTGTTCAGCAAGCCGGGCCGGGTCACATAGCCCAGTGTCTGGGGTCAGCAGTTCCATCTGCATCCACCAAAGAACCTGGTTCATCAGGGCCTTTGCCAATCTTCTCTGCTCCTCCCTCCCTTCATTTAAATCGTGTGCCAAGGAGGCACTGTAGGCCTCTGTGGGGTTGAGGGGGGCCCTCATGATGGCGCTTGCCTCCTGGATCATGCGGAGGCTTGCCTCCTCCACAGGCCTCAACTGCCTCCTTCGGCCTGATGGCCTCACCTGGGGGGGAGAAGACTGGCTGGTGGTGGTTGTTCTGGGCGGGGGGACCTGCTGCAGGCCACTGGGCCCGGCCTCCTCCTGGCTGCCACGGCCCCCTCCTGGCTGACAGAGACGTGAGGATCTGCCACCTCCTGGCTGATCTCTTTTTCCTGTGTCAAAAAAAGGGACATGTTTTACTATTTTGCCAAATCAAAACACACACATTTTCATGTTTTTCTTTTATTATTTTTGGTTCATTATAACTTGAATAGACTCTCCTTCTGACCCCTGCAGTTGTCATCCCTGACATCTATTTGTCTGGCTACCTTTTTTTTTGGTTTTCCCAGCTTGGCTTTTCTTTTACAATATCAACTCATTAATCCACCAATAATTATTTACGCCAGAAATCTATAGCAAACTACTATACCTCCTCATCGAAGGGTGGCAGATCTGCCTCTCTGTCAGCCAGGCCCTCTTCTTCCGACTCTGCAGGGCTGTGGTCATCTGGGGAAGGTCCGCTGGAAGGTATCGTGGAGGGAAGGTTGGAAGCAAGACTAGACATCGATTTCCTGCCCTCCATTTCCTTACGCAAAAAAGACATCTGTTTGTAATACCACAGTTTGGGTTCCTTTGCTTGTGTTGCTGCTGCTCCAGACTTTGTATATTTATTAGCTCTGTATGCTCTTCTATATGTGCTTCTCAGGTTGGCAAGTTTATCCTTCACCATGTTGGCAGTGCATCCTGGCACCCATGTTTGCATATAGTTTGCTAGCTCCTCTAGTGCTGCCGCTCGTAAATCTTTATTGCAATAGAACGTGTTTTTGGAATCCCACAGGATGGGCGTGTCCTCAAATTTTTCCAGTAAGGCCTCTATTGCTTCCTTCGTTTGGAGGAGGTCCATTTCCCGGCCTTATTTCCTGATGTGATTTTTGAGTCTAGATTAGCAAAACATAAACCAAATAAAAACGAGATATTAAAAAGGCTCAGCGTTGACCTTGATATAATATGTGTCTCTAAATTTATGACCTATATATAATTACAAACACAGTGTCTCTTGTTGTAAAAATGATGGCCAGCTCGGCCGCATTGGTTGTACCAAACATTGATTTGCTACATGCAGACCCTTTGGTAACATTGCAGTAAATAATTTTAATATAGAAACATAAACAATGCTTACAAATGAGAGCATTCATCTAGGCACTCTTTCATGTGTAGATATCCTGCCCCTAAGCATGGATGACATAAAAGACACTTCCTAATGACCTCTGTACAACCAACACTGAACAATACTTTGCCTGATCTGAATACACCATTCAAAAAGATTTAAATGAGGTACAGCATTGTTCACATCTATATTTTGTGAGGTGTCCAAAAGCATTTGGATACCAAAATACCATTGTGGTACCCAAGAGACAGAATAGCTTAAAAAGGGTGCAACCAACAGACCAAACCCCCATCCCATGGCTCTCCATTTTCTAGGCCTCTGCTGATACAATTTTGAATTTCCTTACCTCCCTGTCTCTCGCTCCTCGTTTCTCACGCTCGCCTAATTACCGCGTAACCTGCGTAATCACGGCGTGCGCCTTTTATACACTCTGCGTATGTATGAAACGCCGCCCTCGTCAGCTTTGCCATGCCCATAATCAATGTGTTTCGGAAATATGGCGTTAACTGTGTATGTTCTGGAATCGCTCGAATAGTCTCCACGTAACCTACGTAAACACGTTGTTTGCATTCTCTACACTCCGCGTATGTATGAAACGCCGCCCTCGTCTCCGCCCATGGCGGAACATTTCCTCTTTTCCCCGCCCATAATCTCTGTGGGAAGGAAAGATGGCGATGTCACACGAGCGGGCACGATGCTCTCAGGCCGCAAGTGAAGGGACAGAGGCAGGGACGTCCCGATCCAGGCAAAGAAGATACAAAGCCACTAATATGCGGTTCGAGGAAATGGTGGAGTTAGTTTCCATCATGCGGAGGAAGGACTATGATGGTGAATTAGGGCCATACAAGACCCCTAACCGCCGAAAGGCACACATTATGGACAAGGTGGCGAGGAGAATGCAGAGGATGTTTGGGATCACCAGGTCCAAAGAACAGCTCCGAAAACGCTGGTCCGACTTAAAATTGAGGGAGCCACATCAGATGAAGAAGATCCTTAAAATTCTGCGTAAAAGTAAGTTAATATTTTTGGGGTTGGGGGGGGGTGATTGTCTGCAATCCTTGGCCTGCTTGTACTTTTGAAGACATGTTGAAATGTAATGTTTTTTTTACGTAAATTCCTACCTTTTTAAAATAGTGTTCTTAGTAAACCGCATAACATCACATCGTTTATCAGAAATGCAAGGTTATTCCAGGAACAACACACCTGGACATGGCTCACTGGCCAAAAACTTGGTTTGTAAACATTGTGTAAAAGCTAGTTTAGAAAAATCAAATTAAGAGAATGTGAAAGGCAAACAGGATTCATTCTCAACACTGATAATGAAGCAGATGTTTTCCCATCTGCAATGCAGAGCACCTGTGTCTCCAAAATAAATGTCAATTTTTTGGTAGGGTCTCCCAGAACTAAAGTTTAGGGGGGACATCCATGTGTGTCACTTTGCTAAAAAGGGGCAGGATCAGAGCTTGGCATAGAAGTCTGTCAAAAATGTAGGTTTGGTGAAAGAAAAAACTAAATAAATGAAAGCCTCTTCTAAGCAATGTATGCGATTTCTGCTCTCCAATATCTGTGTGCTGATGAGTATACCTTTTCTTTTGTGTTATTTAGGGGAAAGAAGACGCCATCATTTGGAGAAGGCAGAGAGGGCCAGACAAGGCCAAAATCTTCCATCTCGCCATGTGGAGGAGGAGGAGGATGTGGAAGGAGAGGAGGATGTGGAAGGAGAAGAGGATGTGGAAGGAGAAGAGGATGTGGAAGGAGAAGAGGATGTGGAAGGAGAGGAGGATGTGGAAGGAGAAGAGGATGTGGAAGGAGAAGAGGATGTGGAAGGAGAGGAGGAAGGAAGAAAGGAGGAAGGAAGAGAGGAGGAAGAAGTAATTTTGGATTTAGAATTTATAGCAGATGAAGGGCAAGTTGCGGAAGAAGAATTTGGCGAATTGGAAGAAGGTGGATTGATGGATGAAGGAGGAGTTGATGATGATGGGGAAGTGGTGGAAGAAGGAGGAGTCATGGAAGATGATGGGGAAGTGGTGGAAGAAGGAGGAGTGATAGAAGATGGCTAAGTTGTGGAGGTGGAAAGGAGCAGACCATCAGGTCAGTGTCACCCAAGCTTGATTTGGCAAAACATATGTAG
Organism: Rana temporaria; assembly: GCF_905171775.1. Classification (NCBI taxonomy): domain Eukaryota; kingdom Metazoa; phylum Chordata; class Amphibia; order Anura; family Ranidae; genus Rana; species Rana temporaria. Next base: position 142,647,332 of record NC_053493.1, on the reverse strand, counting down.
ATAGGCCTCATAAAATATTTTTGTTTTGATTGCCCATTTTAATTATTTTTTAGGGGATGAAGATGGTGTTGCAAATTTTTTGCGTGCAAGTGAAATGCACAATATGCGTGAAAGGATGGTTGTCATGGAACAGAATGTAACAAATGTCCTTTTGGAGTGCAGCACGGAAATGGACAATATGCGGCAAAGAATGATGGTCATCGAAGCAAATTTTAAAAATATTATTGACATGATGGGCCATGTCAAAGACTGAAACACCCCCCACCCATCCCCCGCCCCCACAACCATTTTAAATTTTTGAATAATGAATATGCCAAAATTTGAAGATGCACACACAGTGTGCCAACATGTGCTATCTGCCATCACAGGATATCGATTGTCTGTGCTTTGTGGGTACAACCCCCTCCTCGCTCCTCAAGTAGTTGAGAGGAAGAGTTTGCTCCCCCAAAACACAGACATTGATCACCCATGATGTCAGATAGCACATGTGGCCATTTGTCTGTTTAACCAATGACATTTGGCGAATTCACACTGAATGTGTGTATCTTTAAATTTTGGCGTGTTCCAGTGTGAAAGCACACCATGACTGACTGCTGTTGTGAATTGTTTACATTTTTTAATGTTTAAGTTCTATTGGTTGGCCATTTTGACCTTTTGACCTAAGAAAAATGTGAGAAAAGCAACAACCCAAAACAAAACAAAAAAGAACAATTTGGGATATATCTATATATTTCTAATTATATATCTTAAAAAAATAAGATAAAAAATGATGAAGTCTATATTTAGATGAAAAAAAAGGAAAAATAAAGCTTTATTTTTCCAAAAAAAAGAAAAGAAAAAAAAAACATTTTGAAGGAAATAATGAAAAATATTACAAATTTAAAAATATTATATTTTTTACGTAAAAAAACTTGAAAATATGAAAATGTTTTTGAAAACCAAAAAAAAAAGGAAATATTTTTATATTTTGCGAAAAAGCAGCCAAATCAATATTTGATGACCTCGATCTTTTTTTTTTTATTTGTTTTGGAAACAAATATATATATATATATATATATATATATATATAAAAATATAAAAAAAAACGTAAAAAAAAATGGCAACATTTTAACAAATGTATATTGTAACAAAAATTTTGGTCAAAAATAAAATGGTCACAAAAAATTTAAATAAAAAAATAAAAAAATATGACTCCAAATTTTAAACACATGTTTGGCGAAAAAAAAGCCTACTTTTTGGTGTGGTCATGAACAAGCTGAAAATAAAAAGCTTGACCTCAAAATTGAAAAAAATGAGTGGCTTCTTATTTCTAGACTCAATACCCTGTTTGTAGATGAGTGAATAATGTGCAAATGTGGTTATTTACTAAAAGTGGAGAACTAAATGTCGCACTATAATTGCAGTAGTTAGTTTGAGAACCAGGAAGACAGATAAAAAGAGAAAAAGCATTAATGACAAACAACTGTATAAAGTCCAATGGTCTAATTATTTATTAGTTCTGTGAATATTTCTTTCTTTTGGGGGCCGAATTAGAAAGAAATATGATCTGGCATAGCAATGGCCCCCCGACCCATGAAGTACTCTATTTCTATGAAGAACATATTTGTCGCGTACCTCACGAGCTGATTGGGTGGCCAAGCCAGCGCGACCAGTGTCCAGCCCGGGAAGGGGATCTGATGGTAGTCTTGCCTCAGAACCGATGTCGGGTAGGTACGTCTGGGAGTGCCTGCGTAAAAAGTTGTGCAAAATGCAGCAGGCAAATACAACGGTGTTCAATTTATATTCCGCCAAGTGTATCGCTGTCCTGAACAGGCGGAACCGGTTGGAGAGTATCCCAAAGGCATTCTCGACTACCCTCCGAGCCCTGGCCAACCGATAATTAAACACCCTCCTCTCTGAGGTGAGGGTCCTCTGGGGAAAAGGCCGCATGAGATGAGAACCAAGCCCAAAAGCCTCGTCCGCTAGGAACACAAACGGAAGTCCTTCCACATTATCTTCATCTGGTGGCAATGCCAGACCACCAGCTTGGAGACGATCATAGAAATCAGTCCGTGCGAACACTCCCCCATCAGACAGCCGGCTGTTCTTCCCCACGTCCACATATAGAAACTCATACTGTGCCGACACCACCGCCATCAACACAATACTATGATAACCCTTGTAGTTCTAATAGTAGGACCCCAAGTGGGGTGGGGGCACTATGCGGACGTGTTTCCCATCTATTGCTCCACCGCAGTTCGGGAAATCCCACCGCTGGGCAAATTGGGAAGCCACAGACTGCCATTCCTGTGGTGTGGAGGGTAGCTGTGGGGACAAACAAATAAAGAGATTTAGTACTTTGGCACATAAACATTGAAAACATAATCCTACAAGCATCCTTGTGCTACTTCACAGTATTAAAATTGCATTTCGAAAATGTGCAGGGAGAATTTGGGTAATGAAATATATAGGGACACTTAATTAAGAGACTCCACAGCCCTCTGATGGGGACTAAAACAGTTTTAAGGGGGGGGGGGGGGGTTGGAACAGAAAAAACAAAAAGTCCTGTTTTAAAAATTGACAAGGTGGGTTTGTCCCTAGGATAGCATGCTGACAGGTTAATATTGGGTAAGGGATAAATATGCAGGTAGGCCAAGAATAAAACATGGACAGCTTATATCAACATGCATAGGGAGAAAAGGGAACGTTAGTTAAACACACAGCATATCTGGGAAATAAAATAAATAGTTAGTTGCCCACATTATTAAAGACAGATTGTGAGGTTAAAATGAGGAAACTTACCTTAATATACTCCTCCTGCAGAACTTTGATGATGGCAGCACACGTGTCCGGTATGATGACCCCAAGCGCCTGCGGAGAGATGCCTGTCGAGAACTTGAGGTCCTGCAGGCTCCTCCCAGTCGCCAGGTACCGCAACGTGGCAATAAGCCTCTGCTCGGCCGTGATGGCTTGGCGCATCACAGTGTCCTGCCTCGTGATATAGGGGGACAGAAGATCCAGCAGACGGTTGAATACGGGGTCCGTCATGCTGAGACAGTTACTATTGTCATTAGGATTATTCTCCTGGAGTTCCCTAAGCAGAGGCATATGTGAGAACTGGTCACGCTGGCGCAACCAATTCTTGGTCCAGAAACGCCTCCGCCCCCTGTTTCTGGCCAAAGTACTGGAATGATGAACATATCCAGCAGCCATCCCATAAACAGCACCAACTCGCGAAAATTGATGCTGCTGCTCCGTCATGGCTTCAAACCGGCCGGCTGGTCAGTCAAGAACACACTCCAACAGAAAGCACTCGCAAATCCAGCACTACCTGCGAAGAACGCGTGACAAACAAATACGAGCGTACAGGACGCAACTGCAAAAGCAGAAACAACCTGCAAGCCTATAGCCGAATGACAACTACGATCCCGCAAGCACACGCACTGAACCCGTGAATACAAGCTGTCAAAGCGTGGAGACCGAAAAGCGCGAATCAGCTCTAACCAAACCTTCACTAACACGAGCAAACCCGTAACTAGCAAAAGAGGAACAGAGGGCGGCGCCATTGACTTTGGTCTTCCCCTTTATAGTGACGTCGTACGTGGTTTACGTGCACGCGTTCCGGTACAACGGGAATTTGGTCCTTTGGTGTGTACAAGCCAGCGGACCAAAAGACAAATCAGCCTTGTTCGCCGGAAACTGATCGTCAGACAGTTTACAGCGGACAGATCCGGTCGTGAGTACAAGGCCTTACAGAGACAAGACAAAACAGACACATTCAGGGATATAAAAATTAATCTGCCAGATATGATAGCAAAATGACTTTTCCTTATACTTTCAGTGATAAAGAAAAAAAGTAACAATAGAGAGGATAAATCTCCCTAATTGGGACTAGGGATGAGCCGAACACCCTGCCCTGCCCCAGGGGACATGTATCAATGCAAATATATTTTTTTTAAAAAGGCCATTTTTTCGGGAGCAGTGATTTTAATAATGCTTAAAGTGAAACAATTAAAGTGAAATATTCCTTTACATTTCGTACCTGGGGGATGTGTATAGTATGCCTGTAAATTAACGCATGTTTCCTGTGTTTAGAACTTTCCCTGCACAAAATGTAATTTCTAAAGGAAAAAAAGTCATTTAAAACTACTTGCGGCTATTAATGAATTGTCAGTTTATGGGGAACCCCGCACCATTTGAAAAAAAAATGGCGTGGGGTTCCCCACAAAAATCAATGTCAGACCCTTCAGTTCTGGTATGGATTTTAAGGGGAACCTCACACCAAAATAAAAAAAAATGGTGTAGGGTTCCCCCAAAAATCCACAACAGACACTTATCCGAGCACGCAACCTGGCAGGCCGCAGGAAAAGAGGGGGGACGAGAGAGCGCCCCCTCTCCCTCCTGAACCGTACCAGGCCACATGATGGGGACAAGGGCCTCATCCCCACAACCCTTGCCCCGGTGACGTCACAGGCCAGGGTCACCCGTCCACATGGGGGATTACCCAATGACATGGACGGGTGACCCCGCCCCCTCTTATGTGTCATGGGGGTTTGTACCTTGCTGGAGAGTGGACACTGCAGCATCACAGGAGAATGGATCATCGTTGGACATCGAGAGACGGGATTACATCGCTGGATTTTATTTTTTATTTTTTTATTTTTAAATAAAGGACTTTTCCAGCTGTGTCTGTGTGTTTTTAAAAATATGTTACACTTTTTTTGTGAAATGGTAGGGGTACAATGTATCCCGTTACCAATTCACGTAGGGGGGGTGGGATCTGGAGTTCCCCTTTGTTAAAGGGGGCTTCCAGATTTCGATAAGCCCCCGCCCGCAGACCCCTACAACCACTGGCAAGGGTTGTGGGGATGAGGCCCTTGTCCCCATCAAAATGAGGACATCCTCCCCATGTTGAGGGCATGTGGCCTGGTACGATTCAGGAGGGGGGCGCTCTCTTGTCCCCCTCTTTTCCTGTGGCCTTCCAGGTTGCGTGCTCGTATAAGGGTCTGGTATGGATTTTTGGGGGAACCCCACACCATTTTTTTTTATTTTGATGTGGGGTTCTCCTTAAAATCCATACCAGACCTGAAGGGCCTGATTGATATGGAATTTGGGGGGACCCCCACGCTTTTTTTTTGGTCCGGGTTTTTTACAATGACTTGTCTCTGGGACCGACAATTCATTAATAGCCGCTAGTAGTTTTAACCACTTGAGAACCGGGCCTATTTTGGCACTTGTCTCCTTCATGTACAAATTACAATTTTTTTGCTAGAAAATTAATCAGATCCCCCAAACATTATATATTTTTTTTAGCAGACACCCTAGGGAATAAAATGGCGGTCATTGCAACTTTATTTATCGCACGGTATTCACGCAATAATTTTTTAAACGCCTTTTTTTCATGAATTAAAAAATAACAAAAGAGTAAAGTTAGCCCAATTTTTTTGTATAATGTGAAAGATGATGTTACGCCGGTAAATAGATACCTAACATGTCACGCTTTAAAATTGCACACACTCATGGAATGGCGCCAAACTTCAGTACTTAAAAATCTCCATAGGCGACGATTTAATTTTTTTTACAGGTTACTATTTTCGAGTTACAGAGGATGTCTAATGCTAGAATTGTTGCACACGCTCTAACGCACGCAACGATACCTCACATGTGAGGTTTGAACGGCGTTTACATGGGCAGGACTTGCATGCGTGTTCGCTACCGGGGACAGGGGCGTTTTAAGCACTTAAGGACCGCCGGCAGAATGGCCCGGCTGGGGACAAGCATGTACCTGTACGTCCTCTTTAAGTGCCCAGCCGTGCCGCGACCCGGTCCGAAGCTAGTGGTTAACTCCCAAACTGCAATTGTCATATTCACAGTAAACAATGCATTAAAAATGCATTTTTTGCTGTGAAAATGACAATGGTCCCAAAAATGTGTCAAAATTGTCCGATGTGTCTGCCATAATGTTGCAGTCATGAAAAAAATCGCTGATCGCCGATTAGTAGTAACATTTTTTTTTTATAAAAATGCAATAAAACTATCCCCTATTTTGTAAACGCTATAAATTTTGCGCAAACCAATCGATAAACGCTTATTGCGATTTTTGTTACCGAATATAGGTAGAAGAATACGTATCGGCCGAGGAAAACATTATTTTTTATACATTTTTGGGGGATATTTATTATAGTAAAAAAGTAAAAAATATTGTTGTTTTTTTTTCAAAATTGTCGCCCTATTTTTGTTTATAGCGCAAAAAATAAAGGGCAGTTTTTATTTTTTTTTCTTTGCATTTATACATGTCCCCTGGGGCAGGAACCAGGTCCCCAAACACTTTGTATGACAATAACTTGCATATTAACCTTTAAAATTAACACTTTTGATTTCTTCCATAGACTTTTAATAGTGTTCTGCGGCTTTTCGAATTTGCCACGAACACCCAAATTGATCGCTGTTGGCCGAACGGGCGAACAGCCAATGTTTGACTCGAACATAAAGCTCATCCCTAATTGAGACACATACAACAATAAATCGACAGGGGTTCTACTCCCTCTCCACTGTATCGATCCCACTGGATATCACGTTATGAGATAAAATACAGAATGGTTTCATGAGATAAATAACGTACATTTAAGTGAGATACCACATGTGGTAATTTAAAAGCTTTTTTAGGAACATTGAAAACAAAAATTAAAAAAACGGAAGAGGCATTTTACTTGAGATCTTAATGTGGTAGATACCACTTTGTGAATAGATCCCATTGATGTTTGTTTTCATTTTAGATTGCTGTACTCACTGGCTCTAAGACCCCTTTCACACTGAGGGCGTATTGCAGGCGCTATAGTGTTAAAAATAGCACCTGCAATCCGCCCTTAAAAACCGCTCTATTGTCTCCAGTGTGAAAGCCTTTCACACTGGAAAAAAAGTAAAAACAAGTCCTGCTAGCCGCATCTTTGCAGCGGTGAAGGAGCGGTGTGTATACGGCTCCTCCATAGCTGCTGCCCATTGAAATCAATGGGACAGCGCAGCGCATTGCGGGTAGTTTTAACCCTTTCTCGGCTGCTAGCGGGGGTTAAATGCATCCCAATAGCGGCTGAAATGCGCCGCAAATCCGCCATCGGCGGTAAAAATAGCGCCGTTTTACCGCTGACGCTATGGGCAGCTCAGTGTGAAAGGGGTCTAAATGCTGTGCCCTTGCTGGGCTGTGAACTCTTTAAATATGAAAATAATGACTTTGTGACAGAAACCAATTTTGCATATTAACTTTCAACTATAAGTTGTGAATATGCACCTACCATGTTGTGAAAATATAAGGCCATTTTCTTCGTAGCTAGTGTCTAACAGAATAAGAGGTAATTGATTTTAAAATGGCTGCATCCACAACAAATTTATCAGTATCCCAACAAATAAAGTCACAGCCCTCCTAGTGCATCTTGGGCAATTGATTTACTCTATTTTCGGGCTCTTCATGAGATTATGCATGTTTATATTCAGAAATTAGCTTCCATTTTAATAGAGATCCAGCTCAATTGTTCTTTTCTGATGCCCACTATAAGCAGAAAGGAAATTACCAAGCAAAAGAACAACATTAAAATACCCAAATCTTAGGCCTCGTACACACGGTCGATCCATCCGATGAGAATGGTCCGACGGACCGTTTTCATCAGTTCACCGCTGAAGCGGCCTGATGGTCTGATGTGCGTACACACCATCAGTTCAAAATCCGATCGGGTCAGAACGCGGTGACGTAAAACACACGACGTGCTGAAAAAAACGAAGTTCAATGCTTCCAAGCATGCGTCGACTTGATTCTGAGCATGCGTGGGTTTTGAACCGATGCTTTTGTGTACTAACCATCAGTTTGAACCTATCGGTCAGCGGTCCATCGGTTCGATTTTAAAGCAAGTTCTCTAATTTTTGTCCGAAGGACAAAAGACCGATGGGGCGTACACACGGACGGTTTGGACTGATGAAACTGAAATTCAGTCCGTTTTTATCGGTTTGGACCAATGGTGTGTACGCGGCCTTAAAGGCAACCTGTTTTACAGTTGTTTTTTTTTTACTGCAGTCTACACTCAAATTCAATAATATAAACCATCAAACTAAGCATGGCAGCTAATACTTCTATTACAAATTAAAGCTCAAAAAATGTTTAGTCGGGGGAGCATGCGCAGAGCCTGACAAGATGGTCATGCTCTGTTAGAGCTCTGCTCCGTGAGGGGCCAGAAGCTGCCGCACACAGACAGCCCGCCGACTTAAAACAACACAGCTTCTCCCACTAAGCTCCCACAGAGCCTGGAGTTACATACAGGCACAAAATGGTGCTGGAAAGTGCCCGCAAAAAGGTAAAAAATACTTCCAGCAGAGGAACATAGTTTCGGGCCGCAGCTAAAATAGCGCCGGTCTCCTCAGTCACCTGCACCTCAGGGCGCTCTCCTAAGCCAAAGCTATCACAGCCTACAGTATTTCCCCAGGAGATACAGACACAGAATTATTTCAATCACAAAAATGTCCACAAGAATCCTCTGCTTCCCCAGGCCTCTTAAACCATTTTGAGAGAATTCTACATAGAGCTTTAAAACAAACATCAGAAAAAATAACTAGCAACCTCAATAAAGAAATTAGGGAGCTGGGTAACTGTACTGCAGCACTGGAATTTAGAGTAGATGAGATTGAAAATTCTGCTCAAGATTACATGACTGAAATGGAACACCTCAAAGAGGAGAATATAACACTGCAGATGAGATTGGAAGACTATGAGAACGGAGCCAGGTGATCTAATCTGCATATCAGAGGCTTACCTGAAACGGTTATAGATTTGCAATCTACGATAAGAGCTGCAGCCGGGTATACTACTTGAACTTCTGGAAATAGACAGAGTCCACTGGGCCCTTATGCCCAAAAAAAGGTATGGCCCTCCGCGTGATATGATTGCAAAATTATATTACTATCGAACGAAAGATCACATTCTGAATGCGGTCAGAGAGAAAAATGCTTTAATCTTTCAGGGTCACAATTACCAACTCTTTGCTGACCTCTCCTAGGTAACAATATTCAAAAGGCGGGCCATGAAACCTCAGCTCACGGAGCTGCAACACCAAAACATTGCATACCAGTGGGGTTTCCCATTCTCAATCCGCTTCACCCACCAGGGCTCCAAATAAACTTGCAGGTCACCGGCAGAAATTCAGTAGGCCCTCCAAGACCTACACTTAATAGACGGCTCACCTACCGCTCCAACCTCGCGCAGAAGATCAGCTTCTACTTTCTCTCAAGGCAACCCACCCCAGTCACAGGGGAAGAATGGAAACCGTCATTTCCATAACAGAGGTCGCTTTGCCTCCCCGCCTCTGGACCAAGAAGATTCTATGGACTGACAAGATATCTTCAAAGTTCATTCATCTAAGCTTTTAGTATGAAAGTAACTTTTGCAAGATCTATGCCTTGCTTGACTCTCTGTTTCTCTTTCTTCTACAAGTAGTTTATATCCCCTTTTGTATTCCCATTTTTGCTGAATGCTAATTTAGATTAAGACATATACATATACATAAATTTCGTACCTGGGGGGTGTGTATAGTATGCCTGTAAACTAGCCTGCACAAAATAAAATTTCTAAAGGAGAAAAAGTAATTTAAAACTACTCATGGCTATAATGAATTGTTGGGTCCCAGCAATACAGATAAAAATCATTGAAAAAATTACATGGGTTCCCCCCCAGTCCATTGCCAGGCCCTTTGGGTCTGGTATGAATATTAACCACTTAAGACCCGCGCTGTAGACGAAAGACGTCCACAGCGCGGCTCTCAATTGGCGGGTGGACGTCCCTGGACGTCCTATTATTTGCATTCCCTGCGCGCGCCGCTGGGGGGCGCGCAGCGGGGAAAAACTGTGCCCGGCGCATCGCTGAGATGCCGATGCGCATGCCTGGCAGCCACGATGTCCGCCAGGTGCCCGCGATCGGCAGTGACAGCAGGGACGTGGAGCTCTGTGTGTAAACACAGATCTCCACGTCCTGTCAGGGAGAGGAGACCGATGCTGTGTCTCTTGTACATAGGGACACAGCATTGGTCACCTCCTCCAGTCAGTCCCCTCCACACACAGTAGGAATCACACCCAGGGAATACATTTAACCCCTTCCTCACCCCCTAGTGTTAACCCCTTCCCTGCCAGTCACATTTATACAGTAATCGGTGCATTTTTATAGCACTGATCGCTGTATAAATGTGAATGGTCCCAAAATAGTGTCAAAAGTGTCCGATATGTCCGCCGCAATATCGCAGGCCTGACAAAAAAATCGCAAATCGCCGCCAATACTAGTAAAAAATAAAAAATAAATCATAAATCTATCCCCTATTATATTATATTATAACTATAACTTTAACATTATATTATAACGTTTGTGCAAACCAATTAATATACGCTTATTGCGATTTTTTTTAACAAAAATATGTAAAAGAATACGTATCGGCGTAAACTGAGAAAAACATTTAAAAAAAAAAATTGGGATATTATTATAACAAAAAGTATAACATATTGTGTTTTTTTTTTTCATTTTTTTTGGTCTTTTTTTGTTTATAGCGCAAAAAATAAAAATCGCAGAGATGATCAAATACCACCAAAAGAAAGCTCTATTTGCGGGGAAAAAATTATACAAATATAATTTGGGTACAATGTTGTATGACCGCACAATTATCATTCAAAATGCGTCAGCGCTGAAAGCTGAAAATTGGTCTGGGCAGGAGGGGGTTTAAGTGCCCAGTAATAAAGTGGTTAAGAGGAACCCCGAACCAATTTTTTTTTTTAAATGTCTGGGGGTTCCCCCTCAAATTCCATACCAGGCCCTTCAGGTCTGGTATGGATATTAAAAAAGAGGGGTGTACTGCGCTAATTCGATAAATAGTAAAGCGGCAACTAAAATGTTATACAACACTAATTATAATGGTCAAAGGAAGAGCTGCGCTGTTGTAAGCTAAAATGTGACACTAGTGATAATGAAGTGCTAGATAAATATCAATTACAATTATGAAACACTGACCGAGTGAAAAAAAAATGATATCTGTAAATAGGTCTGTGAGACCTCAATAGGATAACAAGAAGGGGTTAATTCCTAAATTAGGTAGAAACCTGAGAATTATCAAGTGAATAAATATCAGTCCGTGTTAACAAAACAAAAACAAAAAAAACCTTAGGAATACCATTAACAAAGTGTCAAAGGTAAAAAACTTGAATATAATGAAAATTGATGCAGAGTGTCCATATAAACTTAAATATCCCCAGTGTTCAACGAATCCAATAGATCAGGAAAAAGTGCTGACAGGATAGTGCCTCCACCAAACAATAACACTGTCGCTTACCAGATGGACGTGATCTCGAATTATAGGAGATCAATATGCGCATATGGTTGATATCCCAGCCTGGGGTCTCTATTGGTAGCAAAAATCCCTCAGTGTGGTTCAATATTGCATAGAAGATGTCTCAAACAACGTAGCAATCCAGGATGCACCACATAAAAAAAGGAAGGGACTAGCATATCGTAAAACCCTTAAAAATGTAATAAGTAACATAAAAATGCACACTTACGTCGAAGAAGTGTGATAAGGCATATAAAATACAATCGAGCCAGCCGGGCACTTCAATTCAGCATCCCGTATCTTCCGGGTCTGGCGCACAACGCGGTGACGTCAGAACATTGTTCCTCCCAACGTTTCTTCACTAGAGGGACGTGATCACTAGTATGGATATTAAGGGGAACCCTGCGCCAAATAAAAAAAAATATAGCATGGGGTCCCCCTCAAAATCCATACCAGATAGTATGCCTGTAAAGTAGCACTTGTTTCCCGTGTTTAGTCCCTGCACAAAATGACATTTCTAAAGGAAAAAAGTAATTTAAAACTAGTCACAGCTATAATGAATTGTTGGGTCCCGGCAATACAGATAAAAGTCATTGAAAAAAATGGCATGGTTCCCTCCCAGTCCATTGCCAGGCCCTTTGGGTCTGGTATGAATATTAAGGGGAACCCCAAACCAAATTTGGAAACAAAGGGGACCCCCAGATCCCGGCCCCCCCTATGGGATTGGTAATGGGGTGCATTGTACCCCTACCATTTCACAAAAAAAGTATCAAAATTGTTAAAAACCACATTACACAGCTTGGGACAAGTCTTTTATTAAACAGAAAAAAAATTCCAGCGATGGAAATCCACTCATGATCTCCAGAGATGTAAATCCATTCTCAATCTCCAGCGAGCATATGAAGAAGAAGAAAAAAAAAGCCGACTCGATCCTGCCTCCATGGGAGGCACCCACAGAATGACGGTCTCTCACCCTGACAGCTCTTATATAGCTGAGGGCAGGGCCACCCGTCACATGCGTGGGTGACCACGCCCCCTCTGACGCCATGGGGAAACACCGGGGTTACCCAGTGCAAGTACGGGTGACCCAGCCCCCTTTGATGCAACGCGGGTTTCCCGTTGTGTCAGAGTGAGGCGGGGTCATCCGTACATGTCACTGGGTACCCCCGGCGTTTCCCCATTGCGTCAGAGGGGGTGGGGTCACCCACACATGTTATGGGTGGCCCCGCCCTCAGCTATATACAAGCTGTCAGGGTGAGAGAGTGTCATTCTGCAGGTGCCTCTCATAGAGGCAGGATAGAGTTGGCTTTTTTTTCTTCTTCTTCTTCACATCCACACTGGAGATCGAGAATGGATTTACATCGCTGGAGATCGAGAATGGATTTACATCGCTGGAATTTTTTCTTTTTTTTCTTTTTAATAAAGGCCTTGTCCCAAGCTGTGTACTGTGATTTTTACAATTTTTTACACTTTTTTGGCGAAATGGTAGGGGTACAATGTACCCCATTACCAATTTACATAAGGGGGAGGGATCTGGGGTCCCTTTTGTTAAGGAGGGCTTCCAGATTCCGATAAGCCAAGGGCCATCCTCCACATGTTGAGGGCATGTGGGCTGGTACGGTTCATGAGGGGGGGTGCTCTCTTGCCCCCCCTTTTCCTGCGGCTTGCCATGTTGCATGCTCGTATAAGGGGTGAACATGTGATACTTTACTGGCATACTATAGACACCCCCCATGTACGAAATTTAACCACTTGAGATCCGCGCTATAGACGAAATACGTCCGCAGCGCGGCTCTCAAGTGCCAAGTGGCCGTTTAAAAACGGCCTTTATGTGCATTACCCGCGCGCGCCACTGGGTGGCGCGCGGCGGGTAAAAACTGTCCCGACGCATCGCCGAAGACCCGATGCATGTACCTGGCGGCCGCGATGTCCGCCGGGTACACGCGATCGTCGGTGACACGGTAGGTGACAGCAGGAACGTGGAGCTCTGTGTGTAAACACAGAGCTCCACGTGCTGTGAGAGGAGAGGAGACCGATCTGTGTCTCTTGTACATAGGGACACAGCATCGGTCCCCTCCCCCAGTCACCCCCCACACAGTTATAACACACCCAGGCTACACAGTTAACCCCTTCCTCACCCCCTAGTGTTAACCCCTTCACTGCCAGTCACATTTATACAGTAATTAGTGCATTTTTATATCACTGATCGCCGTATAAATGTGAATGGCGCCAAATTTGTGTCAAAAGTGTCCGATACGTCCGCCGCAATATCCCAGTCCCAATAAAAATCGCAGATCGCCGCCATTACTAGTAAAAAAAAAAAATAATAAAAAAAATTATAATTCTGTTCCCCATTTTGTAGGCGCTATAACTTTTGCGCAAACCAGTCGCTTATTGCGATTTTTTTTTTTTTTACAAAAATACGTCGAAAAATACGTATCGGCCTTAACTGAGAAAAAAAATAGTTTTTTTAAAAAAAATTGGGATATTTATTATAGCAACAAGTAAAAAAAATATATATTTTTTTTAAATTGTTGCTCTTTTTTTGTTTATAGCGCAAAAAATAAAAACCGCAGAGGTGATCAAATACCACCAAAAGAAAGCTCTATTTGTGGGGAAAAAAGGACGCCAATTTTGTTTGGGAGCCACGTCGCACGACCGCGCAATTGTCAGTTAAAGCGACGCAGTGCCGGACGCTGAGATTTCGCCTGGGAACGAAGGGGGTTTATGTGCCCAGTAAGCAAGTGGTTAAAGTAATATTTATTTTTTATTGTTTCACTTTAAGCATTATTAACTACTTGCCGACCAGCACACGACTATATACGTCGACAGCATGGCACGGACAGGCAGAAGGATGTATATATATATACGTCCCCTTTAAGACATTGAGTCCGTGGGCATACCCGCGATCATCTCACGGTGAGGAAGAACGGAGAGATGCTGATGTAAACAAGCATCTCCCCGCTCTGCCTAGTGACAATGAGAGTGATCACAGCTTCCTGTAATCGGAAGCGGTGATCACTGTCTTGTCACACGTAGCCCATCCCCCCTACAGTAAGAATCACTTTTGAGGGTATACTTAACCCCTACAGCTCCACCTAGTGGTTAACCTCTTCACTGCCAGTGTAATTTTCACAGTAATCAGTGCATTTTTATAGCACTAATTGCACTAATTTTTGGTCCCAAAAAATGTGTCAAAAGTGTCCCACGAATCTGCCATAATGTTGCAGTCACAATAAAAATCACTGATCGCCGCCATTACTAGTAAAAAAAAATGTACGCTCTATTTTTGTTTATAGTGCAAAAAATAAAAACCACAGAGGTGAATAAATACCACCAAAAGAAAGCTCTCTTTGTGGGAAAAAAAGGACGTCAATTTTGTTTGGGAGCCACATTGCACGACCGTGCAACTGTCAGTTAAAGTGACGCAGTGCCGAATCGCAAAAAGTGACCCGTCATTGACCAGCAAAATGGTCCAGAACTTAAGTGGTTAAAATCACTGCTTTCGTAAAAAATGCAATTTTTAGAAAATTTCTTTGCATTGATACATGTCCCCTGGGGCAGGACCCAGGTCCCCAAACACTTTTTATGACAATAAAAAGTTGCATATTAACCTTTAAAATTAACACTTTCTCCCATAGACTTTTAAAGGGCGTTCTGCGGCTTTCAAATTTGCCACGAACACCCCAAATTGTTCGCTATTCGAACATGAACTTATGTTCGACTCGAACATCGGGCTCATCCCTATACACCAGTTACAATGTTCCACAAAGTAATGGGCAATTATACCTCTATATGCAAATTTTTACCCTTTCTAACTCATATTTTTCTTTTTTTCCCCTCCTCTCATTCCCTCCATATATCATCCTTCCAGGGCCGGACTGGCCTACCGGGATACCGGGAAAATTCCCGGTAGGCCGCCGGCTGTCAATCAGATATTAATCAGCTCAGCTGCCTGTGGGCCACGGCGGCGGCCGCCATCGCGGCCGCGGCCGCACTTTTAAATTATGCGCCTGCCCTCTCCAGTGTCATGTTAAAGTCTCACTCGCATAATGTATGTTAATAAAAGCAGCGGCGGCCGGCCGCCGGCGGTTTGCGGCCGCCATGCTCGCCGCTGCACTTTCCTTCCCGCGCTGTGCCTGTGTGGACTGGGGCGATCGTGTCACGTCACGTGTCTGAGGGAGGGGAGGAGCCGAGCGGGAGAAGAACCGAACGTCAGACCCTGTTCCATCTTCCCGTGCGGCGCCAGCACCGCCCAGTGCAGAGTCACGTGTCTTCAGCCGCAGCCAGAGGAGAAGAAGTGAACGCCCGGCCCGGCCATCCTTGGAGCACAAGGTGAGGAACAAATCCTGTATACTGTGTGTATCACTCGACTCTCTCTCACCATGTAACGGTGCACCCCCCGCCCCCCCCCCTCCTCTCTCTTTGCTGCCCCTGGAAAATGTAAACAGTCTGTGTAATAATCTCAGAGAGAGGGGAGGGGGGGGGTTGACCATGGAATGGTGAGAGAGAGAGAGAGTCCAGTCCCCAGTGTCACCCAGTCCCCTAGTCCCCAGTGTCACCCAGTCCCCTAGTCCCCAGTGTCACCCAGTCCCCAGTGTCACCTAGTCCCCAGTGTCACCCAGTCCCCTAGTCCCCAGTGTCACCCAGTCCCCAGTGTCACCCAGTCCCCAGTGTCACCCAGTCCCCAGTGTCACCTAGTCCCCAGTGTCACCCAGTCCCCTAGTCCCCAGTGTCACCCAGTCCCCAGTGTCACCTAGTCCCCAGTGTCACCCAGTCCCCTAGTCCCCAGTGTCACCCAGTCCCCTAGTCCCCAGTGTCACCCAGTCCCCAGTGTCACCCAGTCCCCAGTGTCACCCAGTCCCCTAGTCCCCAGTGTCACCCAGTCCCCTAGTCCCCAGTGTCACCCAGTCCCCAGTGTCACCCAGTCCCCAGTGTCACCTAGTCCCCAGTGTCACCCAGTCCCCTAGTCCCCAGTGTCACCCAGTCCCCTAGTCCCTAGTGTCACCTAGTCCCCTGTGTCACCCAGCCCCAGTGTCACCCAGTCCCCTAGTCCCCAGTGTCACCCAGTCCCCAGTGTCACCCAGTCCCCAGTGTCACCCAGTCCCCAGTGTCACCTAGTCCCCAGTGTCACCCAGTCCCCTAGTCCCCAGTGTCACCCAGTCCCCAGTGTCACCCAGTCCCCAGTGTCACCTAGTCCCCAGTGTCACCTAGTCCCCAGTGTCACCCAGTCCCCTAGTCCCTAGTGTCACCTAGTCCCCTGTGTCACCCAGCCCCTGTGTCACCCAGTCCCCTGTGTCACCCAGTCCTGTGTCACCCAGCCCCCTGTGTCACCCAGTCCCCTGTATCACCCAGTCCTGTGTCACCCAGCCCCCTGTGTCACCCAGTCCCCTGTGTCACCCAGTCCCCTGTGTCACCCAGTCCTGTGTCACCTAGTCTCCCGTGTCACCCAGTCCCGTGTCACCCAGTCCCGTGTCACCCAGTCCCCTGTGTCACCCAGTCCCCAGTGTCACCTAGTCCCCAGTGTCACCCAGTCCCCTAGTCCCCAGTGTCACCCAGTCCCCTAGTCCCTAGTGTCACCTAGTCCCCTGTGTCACCTAGTCCCCTGTGTCACCCAGCCCCTGTGTCACCCAGTCCCCTGTGTCACCCAGTCCTGTGTCACCCAGCCCCCTGTGTCACCCAGTCCCCTGTATCACCCAGTCCTGTGTCACCCAGCCCCCTGTGTCACCCAGTCCCCTGTGTCACCCAGTCCTGTGTCACCCAGTCCTGTGTCACCTAGTCTCCCGTGTCACCCAGTCCCGTGTCACCCAGTCCCCTGTGTCACCCAGTCCTGTGTCACCCAGTCCCCTGTGTCACCCAGTCCCCTGTGTCACCCAGTCCTGTGTCACCCAGTCCTGTGTCACCCAGTCCTGTGTCACCCAGTCCCCAGTGTCACCCAGTCCCCAGTGTCACCTAGTCCCCAGTGTCACCCAGTCCCCTAGTCCCCAGTGTCACCCAGTCCCCTAGTCCCTAGTGTCACCTAGTCCCCTGTGTCACCCAGCCCCTGTGTCACCCAGTCCCCTGTGTCACCCAGTCCTGTGTCACCCAGCCCCCTGTGTCACCCAGTCCCCTGTATCACCCAGTCCTGTGTCACCCAGCCCCCTGTGTCACCCAGTCCCCTGTGTCACCCAGTCCCCTGTGTCACCCAGTCCTGTGTCACCCAGTCTCCCGTGTCACCCAGTCCCGTGTCACCCAGTCCCCTGTGTCACCCAGTCCCCTGGGTCACCCAGTCCTGTGTCACCCAGTCCCCTGTGTCACCCAGTCCCCTGTGTCACCCAGTCCCCTGTGTCACCCAGTCCTGTGTCACCCAGTCCCCTGTGTCACCCAGTCCCCTGTGTCACCCAGTCCCCTGTGTCACCCAGTCCTGTGTCACCCAGTCCCCTGTGTCACCCAGTCTCCTGTGTCACCCAGTCCTGTGTCACCCAGTCCCCTGTGTCACCCAGTCCCCTGTGTCACCCAGTCCTGTGTCACCCAGTCCCCTGTGTCACCCAGTCCTGTGTCACCCAGTCCTGTGTCACCCAGTCCTGTGTCACCCAGCCCCTGTGTCACCCAGTCCCCTGTGTCACCCAGTCCCCTGCTGTCACCCAGTCCCCTGCTGTCACCCAGTCCCCTGTGTCACCCAGTCCCCTGTGTCACCCAGTCCCCTGTGTCACCCAGTCCCCTGTGTCACCCAGTCCTGTGTCACCTTGTCTCCCGTGTCACCCAGTCCCGTGTCACCCAGTCCCGTGTCACCCAGTCCCCTGTGTCACCCAGTTCCCTGTGTCACCCAGTCCCCTGGGTCACCCAGTCCTGTGTCACCCAGTCCTGTGTCACCCAGTCCCCTGTGTCACCCAGTCCCCTGTGTCACCCAGTCCCCTGTGTCACCCAGCCCCCTGTGTCACCCAGTCCCCTGCTGTCACCCAGTCCCCTGCTGTCACCCAGTCCCCTATCTCACCCAGTCCCCTGCTGTCACCCAGTCCCCTATCTCACCCAGTCCCCTGTGTCACCCAGTCCCCTATCTCACCCAGTCCCCTGTGTCACCCAGTCCCCTGTGTCACCCAGTCCCCTATCTCACCCAGTCCCCTGTGTCACCCAGTCCTGTGTCACCCAGTCCCCTGTGTCACCCAGTCCTGTGTCACCCAGTCCCCTGTGTCACCCAGTCCCCTGTGTCACCCAGTCCTGTGTCACCCAGTCCCGTGTCACCCAGTCCCCTGTGTCACCCAGCCCCTGTGTCACCCAGTCCCCTGCTGTCACCCAGCCCTGTGTCACCCAGCCCCCTGTGTCACCCAGTCCCCTGCTGTCACCCAGTCCCCTGCTGTCACCCAGTCCCCTATCTCACCCAGTCCCCTGCTGTCACCCAGTCCCCTATCTCACCCAGTCCCCTGTGTCACCCAGTCCCCTGTGTCACCCAGTCCCCTGTGTCACCCAGTCCCCTATCTCACCCAGTCCCCTGTGTCACCCAGTCCCTTGTGTCACCCAGTCCCCTATCTCACCCAGTCCCCTGTGTCACCCAGTCCCCTATCTCACCCAGTCCCCTGTGTCACCCAGTCCCCTATCTGACCCAGTCCCCTGTGTCACCCAGTCCCCTGTGTCACCCAGTCCCCTATCTCACCCAGTCCCCTGTGTCACCCAGTCCCCTATCTCACCCAGTCCCCTGTGTCACCCAGTCCCCTACCACCCAGCCCTCTGTCACCCAGTCCTCTGTGTCACCCAGTCCCCTGTGTCACCCAGGCCTCTGTCACCCAGTCCCCTCTGTCACCCAGTCCCCTGTGTCACCCAGTCCCCTGCTGTCACCCAGCCCTCTGTAACCCAGTCCCCTGTCACCCAGCCCTCTGTCACCCAGCCCTCTGTCACTCAGCCCTCTGTCACTCAGCCCTGTCACCCAGTCCCCTACTGTCACCCAGCCCTCTGTCACCCAGTCCCCTACTGTCACCCAGCCCTCTGTCACCCAGTCCCCTGCTGTCGCCAAGTTCTCTGTCGCCAAGTCCTCTGTCACCCAATCCCCTGCTGTCACCAAGTCCTCTGTCACCCAGTCGCCAAGTCCTCTGTCACCCAGTCCCCTGCTGTCGCCAAGTCCTCTGTCATCCAGTCCCCTGCTGTCGCCAATTCCTCTGTCGCCCAGTCCTCTGTCGCCCAGTCCTCTGTCACCCAGTCCTCTGTCACCCAGTCCCCTGCTGTCGCCCAGCCCTCTGTCACTCAGCCCTCTGTCACTCAGCCCTCTGTCACCCAGTCCCCTGCTGTCACCCAGTCCCCTGTCACCCAGCCCTCTGTCACCCAGTCCTCTGTCACCCAGTCCCCTGCTGTCGCCAAGTTCTCTGTCACCAAGTCCTCTGTCACCCAATCCCCTGCTATCGCCAAGTCCTCTGTCACCCAGTCGCCAAGTCCTCTGTCACCCAGTCCCCTGCTGTCGCCAAGTCCTCTGTCATCCAGTCCCCTGCTGTCGCCAATTCCTCTGTCACTGAGTCCCCTGCTGTCGCCAAGTCCTCTGTCGCCAAGTCCTCTGTCGCCCAGTCCCCTGCTGTCGCCCAGTCCTCTGTCACCCAGTCCTCTGTCACCCAGTCCCCTGCTTTCGTGAAATGCTGAATCTGGTGACAAGTGGCAAGTGACATTTCCGAGTGTCTCCGATGCTCTCCGGTGCCCCCCACCTCTGGCCACATGCGGTATTGCATGCAATTGAAGTCAATGCGGAACAAATTATTTTTGTTTCCATTAACTTCAATGGGGAAACTCACTTTGATATGTGAGTACTTTGGATTACGAGCATTCTCCTGGAACGGATTATGCTCGTAATCTGAGGTTCCACTGTAATATATATATATATATATATATATATATATTAATCTCCCTAGCCCTATGTGCTTTCATATCTGTCTTATCTTTATATAATACGCTCTTTAAATGTTTCTTTAAAATGTATGGTTTTCTCTTTTATAAACAAGAAAATAATGACGTTATGATGTTGGGCTGGTATAATAATGCTATGGGGCTGGTATGAAAGGTTTTCCA
Source organism: Rana temporaria (assembly GCF_905171775.1). Classification (NCBI taxonomy): domain Eukaryota; kingdom Metazoa; phylum Chordata; class Amphibia; order Anura; family Ranidae; genus Rana; species Rana temporaria. Next base: position 142,626,984 of record NC_053493.1, on the reverse strand, counting down.
GGGCTGGTTTTTACTCCCAGTCCGGCCCTGCATCCTTCTCTCCACAAGTATGACCCCTTCAATATAGAAAGGGGCACACGACAAGGATGCCTGCTCTCCCTTCTTCTATTTGCCCTTCTAATTGAACCACTTTCCCAATTGATCAGAACAGACCCCACAATAACCAGAATAGAACTAGGAGGATATCAACATTCGCTTTGTCTGTTTTCAGATTATATCCTCCTGTTTCTTTCATCCCCACAAGTTTTGGGCCCTAATCTCATTCCCATTCTCAATGAGTTTGCTGCTTTCTCTGGACAATCCATTAACCCTAAAAAATCTTAGCACTAAATATATCCCTCTCTATTTTGGAACTAAATTCAGTGAAAGTGGTGTTCCATTTACATGGGCAGAAAAATCAATTCCATATTTAGGGATGCACCTTACCACCTCTATATCACATCTTTTCTCAGCTAATTACCCTCCAATAATAAAAAATATAGAAAATCTGTTAAAACTTTGGTCACATATCCCATTATCATGGTTCGGTAGAATTAACGCTATAAAATGACGATCCTGCCAAAACGGTTGTATTTGTTTAGAGTCTTACCAATCCCAATTCCTGCCTATTTCTTAAGACCAATTCAGATAAAAGCAACAACATTCATATAGTTACATAGTTAGTCAGGTTGATAAAAGACACAAGTCCATACAGTTTAACCATAATTTTTTTTTAAAAATAACATTATACAATCCCATATACCCAATTCTATACCCACAGTTGATCCAGAGGAAGGCGAAAAACCCCAGCAGAGCACAATCCAATTTGCTACAGTAGGGGAAAAAAAATCCTTCATGATCCCCCAAGAGGCAATCAGATATTCCCCAGATCAACTTTACCTATAAATGTTAGTACTCAGTTATATTATGTACATTTAGGAAAGAATCCAGGCCTTTCTTAAAGCAATCTACTGAGCTGACCAGAACCACCTCTGCAGGGAGTCTATTCCACATTTTCACAGCTCTTACTGTGAAGAAACCTTTCTGTATTTGGAGGTGAAATCTCTTTTCCTCTAGATGTAAAGAGTGCCGCCTTGTCCTTTGTGTTGACTGTAAAGTGAATACCTCAATACCAAGTTCACTATATGGACCTCCTTATATATTTGTACATGTTGATCATATCCCCCCTTAATCTCCTCTTCTCAAGACTGAATAAATTCAATTCCTCTAATCTTTCCTCATAGCTGAGCTCCTCAATACCTCTTATGAGTTTGGTTGCCTCATTTAACTCCTTGATCACCCCCATAGTATTATCCCTTTCTCTGCCAGTGAAATTTTTATAGTAATCAGTGCATTTTTGTAGCACTGATCGCTGTATAGATATGAATGGTCCCAAAATAGTGTCAAAAGTGTCCGACATATCCACCGGAATGTCACAGCCACGATAAAGATCACAGATCGCTGCCATAAATCTATCTCCTATTTTGTAGGCGCTATAACTTTTGCGCACACCAATTAATATACGCTTATTGCGATTTTTTTTTACCAAAAATATGTGGAAGAATACATATTGGCCTAAGCTGGGGATTTTGTTTTTATTTTTTGTAGAAATTTGAATATTTATTATAGCCAAAAGTAAAAAATATTATGTTTTTTCAAACTTATCGCTCTTCTTTTGTTTATGTTGCATGACCGCGCAATTGTTATTCAAAATGTTACAGTGCTGAAAGCTGAAAATTGGCCTGGGCAGGAAGGGGGTGAAAATGCCCTGTATTGAAGTGGTTAAGCTTTGACAACAAAAACCTAAAAAACTATTTCTTTTGGAGTTTCTGTGCAGAGCTGCACCACTCTCCAGTTTTTGTAAACCAACCCAAATTGATCACAGTGATGGGCCAGTAGCAAAATGCAGGAAATAGCAAGGGTAATCAGAACCTTTCTATATGTTCAATAATCAAATATTTTTTATATGTAATTCTTTTTATACACCACTGTATCAAATAATTACATTGTGCAGTGTCAGTGTATAAAAGACTATACGATCACAATATTTATTAAATTAATTATTTAAAGGTGATTGTACTGTGTGAAACTAGTACTATGGCGAACACTAAAATTGTCTTACTTCACAAATTACTTTTTTTCCAATGATCTACGTTTTCTGGCCTCTCTCCCATTTCTTCCTTAGTCTACAAATGTTCAGAGTTTTATGATTAAATACCAAGATGTAACAATTTGCCATATTCCTAATTCCATTTCATAAACTAAACAGCATCAATAGCACAGTTGCTGAATTTATGTATTTCTTCCTGTGTGGAAGATTGAGTTTTAACTTTTCAAATGCATTACACCCAGTTATTTTTCTATTATGTAGCTTCAAAGCCTTTCAAAAACACATTGCATTTCTGATTATATCTTCCCATGTGGTCAGCAAATACATCTTCTTTCTATAAATTATGGATTCTTCAATATTTCTGTCTCTTTTCTAGTCTACATAAAATCTTTTAATAACAAGGTTCTTTGTCTGCCCCTCAAATCTGCAAGCACACTAGCACCATAAATCAGTTTATATGGCATAGAAGTCTGCAGTTACCGTGCAGTATTTGTTTTCTTTGATAAAATAACCTTGTACCCAATGGCATAAAAATAAATCCAGTGGGCTCAAAATTAGGATATGTTCTTTATGTTTCAAATTCTAGTGTAAAATGTTTGTGGTTTAAATTAATTACAGCTTCTTCACATTGAGTAAAAAGCTCCTTTTTAGCATTTTTTGTTTGATATGTGTCTATTGAAGAATTATGCAACAACAAGATGATCAATAAAGGTCCAAAGTCGAACAAGTATTACAAATATCATTCAACAGTCACATAAAGATCACTAACATGATATATCTACTGAATAAACATGGTTGTTAGAAGTAAAATGTTGAAAAAGTCACAATGGACTACTATAATAATGCCACAAGGAAAGGATGATTAGAAAGAGAGGGAATAAGTAAGTGGGGGATGGGGGGTCCCGATTATGACCTTTTCTCAAATATAATATAATAAATCAAGTGTAATATATAGCAATTCACATGTATAAATATTATGCAGGTTTAGGACCCTTTTACACTGGTGTGCTTAAAAATACAGTATTAAAGGCACATCAGGGCCCTTAGAGACGAGATCTATGTAAGTGGTAGTTTGTCATTTTGCCCCTGTACAAATCATTAGTAAAACCTCATCTGGAATATGAAGTTAAGTTTTGGGCACCAGTTCACAAAAAGGATATTGAGGAACTGGAGAAAGTGCAGAGAAGGGCAACCAAACTGATAAGAGGCATGGAGGAGCTCAGCTATGAAGAAAGATTAGAGAAACTGAATATATTCTCTCTTGAGAAGAGGAGATTAAGGGGGATATGATCAACATGTAAAAATATATAAGGGGTCCATATAGTGAACTTGGTGTTGAATTATTTACTTTACGGTCAACACAGAGGACAAGGGGGCACTCTTTACACCTAGAGGAAAAGAGATTTCATCTCCAAATACGGAAAGGTTTTTTCACTATAAGAGCTGTGAAAATGTTTTATAGACTCCCTCCAGAAGTGGGCCAGTAGATTGCATTAAGAAAGGCCTGGATTCTTTCCTAAATGTACATAATATAATTGGGTACTGACATTTATAGGTAATGTTGATCCAGGGAAATTTTGATTGCCTCTCGGGGGACCAGGAAGGATTTTTTTCCCCTGCTGTAGCAAATTGGATCATGCTTTACTGGGGTTTTTCACCTTCCACTGGATCAACTGTGTGTATAGGATTGTGTATATAATATTGTAGAATATTATTTTTTATTTATTTATTTTTATGGTTGAACTAGATTTACTTGTGTCTTTTTTCAACCTGGCTAATTATGTAACTATATAACTATGTTTTGAAAATAAACCAACAGGTTCATGTTTACTGTAGCTATGATGATTATGTGCTTTGTGTTTAAAGGGGTTGTAAAGGTACAGTTTTTTTTCCTAAATAGCTTCCTTTACCTTAGTGCAGCCCTCCTTCACTTACCTCATCCTTTGATTTTTCTTTTAAATGTCCTTATTTCTTCTGAGAAATCCTCACTTCCTGTTCGCTGTTCGGCGAACAGGGAATGTTCGAGTCGAACATGAGTTCGAATCGAACTCGAAGCTCATCCCTACTCAGCAGCCATGATAAACTGTGGTGAGTTTACAGAGGGGAGGGCAGAACCAGGCAGGATCAGCCAGGTTATTTCAGTGGATAGAAAGGGCCAAATAACACAGAACAAGCACTGTGCTGTTGTTCATGCTTTACAGGAACAGGATCAATACTTTTTTTTAAGGTAACAAACACTTGAATCTGCTTTATCTTAGAAGATATTAAGGATACATGAGATAAACTGAGAAATTTTACTTTTTGATCATCTGAAATATGTTTCTGTATGCCAGGTATGTATACCCAGGCCATGAAGATGTAAAAGAGATTGGTAAAACCGAGACATGTACCGCACAGGTTGATTAGTAGAGAGCAGGATGGACTCAAGTGTATTTAACCACTTAACCCCCGGACCATATTGCTGCCCAAAGACCAGAGCACTTTTTGCGATTCGGCACTGCGTCGCTTTAACTGACAATTGCGCGGTCGTGCGACGTGGCTCCCAAACAAAATTGATTGGTTTGCGCAAAAGTTATAGCGTTTACAAAATAGGGGGTAGTTTTATGGCATTTTTATTAATATTTTTTTTTACTAGTAATGGCGGCGATCAGCGTTTTTTTTTCAGTGCTGCGACATTATGGCGGACACTTCGGACACTTTTGACACATTTTTGGGACCATTGGCATTTTTATAGCGACCCATGTTATAAAAATGCACTGATTACTGTGAAAATGACAATGGCAGTGAAGGGGTTAACCACTAGGGGGCTAAGGGGTTAAGTGTGCCCTAAGGGAGTGATTCTTACTGTAGGGGGGCGTGGCTGGACATGTGACGTCACTGATCGTCGTTCCCTATAACAGGGAACAGACGATCAGTGAAAAGCCACAGAGGAGAACATGGAAGGTGTGTTTACACTCACCTCTCCCCGTTCTTCAGCTCCTGTGACCCGATCGCGGGACACCGGCGGAGATCGGGTCCACGGGTCCCGCGGGCGCGGTCACAGAGCTTCAGACCGGGTCGCGAGCTGTAACCATTCAAACTCGCCCCATAGTTGCGGACATCGGGTCACTTTTTGAGAGACTTTGCCACTGGGTTGATCAATATTTACACAAAAATTCAGGTGGGAAAAAGAAAAAAGAAGAAAGAAAGGGAGGGAAAAAGGGGGGGGAGGGGAGAGGGGGTTTGATTTAGAAAGAAAGAAAGAAGAATGAGGTAGAAGGTCAGCCAGTTGGCTTAAAGGGATTACTTTTAGCAACACTGTTGTGATCAGTAGGAGGAAGCAATGATACGTTTAATTTAATTTATTGGTATCAAAATTATTAAAGGCATTAGAGGTTACAAGTTATATGAAAGAAATGTGTATTGGTGGTGGCCAGAAAACTTTACATGGCTACCTTCAATTGAAAAAGTACAAAAAACATGCGCAATAAATAAGGACAGGACATAGACAAACATTTAACAATTAACGTGATCCGGACACGTTTTGTTCAGACCGATCATGTATCGACACTCTGTAAAATTATATAATAAATTTGGATGCAGGAGTAAGGTAACAATTATGGTGCATACGGACAAGTATAGTCCCTAGACTATTTGCATCAAACCAATAGGGTGTCAATATAAGATGATGGGGCTGAACATGGGCTTGGAGGGGGACGGAAGAGGGGGGGATGGTTATTCCTGGATTGTTAGTAAATGGACTATATATTAGTTATAGATAGACTTAAGCGCTTATTAGTGGTTAGTCCTGAGGTTATTCAAAAATCACAGTAGGATCCTGGAGTTTTAGGAATAAACAAGTGATGCTAATCTCTGATCGTATAATGTTCAGGATGACACAGATGGCTTGCTTTATATAGGTAAGTATTTCGCTGTTGCTTTAAGGCAAGAAGTAGCTGTGCACTATATTGTAAGAGGCAATATCAGGATATACCAGCAATGAATGTAAACACATTTCTGACAGTGTTAGTTCAAGAATTAAACACTGTGCCCAATATAGGAGCCAGTATTGATTACGTTGTACAGCAGACCATCCCAAATGAGGGGAGGTCAATACTTTACCAGACCGTAGTGGGTAGAGTGTATGGAACGAATCCGTCTTGATGCTGCTGTTTGTAGTGTAGACTGCACAGCTGAGAGGGCTCGTTGCAGTTTCCCCTGTTGTGGCCGGTAGGGTACAGAAGTTTTGTTGGTCAGCTAGGACGTGTTTGTCTTCGTATCCATTGCGGTGGTATTTCCTTATTGCTGCCGGTTCTCACACTCGAGTGCTGCTTGTATTGCAGCTTGTGGCTTGTGTTGTGATCAGCGCAATCGGCGTGATCCGTCCGTGTCAAAGCGGCAAATGCCTCCGATCCTCCGTCCTCCAACTCCAAGCTTCCGGGGTCAGGCGATCACGCTACTTGGTGACGTCAACGCGTTTCGCCAGGCGCATTGGCGTAGCTTCGTCTTGGACGTGTTGGGCGTAGACTGCGGTATGATATTTTATACTGAAGGCTGTCTGGGCCCGTCACCAATTAGGAGAGAAACGAAAGTATTGTTGTCCTGTTGCGGACATAGTAGACAGTATATGTTCTTCTTCAAGGATGGTTCTAGTATATACAGAAATGTGTTTACATTTATTGCTGGTATATCCTGATATTGCCTCTTACAATATAGTGCACAGCTACTTCTTGCCTTAAAGCAACAGCGAAATACTTACCTATATAAAGCAAGCCATCCGTGTCATCCTGAACATTATACGATCAGAGATTAGCATCACTTGTTTATTCCTAAAACTCCAGGATCCTACTGTGATTTTTGAATAACCTCAGGACTAACCACTAATAAGCGCTTAAGTCTATCTATAACTAATATATAGTCCATTTACTAACAATCCAGGAATAACCATCCCCCCCTCTTCCGTCCCCCTCCAAGCCCATGTTCAGCCCCTTCATCTTATACTGACACCCTATTGGTTTGATGCAAATAGTCTAGGGACTATACTTGTCCGTATGCACCATAATTGTTACCTTACTCCTGCATCCAAATTTATTATATAATTTTACAGAGTGTCGATACATGATCGGTCTGAACAAAACATGTCCGGATCACGTTAATTGTTAAATGTTTGTCTATGTCCTGTCCTTATTTATTGCGCATGTTTTTTGTACTTTTTCAATTGAAGGTAGCCATGTAAAGTTTTCTGGCCACCACCAATACACATTTCTTTCATATAACTTGTAACCTTTAATGCCTTTAATAATTTTGATACCAATAAATTAAATTAAACGTATCATTGCTTCCTCCTACTGATCACAACAGTGTTGCTAAAAGTAATCCCTTTAAGCCAACTGGCTGACCTTCTACCTCATTCTTCTTTCTTTCTTTCTAAATCAAACCCCCTCTCCCCTCCCCCCCCTTTTTCCCTCCCTTTCTTTCTTCTTTTTTCTTTTTCCCACCTGAATTTTTGTGATAATAGTTTAGATTACAGCAACACAACCCATTTGGGTACTCGATCAATATAGGTAATACATATTATCTCCTATATATAACAGTGGATTATTTGCGTTCATCCCTTTCCCTGACCGTTCCCCCCCTTTTTTAGATCAATATTTACAGCCTCTAGTTACAAGTAGGGATAAGCCGAACACCCCCCGGTTCGGTACGCATCCGGGACATGCGAACAGACCAAAAGTTAGCGCAAACTTTCTAACCCCGTTAAAGTCTATGGGACTCAAACGTAAGAAAGCAAAAGTGCGAATTTTAAAGGCTAATACGCAAGTTATTGTCCTAAAAAGGATTTGGGGACCCGGGTCTTGCCCCAGGGTACATGTATCAATGCAAAAAACTGTTTCAAAAACTGACGTATTTTCAGGCGCAGTGATTTTAATGATGCTTAAAGTGAAAAAAAAAAGTGAAATATTCCTTTAAATATCATGCCTGGGGGGTGTCTATAGTATGCCTGTAAAATGTTACATGTTTCCCGTGTTTAGAACTGTCCCTGCACAAAATTGCATTTCTAAAGGAATAAAAGTTATTTAAAACTGCTTGCGGCTTTAATGTAATGTCTGATCCCGGCAATATGGAAGAAAATCATTGAGAAAAACGGCATGGGTACCCCCCAGCCCATTACCAGCCCCTTTGGGTCTTGTATGGATATTAAGGGGAAACCTGCACCGCAATTTAAAAAAGGAAAGACGAGGGGCCCCCAGGCCCTATATACTCTGAACAGCAGTATACAGGCAATGCAAACAAGACAGGGACTGTAGGTTTGTTCTTAAGTAGACTCTGTTTGTCATTTTGAACTGGTACATTTTTAAAGTGTAGCTCCAGACAAAAAATCTATTTTTAAGCTTTTTGAAAAACATAGGGAAGCGTTATAACCCCTGTAACATTTTTTTTGCTGTCTGTGCACCTGTTCAGAAGATTTCACCTCACTTTCTGTCCCAATGACAATTGGATTTTGTAAATGTGGGTTTTTTAGGGAAACCAAGATTTGTGATAAAGTATCAGTGGAGAGGAGACACGTTTTTACCATATTAAATTTTACAGGAGAGAATTTCCCTTCCTAGGGGTAGATTTCCTTTCACTTTCTGTTGTCCCCCTCTGTTTGTAAGTATGAGTCATTTGAAAGTCGGATGATTGAAAGTAGGGGCCTGCCCTATGTACACTGCCACAACACTGTTAGCCCTCACAGTTGCTCTTGGTGGGATCTGGAACGCCCTGCTATGAACTATTATATCAAGAATTGTAAATACATGCCATTGTTGAACAGTGGCAGACAAATTGGGCCTTTGGTGGTGGTGGTGGTGGTGGTGGCACAACACTGTAAGTCCTCACAGTTACTCTTGGTGGGTGCTGGAACGGGCCCTGCTGTGAAATATTATATCAAAAATTGTAATTACATGCCCCTGTTGAACAGTGGCGGAAAAATTGGACCTTTGGTGAACAGATGCGCACAGACAGCAAAACAAATGTTACAGGGGTGATAACCCTTCTCTATGTTTTCCAAAAAGCTTAAAAATAGATTTTTTGGCTGGAGCTACACTTTACCAGTTCAAAATTACAAACAGATTCTTCTTAACAACAAACCTACAGTCCCTGTCTTGTTTGCACCAGCTGTATACTGCTGTTCAAAGTATATAGAGCCAAAGGGGCTGGTAATGACCTGAGGTGAGGGGGGGGGGGGACCCATGCTATTTTTCTCAATGATCTTCATCCATATTGCAGGGACCAGACATTACATTTAAGCCGCAAGCAGTTTTAAATGACTTTTTTTCTATAGTAATGTCATTTTGTGCAGGGACAGTGCTAAACACGTGCCACTTCACAGGCATACTATAGACACACAGCAGGTACGATATTTGAAGGAAACATCAGTCTTATAAAACTTTTTTTTGCATTGATACATATTCCATGGGGCAAGACCTGGGTCCCCAAACCTGTTTTAGGACGATAACTTGCATATTAGCCTTTAAAATTAGCACTTTTGATTTAGAACGTTCAAGTCCCATAGACTTCAATGGGGTTCTAAAGTTCACGCAAATGTTCGGTCCGTTCGAAGGTTCTGATACAAACCAAATCGGGGGGTGTTCGACTCATCCCTAGTTATAACGACTTGTAGTAAAAGGTCATTTGTACATATATGAACAGGCAAGACCACCAGCTTGTAGCAATCTGCTTGTGAATAGACTTATGCCGCGTACACACGATCTAAAAATCCGACAAGAAAAGTCCGATGTGAGCTTTTGATCGGAAATTCCGACCGTGTGTATGCTTCATTGGACTTTTGCTGTTGGAATTTCAGCCAACAAAAGATTGAGAGCAGGTTCTCTATTTTTCAGACGGAAAAAGTTCCTATCGGAAAATCCGCTCGTCTGTATGCAATTTCGTCACTCAAAAAACGACGCATGCTAAGTATCAAGGAGAAGAGCCAAACTGCCTATTGAACTTCATTGATCTCGGCTCATTGTACGTCACCGCTTTTTGACTGTCGGAATTTCCGTCAAGATTTGAGTGACCGTGTATGTGCAAAAGTTTGAGCCAATATTACGTCAGAAAAAATCCACGGTTTTCTTGTCGGAATTTTGGATCGTGTGTACGCGGCATTATACTCAATAAACTACTGATCAACTTAAAAAATGGCAGAAACCACATTAACAGTAATAGTAGGGCTCCCACCGCCCCAGCTTTCATACTGGGGCGGTGGGAGCGTTGGGGTAAAGCGCCAATATTTTTACCAGCACTTTACCATTGTATTGCGGCGCTAGTCGGCCGCTAGAGGGGGGGTTTTAACCCCCACTAGTGGCCAAAAAAAGGTTAAAACCACTCGCAAAGCGCTGCCCATTGATTGTATACACCACTCCTACAGCACCTCAAAGATGCGGCTAGCAGAACTTTTTTTAACGTCCTGCAAGCTTTGCAGGCGCTATATGTAGCGCTATAGCGACTTCAAAGTGCCTCAGTGTGAAAGTAGCCTTAACAATATTTCAATGACTTTACCTGCTATCAGTACACTATGTGGGTTAAGGCAAATCAACGTTGAACTACAAGTGTAAAGTGCACTTGAAATTGCACTGAAAGGGCACTTGGAAGTGCAGTTGTTGTAAATCTGAGGGCTATATCTGAAATGAGGGGAAGCTCTGCTAATTTGATCATCCAATCATGTGCAAGCTAAAATGCTGTTTTTTATTTAACCTACAGAGACTGCACTTCCAAGTGCACTTTGAGTGCAATTTCACTTATAGTGCAAAGTGGCTTTGGCTTTTGTAAATAACCCCCTATATACACTCTAGAAGTGATTAGCCTATCGCCAAGTTCTACTTCTACAGACAATAATAAGAGTCCTTGTAGTGGGGCTTATCTAAAGAGACAGTTCTACACCCTAGACCTCCAGCTGGCTAACGTTGGGGCGCATCTTGCCATTGTTGCACATAAGCTTAGTGTCATGAATTGGATCACATGCTGGTGGCAATGCGGCTCCCAGACCTATCCATTTTAGTTCCAGTGTTCAACAGCGGGTGTCTCTCAGCAGCATGTAGTTCCTGACAATTAGCCATCACCTGAAGTTTGCTGCTGGGAACATATTTATGTCCATCCTCGGCTATTCCATCTTGTCTTATGTTCTGCTGTGCCCTTGATCTGTGGGCATTGTGACCTGCTACCCTGTTCCTGTTTCTGTTCCTTTGCCAGCCTGCCTGTTCCTGCTTTGGAGTTTCCTCTCCCTGTCATGGCTTGTTCCCTGCTCCTTCTGCCTAATCTTCTGTGTATGACCCTGGTTCTAATATGGAATACTCCTCTATATAATTAGAGTTGAAAATATGTTTATTGGAATTTTAACATATTAAACATGAACAACATGAGGTGTTACAACCTGGGAACAGTTACAGATACGTGGTAGTAAAGAGTCAGCCCAATGGCTATCGCCCACAGCAGGACTCCCACCAGCGTATAACAAGACAGGAACAATTATGACAAGAACCTGATACAAAAATTGTGAGCGGCCAAAATGGCCTCTTAATAGATGACAATATTGTAACCAGAGTCTCCAGGAAGAAGACAATAAAATCAAAAGAAAAAAATGACAAATAGGACAAAAAGAACAAAGACCAAAAATAAAAAGGAACAAGGAAAATAAAAATAAAAATGGGAGGTCAAGGACCAGGGGTGTGAGAGGGCGGGGAGAAAGGGGAAGAAGGAAAGAAAGAGAGAACGGGGGGAAAGAGAAGAAGAGAGAGAAGAAAGCTAGAGGGGAATCAAAGGGTAGAGTGAGAGTTGCCGATAGAGCAATTGGAAGAGACAGTGTGAAGTAAGCGGGGGGAGGGGGACCTAGATAGCCTCTAGGTGGTGACACATACAGAAGCGATCAGAAATGATCATGGTTGGGTGGACAACATGTTCGCCAGGGTGTCAGAGGAAGAGAAGTGGAGCCAGACGAGCCACAGCAATGTATAATTAGCAAAAGTGTTGTTATCAAGAGCCAGCATCTCCTCCATTCTCATGGTGTCGTTCATAATAGAGACCCAGCGTGACAATGGGGTAGTTGCGGTCGACTTCCAATAGGAAGGTATTAGCTGTCTTGCTGAGGACATGAAGAATCGGAGGAGACACCGCCTCTGTGATTTAACAGAGCCTGGTAGTATAGAAAGAATTGCAATTTTAGGAGAGGGAACCAGCGATTCATCATATATTTTGTTGTAACATTCAAATACCTGAGATCCTCTCACATTCCCACCAGACATGTAGATAAGTCCCCACAGCAGCGGAGCATCGCCAACAGGTTGCCGGGGTGGACGGGAATATGTTGTGGAACGCGGAGGGAACCCTGTACCATCTTGACAGAATCTTGTAGTTCTTTTCCTGTGCGTAACAGATCGTGGACTTGTGAGTAAAGTAAAAAGAATTGTCTGCGCTGTGATATGGCTTGGCCAGGTGAGTGGATGAAGGGAGGGTGAAAGAGCGGGCTGATTGGGCCTGGGGAGTGGCAGGTGATGCAGACACAAATAAAGTAACCTGAAAAACGGTATTTAAATAGGTATGGTCCTAACTGGACTGTATAATAAAACACAGGGTGAATCTTCAGTGAAAGACATATATGTGAAAGTCAAAGCTAAAACATAAACGTGAAAACCTAGAATCCCCTGATGAAGTCACGTGATGTGACGAACACGCGTCGGGACTCAGAGCACTAACCGGGAGCAGTACCGAACGAACGGCAGACGAGCGCGGTGCTCGTGGATACACGATCGCTACTTACTGCTCCATGTGAGTTTTTATTGATTATTTTAGTTTTTATTAAAGTTCGCTGTACAGTTTTATGCGATGTGCATCTTCCCCTTCCTCCTTCCCCTGCCTCCTTCACCCTGATACGAGCGGACGGCTCCATACAAATTAAAGAGGCAAAGTGTTGGCAGTGAGAAGTACTAGGAAACGAGTTCAGCACTCGTGGAGATATGCACTCGTTCCCTACACACTGTGTAAGTTGTGTAAGTGGATATTTAACCTGCTACCTTGCAAATTGAACCCCTCCCCCCACAGTTATACGAGTGATAGGAGGATAAGGCTACAGCTTCTTTGTCATTCTTTTTCATATATATGACCAACCATTGAGAACTGGCAGCAAGATACCTACCTAATAGGAAAACTGGTAATGTGTATGATCCTGAATGTCAGCTGGAAGGTAAGCTGCACGAGTCACTGAGGTGTGGGCTGCATGCTTTTTGGATCTGTCTGGACTACACATCTTCATCTATGCAGAATCTGGAATTTTTCTCATTGTTTCCATTTTCAACCATATATTGTTTCACCGTTTCATCAGTTCTAGTGTGGAACTGTGTTTTTTTCTTTTTGTTTTGCACTTATCTAGGTTTTCACGTTTATGTTTTAGCTTTGACTTTCACATATATGTCTTTCACTGAAGATTCACCCTGTGTTTTATTATACAGTCCAGTTAGGACCGTACCTATTTAAATACCGTTTTTCAGGTTACTTTATTTGTGTCTGCATCACCTGCCACTCCCTAGGCCCAATCAGCCCGCTCTTTCACCCTCCCTTCATCCACTCACCTGGCCAAGCCATATCACAGCGCAGACAATTATCACCTGTTACATACACCATTTTTGTCTTTAAAGGACAGACTCCTCATTTGTTTGCTGCAGTGTTCACTATCATTGCACTTATCCCTTTGGCTCACTCCCCTTCTCCCCCCCTCCCTCTCCCCTCATCCTACACAGCGCAGGAGCTTTACATATTTTATAAAGTAAAAAGAAGTCTGCCAGTCCGCCGGCCGGATGTCCTCACCCAAATCTGCAGACCACATCCCAGTGTAAGAGGGTAGCTTGGTGTGCGTGAGTGTTTGTAAGAGGTTATATATGGCCGAGAGTAGGTGCCTGGGCGTCTCCGAGAGGGAACACAGTCGTTCAAACTCTGTATGAGGGCGGTGTACCTGAGAGGAGGAATGTAGGTGCTTCGTGAGTGTGGACAAGTGTAGCGTAGTGAGCCAGTCATGTGAGCCTGCCGGTGTCACTGGCGACCCCAGGGTAGTATGCACAAAGGATCGTGCCTGGGGCCATTCAGTCCTTTTGAAGGGGCCAAACGATGACACACCAAAGCCTTGGGGGAAGGAGGGATTGTCGAATAGGGAGGATAGTGGAGAGGGGTCGGAGGACAGGAGGGAACACAATCCCCTGTTGTACCACAGTCTGAGAGAGGCCAGTGTAAGCGGGGAGGGAGGAGGCATATGTGCCAATTCAGTCCTATATCCCCATAAAAGTGCTTGGAGGTCTATGTGAGCCATGTCCTGCTCCAGGGCGACGGAGGCCTTCAAAAAAGGATGTGGGAACCACTCCAAGACACACGCAACGTGTGCGGCCTTGTAGTAGGTCTCAAAGTCCGGGATGCCAGCTTTGGGCGGGTGAGCACATTGTACTTCACCCTAGGCAGCCCCCTCCGCCACAGGAATCTGTCCGCAAAGAGGGATGGCAGGGAGATATGGGGGTCCTTTACGTACACAAAGAGGTCGTCGGCATAGAGGGATAGTTTGTAATGGGAGGAAGGCGTTTGGATACCACGTATGGAGACGTTTTGTCTAATAGCGCAAGCTAGGTGTTCTATTACAATGACAAATAAAAGTGGGGACAGGGGGCAGCCCTGTCGAGTACCATTGGAGATGTCAAAGGACGGAGAAGCAGAACCGTCCACTAAGACCGAGGCTGAAGGCTGTGATTAAAGGGACATCACTTTGGAAATAAAGGGCATTCCCAGGCCCAATTGTTCTAATGAGAGTCGAAGGAATCCCCAGTTGACCCGATCGAATGCCTTTTCGGCGTCGAAAGAGAGGAGACAAGCCCTCAGCCCTTTACGTTGAATGTAAGAGATTAAATGAATTGTTTTAGTGGTATTGTCCCTCGCCTCCCGGCCCGGGACAAATCCCACCTGGTCATTGTGGATCACGCCTGGGAGTAGAGGAGACAAACGATTGGCCAAAACCTTTGCAAACAATTTTAGATCCACGTTGAGCAGAGATATAGGCCTATAGCTGCTGCATTGGGAGGGGTCTGGTTTGGGTAATACATCCTCTATATAATTAGCCTAGTTAGTTGGCTTAGGTAGTTTATTTTGATTACTCATTTGATTCGCTGGTTTAGGTTCATGGAGTTTTGGTATCTTGGTGTAGTGGATGTGTGTTTATATTACTGTTTAACTGTTATTACTCTTAATAAATCATATTATTTTTAAATTGATATATTTTATGTTTGCGCCTGGCATTTTTTGTGCAAATACATACATTTCTGGTCACATCTGTTTCACAGGATACCAGCATTTGGTATTCTTGACATGTAGACCCAATGGGAATCTGCATGCAGTATAAAAAGCTATTGGTTAAATGCCCAATCCTTATAAACTTAGTTTCTGACAGCAGCAACAGGTTGTGGCCCCATGGCCCTCACCCAAACCAGCGATACAGTCACAGAAGTTCCATCATGTGGGTGTACTTTCTCCAGTAGTGACTCATTTCCCAGTCTCCACCCTTCCCCTCCAATCCTCTCTCTCTCTTCCTGGTCTCCCGGATGTGTGTGGCCGAGATCTCTGCTCTGACTACCGGCAAGTCCAGACAGGGAGAGGTGCTCGCTTCCAACTCCCACTGCAAAAGACCTATTGAAACTGCAACCCAGGAAGATACAGCTTCTCTCCATTCCACTGTTGCTGCCCCACCAGGGAACTGTAGTCCATTTGTCAGTAGAACTCCTTCCTGGACTTCAACTCCCATTATCATGTGCAGCTGGCATTAAAGTCTATGGGGTGCCCTTGACTCACCCTGCTGATGGTAGATGGGCAGTGTGCTTAAATCCAGCATGTCAGTTTATTAATAGTTTGAGAGCAGCTGCAGACAGTGCTTGCTTCTTACAAATGAGTACCTAGCTACAACCCTTTTATGTATCTTTTCTTATACCTCAGTGCTACTGATCTTCCCTGTTTTCTTTTAGCCTCTATCTATGTATGTGCAAGTTTTCCCACTTTGGCTTTCCATCATTAATCAGAACCAACTTCCTAATGGACTATGCCTGCACGTGTCTCAAAGCAGGGCTGTTACAGGGTGACAATGCATGAGAACTTCAATGGGTATATGTTTATTTCCTTTGTTTTAGTGAATGCCTACCATATTGAACAATTTAAATGTGCTATACTGTAGTATGTGTAGAAAACAAATCAACTTTCTGGCATAATAGCCTTCAAAAAAAGCCTTACATATCAGATGTCCATGAAATATAAATTGCATTGGTAAAACTAAGAGGGAGTTATGAGTCAGATGTGGAAGATACAATATATTGCATATATTAGGAAAAAAAGGAAAGTCGAAAATTCGGAAATTCAAAAATTCGGAATTTCGAAATTCGTAAATTCAAAAAAATTTAAATTCGGAAATTCAAAAATTTGGAATTCGGAAATTCTAAAATTCGTAAATTAGGAAATTCCAAAATTTACAATTAGGAAATTTGGAAATTCAAAAATTCAAAAATTCAGAAATTTCAAAATCCATTTTTCCAAAAATATAGAATTTCAAATTTCCGAGATTTTGAATTTCCTAATTTTGGAAATCTCTGTATTCCGACTTAATCATTCCCTGACATGTTCATTCCTGACTTAGTTGGGGTAGGCCATACACTTTGATGGGGGGTGAGTCAGCCATGCCTTGTGACCATTGACCTCTGGGAACCCGCCTTCGTACCTTTGACCTCTGGGGGAGGTTCCTTTTCCAATTCCTGAGTTCTAACCTTATTCTTCAAGGGGAAACGTTAATCCTACCCCTTCCCCTAGCCCCTAAACCCTAGCCCTTACCCTAAACCCAAACCTAATCCTAATGCCCTAACCCTAAACCTAACCTCTAATCCTAACCATAACACCCTAACCATAAACCCTAACCATAACTGCTAACTCTAACTCCTAACCTTAACCCCTAACCCTATAACCCTAATTCTCTAACCCATAACCCTAAACTCCAACCCCTAACCCTCTTACCCTAACCCCCTAACCCTTTAAACCCAACACCCTAATCCTAAACACTAACCCTAACCCCTAACCCTTTAAACCTAACACCCTAATCCTAAACACTAACCCTAACCCCTAACCACTAACCCTAACACTAACCCCTAACCCTAAGCCCTAACCCTCTAAACCTAGCCCCCTAACCCTAACCCTTTAAACCTAACACCCTAACCCTATGCTATAACCCTAACCCTAAACCCTAACCCCAATACCTAACCCTAACCCCCTAACTCTAACCCTATAAACCTAACACCCTAACCCTTAAACCTAACCCCACCCCTAACCCTCTAACCCTAACACCCTAAACCCTAAAACCTAACCCTACAAATTTCCTAACTTCGAATTTTCCAATTTTCAAATTTAGATTTTTCCAATTCTCGAATTTTGAATTTTCCAATATCCTACCCTCAAATTTTAGAATTTTCCAATTTTCAAATTTACGAAATTCTGAATTTGCGAATTTACAAAATTCCGAAAAATTCAGACCCTAAACCTAAACCTTACCTCTAACTCTAACCCTAACATCCTAAACCCTAACCATAACTGCTAACCCTCTAACCCTATAACCCTAACCACTAACCATAACCACTAACCTTAACCCCAACCCATAACCCTAATCACTAACCCTAACCCTAACCCTAAACCCTAAACCTTAACCCTAACCCTGTAACCCTAACCCTCTAAACCTTACCCTATAACCCTAACCCCCAAACCCTAACCCTCTAAACCTAACACCCTAACCCTAACCCTAAATCTAAACCCTAACCACTAACCCTAACCCCAACCCCAACCCTTAACCCTAACCCTTAACCCTAACCCCTAACCCTAAGCTCTAACCCTCTAACACTCTAACCCTCTAACCCTATCTTTGGAAATTCTAAAATTCGGAATTTCGAAAATTTCGAAAATTTGGAATTTCGGAAATCCGAAAATTCTAAAATTGAAAAATTTGGATATTTCGGAATGAACTAATTTGTCAAAATTTGTTAAAAAACGAATTTAGAAATAAACAAATTGCACATGTCTAATGTTTATAATTTATTTTAAAGATTTACCTACTGTACTAGCGGGGACATAGATTCTATCCATTGTGCCCAGATGGCATTAAACTTACTTATTAGGATCCTAAAAAATATGTATGCTTTTCAAAAGAAATAAGCCTGTTAAGATTAAAAATCCAGTCGGATAAAGTGGGAGGATATAGATAGTTCCACCTAAGAGCATGCTGGATCAGATCTCAAACCTATTAAGCACAAAAATTCCGGAGTTCTATATACCCTGTGTAAAATAAAAATCTGAGTCAATCTATGTGAAGGAGAAAAAGAGGTGAGAGGAAAGGACCGGAGAGTCTCCTCCCACACCTCCTCAGGTATAGAGCCGATGTCCCGTTCCCAAACTGCCTTGGAGCATATAGGGAACCACAATAAAGACTTATCCAAAAGGTCCATATATGTTACCGAGACGAGTCCCCTAGACTGTCCTCAAGTACCCCCAACGGGCCATGTTTTTGGAATTTCTCTTAGATAAAATAGCTGCCCAAAAATACTAAGCCATTAACTCTGATTTAAAGCACTTGTGCAAGATAAAGGAAAACCTGCAAACATGGCCTGTTGGGAGGTTACTTGAGGACAGGGTTGAGAAGAACTGCCCTAGATGACTTCGCTTTTGCAATTTTTTCCAAGGTAGGGGTAGGGGAAAGGGATAACTCTGTTGAGGAAAACTGGGCACGTGGCACGTGATACAACTGAAGGAACTGATAAAACAACCTGGGCTGTAGGGAGTTCTGTCCTCAACTGCTCATAGTTTTTAAGATGGCCATTCTCATATAGTTGTTCTAGGGTGGTTACCCCTGCTTTCTTCCCTCTTTGAAAGCCCTGGAGAGTAGATAGCTCATGGAGCCTGTCGTTTTCCCAGATAGGAGTATATCTAGTAGGGTAGGATATTCCCAACAATTTTTTAGATGTACTCCATATTTTATACATTAACACCAGGGTAGGCATAGCAGTATATGATAACCTCCCACCCCCTCATTGTCCCCTTCAGTATGTACAGTGGTGATGGCCCCCAAATATGTAGGAGAATAAACTAATAATAATAATAAAGAAAAAAAATATATATATACACACACACACATATATATATATATATATATAGTTATCCAGTTTTGAGAGAGATATAAGCCTCCTACTATCAGCCACTTACCACATGTCTGGAGGAAAAAGACTCCCAGGCTGCCATCTCTGCTCCACCTCCATTCCAGTTTGGCCATGCCCCCACACCACCCACCACCTTGAGTCCCCGCTGACTGCAAGCCTTAGGATGCTGTGTGCCAGGCACTAGAGGGACACTGCAGTCGGGGGAGAAAGTCAAAGGGAGAATTTGCAGACCCAGGGGCAGAGATGGTCATAGAGATGGGGGGTGAACCCAAGCACCCCCATGGAGCTGCCCCTGGAGTAGGGTGTGCCGAGGCAAACCTGGCACACCCCCTGCACATGCCTATGTTGGTTGCACTCTCCTCTTGTAGTGCTGGGTTTAATTCCCACCATGTATGTTAGCTGCCTACGGTTCAAGTTACTCTCTGTTTGCATAGATAGTTATAGATAGTCCCCGACTTTCCTATGTGGTTAAAAGCATACATTGAATTTAGCACTGGCCTAATGACATAGCTCCCAACTGTCCCTGATTTCGAGGAACTGACCCTGATTTTGAGTCCCTCTTTTCTCACCATTTGTCCCTTATTTTGGTCTGATCTATACAGTTGTATATAAAATTCACTTTTTATCTTTCAAAAAATGTTTCCCAGTGCTAAACCTTTCATCCAATTTCTAAAATTGTTGCATTTGTGAATTCCACAAGCCAGTATAAATTAAAATACTGTAGAAGTGGTAAAACAACACTTGTGTTTTTTGTTTGCTTACAATTCTCCTTTAAGGGGGTGTGGCAGGTGGTGTGTACTAAGCATACTACATAATTTGCTAACAGGTGTCCCTCATTCCCATCTCAGAAAGTAGGGAGGTATGCTAATGTGAAAGATTCAATATAATTTAATGTGTTTGTGCACTTATAAAAATGAATGAAAATAAATATTGTGCAGTGGCAACAATAAACCAAAATTCCTCATTGCAGTACAGTATAAACAACAGATTTTCCCTGAATGTCATTCTTCTCTTTGCATGGCATTTTCTATTTTCATTGCAAATGTGAAGTACTAGCAAATTAGATTTTTTTTTCTATTTTGTTCTCCAGTGACTGATCTGTATCTGCCAGTTACATATGTGTTTTACTTTGGAGAAAAACATTATGGCGTAAAGTTCTTCTGTGAGTTTCTAAGGTGCTTCCAGCCCATTGTTCAGAGTCATTGTCAGGTTAAATTAGGGAGTACTGGCTCCATGAGTGTAAAAAAATCAATACTTGATGGAAGATTGCTCCCCGGAAAATCTGTTTTGATTCCAGGATTAATTCGCGACCAAAGGCTTCAGTGAAATGACATGCCATTAGTCAGAAAATGAACACATTCTACCCTTGAAATTGGATGGAAATATGTCAGGTGCCTGACCTATTCATTTGCTTGCCTCTCTGGGCATAGGCAGTAGGTGTGGTTCTCCATCCTCTCCAGCATCTTTTTAAAGTAGAATATGAAAAAGAGAGGCCCACAGTGAATTCAAAGTATTCTCCAGACCATTGTTGTAAAGCATTTTAAAATTCACTCCGTCAAGGTAAATGCATCTCTGTACTAGGCCATGTTCTCTCTAGTGTTTTCAAATCTTAGAATATACTCTAATAACAATCTTAAAATAAAGCAGAGATTTTCTTTGTGTGCATCATAAGAGCATTTGCATTATTAATGTCAAGGTAATGTGTTTGTCATCATCCGTAATGCTTTCTTTTCCTAGCTTCCATTTATTGATTTTTTTTTTAGAGAAACTTTAAAACAATGCAAAAGTAAGAGTTGCATTCAGGGACTTAAAAAATCATGTTAAATGCAACACTAAAGAGCAAAAATATATTTTTATATAGGGATAAAAGCCAGATGTGTTAATGCAGTCAACATAAGCTGTTAATACTTTACAAATGTTGTACAGTTTTTGGGTAAAGCATAACTGCATGTTTATTTTTGACTACCACCACTGCTTTCTTTATGTAGCTAAGGTTACTACAGCACATTATACAGTATTACAGTGCAAGCAGTGGCCACATAAAGTGGCAATAGTTTGTTTGTGCCAGCTTGGTCCAAATGAACTATAACATATTTAATCTCTTCACACCTTAAAGAGGTTTATGATGCTGAGAGGCGGGGCAGGGCTTAAGATCATGTGACCATCATGATTGGCTGTCACCGCGGTCACATGATCCAGAATCTCCCGATCAGAAGCAGCGATCAGGAGCTTTCAGTTAGGCACCTGTAACCATGCCGGGAGCGCCAAGCGTGCGCACTCTCGGCTCAGCTGTATAAACAGCAATTCAGCCTATGCGGCCTCTCTGCATCAAAGACCAAGTGCAGAGAGGCCACATATCTGCGTGCAGCAGGCACCAAGGGGTTAAACATGGAATTCTACTTTAAATTGCCTGTCTGGTGACATCACAGGACATCACAGTACAGTGAAGTATTAACATGTGATTACTGTTCCGTGTAGAAGTACTGTAAACCCCGGCCAGCTCACATTGAGTGATTAAAATTATGTTGGTTGCCATTTATTCAGGAAGAGGACAGTGCTGGAACACAAATCAGTGAATTCTTTAGGGAACAGAAGTTGAGTATCGCAACCAGGAATATGAACTGCTTACTTTTTACTTTTCTGATTTGCATATTGTCCTGGACCCAAATATTAACACAAAAGACCATCAACTAGCATTTCCAGATGGTGCTCCACAATGGACTGCATATGGTGAGGGGAAAAAGAATTTGATCGCCTGCTGATTTTGTCCACTGACAAAGAAATTATCAGTCGATAATTTAATGGTAGGATTTATTTTAACAGTGAGAAACAGAAAAACAATAAAAATATCAAGACACATTTTCAAAAAATTATGAATTGATTTGCATTTTAATAAGTGAAATAAGCAGGGCTGGCGCTCCCACTATCCTAACCTAGGGAGGGTGTTGGCTGGCCCGGATGTATCACTCATGTAGTTCGCCAGACCCAGTGGAAGCCATGGCAAGCGTGGCTCCACCCAAATAGTGCTGACTGTGTTTCACTCACTGTGCATTGTTGTGCAGGCCTCGCACACAGGGCCGTCTTTTTCCCTTGTCATGGGGAGTCCTGGATGGGTGGCGGTGCTGTGGCGGAAGCAGAGAGAAGCGAGTGCCCAGGAGGGAGAATAGCTCCCTGACCACCAGAGAGGTATGGAGCAGCAGGTGCAGCAACCCCGATGTAGCGGCGCCACCCAGAGGTTGCGTTCCTCCAACCTCCTCTCCACTCCCAGCTCCAACAGTGGCCCGGAGGACAGTCAGATCGGGGCCCCCCGAGGACCAGCGGGAGGCACATGCAGCCAGGGACTGCTACCTGGGACAGTCCATAGTCTATGACATAGAGCAAATCACCCCCATCCTCACCAGTCAGAAGGAGAAGGGCCCTGCCTGCTGCTGGCCAGCAAGAATGTCCAGGTATCAGGCATCATACACATAAAACACTTTCCCACAGACTGGGACAAAATGCACACAGAAGGAACTGCAGACAGGGCTAGGGGCCCCTCTCTTCCATCCTCCCCCCCTCTCTCTCTCTCTCACCCCCCTCTCTCTGTCATCCCCAATCCCCCCTCTTGCATCCCTCTTTCATCCCCCCTCTCTCTCACCCCAATCCTCTCTTTCTCATCCCCAATCATCACCACTCTCTCTCTCATCCACAATACCATCTCTCTCTCTCACCCTTCTCTCTCTCATTCCCCCTCTCTCTCTAATTCCCCTCTCTCTCTCTAATCCCCCTCTCTCTCATCCCAAATCCCCTCTCTCTCTCTCTCATCCCAAATCCCCCCTCCCTCTCTCATCCCCAATACTCCCTCTCTTTCTCTCCTATCCAATCCCCCCTCCCTCTCTCATCCCCAATCCCCTTCTCTCCCTCTCTCATCCCCCCTCTTTGGCTCTCTAATCCCCCCTCTCTCATCCTAATCTCAGCTTGTTATCTGTATAAAAGACACTTATCCACAGAAGCATGTCAAAACAAAACCAAAAGTCATCCAGTGCTCAACCATGGATCATAACAAAAAAGCAATAAATATAAGCGATAAACAACAAAACCCAGTGCAGCCGGCAAAGGACACCTGGAAATCTAGCTAGTAGACAATTAGAAGATAGTCAGCACTCAATGGGTTAATGAAGAGATTACTGGCAATTAGAAAGGGGTTTTAAAAAAAAATTGATGATTAGGAATGAGCTTTATGTTCGAGTTGAACATTCGGCGATTAGCGAACAATTTGGGGTGTTCGCGGCAAATTCGAAAAGACGCGGAATACCCTTTAAAAGTCTATGGAAGAAATCAAAAGTGTTCATTTTAAAGGTTAATATGCAAGTTATTGTCATAAAAAGTGTTTGGGGGCCTGGGTCCTGCCCCAGGGGACATGTATCAATGCAAAAAAGTTTTAAAAACTGCAGTTTTTCTCGAGCAGTGATTTTAATAATGCATAAAGTGAAAACAATAAAAGTGAAATATTCCTTTAAATTTCATACATGTCGAAAGTATGCATGTAAAGTAGCGCATGTTTCCCGTGTTTTAAACTGTCCCTGCACAAAATGTCATTTCTGAAGGAAAAAGTAATTTAAAACTACTCGCGGCTATTCAGAGAAAAGTCATTGAAAAAAATGACAGGCCCCCCCAGTCCATTACCAGGCCCTTTGGGTCTGGTATGAATATTAAGGGGAAACACTGCTTTTTTTTTTTCAATTACTTTTATCTGTATTTCCGGGACACAACAATTCATTAATAGCGCAAGTAGTTTTAAATGACCTTTTTTCCTTCAAAAATTACATTTTGTGCAGGTAATGGATCTGGTAAAGATTTTAAGGGGAACTCCATGCCAAGATAAAAAAATGGCATAGGGTCCCCCCAAAAATACATACCAGACCCTTTATCCGAGCACGCAACCTGGCAGGCCGCAAGAAAAAAGGGGGACGAGAGAGCGCCCCCCCTCCTGAACTGTACCAGGCCACATGCCCTCAACATGGGGAGGATGTTTTGGGGGTCTGTGACACCCCAAAGCACCTTGTCCCCATGTTGATTGGGACAAGGGCCTCATCCCCACAACCCTTGCCGGTGGTTGCGGGGGTCTGTGGACGGGGGGCTTATCGTAATCTGGAAGCCCCCTTTAACAAAGGGCACCCCCAGATTCCAACCCCCCCTATGTGAATTGGTAACGGGGTACATTGTACCTCTACCATTTCACAAAAATAAGTGTCAAAAAAGGTAAAAAAACACACAGCTTGGGAAACTTCCTTTAATAAAAAAAAAAATTCCAGCCGCCGCTACCCATAACTACGAATGATACAGCCTCCTCCATCCCGGGCGAATGAGTGAACATGAGTGCGGGGCCACCCGTGGCATGGGCGAGTGACCCCGCCCCGTTCTGGGGGTTTCCGGCGCCTTCCCCATGGTGTCACGGGTGACCCCGCCCCCTCTGGCATGTCACGGGTCGTGGAAGCGGCGGGTAGCGCGGGTCCGGGTCGTGGAAGGATGTACATCCCTGGAATGTTTTATTTTATTTTTTATTAAAGGACTTTTCCCAAGCTGTTTGTGTGTTTTTTTACCTTTTTTGACACTTTTTTTGTGAAATGGTAGAGGTACAATGTACCCCGTTACCAATTCACATGGGGGGCTGGAATCTGGGGGTCCCCTTTGTTAAAGGGGGCTTCCAGATTATGATAAGCCCCCCTGCAGACCCCCACAACCACTTGACAAGTGTTGTGGGGGTTAGGCCCTTGTCCACATCAACACAGGGACAAGGTGCTTTGGGGGGTCACAGACCCCCAAAGCATCCTAAAAAAAAGGAAGGATAATTGCGGTAGACTCTGATAAATGTGGAAGCTTCCACATTTATCAGAGTCTACCGATCGCTCTGATAGAAGATCTTATCAAGAACCTGCTTCACAGAAGGATTCTGGGAATTTTTGTGAGCGCAAGTGGAGGATCTACTGCTGATTTAAGATCTATGGTTGAAAGATATGTTGATAGTGGTCCGGCAGGACCTTGATTTCTGGTAAGCAGCTGCATGATTGGTGGTGGATTCACGTCTGGTGCCTAACAACAGCATTCCTGAAGCTTTCACGGATGTCTTCCTTGTCATATGGACTTATCACAGAATTTTATTTAATTTTTCAATTTTGGATTTCACGGACTTTACACACCACTTTGTGGTTTATTTTTATTTAAATATTGTTGTCACGTTTTTACACATTTATTTGTGGTATTTATCACTGGGCTTGCACAATATTGCCCAGCAGGGCCAGGTGGCTTTGGGCCCCCTGACTTTATGCGATTTATAGAAGTGTTTATATCTTAGAGTGTTAATTTAGAAGTTTTTTAGCACACGCACTTGGGCACACGCCCAATTTGTTTGTTTGATATAAGTTCACAATTTGGTTTAGCGCAATTATCCTTCCTTTTCTTGTACTTACTTTGTTTATACACAATTTAATTTCTGCTTATCAACCCCCAAAGCATCCTCCCCATGTTGAGGGCATGTGGCCTGGTACGGTTTAGGAGGC
This sequence comes from Rana temporaria, assembly GCF_905171775.1. Taxonomy (NCBI): domain Eukaryota; kingdom Metazoa; phylum Chordata; class Amphibia; order Anura; family Ranidae; genus Rana; species Rana temporaria. Next base: position 142,601,137 of record NC_053493.1, on the reverse strand, counting down.
GGGGCACTCTCTCATCCCCCCTCTTATCCTGCCGCCTGCCAGGTTGCGTGCTCGGATAAAGGGTCTGGTATGGATTTTTGGTGAATGGGCTTATCCAGATTCCGATAAGCCCTCCGCCTGGAGACCCTGACAAGAGGCCCTTGTCTCCATCAACATGGCACCCACCCCCTAATGTTGAGGGCATGTGGCCTGGTATGTCTCAAGGAGGGGGCGCTTACTCAGACCCCTTTCCTGACCTGTCCGGCTGCATGCTCGAATAATGCTGCATACACACGATGGTATTTTCCCTTGGAAAAACCTTGGATGGTTTTTCCAACGGAATTCCGCTCAAGCATGGCTTGCATACACATAGTCACACCAAATTCCGACTGCCAAGAATGCAGTGATGTACAACACGTACGGCAGCACTATAAAACGGAAATCCCATTCTGAGTCCGGTACCATTTGGGCTCCTTTTTCTAATCTCGTGTTAGTAGAAGTTTGGTGAGAGACGATTCACGCTTTTCAGCCTTCGTGCTTTTCAGACCATTTCTGCTGTTCAGTTGATGCTTGTGGGTTTGTATCTGTTTTTCAGTGCGTGTAGTCAGTTTGTATCTGGTTTTCAGTGCGTTCTTGTCTGCTCGGTTCTAATTTTCAGGTCGTTCTTCATAGGTCCTTCTGTTCTTCAGTGCGTTCTGTTAGTTAGTTCTGACCAGTCGAACGTTTTCTAGCCATGTTGTGACTACGTACTCTTCGTAGAGTTCATGCTGTGCGGGGGCTTGGTGTTGGGGTTTTTACTTTGACCCAAGCTCAGTCCATGAACAGGGTGGGGAGCAGTTCATCGACGAAGAATTGGTTGCTCCAGCATGACCAAATCTGTCGTATGCCATTGCTGCGGGAGATCCAGGAGAATAATCCTGATGATTTTAGGAATTATCTCCGGATGACGGACCCCGTGTTTCACTGTCTGTTGGCTTTGCTGTCCCCTTATATTACCAAGCAGGGCCCCTGAAGTCTGCAGGACCTCAAGTTCTCGACAGGCATCTCCCCCCAGACTCTGGGGATCATTATTCCAGAGACCTGTTCTGCCATCATCCAAGTCCTGCAGAAGGACTATATTAAGGTAAGTTTTCTCCTAAAACATCACATTCTATGTATTTAATGTTTGCTAATGAATTGTATTTATTGCATCATTCCCTAATTACCATGATTTTAATATGCTGTGAATGTCCCCTGTGTCCATGTGCATGCTGTGAGCTTTTAATGCTCCTTTTTTAGCCTACATGCATATTTGCCTTCACTAACCTCTCCAGCATGCTTTCCTGAGCCCATACACACCTAGCCTAGTCACTTAACAATATATTTTGTAAGCTCCATTGTAGTGCTTTACCCCAAACCCCCCCTAAAATGTGTACAAATGTTATTGTTCTCATTAAATTCAGGCAGAGTGCCAGAGGCTTTTTTTGGGGGTCCCAAACTCATCTGTGTACACATGTTATGTTATTGGTCTGGGCGATCATCTGATGAGGCCATTCCCCCAGAGCACCCTCACCCCTGAGAAGAGGGTTTTTAATTACCGGCTGGCCAGAGCCAGAAGAGTCGTGGAGAATGCCTTTGGCATTATGGCCAGCCGGTTCCACCTATTTCTTACAGCAATTAATATGGCGGTGTATAAACTGAATTACATAATCCAGGCATGCTGCATACTGCACAACTTTTTAAAGATTAATGCTCCTAATTATGTTGCCTCAGTTGGGCCTAAGGCCAGACTTCCTGAAACTACCCTGATGGCCCTTGAAGCTGGCCGTCCTGGCTTGCCCCCCCCAAAGCATCCATGAAGTGCGACAAAAATATGTGGATTATTTTAGGTGTAGGGGGGCCATTTCTATGCCAGAACATTTGTGATTCTTTTCTAAATAAAAAAAAAATTTGATCTGATAAAATGTTGAATTTGATTTATTGAACAAATAGTGCAGCGCTAAATCAATCAAAATGACAAGATAGATAAAGTGACATATGAAACAAATAACTAAGTGAAATAATCACAATGAAATACAGTGATTAATAAAGTCCATATATGTGTGTTGATCACGTATTGTGGAAAAAACTCCTTCCAAGTGGGAACACTGGATGTTGAATGACCAATAGCCGAAGGGAATCACGGTTACTTCACACAAAGAGAAGATAAAATACTCTTACCCTGTGTTGTGGACTCATCTGTTTATAAAACAGTGGGTCTGATGAGCTTGTGGTCCTCAAGGACCTGAGACGATGTGGTGAAGTCTCCCAGGTAAGCGATGCAGTCTCACTGGCTCCTATGAGATGGATCTCGAGGGCTGAAGCGGCAGACCGATGGATGTGCTGCTACAGGCTGGATATGGACCAGTTCATGGAAACTCCAAAAATAAAATGAACAAAAGATTGCTCCAAATGGTGCAGGTAAAAAAAAAACACTGAAGGTGGTTTTGCCATTATTAAATAACCCCCATGGTCACTGTAAACACCAACTTAATACAAAAACTGGTATTGAGCATTGAAAGAAGAAGCCACACATTGTTGAGTAGAAAACCTTTTACGGGGTGCATGCGCGGCGCGATTAAGGAAGGACTCGCCCAAGCTCAGCTCCATCGGACCCAGTCCTTCCAGGCCAGCTATCCAGGGCTATACACCTTGTTTTTCAGCGTTTTCACCCAGCACCCCTGTGGGAAGCATCAGTGCATGCCATCAGCCAGGAAAGAAAGAAAATGGCGCTCCCAGCATTGTTTGACCAACTTTCTTCTGGACATGGAGCAGAGGAGCAGCAAAGTCTCCCAAAATGGCGCCAGCGCGGGCCTCCACGCGGTCCCAGAGAAACCCTCACCCGTTCTATCCACATCACCGGTGAACAGTGAGTACAACATGCCCTTATCTAAGGCTGACCTAGACGCCAGTCTCACAGCCATATTTGATAAACTGGTGAAAAAAAAAATAGAAATGGAGGTTCATAACTCCACAACAGCCCCCTCACATGAGATTGCTAGCATAGGCAATCATACTGATTTGCTGTAGACAAAACATGACAAACTCTCCCTAGCACACAATGACCTGAGGAAGGACTATGAAAACTTAGCAGATAACTTTGCTTTCATGCAGGCACAGGTTGAGGACCTGGACAATAGAAATTGCCGCCATAACATAAGAATACGCAGTGTCCCTGAAACAGTGGCAGACCCGATGCCTGCGGTCTCAAAAATCTTTCATGATCTCCTGCCAGAGAAACCACTGTCAGATTTCACTTGCGACAGGATTCATAGAACCCTCTGTCCTAAACCCACCCCAGATAAGCCCCCCAGATATGTCATCATGTGTATGAAAGACTTCCTTGTTAAGGAGGATATCATGCGGGCCTCAAGAAATACTCCCAACATTAATTTTGAGGGCAAGAGACTGCAAATCTACCCTGACATTTCACCAGCCACTTTGGATAGGAGACGAAGAATGAAGGAGGTCACTAACATTCTACAAACAGCCGGGATAAAATACCGTTGGGGCTTCCCCTTTAAACTCTCAATTCCACATAACGGCACTACCTATACAGTGTACAACATAATTGAGGGAAAGGAGCTCCTAGTAAAATTGGGCCTGTTGAACCAGGATCCCCCTCAACGCCTTCCTGTTACGCCCAGATCATTTCCAATTTGGTCTACTCCGTCCACCAGACACAGCCAGAGAGATTAGAGAAGAATGTTCCACTCCTTTCAGAATCAGGCTCTGTGATTGTTCTATTTTTTTACCTTGTGATTGCTGCTCACTCCAGCACTGGTTTGTATTGGCTCAATTGCCCGGTTCTATGTCTGGCTCTCACTTCCAGGAGATTTAGTTCACCAATTTATGCAAAATCCCACCTGTCTGCTTGTGACTGGCTCTGATTCAATGTTACACCACTGTGGTCGCACGCTAAGATAGGTTCTACATCCAGTCTGGCATACCGGTTATCCCCATTTTCTGCCTATGGAAACTCTTCCCCATGCAGACCATGCTGGATTGGATCTCAGCTTGACTTGCTTGCAGTGATATCTGCATGTCTTTTTTTTTATTTTATTCTTCTCTGAAAATCAGTGACACTCACTATATAGTCAGCAGTTTGTTGTATGTGTGGGCAAAACCCCATTTCTCTTATTTTTTATAGTCTCACTGCATCTGCTCAAGTTCCTTTTTTTATTACAGGTCTTATTCCCATGCACTATATTTGATACTGTTATTAATTTGCCTGGATCATCCGCTGTCGCTAGTTTGACCCCCTCCTGCTTTCGTGGTTGACTGCTATACCATTCCTTGTGGTGTGGCATTTGGCCCGAATTGCAGGACCAGGACTTATTTGTCCTCTTTCCCTTACCCCTTGTTTACGTGACAAGTATCTCCTTGTCCCCATGTTCTCACTTTTCATTCTATGTTTTTTGGTTCTTGTGGCCCTTATGGCCTGTTTGACTCACATATTTGTTGGATGTCACGATCTCTCGGTTTATAACATAATAAGTCATGTGCTCACTGCTCCCTATGGATTTGTACTGTTCACTGGACATGCTATACAGATTTTTTTTTTACTCCAGCATGGATTTCTGACCCCAGTCTTGATCAAAACACCTCCCTTTGGAGATCAATATTGTGGTCAGTTCGGGTCTGTGATTGCACTCTCTCTTCAGAGCATTGTATATAAGGTTTTTCAGTATATCTCCCTTATTATATTCTTTAATGGGTCTTAAAGTTATTTCCCATAACGTCCAGGGTTTCAACTCACCCCACAAACCCAAAAAAGCGTTTCATCATTACAAACGATTGGGTGCAGACATTATCCTGCTGCAGGAGACACATTTTGCAACCCAAACTATTTTGATAAATCGTATAATCAATTTCACTACACGACCCTCACTAATAAAACCCGCGGTGTGGCGGTATTTATCCGTAACTCCACTATTTTTGACATTCAAAATATTTACAAAGATGTGGATGGTCGTTTTATTATACTTAAGGGAACAATTAATAACCGGGCGATTACTATCGCATCAGTCTATGCTCCTAACAAATCCCCTTTCTATAAATGTAGCTATGAAAGCATATACTCATTATTCCCACCCCCATGACTGCTACGCTAGACTAGACTACATTTTCTGCACCCCGATTTTATTAGCTAACTCATCTCAGGCACATTTTCCCCCTTGCCCATGGTCAGACCATAACATCACCTCCCTGAAAACTTCCTATATAGGCCCTTCTCCTTTTAATTGGCGCCTTTATGACTCCCTCCTGACAGATGCTCCAAACATCCAATCCATTTCCACAAACATAGAAAACTACTTTTCAGAGAACACTAACAACGAAACCCCCCTACTACCCTATGGGTTGCCCACAAAGCTGTTTTACGTGGACATTTAATTAAATTAGCGGCAACTAAAAACAAAGAAAGACTAGCTGACATAAAAAGTCTCACTAGAGAACTGTGTCAGGAGAGTTTAGTAGACCAGTACTATGTGCATACACAGAGGAGACAAAGACTGTATGCAGTGAAATAAAGGTGTTTATTTACAAATAAGTGAACAAAACATGTGGGACAACCAGTGCACAATAAACAGCAAACAGTATGTACAATCAAAGGGAGATACCGTATCCATAAACAAAGCCAGGCCGAGGTCATACACAGGGGAAGTCAGCAGATGGGTGAGGATGGGAACACAGCGGATCAGGGAGCAGATGGATGGACGGGCTGCGAGGTAGGAATCCAAGGGAAGCAGGAATCAGGAAGGAAAGTCCAGGCAGGGATAAGGATCAAGATACAGGGAGGAAAGTCCAGGCAGGGATCAGGATCAAGGATCAGAATCAGGGTCCAAAAATCAGGGTCAGGATACAGGCTCAGGATCAAGGTAAATAGACAGATACCAGGGCGAGGACTGATTGCACACGCCGGGTATATATATGCTTGCTAATTAAGTTCAGGTTACACCTGAACGCAGGAAGGGCTGTATGCTCCATACTGCCAAGAATCCCCCGCTGGTGGACGCCAGTACTGCAGCCCAAGGATAACATAGCACCACCAGGGAAGAACTCCCCCGACAGTCCAAGACTGTCGGGAGACACCTGGTGGTGGGTCACAGTACTGCACGCCAAATACCAGGCAGTAACACCAGCGGGGGGAACCTTCCCTGACAGTACCCCCCCCCAAAGGAGCGGCCTCCGGACGCTCCAATTAGATGTTGCTGGGGGAAGTCCGTGATGTCAAGCTGGGCAGCAGATAAAGTCACATCAAGTTGGGCCGGAGGAAGGTCCATGACTTTTAACAGGGCAAAGTGCAGCTCAAGCTGGGCAGTGGGTACAGAAATCTTAGGCTGGGCAAAAAGTACATCAAGCTGGGAAGTAGACAGGGGCAAATCAAGCTGGGCAGCATACTCCGGGTCATCGGGCTGGGCAGCAGGCTCCGGGTCGTCGAGCTGGGCAGCAAACTCCGGGTCGTCGAGCTGGGCAGCAAACTCCGGGTCGTCGAGCTGGGCAGCAAACTCCGGGTCGTCGAGCTGGGCAGCAAACTCCGGGTCGTCGAGCTGGGCAGCAGACAGAGGCTCAGGGTCGTCGGGCTGGGCAGCAGACAGAGGCTCCAGAAGTTGGGCGGTTGGCACTGCAACGTCAGGTGGGGTAACTGGCACGTCAGGCTGGGCAATTGGCACGACAGGCCGAGCAGCTGGAACAGGCTGGGTAACTGGCACGGAAACAACAGGCTGGGCAACTGGCACTGGAACAGGCTGGGCCGCTGGTACAGGAACAGGCTGGGCCGCTGGTACAGGAACAGGCTGAGCAGCTGGTACAGAAACAGGCTGGGCAGATGGCACTGAAAGAACAGCAGGCTGGGCCGTTGGCACTGGAACAAGCTGGGCAGTTGGCACTGGAACAGGCTGGGCAGTTGGCACTGGAACAAGCTGGGCAGTTGGCACTGGAACAAGCTGGGCAGTTGGCACTGGAACAACAAGCTGGGCAGTTGGCACTGGAACAACAAGCTGGGCAGTTGGCACTGGAACAACGAGCTGGGCAGTTGGCACTGGAACAGCAGGCTGACAAACTGGCACAAGAACTTCAGGCTGGCAAACTGGCACAAGAACTTCAGGCTGGCAAACTGGCACAAGAACTTCAGGCTGGCAAACTGGCACAAGAACTTCAGGCTGGCAAACGGGAACTTCAGGCGGAGGCACTGGCCGGGTAGCAGGTAGAGGTTTGGCAGAATCAGGCTGGTTATCAGGTTCAGCTGGCTTGCAAGCAGACTGGAGCAGGTTGGTTGGTGTGGAGACAGGTTGGGTTACTGGCAGGATCATCTTGGTTGGGAAAAACTTTCGTTTTTTCTTGGGCTTAGCCACAGAAGCTCTGTAGGTAAGGGGTGCAGCGGACTGGAAAGGAGGATTGGGATATGGCAGAGAAGAGGGAACAGTAGCTGGAGGAAGTTTTTGTGGGTTTGTAGGCGACTGAGAAGAGACAGGTGGGTTGTATGCAGGATAGGTACAGGGAGCAGAGACTGGGTATTGGTATCTGGTGGGAAGCAGTGTATACTGAGCTGCGACTGGGGTTGCCATGGGTGATGGGAGAAAAGACTCTTGAACAGGTAGGTGTCTGATGGTAGAAGTGGCTTGCTGTGGGTTTGTAGGCAGCTGAGAAGAGACAGGTGGGTTGAATGCAGGATAGGTACAGGGAGCAGAGACTGGGTATTGGTATCTGGTGGGAAGCAGTGTATACTGAGCTGCGACTGGGGTTGCTATTGGTGATGGGTGGATAGATTCTTGGAAAGGCAGGTGATTAATGGCAGGGCTGGAATGTAGTGGTTTGGCTGAAATCAGGAGATCTGACCATGCCTGCAGCACAGGTTGAACAAAAGCAGATTCACACACACCCTGTTTAATCAGAGACTGCACTGAACTAATGCACTCAGACAACTTCTGCTGGGAACAAGAGGAATAATGTTCATCAAAAGAAACTGGATCATCCTCTAATAACCATATCAAGGATTCAACTTGGTCACGACTGAAGGGAGGAGAGAAATCATCACTACCATCTGGGATGAACGACAGGGCCGGTTTAACACATAAATGGATTAATGGCTGAATATCATCATAAGACATATAACCCTGATCCACCATGGAATGGGCTGATCGGATGGCTTCCATCAGCTGGTCACTTGTCCATCCCTCAAAAACCTGGCGACAATACTCCTCATCCTCCTCTGCCAGCAGAGAAAGGTAAGTGATTTCATGGATGAAATCCATCCTCAAAAAACGCACTGCAACAGGATGGTTCCTCAATGCAGGCACGTCTAGTCAGGGAAGGCCCTGGTATACTTTTAGGAGAGTTTAGTAGACCAGTACTGTGTGCCTACACAGAGGAGACCAAGACTGTATTCAGTGAAATTAAGGTGTTCATTTACAAATAAGTGAACAAAACAACCAGTGCACAATAAACAGCAAACAGTATGTACAATCAAAGGGAGATACCGTATCCATAAACAAAGCCAGGCCGAGGTCATACACAGGGGAAGTCAGCAGATGGGTGAGGATGGGAACACAGCGGATCAGGGAGCGGATGGATGGACGGGCTGAGAGGTAGGAATCCAAGGGAAGCAGGAATCAGGAAGGAAAGTCCAGGCAGGGATAAGGATCAGGATACAGGGAGGAAAGTCCAGGCAGGGATCAGGATCAAGGATCAGAATCAGGGTCCAAAAATCAGGGTCAGGATCAAGGTAAATAGACACATACCAGGGCGAGGACTGATTGCACACGCCGGGTATATATATGCTTGCTAATTACGTTCAGGTTACACCTGAACGCAGGAAGGGCTGTATGCTCCATACTGCCAAGAATCCCCCGCTGGTGGACGCCAGTACTGCAGCCCAAGGATAACATAGCACCACCAGGGAAGAACTCCCCCGACAGTCCAAGACTGTCGGGAGACACCTGGTGTTGGGCCACAGTACTGCACGCCAAATACCAGGCAGTAACACCAGCGGGGGGAACCTTCCCTGACAACTGGAACTTTTCTATAACAAATTGCAACACTCCCCCTCTCAAGAACTTACTCAACAGATCCAAACCAAACGCCAAAACCTATATCTTATTCTCTCAGCTAATACAGAAAGATCTCTCAGATTTTCAAAAGCCAAATTTTTACTGCATAGAAATTCCACTTCGACTATGTTTGCCAGAAAAAGTAATCAGGACAACAAACCTACACATGTGTACAAACTTAAAGACGCCAATGGCAACCTTGTAACACACCCCCAGGAAGTCTTGAAAATGTTTACCTTTTTTTATAAAGACCTCCTATCTAGCCCACAGGGCCAGCCAGGCTCATCTTCTAGGGCATGGTTGGATAATATACATCTCCCTTCCCTGAATCAATCCCAAATTGACTCTCTTAAAGAATGCTGTACGGATACTGAAATCATCCAAATTTATTAAATCTCTTAAAAACTCCACAGCCCCAGGACCAGATGGATATACCACCTCCTATTATAAGAAGTTTGCATCTCACTTAGCCCCCAATCTCACCAAACTGTTCAACCACATACTTGAGGGTAACCATTTCCCAGATGAGATGCTCTTGGCCAACATGTCCCTCATTCCTAAACCCCACAAGGACCACTCCCTTCCTCCAAATTTTAGTCCCATTTATGTTTTAAATAATTATCTAAAAATCTTTGGTAGGCTGCTTGCGGACAGACTAGCACGAGTCATCTCCCCTTTAATTCACCCGGACCAGTCGGGTTTTGTCCCTGGCAGACAGATTGTGGATAATATCAGACTGGTCACAAATATAGTACAGGATGCTGGCCTGCATTCACGCTGGGCCTGCCTTCTCAGTTTAGACATCCACAAGGCGTTTGACAGCGTTGATTGGTCCTATCTAAATTATCTCCTTCCCAGATTTCGAATTTCTGACAAGTTCCTTCAGGGTTTTAATGCATTATATCATTCCCCGCAAACTCGCATCAGAATCCCGGGTAACAACTCTGACTTCTTTTCCTTAGGCAGAGGAACAAGGCAGGGTTGACCTTTATCCCCACTCCTATTTGCACTGGCCATTGAACCTTTGGCCCAGGCCATTCAAAACAATATAGACATTAAAGGATATTCTAAAGATCAGGATGAGTACAAAATTAGTTTATATGCTTAATACAGCCCTAGTATTCCTTACTGAACCCCTCACTTATATTCCTATCCTCCTTAAAGAACTAAACACATTTCACAACATTTCTGGCCTTAAGATCAATATAAACAGATGTTCTGCTTTACCGATTAATCTCCCCGAGAACTTGCTAAAATTACTGCAAGACAATTTTTCTTTTACGTGGTGTACACATTCCTTTAAATACTTAGGTGTCCATGTTACGTCCTCCCACAGAGCTTTATACAAAAAAAACTACCTCCCTCTTTTTACACATATTGAATCCCTACTTAAATCATGGTCATCCTATCACATATCATTCTTAGGTAGAATATGTGCTATTAAAATGAACATCATTCCTAAAATTCTATATTATTTTCGTACCCTCCCCATTAACATCTCAAAAACCAAGTTAGATTCCCTTCAGAGGACTCTTGATAAATTTCTTTAGTCTGAAAAAAACCTAGATGTAGTTATACACTTCTCCACAGACCACAATCCAAGGGTGGGTTGGGACTCCCAAGCCTTTGGCATTACTTTCTTTCTGCTAGACTAGCACAACTGTCCCAGTGGTTCTCCTATGGTGATAATGTTCCGTGGAGCAGATTTGAGTTCACCTCTATCCGCCCTTATCCTCTCGAGGGTATTCTGTGGTCGGACTCAGTCTTTTATCATAAACTCCTCAAACACTTCATCCAATTGTGACGTAAAATTAATATCACATATGATATGTCATCTGTCACTCCCCCTCTAGCATCCTTTCTGGGAGACCCCAGACTTAGCCTAGCTTACAATAATAGGGCTCGATTTTTGGCCTGGATTGATAATAACTTAATCACATTGAAATCTTTACTCATCAATGGCAGTTTCATGTCATTCCAAAAAGTATATTCTTCAAGACTCAGAACATGAACATTACCTGCTAATTAGGTCATTCTATACTAAACACTTCTCACTGCCTACACAGGCTCCCAACACAGTGTTTGAAAATATATGTATATCATCCTCTAGAGATAGGGGCTTAGGGCCAGATTCACAAAAGAGATACAACGGTGTATCTCCTGATACACCGTCGTATCTCTGTTTTAGGGTCTTCCTAACTATGCGACTGATTAGACCTGCCCTAAGATCCGACAGGTGTAATTGAATTACACTGTCGGATCTTAGGATGCAATACCTCGGCCGCCGCTGGGGGGAGTTTGCATCGTAAACCAGCGTCGGGTATGCAAATTAGTAGTTACGACGATCCACAGCGGTTTTTCGCGTTCGTTACGTCGCTGCTAGTCTAGTTTCCCGTCGCAAAGTTAGTCGTCGTTTTAGCTGCCCTAACTTTACACAGCCCACGTATGTGTTGTATAAAGTATGTCCGTCGTTCCCGCGTCAAAATTTAAAATGTTTTTGTTCTTGCGTAAGACGTCAGGGAATACGGAAGTACGCTACGCACGTCGCGGTTCGAAAAAATTACGTCACTTCGCGCAAAGCACGGCGGGAATTTCAAAACGGAGCATGCGCAGTAGGTCCGGCGCAGGAGCGCGCCTAATTTAAATGGCACACGCCCCTTTGAATTACGCGGGCTTACGCCGGCGTAAGTTTTCATGCAAGTGCTTGGTGAATCAGGCACTTGCGATGAAAACTTGCGGCGGTGTAACGTATCTACGATACGTTACGCCACCGCAGTTCTATGTGAATCTGGGCCTATATTTCTAGGCTATATCAATGTCTCAATAACTCAAGGCTACTGGAAAAATCCGAACCGATGCTCCGATGGGAATCTGAGCTTAACTGCTCTCTCTCACCGGAGAGTTGGCACTCTATGGCTGATAACCTTCATAAATGCAATAGAGCCATCTCATTTAGAGAAACTCAGATGAAAATCTTCTCCTGATGGTACCTTACTCCCTCTAGGATTCATTCATTCTATCCCTCAGCCTCTCCTGACTGTTATAGGGGCTGCCCGTAACAGGGTACTTTTGGAGTTGCCCACACCTAGATCAGATATGGCAGATGGCTATAGACAGATTTGAGAAGTTCTCTAAACACAGAAAAGTTCCCACTCCCCAAATTTGCCTTTTATATGCTAAAGTGATACTCCTACTCCTTGCTCTAGACTATTCCACTATTTATGTAGTTCCATACAATGGATGATTGCCTTTAATTGGAAATCCAAACATTTTATTTGGTCACAGGTTCTAAATAGGATGGAGATGCTCAAACTTTCAGAAAAAAAATTATCATACTCTACAAGACAGCCTCCATGTTTATGATGCTAAATGGTCCTACTGGAAGCTCTTTTAAATATCACTCTATATAATAATAGCACATTATGTTTAGATTGTACTTACCTGTCTCATAGGCCATGATTTGTCTTTATATCTCATTTACGATTTTATTGTATGAAAAATGGAACAAGTGCAGCGCTAATGATAAACTAACATAATATAAAGCAAGCTGAATGCAATATAGAATGTAAATAGTAAATAAACATAAAATTAACACCAATGTAGGTAAGTAAGTACTAATAGAAAATAAAGCATGAAAAGATGTCTTTACAGCAAATAATTCCAAAACATAAGAACTCTGTCTCAACAGTGAATAAACATAACATTATCACCAATGTATGTGAGTAAGTGCTAATAGCAAATATGGCATAAATGCAACAAATGATTCAAAAACACAACAATTCTGTCTCTATAGTCTCTATAGAGATCTCACAAACGTGCAAGGATGTGAATAATCATCAAATCAGTGTCATGTGCATGACATGATAGACAGTCAGTGTGTTCATCCACAGGGCCAAACAGCTGGTGTAAATCCTGACGTTTAAGCAGATAACATCACCATTTGCATGAAATGAAGAAAAACCACCACCACATAGGAAGAAGATGGGTACCCTTACCGTGAGATGTGGACTCCCCCACAACAGTGGTGAGTCAAAACAGCATAGAGGTACTATCTGCTTCTGAAGGCAATCCCTCCAATGGATGGCTGGTCAAGGATTTCCAGAAGGTAATGCAGTCAATAGCCCGTGGTACAGGTGAGTCCGTGATGAAGCAGCAAGTTGGTGTAGTGGCCCCTCACATGGATGGCAACCACCATATGGACATAAAGCTCAAAAAGGAAAGAAGAGTAAAGGAAGCCTCCTCATGGCATAGATCAAAAATGGTTTAATAAAAAAAATGGTTGTACTACAAAACACCCTCTGGTGTGTACAATAGATAAAAATGTGATCACAAAGTTAAAAGATTGATTAAGCGCAATGGTATACGATTTTATTGTATACTGTTCTATCACTCCATGTTCTTTGATGTGATGTCTGTACTACCGCTGACGTAATGTTGAATTTCTCATCAACCATTTTATGTAACTGATTGTTCGTATATCCAATAAACTTTTTTAAACACAAAGAAAACCTTTTACTCCATGCACATTCAAAAAACAACATCTTTGTTTTATAAAGTTTTACATTTAAGTTTTTTCTTTTTTTGCATAAACAGGCATGTTTCAAACCATAACATACACAACTCTGGAACTTAAAAAGTTCAACCTTGAAAAACTGAAGGCAATATCAGATATTATAGTGTGTCAAAAATGTGTTGATCTTGCCTTCATCAGATGGGGGTGATATCACCCCTGTAAAAGCCAAATTTTGAAAATACACACAAATTGTGAGGCAAAATTAGGATTTCCTTCCTGATCCCATGCTTAATGTCAACATGTGTGATCTCCCAGGCAAACAGTAAATATGTGTGATCTCCCAGGCAAACCAGGCAAACAGTAAATATGATGTAATTGTAACATATACCTTTTAATCCTCTTATATTAAACTATGGCTTTGTACATGATTGTATATGTAACGGGCATGCTAAAGCTTTTTGCACAGTGCCTGAGTTGTTTGCCAGCAATGATGTTGATGTCAGCTCCCTTCTTGGTTTCACTTTCTGTGAAATTGACACGCAGCGGCTCTGTTAAATAGCTCAGCCGTTCTCACAGTCACATGGAGACCCATGACTAAGCCACGTGACGAGTGGCGTAATGCGTGGGGGAGGAGCCTATGTGACGGGAATACATCCTTGTGAGGAGACCATCGCACTGAGCGGCAGCTTTTAACTCTGAGCCTGTGTGTATCGGCGGATGTGTGAGTTGGTACACCGTCGGTGTAGTATCTTGTCCACCCCTCTGGCCATAACAGTATTGTGCTATGAGGCTTGTCCTCTCTTTTCTTTTCTTTTACATATTTCGATCGGAGTGCTTCTGACTGAATTGGTTGAGAAGGTCGTTGTCTAATGAAAGGCAGTGTGAAGGAGACATCAGCTGAGTGGCTTGAGTGCTGCAGATGGGACTAGTTCGTTAACCCATTATGAACTCACTGTGTTTTATCATTAGACAGATTATTCATTCATGAGTGTTGTTGTTTTATATTTATCTATATTTATATTATTCACTGAATCGAATGTTTATCACTCACCATATTGTACTAATCAGCACTAGTTGTTATTAGCGCTATCTCTACCTATTATACATATATTTTTCGGTTTTGTTCACCTTTTGATACGCAGCTTTTATCATTTAATTATTTTTGTTGTTTTTTTCTTGTATTAGTTCTATTTGGTAGCGCAGTAGTACCACTCCTTTTATAGACAGCACATGTTGACATGCTGTGTGCATCTTCAAAATTTTGATTTTAAAATGTGTAAAAAAAATAATTGAAAAATGGTCAAAAAAAATCTAAAATGGTGGCATTTTGATGTTATTTAGATTCTCCCTAATACATCAATCATGTTCTTAATTTTTTGTTCAACATAATTTTTTTGCTTTATGATGTCTAAATCCCAACTACACACCATTATGTCCTGGGTGAGGATTTGTGCACTTGCACTGGTGAAATTAGTTTCTTCTTCCACAACCAGCACATCACCTAAAATAAAAATACACACCATGTATTATAAATATGCAGGCATGCATATTTCACCTGAAGCTGTGGTGACAGACACTGACCTGTTGTGGTCACTATTTCTCCCACTTCTTTCACTTCTCTTCCCTACACATCTTCAGGTTCTGGTGTCCTCTGTTCCCCTTATTCATGAGGTGTGGGGTTCCTGGTGTACTCAGATGTCCCAAGTCTTTTCTTCCCTATGAGAATGAAGCAAAAGGTATACTTTGCACACAGATATTTGAGGCCAGATATAGGAATATGAAACATTGCTTGGAAGTGTGGTACAATTGTCTGTTTTGGCAGAGTTCCGAACTGAAAACATGATTTTTTCCCTTACCAAAGCTGGAATACTTACCTTTTTTGGACAAATTTTGGACAAGTTTCGCACATGGAGACACCCCAAGTATCCATGGATGGGCCAAATGACAGAAAATATACACCTTTCTGAGTTCGTCCATCCTCCTCCACCTCCTGCCACAACTCAATGAGCAAATCCACAGCGTGAAGGGAAGGCTGTAAAGGAGACAAGAAAGTGATGGCCTGGGTTCAGCCTGGTCTGACAGAAGACACAGGCTGTTGTAGTACCACAGACTGGGGACATATATGTCATCTGCTGCTGTTTCTGATCTCTGAGAGTCCTGGACCAGATTGTGCTCCCTATTATATGGACTTCTCAAGTTACCAATTTTTTTTCCAAAGAGTTGATGTTTGCCCTGGGGTCCAAAGGCTTCAAAAATTCCAGCATTGTCTTCCTCTTTATTTTGTTATTATGAGCCATTTTCTGAAAATACATGCCTATGGGGGTTATTTACTAAAGGCAAATCCACTTTGCACTACAAGTGCAAAGTGCACTTGAAATTGCACTAAAAGTGTACTTGGAAGTGCAGTCGCTGTAGATCCGAAGGGGACATGCAAGGAAAATAAAAAAACAGCATTTTAGCTTGCACATGATTGGATAATAAAAACAGCAGAGCTTCCCCTCATTTCAGATCTACCCCTCAGATTTACAGTGACTGCACTTCCAAGTGCACTTTCAGTGCAATTTCAATTGCACTTTGCACTTGTAGTTTGCACTTGTAGTGCAAATTAGATTTGCCTTTCGTAAATAACCCCCTATGTGTTTTTCTTCAAAAAGGACAGTTTGTTTGTGAGTAGGCAGGTACATTTCAAAAATACAATGTCAAATTAACAAGGTTAAAAAATACAAGATAATTATGTTGGTTTGGTAACTTAAAGCGGAGTTCCAACCACAATTAGCATTTTTTAAATGTATGTCCGAAAGGAAAATCATGCGTTTTTATAATATAAATCCGGTCACTTACTATTTTACAATCCGCCGCCGATCCGCATAGATATTCAAAAAAGATCGTTTATAAAACTATGTCCACACCGTTGTCATTTTGCTTATGGGCATTGTGAAGCCTACAAGCACTTACTTCCTGGAAGTCTTTGATGTGGAGTGATAATTGGACAGTGCACTGCATCCTGGGAAATGATGACACACATTTCCCAGGAGCATTAGAGGGAGATGATGTCAGAATCCTAGGTGATTTCAAAGGCAGATTTCGTGGGACCGCATAGCAACAGGCATTTCCAGATGAGTAAAAAAAACATTTTTTTTTACTTTTTTAGGTCTAATGAGCACAATAATGAAAAAAAAAATTGGGATGGAAACTCCACTTTAACACACACAAAAAAATACAAAATTATGGAGAACACTAGAAAATTATTTTAAAATAATAAAAAAACAGGAAATCTTGATTAAAAAAAAAATGAAAAAGATGACTACAAAAAATAATGCTAAACATTATTATGGAGATCTGGCTTTAAAAAAAAATAAAGATTATTCATGAGATCACAAGAAATAATAAAGAAATACGTTTGTCTAAACTTACGTTCACTTTGAAACAAATCCGTCCTTGCGGCGTACTTTGGAGCAATGCACACTGGGATATTCCACGGACGGCGCGTTAGTGAAAAACGTCAATCACGTCGGGTCACAAGTTATTTACATAAAACACGCCCCCCTGTTCCACATTTGAGTTAGGCGGGCTTATGCCGGCCTATTTACGCTACGCCGCCGCAACTTACAGAGCAAGTGCTTTGAGAATACAGCACTTGCCCGTCTAAGTTGCGGAGGCATAACGTAAATAGGATATGTTACGCCTGCACAAAGATACGCCGATCTACGAGAATCTGGCCCTGTGTGAGTATCAGCAGCAAAACAACTTCATTATTCTAGCATTATAAAGGACAAAAGAATTAGCAGCGTGACGAATTGGCTATCTCCATTACAAACGCTAGTTTTACCAGACCGAGCGCTCCCGTCTCATACTTGATTCTGAGCATGTATGTTTTTTTGCGTGTCGGAATTGCATACAGACGATCGGATTTTCCGATAGGAATTTTTTCTGATGGAAAAATTGAGAACCAGCTTTCAATCTTTTTTTGCCTGGAAATTACGACAGAAAAAGTCCGATGGAGCATACACACGATTGGAATTTCCATTCAAAAGCTCACATCGAACTTTTGCTGTCGGAATTTCCGATCGTGTGTATGGGGCATAAGGGTCTGATATGGATTT
Source organism: Rana temporaria (assembly GCF_905171775.1). Classification (NCBI taxonomy): domain Eukaryota; kingdom Metazoa; phylum Chordata; class Amphibia; order Anura; family Ranidae; genus Rana; species Rana temporaria. The sequence goes on along the minus strand of NC_053493.1, from coordinate 142,583,474 downwards.
TGGGGGGGACCTGCTGTATTTTTTACTTTTTTATATTGCTGGGAAATTGCCAGCATTCTTTTCTTTACATTCATCTGTCAGACCTTTTATAAACAAGACAAATTGTAACAGATTTTAACAAAATGCGTTACTATTTGCACAACTCTACTGCAGTTCTAACTCTAAAATGTACAGAGCCTCCATAGTAGGAGCACATATATCAATACATGTTGAAGAGCAGGTGTGCCTGGAAGGAGCCCATCCCTCCTTAAAGGCACAGAGATTCAAGTGACATCCAGAAATAGCACAATGACAGCAAAGGCATCCAGTGCATCCCTACACCCAATTTGACCAACTGTATAAAAAAAAGGCAACCACCCAAACCTATAGTCTTTGCAGCAAGGTGCACATGGAAGGGCAACACACATCGCAACCAAGCAAAACATTTCCCAGCACACTTACTAGCCAGCCTGCAAAACAACCAAATTGGCCCTGTATAACAGTTTGCGTGTCACCTCCCTCAAATTCTGGAGAGCACTGCGTGCAGATGTTTTCCAAACCTAGGAAAAAGCATAATTTGGTCCAAATCTAGGTTCAGACTAAATTGATCGCTCATCTCTAAATAAGATACAGTCTTTAGAATTACAGATTGCTTGAACAAGCACACTGTTAAATCGTATTCCTAAATCTTTCTCATAATGTAAGGCCACATGACCGTTTTTCCCGACAAAATCCATCGAGAAACTTGGTGGCAGAGCTTTTTTGGCGAGGAAAATGGTCGTGTGTATGTTTTTCGTCGAGAAAACTGTTGTGGTTTTCGACGAGAAAAAAAGAAAACAAGTTCTCTTTTTTCTCGTCGGGAGTCTCAATTTCCTCGTCGTGTTCCTCATCGGGCTGGATTATGACGAGAAACACGTTCGTGTGTATGCTTAGAAACCCGCGCATGCTCAGAATAAAGTATGAGACGGGAGCGCACCTTCGGTAAAAGTAGCGTTTGTAATGGAGATAGCACATTCGTCACGCTGTAATAGACTGAAAAGCACGAATCGTCTCTTACCAAACTTTTACTTAACACGCAGTAACATGAGATTAGCAAAAGCAGCCCCAAGGGTTGTGCCAGTGGAATCGAACTTCCCCTTTATAGTGCCGTTGTACGTGTTGTACGTCACCACATTTGAGAACAACGAGATTTTGTCTTGACAGTGTGTACGCAAAGAAAGCTTGACAAGATTCTCGACAAGCCTGACAAGGAACTCGTCGAGGAAAACAATGTTTCTTTTATGACGAGTTTCTTGGTCGTATGTACGAGGCCTAAAAACAATAGCTGAAATTGAAACCTTTCTTTCCCAAGCTCAAAATCTTCTCCATCATCTATTTTAAACACATTTGTTCTTTAGCCAAAATATGCAACTTAAGCAGACTAAGCAATTCAGTTACTGATGTGCAAACCTTTTGTTAAATGTAAACAATTAAAACTGAACTCAGGGAATTTTACAAAATCTACCATTTGAGTGGGGCACCTCCAATGCTACAATTGCTAAATTCTCCTTTATTCCAGGGATGCAGGGATGAGGTGTATTGCTTACCTTTTTCCCCTGCACCAGAAGGCATCACACCCCGTCAATTTTGCATAATCACCTACCGTACGATGTAGGGTTAAAAGTCCTGTACTATATGTGTTGACATTGTGGGACCACTCACAGCTCAGAGCTTTGGGTAGAAGAGAACAGTGCTGTGTCCTGCTGGACTGAGGGATAGCGTGAGCAATACACTTTATCCTGCACACATAGGGCCAGATTCTGGTACCTTGGGCGTATCTCTGCATCGGCGTAATGTATCCGATTTACGCTACGCCGCCGCAAGTTTTTCAGGCAAGTGCTTTATTCACAAAGCACTTGCCTGTAAAGTTGCGGAGGCGTAGCTTAAATCACCCGGCGGAATTCAAATTCGGCGGGTAGGGGGCGTGTAACATTTAAATGAAGCACGTCCCAGTAAAATATCCCAGTGTGCATTGCTCCAAATGACATCGCAAGGACGACATTGGTTTCGACGTGAACGTAAATGACGTCCAGCCCCATCACGGACGACTTACGCAAATTACATAACTTTTAAAAATTTTGACACGGGAACGACGCCCATACTTAACATTGTCTGCGCCTCATATAGCAAGGGCAACTTTACGCCGGGAAAAGCCTAACGTAAACGTCGTAAATTGACTGCGTCGGCTGCGCGTACGTTCGGGAATTTGCGTATCTAGCTAATTTGCATACTCAATGCGGAAATCGATGGAAGCGCCATTTTGCAGTTTAGATCTGACGGCGTAAGAGACTTACGCCTGTCGGATCTAATGGATATCTATGCGTAACTGATTCTAAGAATCAGTCGCATAGATAAGACAGTCCAGATTAGGACTTACGACGGCGTACATGGTGCTGCGCTGTCGTAAGTCCTTTGAGAATCTGGGCCTTAGACTAAACAAGCCTTTAATTCATGCAGTATGGGTAGGGGCTTCCAGTGCAAGTGTAGACTTGGTTTTATTCCCTAGACTTCACCCTAAGGTCCCTTTCTCCAGTGTCACATAACTGTTTCAGAAAGGGCAGAGATGTCTTTGTTTGTCAGTGTTTATCAGTCTAGTTTTGACTTGAAGTGTGCAGGGCAGGCTGGCAACATCCAATAATTAAATATCTGGGTCTAGAGGGAAAAACTTGATCAAAGTTTCTGTGAATTTTTCACTAGTAAGGTTATAGGATAAACTGTTTTATTTGGCAGACATTTCTGTTACCATCAGAAAATGAAAGGATTGCTTAAAGTTCTTTAAGGAAAACCGGTGAGCTGATTCAACCACTGCAAACTCTATTGTTTGTTCTGTTTAAAAAGATAAAACATCCTGTATACCATATGTCCTAGCATTTTGTATTGATTTCTGAGACTATTTATATTTTATTTTTTGTTTCTTGACCTAATCACCAAAAACATTTATACTGTTTGTTAACTTGTAATTTGGGCTGCTACTGTTTTATTTTTACAGATGTAGGTTTTACTATTCTGTGGCCTTTTACTTAGGATTTTGGTGATGATGGAGTAGAAAACTCGTAAGTGCTGAAAAACCACAAGCAATGCTTCTTTAAAACAATAGGTCAGAACTCTGTACACCTTTTAAGACATGTGCAATATATTTATACTATGAGAAAATCCACACAAACCTATAAAATATAATCAAACTTTATAGTTGTCTGAAAACAACAAACAAAAGTTCCTGAAGGCAGAAATTACCTGATTGCAAACTTTTTTCCAGTAATTAGTTTTGGACAGTGTTTGAAGTGAGATTTATTTTTTAACACAATTTCGATATAGAGCCTCTAGTTGGCAATAGCAGAGAATTGGTTTAATACTTATATGCTTGAAACCCCGCAGCTGTAATAAGCCCCTCCTTCACACTGCATCTTTTTTGAGTCTGTACATAACATACTTGAATCATTGCCATACTTGTTCAATGTATAGAAAACTGGAAGGCAGCTGAGGAATAAGGTAAGAAATGTATTTCATTTTTATTCATTTGATGCATTGATGCTTGCAGGTGACTCATTTTTGGCAGCAATGTAGATGCCATATTATTTACTGCTCAGGGTAGATGTTTGTAGTCACACTATACAATTTTTATATAATTTTCTTGTACAGCTTTCATTTAGATTTACCAAAACCATATAATATGAGGTCAAACCTAAACACTTTCAAATTGTATGCAATCAGACAGGCCCTTAGGGCACTACATATTCAAATGTAAATCTAAAGGAAATTGAACAACAAAAATTGTGACGGGATAAGCAGTACAATTCCATAGAATGAATGAATGAATGAATGAATGAATGAAAAACTTTTATAGCGCTACACATGCGAACTGAATCGCCTCAAGGCGCTTGGTATCCATTTCCTTCAAATTTGGCCTTCAGAATAGGTGGGTCTTGAGTTTTTTTCTGAAGGTCAGGTGATTCATTTCCGTTCGGATATTGGTTGGTAATGCGTTCCACAGTCGGGGTCCTTGGACAGCAAATCTTCGTTCTCCTTTTGTCTTGTAACGGACCTTGGGGATTTGAAGTACATTTTGGTTGGTGGACCTGAGAACGCGATTGGGGTTGTGGTATTTTATTTTCTCACATAAATATTGGGGAGCGATTCCTTGCACAAACTTGTGTGTCAGACAGAGGGCCTTAAATGATATCCGGTCTTTCACGGGCAGCCAGTGAAGGGACCTGAGGGAGTGATCGATTCCCAGGGTTTTTTCCCTGTTATAAGTCATACCACCGTATTCTGGATGACTTGTAGACGAGCAACCTGGTATTTTGGAAGACCGAGGTAAAGGGCATTTGCATAGTCGAGTCTGGAGTTGATTATTGTTCCCACGACTACTGCTGCGTCTTCTTTTGGGATGAAGGGTACGAGTCTGTGTAGCAGGCGCAGCAGATGGTGAGATCCGCTGACAACTGTGCCTATTTGTGCATCCATTGTCATGTCGGAGTCAAAAGTGACTCAGAGGCTTTTGACTTTGGTGCTCGGGGTAATGATTTGTCCCAGAATGGGCAGGGGGGGTCCATGTCGTCGTCGCTAGTCTCTTTCCATTTGCGTGGAACAGAAGAAGTTCTGTTTTTGATCAATTGAGTTTAAGGTAACTCTCCATCATCCAGTTCTCTATCAAAGCGAGGCATTTTTCTTGCCTAAGAGAATGATCCTTTTTACTGCTGATGTGAAAATAAAGCTGGGTGTCGTCGGCATAGGAGTGGTAGAGTAATTTCTGGTTACTGATAATTTTAAGGAGAGGGCGGAGATAAATATTAAATAGTATTTGCGACAAGGGTGACCCTTGGGGGACTCAGCATGATACAGTGCATTGTTCTGAGGTGAAAGGACCTAGTTTCACTGTTTGGGATAGATTTTCCAGGAAGGAGGAGAACCAAGGAAGATCCAAGTCTGCGACTCTAGCTACTTCTGCTAGGCACAACAGCAACATTTTGTGATCTACTGTATCAAAGGCAGCAGTATTAGAAGACATTATTCTCCTTTGTTTGCTGCTTCGATAGCATCACCCCATATTTTGAGAAGTGCTGTTATGGTCCCGTGACCAGGACGAAAACCAGATTGTAGTGGGTCCAGTAGTTTGTGGGTGTCTACATGGTGCTGTAGCTGTTGCACTTCTGCTTTCTCCATTATTTTGGAGAAGACGTTTAGGCCTGTTATTAGTCGACGATGGTTTAGGTCTTTGGGGTCGAGGTCGTTTTTTTTTTAGAATGGGTTTTATTATGCCATGTTTTAGGGAGGTCGGTACCGTGCCTTCCTTAAATGATAAATTTATAAGGTGCGTGACTGAGGGTGCCAAGATATCGGCACATTCTTTCAGCAGTTTTGTGGGGATGATGTCATGAGGCGATGTACTGTCTCGCAGGGTTCTAATAATATAGAAAGTGTCCAGTTGGGGAAGTGATATTATTAAACCTGACATTTGCACAGCCTAACTAATTCCTTTGCGTGCACTTATATTTTTTATATGTGAATGGTGCTATTTATCCAAAAAATATATTTTAATTCTCTTTTTCAGATAAAGTGTGGCGTTCTGAGAGCAACATGTTGATGAGATATAGAAAATGGAAAAAAATAAACTGCGCTAAAAAAATTAAAACAAATAACTGAAGTGCTGCGTACAAGTTATTCAATTGGGAGCTGCGATTATCAGGTAAATAAAAAATACAACGTTGAGACTATGTGAACGCTTTCATTAATAATTCTTAACTATACTCACTGGTCAGGATTTTATATAATTTATATGTTTTGTTGGTCACATTTTTGGATAATTTATTGATAATACAATTTCTGTTCACCAGGCTTGGTTTTGTATCATCACATGCTCAAGGATATTTCGATAAGCACGGTATGTAAATTTTTAGCTCTATAAGTGTAGGTATTCAATTCCATACACTTCTAATACATTCTTTTCATTATAATTCACATTGTAGTCCTTCTTTATGATAGGACATATAGGGTAGATATACACTGATTTTGTCTTATTAACATAGGACTGATCAATATATACCATTTAGGTTTGAATTAGGTATCACCGTTAGTTAGTGTTATTGGTGTCATTTTTGGTATATTAGAAGATTGGGGTACGGTTATCTTACATAATCCGTATTGACCCCGACAATATATGCCCCATTCCTGTACTTTAGATTGAGGTTAGGGGTAGTATATATATTTATATACCTATTTAATTAAAAAAATAAATAAAAAAAAAATACTTTTTTTATATATAAAAAATAAATCTTTTTCCTTAGCGTTTCGATTCAAATGGATCCCATTTGACTGCTTTGACAGTGGACCAGGGTTCCCTTTGAATTATGTAAGAGAGTTAATTTATGTATTGCCCACTAGGTGTCGCCTTTGCCTACGGGTAAAGAGTGTCTCCCATGTGTATTTGGTTAAACATCCGAAGTATATTTGCGTTTGGTGACAACATGCTTGTTTGTATAGTGACGGCGTCATGGTACATCCGACAGAGGTTTTATCAATTGCACTTTGTTTTTATCATTAATTGGAGGTGGAGAAATCCACATGTCCAAATCGTAGGGATCAGCCATGTATTTCAGTTTATATCGGGGGTCTATTAGAGTTACCGTGGCAGAGTTCCATCGCAGGGTTAACTATGTATTATACTGAGCATGCCCGTTGGTTTGTGATGGCCCAGAACGAGGCTTGATTCTATCTGCTATGTATAAATAGAGGTGACGCAGTGCACTGCCCGTGCCCCTGGACGGAGTAAGTTATTACGAAACAGATGTAGGGCAGAGCGACGCACTGACATCACCTTGTGCTCCATACGACCATCCAGTAGGACGAGTGTCTGTGGTTTGTGCACCGGCACACCAGACATAAAGGCCTATTTTATCTGCAACATTGTAAGTGTACTACTATTTGTTTTTAATAAACCTTTTTACGTTTAATGCACTATATGGAGCGTTCATATTTTACATGTATCGGGTGCATCTACCGATGATACATTTTGGTTGAGACTCATTGCCTAAAGATTTGTGTCTGGGTTTGCTGGCATTTTGGAGAAAGCTGGCTTATTATAGGCATACATTGATCCTCTGTCACGGGGGATCATGGCAAGCTGGTAAGGAGCCAACACGTTTGTTTTGGGAAGGATATTCACGACAGATGAACTTTTTTCCAGTGAGCACTGGTGTTCACTATATTATTCAGAGTTTAATGCACCAATTAATTCATGGACATTTTCTGGTTTATCCACCAATCATCTTATGGATATCAGAAATTAAATTTAAAAATGTTTTAATTTTTTTTATTTTTGGTTCAGTATCAGTATTATTATTTATTGCACCATCTGTTAGATCATATAATTTAATTTTCACTGTGTTGTCACATTTTTTCATTTAAGAGTCACTGATTCGCATTGGTGATTGATGTTTTTTCCTTTCATTAATCATTGAATGGTTTACGGGGATAGCGCAATTTAATATTTTTTCATGTTGAAGAGATAGCCAATGATTAACTGTGTGAGGATGGAGATTATGGAATAAAAGCTGTGTGTAACTATAACTAGACTTTCAGAAATAAAGAATGTAATACATAATGGGGCTGATTTACTAAAACTGGAGAGTGCAAAATCTGGTGCAGCTCTGCACAGTAACCATCCAGTCTCCATGTTATTTTTGTCAATGCCAAATTGAACAAGCTGAAGTTATAAGCTGATTGGCTAACATGCACAGCTGCACCAGATTTTGCACTCTCAGATTTTAGTAAATCAAGACCAATGGTTCCATAAAATTGTGTTCTATTACGAAAGCCCAGTGTGTTTACTAGGTGTCAGATGGTCCTAAGAAAGGAATGAAAAAATAGTTTGATGACGGTTGAAAGGAGGGTCCATGGAAGTTAGAAGATGGTCAAGCGCTTGTCAAATGCATCTATCAATGTACTCTGGAGGATCTCATAAGCATCCAAATGAAAATAGACCTGAAAGCTACCTTTGCTCATTGACACAAGCCCCAACCCCACAGGTCCTAAATAACAAGGCTCAGTTGATGTCATCCTGAACCTGAATTCACTGTTGGGTAGATTTACAAAAGGAGTAGAAAATGTCCACTTTGCAAGGGAATTTTCACTTTCAAAGTGCTATATATATATTACTGTTCAAGTGACCTTGTGTATTAGCTTAATAAATAATCATTATTATGATTCCAAATAAGGTTAATTAAATAAAGTAGAAAGCTGTTTTAAGCTATTAGTATGACACATTTTAATAAAATTATACCCTGTATGTCACTGCAATTATACTATCAGGCTTGAGTGCTTCTGATATTTCACTAGGCGGATGTTACTTCCATTTAAGCTGATCAGCTGTATGTTCCCTGATGAGGCACCTAACAGTAATGTTCCTTCTAAAACATCAGATACATCTTACTGTCAGACACATATAGGAATCATTCTGGTCATTCCAAGATGAGCCCTTAATGACAATCTTTAAGAACCAATTTTCACAGTTCTCTTATAAAGATAAAATGAGCGTGACCTGGCAGTTTAAGTGGTGGGAAGATACAAAGAAGATGTTATAACTATGAGTGTATAATTACTGGTGAAATTTCTCCTTCATGTACTTCTTGTACAGCATGTTATGGAAAGTATTTTTAGAAAATCCTAGCAATAATACAATTAAAATATAAAACAAAACTGTGAAAGCAGGCAAATGATTTACAATGAACACTAATGCTAATTATTCTTAAGGACTGAGAATTTGTTCATTCATGAAATTCTAAATTTACACATAACAACATAAAACACATAGCTACAAGGATAACAGAGTAAATAAATACAGAACAATAATAAAGAGAGGATTGCATTATGTTTTTTATTTGTATAAAAAAATAAATACAAGTCATTAAGACTATGAACGAGTGAATAATGTATAGAGATAATGTTTGGGTCCAGGTTAAGGGGACATGTATCAAAGCAAAAAAAAGTTTTTAAAACAACCGTTTATTCAGGAACAGTGAATGCAATGCTTAAAGTGAAACAATAAAAATTCAATAGTCTGTTAAATATCATGCCTGGGGGGGGGCGTGGCCTAGCGCGGGATGTGAACAGACGTGTTCCTGAGCAGCTCCGTTCTCTCCCCATTCAATCCTGCTCCATCCTGCTCATCCAGCGCTGACAGACGGTTACTTTTTTCTCTGATACCTTCGGGTGGGTCTCCTACATCCCTGGAAGGCATTTTGGTGGATGGGAAAGCGGCGAGGGAAGAAACAACCGCCGCCGAAGATGAGAATCACCACACGCTCCTGTCAAGATGGCTGCCGCAGCACCGTTCTCGGGCCTAGTGCATCCCCTGCCTCCACTCCTAATCTCTTTGGAGACAGCCAAAACGGGTCCCCACCACCCTCCTTGGAGCACCAGGATCCGCAGATGTCCTCCCTCATGCGGCCCCCGATCCGGCGATCGCTACGGACGTTAAGGAGCCCACTCTGGCGGAGGTTCTGGCCACCATTAAGGTAAACCATGTAGACCTTGTGGGAAAGGTGGATGGCCTAAAAATGGACTTGAACATTATGCGGCAGGACGTGCACAAGCTGCGCAGCCGGGTCACTGAAGCTGAACAGCATGTTAGCGATTTGGAGGACATGGTTACCCCCATCCTGCCTAAACTTAATTCCTATGGGGGGAAGATTGCCACGCTAGAGGATAAGGTCGATGACCTTGAAAACCGTTTGCGCAGGAACAACCTGCACCTGGTCGGGTTGTCTGAGAGGGTGGAGGGCTCTGATCCTGTTGCCTTTTTGGAAAGCTGGTTTGAACAAGAATTTGGCCGCTAGCAGCTCTCTTCTTGTTTTGTGATCGAGAGGGCCCACCGAGCCCCAGGGCGCCCCCTTCCTGAAGGACACCCTCCTCGCACAATAGTGATCCGACTCTTGAATTATAGAGACCGTGATTCCATTTTGGGGGCTGCCAGGAGGAAGGGTAGTCTCCGAATTAACAATGCTGTGGTGTCCCTCTTCCCTGACTACTCTGTATCGGTGCGCAACCACAGAACCGGCTACCAACGTGTCAAGCAGAAGCTCCGGGAGCAAGATGTCCAATACTCCATGCTGTTCCCTGCCACCCTCCGGGTCGCCTACCAAAGGAAAGTCCATTTCTTCCAATCCCCGCAAGATTCCAGGTCATGGTGGGAGTCACTTCCTCATCCTCCTAGGTCTCCTGCCTGATGCTGACCATCACAGTTTGAAGGTACCACTGTTGGAGCTGTTGTTCCTGCCTTATTCCACCTGTTTCTGTCGTTTTTTTCCACTTTTTTTTGCCATTGACTTTTTCATTTTTTGCCCTGATACTGCTGATGGTGGATGATCGAACCTAACTCTCATGGGGGAGAGTACTTGTCCTCGGTCCCTGACTGAGGTCTAGCTGCCTTGGAGTTGTTCCCCCCTCCAGACTTAATTTTTCTACTTCTCATGGAACACTATTGCTGAACACTGACTAATTTTTTTCCCTGTTTTTGGATCTTTCTATCTTTTTCCCTTTTTTGCCTCCTAATGCAGGCCATGCGCCCATTGCGTGGTGCAAGTTTTGGGTATAGGCCCTCTCCGCCTTTTTGGAGCTGGGCAGGGGACTTGTGGGGCTTTTGGGCTCTGGATGAGACATTGTATATCGTTGTGTGTATGCTTGTATGTCTGGGGTGTGTGTGGATGTTTGTGTGTGCAGCGCTGCGACCATTGTTTGCTCCTGTGGCCGTGACTGGGGGTGGGGTTCCTCCGGGGTTCCCCCTCCCTATTTCTCCCCTCCTTGACCCTGTGATCTCACTGCTACTCCCATGGCTGAGGTAACAGATTGCTTGTAGAATGTCCGTGGGATGAATTCTAAATTTAAAAGGGCATCCGTTTTTGAGGCCCTGAAACATGTCAAACCCCATATCTTGTGCCTTCAGGAAACTCATCTCATGAGGTCCAAGGTGTTGGTCCTCAAGAAGCACTGGGTCGCCAGTCACTACCAATCCACCTATTCAAATTAAGCCTGGGGGATTGCAGTCCTGATCCGTAAGGGGTTGCCTTTCGTGTGTCACCAAGTCATTCTTGATCCCAAGGGGCAGTTTGTCATCCTCCAGGTTTCCATTCATGGAACCCCCCTTATCCTGACCATGGTGTATCTCCCTCCTCCAGTCACGGCTACGGTTTTCTCTCAACTCAGTGTTCATTTTTCCAATTTGCCTAAAGCTCCTATACTAATCCTTGGGGATTTTAACTCTGTCATGTAACCTGATTTAGATAGACTGAAACCTATGCAATCTGAGTCTAAGCTATTTTGTGCATGGTGCTCTACATATGGATATGTGGATCTGTGGCGATGGAAACATCCCACTGTCAGAGTGTACTCTTGCCAGTCTAGGTCCTATGCAGTGCTTTCCAGGATTGACTATGCGCTGGCCACAGGGGATCTCCTGCCCTGTGTACAGTCCATGATGTATGTATCCCGAACAGAGTCAGATCATTCTATGTTACAGATAGTTTTGAAGTTGGGCCATAGACCGTTGTTCCGGACCTGGCGACTCAGCCCTCTCTGGATCTCTACGCCAGAGATCTCTGAAGCAATCCCGACTGACATGGCGGATTACTGGTCTCTCAACGTGGGTTCTGCAGCCTGGCTCTGTATGGGATGCCTTCAAGACTGTGGTTAGGGGTTCCTATATTTCCCACATTCAGAACTACAGATGCGCCAAACGAGAGGCAGGGGACACTCTTCAGAAGTCTCTTGAGAAGGCTTGTGCCCGGCATGCAGGTGCTCCCACTTCTGAAACCTGGGGTGTGCTGATCAATGCCCACAGGGAGTTGCAGCTTCACATGATAGATCTAACTAAGAAACAGCAATTATACCTGTCTGCCCTTATCCTTGAGCATGGGGGGAAGAACGGTAGGCTTCTTGCCTATCTTGCCCATACGGAATTTCAGGATTTCTCGATAGCCACACTCCAGCTCCCTGACGGCACGTCCACTACGGACTCATTGATCATAAACCAGACCTTTGCAGACTTCTATAGTAACCTGTACAGTGGTACGGCGGTCCCGGTAGAATCTGAATTTGTGGGCTTCTTTGAAACTCTTAGTTTCCCAAATTTAAGTGAGTCCCAAACATTCGCGCTAGATAGACCTATTACCCTAAAGGAGTTTGTCGAGGCCATTCGCCTCCTACCTTCCAATAAGACTCCGGGCAAGGATGGTCTCCCCTCGGAGTGGTATCGGACACATATAGAGGAATTGGCCCCTAAGCTGCTCATAGTTTATCAGGACCCCCTTGCGGTGGGGAAGCTACCGGACTCCATGAATGAGGCCCTTATTGTGGTTATACCTAAACCTGGTAAGGACAGGATGCAGTGTGGGTCTTACCGGCCCATATCATTTCTGAATAATGACTCCAAAATTCTAGCAAAAATACTCGCCCTTAGACTTAAGTTGGTCATCGTGTCCCTTATACCACCCGATCAATCCGGCGTTATGCCTGGCAGGAGTACAATCAGTACATATGACAATATACGTAGATTATTCTTACATATCCACAGAGCGGCACGCATGAAATGTAGTGGTCTAGTCCTCTCTTTGGACATATTACAAGCTTTTGACACTGTCAGCTGGCCCTTTCTCTGGGAAACTATGGCTCAGATGGGGATTGGCCAGGGCTTTATTAAATGGGCCAGTTTGTTATACTCAGCTCCGAGGGCTAGAGTCCGCACGAATAAGGATATCTCTCATCTGTTTTCTCTTGAAAGGGGCACCAGGCAGGGATGCCCTCTCTCTCCACTCCTGTTTGCATTGGCTATTGAGACATTGGCCTTGGCGGTGCGGCAGGCATCTGGGATTGGGGGCATCCGATCTGGTCTATTAGAGGAGAAGATTTCTCTCTATGCAGACGATGCCCTGGTTTACCTTGATGGTAAGGAAAGCTCCTTTCGTGCTCTCTTACAGGTGGTCATGGAGTTTGGTGCAGTCTCTGGGCTTCAGGTGGACTGGGAGAAGTCCCAGGCCTTTGCGATCGGCTCCCCCCGATCCCACTTGATTATCTACAGGGGTCACGCATTCTTCTGTCGCAGTCCTTCAAATATTTGGGCTGCCAGATACATGCTGACCTCTCTAGGTATGAAGAACTTAATGTTAACCCTGTAACTCAACAAATGGTGGATAAATTCTGTACCTGGACGTCGCTGCCCCTTAATCTAATTGGTCGTATTAATATTTTTAAAATGATTTTTTAACAAAATGTCTTTATTGTTTTCGTGCCTCCCCGGTTTTTCTTACCAGAATTTTTTTTGCAAAATTAGAGTCTGCTCTTTTTGGTTTCATCTGGAATGGTTGCCACATTTGTATAACTAGGTCTTCCGTTCAAGCTGCCAATGCCGTGGGTGGCCTGGCCTGCCAGAACCTGCGGTACTATTTTCTGGCCTCCCAGCTCGCCTATGTCCATGACTGGCTACACTCGGACCCCCAGACTCCGGCTACTGCTCACTTACTGTCTTTGTTTGTTTTCTGGCCTGTCATTTGTCTTTAGGCGGCCTATCTCTAACGTAAACGGCGTAAAAGTACTGCGTCGGCCGGGCGTACGTTCGTGAATCGGCGTATCTACTCATTTACATATTCTACGTCGACCGCAATGGAAGCGCCACCTAGCGACCATCCGAAATATTGCAATCTAAGATAGGACGGCGCAAGCGTCGTATCTTAGATATGTTTAAGCGTATCTCTGTTTGAGCATACACTTAAACATAAGTCGGCGTAGATTCTGAGTTAGGTCGGCTTATCTACTGATAAGCCGGCCTAACTTTTACTGAATCTACCTAAAAGTCAAGATTATTAGGTATGTGGATATTGGACGTGGGTTCAATTACATACATTACACGTGTTAACCTGGTCTGTTGTAAGATAATCTACTAATCAGGGTCAGTATTGGTAGATAGGTCCTCCACCCAAATGTCCAACACCTTGTGGAATATTTTGGAGCAACCTCTCGCTAGATAGGTGGCTTTGTATAGTGGTAAGTTATATTATATATATATATATATATATATATATATATATATATATATATATATATATATATATATATATATATATATATATATATATATATATATATATATATATTATATATATATATATATATATATATATATATATAATTTATATATATATGGTAATATATTTCTTTTTTTATCTTTATTATTTTTCCCAGTACAAAACATCTCATCTGTTGCAAATACATACATTTGATATACATATATATATAACCTTTGTCATCCCCACTTTACCCATTCCCTTCCCTTCCCACCCTCCCAACTTGCTAATTTTTCACACACAAATTCTGGTAAGTTGATATTAATTCATTATTTTTTCCCACAAAGTTAGGGTTGGAGCTAATGGTGATTTCCATTGGAGAAGAATAATTTTCCTTGCATAAAACAATAGCAATCCTATCAGCGTCCTGGAGGCCCGAAGAGGAGCCAGAGTGTCCACCAAACCCAGCAAACAAACCTCCAACGTCCTGGGCACATGAATTGTGGTCACAGAGTGAATGTTTGAGACCACCGCTTCCCAAAAAATTTGAATCTTAGGGCATTGCCAAAATATATGGATAAAGTCTGCTGAGTCCGCTGCACACCGCCAACTCTCTGCAGATACAGAGGGATATATTCTGTGTAATGTGTGAGATAGATCCTATGTAGGAGTTTGTACTAAATCAACCTGTCCCTTGCAGAAACCAGCTGTGAAAATGCACATTCCCATATTTCTTCCCACCCCTCATCATCTAGGTCAGGGACATCCAGCACCCATTTAGATTTAAGAGCTTCCAACCCTGAGTGGACAGCGGGAGACATTGTCTTATAAATAGTCGAGAGGGGCAGGGCTGTCTTAATGAGAGGACACACCTGGGCACTGCCCAGGGGCCCCAGCTGCATGGGGGGCCCCTGCACTTTCCCCAAACCCGCTGGTCCTTGAGCCCACACTGTCCCGAAATTGGGGTGATGGCACTGAGAGTGATGGATACACAGGGGAGGCAGGCTTGCAGCGGTGCACTGTGCTGTGCAGAACGATACTTATGATTTCACAGCCAGCAGGGAGGGGCAGGGCAGGAGCACCAGTAATGCTCTGACCCCGCCTCATGCACCTTGAATGCTCGGCACTTGAAGGCTGCGAGGTAGGAGCTGGAGTGGGAGCTGCTGAGTCAGCAGCACTGAGAGCCCACCTGCGGAAGTAGCACTGTTAATGGTGTCATGGTGAGCCCAGCTGTCCAGCACTGTTTGCACCAAAAGGCGTGGAAAGTCCAGAGGGATGCTCCCTCCTCCACCTGCTTGATTGGTATAGGTGAGTGCAGTGCTGGAGGTAGGCACAGAGCCAAAAGTTTACATGCACTGTATCTCTACTGGAAAAGGGGTTACTGCATGGATGGAATAATGGTGCAGGGGATATCAAGGGTGTATGGGGGATATCAATGCTAAGGGGGGATCAGGGGTGTATAGGGAGTAGCAATGTTTGGGGTAGCTTGGGTGGCTATAGTGCTAGAAGTATCAGGGATGTAGAGAAGCCACAGTGTAGGGGGGTATCAGGGATGTAGTGGGGTCACAATTCAAGGGATATCACTTGGTATATGGTTACCGGTGCTGGGGGGATATCTGGGATGTAGAGGGGTCAGAGTGCTGGGGGGATTTCTGGGGCGTTCTGGGGAGGCATCAATCGAGATTATATATTATATGCACAGGACAGCTTTGTTACTTTATGCATGTAGTATTTACCCACAGTTTTTTTGCTGTACAGAATGATTGTTCATGTAGTTAATGCAGAGCTGCACTCAAAAGGGAAAGCTCTGCTTGTCTGGCTCCTACCTACTTAATGTCTGTTTACCTGCACTGTCCCTATTGTAGGGGCCCCAGAGCATTACTTTTCCCAGGGGCCCATGATGCTATTAAGACGGCCCTGGAGAGGGGTTTAGTAAGGGTATCATCTCTAAGTACATCTTCTAGAGTTGAGGTATAATATGCTACTGGTCATTGTTTAAATTTAATTTGAAAGGTGTGTCTCAATTGTAAATATCTAAGAAAATATACATTAGGCAGGTCAAATTGCAATTTTAACCACTTAAGTCCCGGACCAATATGCAGCTTAATGCCCAGAGGTGTTTTTACAATTTGGCACTGCGCTGCTTTAACTGGTAATTGCGCGGTCATGCAATGTTGTACCGAAACAACATTTTGGTCCTTTTCTTCCCACAAATAGAGTTTTCTTTTGATGGTATTTGATTGCCTCTACGATTTTTTTTTTTTTGCGATATAAATGGAAAAAGACCGTAAATTTTGAAAAAAAAATATTTTTCTTAAAACAAAAAGTAAAAAATATCAAATAAACTAAATTTTAGTCAAACATTTAGGCCAAAATGTATTCAGCCACATGTCTTTAGTAAAAAAAATTGCAAAAGTTATAGCGTCTACAAACTAGGGTACATTTTCTGGAATTTACACAGCTTTTATTTTATGACTGCCTAGCTCATTTCCTGAGGTGCTAAAATGGCAGGGCAGTACAACCCCCCCCCCCCAAATGACCCCATTTTGGAAAGTAGACACCCCAAGGAAACTGCTAAGAGGCATGTTGAGTCCATTGAATATTTTTTTTTTTTTGTCCCAAGTGATTGAATAATGACAAAAAAAATTCAAAAATGTGTCACTAAATTATATATTGCTCACACATGCCATGGTTATATGTGGAATTGCACCCCAAAATACATTCTGCTGCTTCTTCTGAGTACGGGGATACCACATGTTTGGGACTTTTTGGGAGCCTAGCCGCGTACTCGGGCCCCAAAAACCAAGCACTGCCTTCAGCATTTCTAAGGGCACAAATTTTTGATTTCACTCCTCACTACCTATCAAGGTTTTGAATGCCATAAAATGCCCAAATAGCACAAAACCCCCCCAAATGACCCCATTTTGGAAAGTAGACACCCCAAGCTATTTGCTGAGAGGCATGTTGAGTCCATGGAATATTTAATATTTTGACACAAGGGAATATGACAAACTGATTTTTTTTTCACAAAGTTGTCACTAAATGATATTATGCTCAAACATGCCATGGGCATATGTGTAATTACACCCCAAAATACATTATGCTGCTTCTCCTGAGTACGGGGATACCACATGTGTGGGACTTTTTGGGAGCTTAGCCGCGTACGGGATCCCAAAAACCAATCACCGCCTTCAAGATTTGTGTGAGTGAAATCAAAGATTTATGTCCTTAGAAACCTTGAAGGTGGTGATTGGTTTTCTGGGTCCCGTACGCGGCTAGGCTCCCAAAAAGTCCCACACATGTGGTATTCCCGTACTCAAGAGAAGCAGCAGAATGTATTTTGGGGTGTAATTCCACATATGCCCATGGCATGTGTGAGAAATATATCATTTAGTGACAACGTTTTGTAAAAATTTTTTGGTCATTATTCAATCACTTGGGGCCAAAAAAATTAAATATTCCATGGACTCAACATGCCTCTCAGAAAATAGCTTGGGGTGTCTTCTTTCCAAAATGGGGTCTTTTTTGGGGGGTTGTGTGCCATCTTGGCATTTTTTGGCCTTCAAAACTGTGATAGGTAGTAATAGGTAGTGAGGAGTGAAATCAAAAATGTATGCCCTTAGAAATCTTAAAGGCGGTGCTTGGTTTTCGGGGCCCCGTACGCAGCTAGGCTCACAAAAAGTCCCACACATGTGGTATCCCCGTACTCAGGAGAAGCAGCAGATTGTATTTTGGGGTGCAATTCCACATATAACCATGGCATGTGTGAGCAATATATCATTTAGTGACAACTTTGTGCAAAAAAAATCAGTTTGTCATATGCCCGCAACTTGTGTCAAAATATAAAATATTCCATGGACTCGACATGCCTCTCAGCAAATAGCTTGGGGTGTCTACTTTCCAAAATGGGGTCATTTGTTTTTTTTGTGCTATTTTGGCATTTTATGACGGTCAGACTTTTCCACGGGCAAGCCTCCGTAGGAATGTCGACAATATATTTGGGCGGCATTAGGAGCAAAATCGCTCCTCCGCCCCTAATGCCCCCATGCTTCGGCATATATGCTCTTTTTTTAACTGTGGTGGTGAAATCACCTCCTACAGCACTGGAGTCACGGCTTTATATATCGTGGGAGCAAACGCTGTTGCTGTCAAGATAAATAAGACCGCGCAACAGCTGAATGGCGTACCTGAAAACAGTAAAGTAAATTACATACCTGAAAAGCAAGCATGAATAAACATAACAACAATAAAACTTTGCAGAATAGAATACAGTAAAAAAGAACAGAACAATAGAGAAAGAATAGAGAGGGAGAGAGCAATAAAACGACAACTATAATTTATTTTATTTTTTATATATTTTTTTGTGTTTTTATTTTTTTTTTTAAATCAAAGAGTTTTTATTGAGCAAAATAATAACGTACAGGGCGCTCAAATCGCGCACGTTTATAATACACAGCGGGTGATCATTAACAGAGTGTGGGCATATATATCAGACCAACATGCGATAAAGGCCCCATACACACGATAGAATCCATGCGCTTGAATTTATCCGCGGATCGGTTTCAGCGGATCGGCGGATTTATCTGTTGATCCGCTGTCACGTACACACTAGCGTATAAAAATCCCCGCGAACTAGAACGTATGCAGCGTAAACCACGTAAGACGTCACTATAAAGGGGAAGACCAAAGTCAACGGCGCCGCCCTCTGTTCCGCTTTTGCTAGTTCCGTGTGACCGCGTGCTAGTGAAGGTTTGGTTAGAGCTGATTCGTGCTTTTTCAGTCTCCGTGTTTTGACAGGTGGTATTCTTGGGTTCAGTGCGTGTGCTTGCGGGTTTGCAGTTGGCATTCGGGCACAGGCTTTCAGCACGTTTCCGCGTACTGTGCGCTCGTATCTGTGTGTCGTGCGGGCTTAGCAGGTTGTGCTGGATTTGGGGGTGCTTTCTGTTGGAGTGTGTTCTTGACTGACCAGCCTGTCGGTTTGAATCCATGATGGAGCAGCATCGTCGATTCTCGCGAATTGGTGGTGTTTATGGGTTTGCTTATGGACAGGCTCAGCGAATCAGTTGTTTGGGCAGGAACACTGGGAGGAGGCGTTTCTGGACCAAGAATTGGTTGCGCCAGCGTGACCATTTTTCACATATGCCTCTGCTTAGGGAACTCCAGGAGAATAATCCTGATGATTTCAGGAATTTTCTCCGCATGACGGACCCCGTATTCAACCGTCTGCTGGAACTTCTGTCCCCCTATATCACGAGGCAGGACACTGTGATGCGGGAATCCATCACGGCCGAGCAGAGGCTTATTGCCACGTTGCGGTACCTGGCGACTGGGAGGAGCCTGCAGGACCTCAAGTTCTCCACAGGCATCTCTCCGCAGGCGCTTGGGGTCATCATCCCGGAGACGTGTACTGCCATCATACATGTTCTGCAGGAGGAGTATATTAAGGTAAGTTCCCTAATTTTAACATCACAATGTTTTTTTTTTAAATGTGGGAGAAAGTCTAATTTATTTTTTCTTCCATAATAACCATGAGATTTGAATCTGCTGTGTGTGGGATGTTCCCTTTTCTCCCCATGCATGTTGTTAACCTTGAAATTTTTTAATTTTGGCCTACCTGCATATTTTGTCCTTACCCACCATAAACCTGTCCAGCATGCTTTGCTAGGCCCAAACACACCTAGCCAATTTTTGAATTTGTGGCTAATCAATTGTAGCTCTGCCCCCCCCCCTCCTCCCCCCTGAAATTAGTTTATTGCTCTATCATCAGAGGGATGTGGAGTCTGATAATTAAGTGGGCCTAGATTGTTTTAACTAAATACTCACTTCACAATGATGGTATGAAATTAGAATCCTGTTGTTGAAGTTGCACAATGTGATGGTTTTTGTATTGTGATTGCAATGTTTATCTGATAAATTAATAAACATTTTTTTTTGTTTGTCCCCACAGCTACCCTCCACACCACAGGAATGGCAGTCTGTGGCTTCCCAATTTGCCCAGCGTTGTGATTTTCCGAACTGCGGTGGAGCAATAGATGGGAAGCACGTCCGCATTGTGCCCCCACCCCACTCGGGGTCCGACTATTTTAACTACAAGGGTTTTCATAGTATTGTGTTGATGGCGGTGGTGTCGGCACAGTATGAGTTTCTCTATGTGGACGTGGGGAAGAACGGCCGGCTGTCAGATGGGGGAGTGTTCTCACGGACTGAATTCTACGATCGTCTACAAACTGGTGGTCTGGCACTGCCACCAGATGAAGATAATGTGGAAGGACTTCCGTTTGTGTTCCTAGCGGACGAAGCTTTCGGGCTTGGACCTAACCTAATGCGGCCTTTTCCCCTGAGGACTCTCACCTACGAGAGGAGGGTGTTCAATTATCGGTTGTCCAGAGCTCGGAGGGTAGTCGAGAATGCCTTTGGGATTCTCTCCAACCGGTTCCGCCTGTTCCTGACAGCTATACATCTGGCGGAATATAAATTGAACACCATTGTATTTGCCTGCTGCATTTTGCACAACTTTTTACGCAGGCATTCCCAGACGTACCTACCCGACAGCGTTTCTGAGGCAAGACTACTCTCAGATCCTCTCCCTGGGCTGGTCACTGGTCGCGCTGGCATTGGCACCCAATCTGCTCGTGAGGTACGCAACAAATATGTTGAGTACTTCATGGGTCGGGGGGCCATTGCTATGCCAGATGATATTACTTTCTAATTCGGCCCCCAAAAGAAAGGAATATTCACAGAAATAATAAATAATTAGACCATTGGACTTTATACAGTTGTTTGTCATTACTGCTTTTTCTCGTTTTATCTGTCTTCCTGGTTCTCACCAAAAATAGTGCACTTCTAGTGCCAAATGTAGGGTTCAGGTTTTAGTAAATAAACACAATTGGACATTATTCACTCATCTACAAACTGGGTATCCAGCATATAAAAGAAGAAAGCCACTCATTGTTTGTTTTTTGGACAAGTTTTTTTTATTTTCAGCTTTTTCATTTTCCTTGCTGACTCAATCAAATGTTTCTTAACAAACATGTCAACTTTGATTTTTTCCATTGATTTTTTTTTTTTTTATATTTTTGAGTTCTCGAATTCTTGGAGTTTTAACAATCATTATTCTCCTATATTTTTGGAGTTCACCAATGTATTTAAAATTTACATTTTTCCCACAACTAGAATATTTCACAATAGTAAACAGAACACAATTTTTGTGTGTGTTTTTTTTTGGGAAAATAATTCAAATCTTCCACAAACTTTTTTTTTAACACTTTTACTGTAATTCAAAAATGTAAAATTTTTTTTTTTTTTCTTTGATTTTAATATTATTTTTTTTTTTTTTTAATTTTTAATTTTTCTGCTTTTTGATTGAAGCCTTTATTTTTTTAAAAAGATATAAAATGTGTAAAACATGTAAAATTCAAAAATGTTTCACTTGTACATCCCAGTCATGGTGTGAGTTCACACCTGAACACGCCAAAATTTGAAGATGCACACACCAATGGACAAATGTCAGTTCTACAACATCTATACAACAACAAAGGGCGAAATGTGCTATCTGCCATCATGAGTGATCAATGTCTGTGTTATGTGGGAGCAAACCCTTCCTCCAAAACTACTTGAGAATGGAGGAGGGGGTTGTACCCACAAAGCACAGATAATCAAGATCCTGTGATGGCAGATAGCACATGTTGCCACACTGTGTGTGTGCATCTTCAAATTTTGGCGTATTGCTGACTAACAAAATAAAACAGGTTGGGGGATGGGCGGGTGGGGGGGGGGTGGTCAGTCTTTGACCCGGCCCATCATGTCAATGATGTTTTTATATTTCAGTTCTATGGCACTCATTTGTTGGCGCATAGTTTCCAGCTCGGTGCAGCACTCTAAAAAGTATGATTTCACATTTTGTTCCATGAGATGCAATCTTTGGCGCATGTTGTCCATCTCACTGCTGCACTCCATCACTTGCTGTATTATGATTCCAGCACTGGCGGCAGAAAAATGATGACCAACATCTTCATCCCCTACAAAATGAAGCCAAACAAATACAATGTCAGAAAAAGCCTGTCTATAGATCTATATAGGGTTGCCACCTCATCCCTTTAAACCACAACACATATTAATTTTACAGGTTCTGTGGCTGATTAAGGTGGTAATTAAACTCATCTGGTGCCATATCAGCATTACACTAGCCACAGAACATGTGTAATCCATATGTGTTTGTGAATAAAGGGATGAGGTGGCAAGCCTATCTACATCTGTTTTTCCATATCAAGCTGGTGTGACACTGACCTGATGGTGTGCTCCTTCCAACCTCCACATCTTCGACATCTTGAATCACTCCTCCTTCTTGCACCACTTCCCCATCATCCTCAACGACTCCTCCTTCCATCAATCCACCATCTTCTAAATTGTTAAAAGCATCCTCATCAAATTCCCCTTCCTCATCCACAAGTACCAGATCCAAGATGACTCCATCCTCCTCTCTTCCTTGCACATCCTCCTCTCTTCCTTGCACATCCTCCTCCTCCTCCACATCTTCCTCTCTTCCTTGCATATCCTCCTCCTCCTCCACATCCTCCTCTCTTCCTTGCATATCCTCCTCCTCCTCCTCCTCCACATCCTCCTCTCTTCCTTCCACATCCTCCTCCTCCTCCACATGGCGAGATGTTTGATGTTGGCCTTGTCTGGCCCTCTCAGCCTCCTCAAACTGCAGGCGTCTTCTTTCCCCTTAAATAAACAATGACAAAAAGGTATACTCATCAACACACACAGATATTGTAGAGCAGAAATCGCATACATTGCTTTATTAAGGAAGAGGCTTTTTTTTGGGGCTAAATTGGGTCTTCTCCCCCCCACTCCTACATTTTGGATGACTTCTATGGCAAGCTCTGATTCGGGCCCTTTTTGGCAAAGTGACACACAGGGATGTCCCCCCCCTTAAATTTTAACACGGACACCATACAAATTACAATCATAATATTTAGGTGGAGACACAGGTGCTCTGGATTTCAGATATGAAAACACCAGCTTAGTAGCACTGTTGGCATTACACAGTCTTGGATTTGCATTTTCAACAACTATATTTGTACACAATGTTTACAAACCATGTTTTTGACCAGAGAGGCATGTCCAGGTGTTTTGTTCCTGGGCTAACATCGTATTTGGGAGAAATAAGCTGATGTCAAAGATGTTTACTATTAACAGTCGTTGCCCAAGAAAAATGTTGGAGAACAACACCTTCTATTTCAACATGAGCTCAGAAGTACAACCAGGCCAAGGAGACAGATGTAGAAATGTACCTGACCAAGCTAAAATTCAAAAAAGGTTCCCCCCCCCAACTAATATAATTAACTTACTTTTCTTTAAGATTTTTTTGATCCTCTTGTACTGATGTGGCTCCCTCAGTTTCAAATCAGACCACCGCTTCCGTAGCTGCTCCTTGGACCGGGTGATCCCAAACATTCTCTTCATTTTTCTTGCAACCTTCTCCATTATTTTCCCCTTTCTGCGGTTGGGGGTCTTGTATGGCCCATATTTGCCATCATAGTCCTTCCTCCGCATTATATCCACCAGCTCTATCATTTCCTCAAAAGCCATATTAGTGGCCTTATACCGTTTGGGACGGGATCGGGACGTTCCTGCCTCTCTCCCCTCACTTCTGGCCTGAGAGCTCCGTGCATGGTCGCCTGTCATCGCCATCTTTCATCCCCACAGAGATTAGGGGCGTGGAAACCAGGAAATGTCCCGTCATGGGCGTGTACGAGGGCGGCGGTTCATGCATACGCGGAGTGTAGAGAATGAATAAAACGTAATTACGTAGGTTACGCGGAGATTCTTCGCTCGTTTCACAGAAGTTACCCACTTAACGCCAGATATTTTGAGTTAACATTGATTAGGGGGCATGGCAAAGGCGGTGTGTCACGCACACGCGGAGTGTATAAAAGGAAGCCACGTGGTTACGTACGTTACGCGGAGCTGATTCTCGCATTTGACAGAAGTTACCCACTTAACGCCAGATATTTTGAGTTAACATTGATTAGGGGGCATGGCAAAGGCGGTGTGTCACGCACACGCGGAGTGTATAAAAGGAAGCCACGTGGTTACGTACTTTACGCGGAGATTAATTGAAGGTGCTTCACGAGGAGCTAGAGATAGTAAGGTAAGAAAATTGGAACATGGGATCAGCAGAGGCCTCAAAAATATAGAGCCATGGGATTGGGGTTTGGTCTGTTGTTTGCACCCTTTTAACGCTACTTATGTTTCTTGTGTCCCCAAAACGTTAATTCCTTCTCACAATGCTTTCACACATCACTTTAATGTAGATGTGAAGAATGCTCTACGTATTTGTAGTTTTTGACAGGTGTATTGTGATCATGCAAGTATTGTTCTGTGTTGGTTGGCCAGAGGTTATTATGAAGTGTATTTCTATGTCAGGAATGATGAGGGGCATGCTAGGTACACATGAAATAGTACCTTGAGGAATGGTCAAAATATAAAAAATGGAGGATGGTTAGAGTTGACACGTATTTAGGCAACTTTTTGGTAAAATGGGCTGCATATGAAAGAATTTTTGGTCACAACAATGGGGCAGAGCTGGGCAGCATTTTAGCTGCAGGAGACACTGTGTTTGCATAGTAGTTTTGAAATCTGGTGCCACATATTCTTACAATGTGAATGCTGTGCATTTTTTTATGCTTCTTAATTTTTATTTTTACAGTGTGTTAATTGTGTTTTTTGTGAAAAAACATTCACCAAGGAAATGGACCAGATTGTGGGCCAAGAGGCGATCAGTCTGCTTATAGCGAAGTATCGGGAGACGCCCCTACTTTGGTATAGTAGACACCCCCTCTATAAAAGTCGGGCGCGCAGAAGGACAGCACTTGCTGACATTGCAACATATATGCAGACATTGGTTCCCGACTGCACAGGCAACATGGTCAAGAACAAATTGAACAACCTGAGGGCCGCATTCCGCACAAAAAGAAGACAACTACGGGCGCAACGATCAGGAGCAGCAGCAAGACAGTCCACGGAGCCAAGTCTGTGGTACTACCAGGAGCTGGAGTTTTTGGGGGATCAAATGGATGGCCGGCGATCAATGTCAAGCCTTCCACCCAGACAGCAGGGCAGCAGACCTTCCACGGATCACCCTAGACAGGAGGAGAACAGTGAGGGGCTGGCTGGCAGGCGTACAGAACTTCGATTGAGCACTTCTTCAGATGAGGTAGAGTATTTTACACCAAATTTTTGGGCTGCTAATTATGGTTTAATTCTTGAGTTGATATTGTAAGCACAAACTAAAAAATGGCTGTGAAAATTCGGGGTCTGAAAAATAGGGGTCCTGGATGACAAGTACAGGGATCAGAAGGAGAGTAGATTAAACATTAAAGTAAGCTAAAACAAACCAGTCTAGAGCCTTGAAAATGTGTGTGATTTGCTGGTGTCAAATTGTAAAAAATGTCCCTTTTTTGCCACAGGAAGAAGAGACCAGCCTGGATTTGACGGCTACTGAGGCCGAGATGCATGCCAGCCAGGAGGAAGGGGTCATTGCCAGCCAGGAGGAGGAGGCCGGGCCAAGCACTAGTCAGGAGGGCCCCAGGCCCAGGGCTAGCACAAGCCCACATGTCCCTCCCCCCCAGGTCAGGCAAGCAGGCCTAATGAGGCGCAGGAGGGAAGTGGAGGATAGGAGCCTTGAGATGATAAGGGAGGCAAGCGCCATAATGAGGGCCCCCCTCACCCGCACTGAGGCCTACAGTGCCTATGTTGCACACGAACTAGCAACAGGGGGGAGGAAGATCAGAGGCGTGCCAGGAACCTATTTAATCAGGTCATTCTATGGATGCAGAGGGGCTGGCTGACGGATGACACCGAGATCAGTGACCCGGCCCATCCTGCCCAACATCTCTTACCTCCTCCTGCTGCCACATCCTCCCCATCTGCAAGAGGCCATTTCCGGATCCGTGGAAGATCTGCTGCAAGGAGGGTTAGAAGGAATAGGAGACGATGATTCCCGGCCTTCCATTTGATCCCCCAAAAACTTTTTGCTTCTTGGACTACCACAGCCTGGGCTCCATTGGCTCGCTTGCTGCTGCTCCTGGTTTTTGTTTTTTGTAGTTGTTCTCTTTAGTTGTCGGTATGCGGTCCTCAAGGTTTGCCATTTTGTCCTTGACTATGTTGCCTGTGCAGTCTGGAACACAAGTCTGCATGTATGTTGCTATCTCAGCAAGTGTTGCCCTTCTAGTTATTTTTTGGTTGAATTATGTTTGAAATAAATGGTGAGTTTATTTTCAGAAATACCTTGTCTATTGTTTTTTTACACTGTGTTGATTAGGCATGAAACATTTTTGGTAATATGTGTCATTTAGAAAGGACACCAACTCCTTGTGGGGGGGGGGGACATTTGGTGTACCAACTTGGTGAAACAAAAAAGGAAAAACACACGCATAACAAAAATGGTGACATAACCTCACCCAAAAAAATACACAACAAAATGTGCTTGAAAAAACAATGGTGCCAGAAATTGCACAAAAAAAAAAAAACAAAAAAAAATGTGCTTCAAAAAACAATGGTGCCAGAAATTGCAACCAAAAAAAAAAAAAGAAAAAAAAAATGGGCATGAAAAAACAATGGTGCCAGAAATTGCACAAAAAAAAAAACAAAAAAAAAATGTGCTTGAAAAAACAATGGTGCCAGAAATTGCAACCAAAAAAAAAAAAAAAAAAAAAAAATGTGCATGAAAAAACAATGGTGCCAGAAATTGCACAAAAAATATTAAGAAAAGAAAACACCAAACAAAAAAAAATTCCATTTAAAAAATAAACACAAAACATAGACATGTGGAGGACTACAATAAAGTTACAACATCTGGATAGATAGCATTAGCAAGAAAACGGGTTTATTCTAGCAAGAGAACGCAGAGAAAAAAAGAGGCAAGAAACAACACAATAGAGCTTTAACAGGACGAATGTGCCATATCAGAAACAAACGAGAGTTTTACCTGAACGAGTGCTCCCATCCCCTTATTTCGTCTGAGCATGCGCGGGATTTTTATACGCGGATAATGTGTACTAACCAACGGATATATCCGTCGGATAGCTTCACAGCGGATATATTTGTTAAGCATGTCAGCAAATATTTTATCTGCTGAAAAGCGATTCGACGGAAAAATATCCGCGGATAATTATCCGCTGGCGTGTACACACCATAGAATATATCCGCTGAAACCCGTTTGAACGGATTTATCCGCGGATGGATTCTATCGTGTGTATGGGGCCTGAGGGTACAAAATACATCCATATCTGGAAAGGGATTTCTCTGTATAGACAGAAAAAAACACTGCGCTATCGTGTAAATAAATTAACAGTGAAAAAAATATTAATTTCTGTGAAAAGCTGCCAATATTAATACTAAAATACCATAGTAAACAAAGAAACAAAAAACAAGATAATACGGCGCTAATATTTAAACCTGTGAAAAATATATATGTGAAATATATCTTAAAAAGTTGAATGCAAAAAAAAATAAATGTAAAATAAATGACCAAAAGAATGATCAAAAATTTGATAAAAGAATTGACAATATGGTATTCAATGTGACAAATCCAACCATATAAATAAATGAAGTGACAAAGAAATAGTCCATAAAAAATCAGTGCAAATTAAGTCCAATTAAGGTGAGCATCTGTGATTAATCAGGAAAGGGATCCTCCACCAAAAAGGTCACCCAATGTGTGGGAAATGAAATCTCCTTACCAGAGACAAAGACCGGGCTTTCAACGGTCTAATTCAGCATAAGGATGTTTAAAGTCTTCCCTGAAAAGACTATTCCAGACACTGCTATGAATCACCAGTATTGATAACTCCAAAAGATAGAATCCCATTCAAATCCGCTCCAGTTAAACATTGGTGTTCATAAAAAATAAAGAATGGTAGGAAACCACATAGTGCATTACTGTGTAAACATTGAGCTTTAATAAAAACAGGTGTGCACTTACAGCAAAAACTTTGGAATCTCGCATGTGGGATATGGTATGGAAGGGATGGCGTTTCCTCAAGCCTCCGTTCGCTTCGTGTCTCCGTCCGTCGCGTGTCTCTCCCTCTAACGTGATGACGTCACTGTGGCTAAGCTCCTCCTACGCGTTTCGTCGCAATACGGACGTCTACGGGGATAGGCTGCCTCATCCATATCTGTTTATCTTGTGACGTGTACAAAGTGCAGTAGGGTCAGTTGTCCATCCATCCACGGCCCTCCCGCCCCCCCATGTCCCTTCATGGGCTCAGTGATATTTTTGGGCACCTCCCAGGAGCAGGTTGCAGACAAATTTAGCCATTTTCCCCAGATTTTGTCGTATTTGGCCGCACAGCCCCTATGTGAGTATACTAGTTTTTTGTAAGGTAGGACACTATTGACCTCAGCCAGCCAGTGGGACAGCTCTGGGGGTTCTGGACGCATCCAGACCCGCGCTATGACTTTGCGAGCTATGAAAAGCGTCTCATGGAGGAATACTTTGAGGAATTTACTTATTTCAGTGTCAGGTAGAATGCCTAAGAGGCACAGCTTGGGCTGTAGAGTAATGGGGGATCCCATTTTGTCGTGAAGGAATTTTACCACCTGCTCCCAGAAGGTCTGGATCTTAGCACACTGCCATAGTAAATGAAAAAAAGTGCCTGTTTCGCGATTGCACATTGGGCACAAAGCGGAGGAGTCCCTTCTGTACTTGGAAATTCTAAGAGGTGTGAGGTAAGCCCTGTTTATGATGTAGGTTTGCGTGAGGCGATCTGACAGTTTTGGGGATACCAGTTTACATGCATCTAGGGCGTCACTCCACTCATCATCCTCTAACGGGCCCACTTCCCCCTCCCACCTGGACTTCAGGGCATAAGCTGACACTGTCGCCCCCGGAAGCGTGATCATGGCGTGGAACTGGGTGATCAGTTTTTTAGGGTCTGGGTACCTGACTGCTGCCATGAGGGGGTTGTCAGCAAGGGCCAAATCATCCTGGGGGAATTGTGCCCGAAAGGCGTGCCGTATCTGGGCATAGCGGAGGAACATATGGTCTGGCAGATCATACTCAGATTGTAGCGTAGTAAAGGGTTTCAGTTTTCCGCTCCTGGTGATGTGGGACAGGTAGAAGATTCCCCTGGCACTCCACACCTCAGTGTCTTGTATGTGCTCGAACTCCGGTAGGGCTGAATTGCGCCACATGGAGGTGTAGCCATGCAAGGGTGCTATGTTCAGTCTACCCGACACTATGTTCCACACCCTCCTGTAGTGATACAGCAGGGAGTGGCGTCCTTCCCTTATCCTTGCCCCCCCCGCTATAGCCACCAGGGGGTCGCCTATCGGTTGGATCCATGCAGGACAGAGGAGGCGCAGGAACCTGATCCTGTCCACCTTGTCTACATGGAACAGTTGTGACAGTTGTGCAGCCAAATAGTACGCATTGAAATCGGGTAGTGCCAGTCCTGCCAGGTCGGTCGGGTTTTTCAGTCTGTGCCAGGGAAGTTTGTGTCTCGCGGAGCCCCACACAAACGGCTTCAAGATAGTTTCTATGAGCCTAAAACACCTGAGCACAAGATACACCGGTGAGTGCCACACCATGTAAAGAATCTTGGGTAATAGGACCATCTTAATTAGATTTATGCGGCCCGTGACTCCCAGTGGGAGTCTGGTCCAGGCCTGTGTTCTAGATTTTAGCATGTCATACAATGGTGTGACGTTCAGTGAGGTGTAGTCTGCTGGATCTCTGGTGGTCCGAATCCCCAGATACTTAATGTCAGCCACTCTCTGTAGAGGGAGTAGAGCCCCTTCCCTGGTCACCGGGTAGCTATCCAATGGGAGTATTTGGGATTTGTCCCAGTTGATCCTGAGTCCCGAGAAAGCGCCGAAGCGCTCAATCAGGGACAGAGCCAGTGGGAGGGAGTCCGTGGAGTCGTCCAGGTATAGAAGTGTGTCGTCTGCATAGGTACTTATTCTCTCCTCCAATTCCCCTCTCCGCAGTCCCGTTATACCTGGGTGCGATCGTATGGCGATTGCCAACGGTTCCGCCGCCAGGGCATACAGCAGCGGCGACAGGGGGCAGCCCTGTCTTGTGCCACGCCGCAGTGGGAAACAGTCCGAGAGCCACCCGTTGGCCAGTACTCTGGCCCCTGGGGCCTGGTAAAGGAGCTTCACCCACTGAATAAATTTAGGTCCTAGTCCGAACTTGGCAAGGCACGTCCATAAGTATCGCCATTCCACTGAGTCAAACGCCTTGGCGGTGTCCAGGGCGACGACTATTCGGGCCCCTGGGTTGTCATGTTTGGCCTGGAGGTTGATGAACAGCCTCCTGAGGTTAAATGAGGTATTCCGGCCGGGCATGAAGCCCGCTTGGTCAGCGTGTACTAAGGAAAGGATCACGACGTTGAGTCGGGCTGAGAGCACTTTGGCCAAGATTTTAATGTCCACTTGTAGAAGGGAGATGGGGCGGTATGACTCTGGTTGATGGGGGTCCTTGCCTGGCTTAGGGATCAAGACTATGGTGGCTTCCCTCATTGAAGGCGGGAGTTCTGAGCTATCAAAGATAGACTTGTAGAGGGCGAGGAGCCTAGGGACCAGTGTTTCTGCATAAGTGGTGTAGAACTCGGTTGGCAAGCCATCCGACCCCGGGGCTTTAGATTTTGGAAGGCCAGCGAGTGCAGTGGATATCTCCTCTGCCGTCAGTGGCTCCTCGAGCGCTTGGGCCTGCTGTGTAGTGAGTCGTGGGATCTGTAGGTCGGCAAGAAAGTTCTCGGACAGGGTGTCAGAGTCTGGGGCCACCGTGTCGTATAGGGAAGAGAAGAAGTCGCGAAACATATTAGCCACCTGTTCCGGGTCGGCTATCAGGTCTCCGTCTGGTGAGCGCAGGGAGATCACCACCGGAGGTCTTTCTTCGCAGTGTACCAGGTAGGCGAGTAACTTCCCTGCTCTCTCCCCATGCTCATAATTCCTCTGTTTGAGAAAGAAAAGCTTTCGCTTCGATTTCTCATAGTGTAGTTGGTCGGCCGCCCTAGTGCAGAGCTGAAGTTCCACAGCTAGGTCTGTACTCGGGTTGGCAGAGTATTCCCTCTCTTTCGCCGTGACGAGTTCCATGGCCCTATCAAGTGCCTCTGCAGAAGTGGCCTTAAGGGAATTAATACGGGCCGAGAGTGTCATGCGGGCATGTAATTTGAAGGCCTCCCAGACTGCCCGGGGGGACGCAGATCCAGTGTTATCAGCAAAGTAGTGCTCCCACTCCGTGGCCAGATCCGCGTCCTCCGGTAGCAGGGTCAGCCAGAACGGGTTTAACCGCCATGTGGGTGGTGGGTGGGTCCGGGGCAGCGATAATTTTGTCCAGCATGGGCAGTGGTCGGAGAGGGACCGGGGAGAAAAGCCTGTCTCTCTAACCCTGGGGAGAAGCGTTTTAGACACTAGGACCAGGTCTATGCGGGACATTGAGTGGTGCGAGGCCGAGAAGCATGTGTATGCCCGCTCTGCGGGGTGCCCATGTCTCCACACATCTACTAAGTTAAAATCCGCGAGAAGCCTCGCGAATCTCGTGGGACGCGGCCTAGCGGGTTCAGCCTGATCTTTGACCAACCTATTCAGGGAGGGATCTAGTACTGTGTTAAAGTCACCCAGCCAGATTGCCGGCGTATCAGGGTGCAGGGCCATAAAGTCGAAACCGGTGACCACTACGGTGGACTGAAACGGGGGTGGGACATAAAATGCCATAAGGAGGACCGGATCCCCATGTAGTTTAGCTTTCAAAAAGACATACCTGCCCTGTGGGTCTATCACTGAATCCTGGAGTTCAAAGTGTGCCGTCTTGGCAATTAGTATAGAGACTCCTCTGGAGTGGGAGGTGTATACTGAGTGATAGCCCCAGCCCACCCACGGCCGCCTGAGCGTCCGCAGGGCCAGGCCTTCTGCGTGTGTCTCCACAAGGACCACAACATCCGCCCTTAGTTTTTTGAGTAGCGCAAATACTGCAGATCGCTTAATCGGGTCCCTTAGTCCACGGACATTCCAGGTTAACAGCTGCAACGTGGCCATGGGATATACCAGGGGAGGTAGAGAACTCCAGGATTCAGACTATTTTTAAGTACATACCACATTTCCCCCTGACCGCTATCTTGTACACTTCCATACATCATCAATAACACGATAATACATCCTCTATATGCATTTTGCTCAAACAGAACCCGTATCAAAATAAAAACATCAATAACCCAGCACCCTAACACCCCTCCCTCCCCCCACCCTGCCCTGCACTTTCCCCAACTGGTGCGGGCTTGAACCCTCAACTGCCAACATGGCAAAAGCAGCACCCAATGCATCGTATAGATGAACATTCTAACTAGCCAGGATATCCACTGGGAGACTACCAGCACAGTCCCGGATAGTATCCGGCCAGGCCACCCAGGGTGGGACCGCGCATCAGCAGTTCCCCAGGATTGATGGTGGGTTGCTGCAAGTGGGGCGGAATACCGCTGTGCGCTCGGGCACGGTGTAGGACCTGGCTCGCTTCCCATTGCGTGCCCTAGGCAGTGTGCCTCCCTCCGCCGGAGGAGGGAGATTGGAAAAAAAGGGAAAAGAAAAAAAAAAAAAAAAATTAAAAAAGATTTAGAAACAGTGAAAACGTAAATTCGCTTAGCATGTAGACTTTCCTGTAAGTCAGACAACATTCTCAAAAGACCAGTGTCTGAGGGTGCAAGGCAATTGTTCAGGTAGGCATCCCCCTTGTTTCCCCCCCGGCCCGTCAGGGGAAGCCCGGGTGTCCCGGGGGCTCCGGGTGTCAGTGAGCAATGTCAGGATGCAGTTCGGGCCCCTCTGTATCCCACAGGGGGGGGGGGAGGGCATCAGGCCGAAGGCATCTAGGGGGGTAGGAGGTGTTGTAGCCTGGCACCCCGCAGGGGAACAACAGGGGAAAGGGTGAGGGGGAGATCCCCCATACACTAGTACAACTGGGAGTAGTAGGATCCCTGCGGGGGTGACCATTAGGATGCTTCTGGGCCATGGCGCCGCTGTAAGTAGTGCAGCGGGGGACTGGGGAAGCTGTGTACTTATCTGCGTCTGTCCTGCCGCTCCAACCAGGTCAGCACCTCTTCTGGATCCTCGAAGAAGTGTGCACGATCCTCTCCTTCCACGCGAAGACGGGCCGGGAACAGCATGGCGTATTTAATATGCTTGACTCGCAATCGTCGCTTGGCTTCCATGAAGGTCTTCCTCCTGCGCTGGACCTCAGAGAAGTCCGGGAACGCAGCCACCATCTTGTTGTCGAAGGGGATATTACCCCTCTCCCTGCTCAACCGGAGGATGGCGTCCCTGTCCCTATAGTTTAGGAACTTTGCAATGAGCGTGCGGGGGGGAGCTCCGGGTGGTGGCTGTCTGCCTGGCATGCGGTGCGCTCGTTCCACAGCGAACATGGGGGAGAAGGCCTCTCTGCCATAGGCGTCCCTGAGCAGCTTCTCCAGAAAGTCCTGTGGGTCTCTCCCCTCCACCCCCTCCGGGAGGCCGACGAACCTTAAGTTACACCTACGGCTTCTATTCTCGAGGTCGTCTTGCTTCTCAAGGAGCTGGTTAATCTGCAGCTGCATGGCTTCAGAGGATTGCTGGATGGGGGGGAGGGAATCCTCCACGGCGCCAAGTCTCACCTCCGCCTCAGACACCCTCTCTCTCAGCCTCTGCATATCCTGACGTACCAGTGAAATGTCCACTTTTACCTCCTCTATCTTCGCCGTGAGGGTGGTCTGGCAAGCCGCCACGGCTTCTTGACAGGAGGTGATAGCTACCAGCACCTTTGCGATGTCTGCGCTGACTGTGGCCTCCTCCGTCCTCGTGGCGCCGCCATCTTGCGCTGGGGGTCCTTCTCCTGACGGAGATATTGATCGATTTTTGGACCCGCCGATTTGCTCGTTTTCGGTGGGGCCATGGTAACCGAGGTGCCCGGGGTCTGCTATGAGGTTTTAGTGAGGAAAGTCTCGGGTAGGAGTGCAGGATATAGCGGAAAGGATAAACGGCCGGCGGAGCTCAGCAGACTAGCGTCCTATCCCATGTCGCTCCAGGCCACGCCCCCGTGTTTTTATTTTTTACTTTTTTTTTTAACACTTTTTTTTGTAACTGTAACTGTTTAACTTTTCGGTTCCAGGTTTGGGTCTCTCAAAATGCAATGGCATCTTGGGAGACCCTGCGTAAGTGTGCCTAGCCTGTGAAATGTTTACCCTACGCTAATACTTCACTTGTGTGTGGAAGCGTTCAAAACATGCACCAATACAAAGACCAGGATCGGCAGGACATTGAGGACAAAAATAACGGGTGTCACGTCTAAATCCACGCTTGGTACAGACACAACATTTTCTTTGGGGGGCTCGTTGGGTAGGGGTACTCTCGAGGGTATATGAAAAATGCCTCTCATGCAGTCGGCTTACTGCATTTGGTAGGGGATGGTGAGGTGTAGAACCGCCTGGATACAGGAGTTCTGAGATGATATCCTCCTGGAATTCAAGGAAGGATCCATTCCGTCCTGAAGCTTTGTATAAGACAAAAGCATTCAGTAAAGTCAGTTGGAATAAATATAGAGACACGTTTTTGTACCAGCGTCTTGCCTTATGGGCAATATGATACGGCGCCATCAACTGGTCGTTGAGGTCCACCCCTCCCATATTTTGGTTATATTCGTGGACACAGAGGGGTTTCTCCACAACACCAGTCGCCGTACGAATTTGTACTGTCGTGTCTGCGTGAAGGGTGGTAAGAACGAAAACATTCTTATTGTCCCGCCACTTCACAGCGAGCAAATTATTACACTTGCAGCAGGCTCTCGCCCCCAGCCTAAGACGAGAATATACAAGCCTCTGGGGAAAGCCCCGGCGATTAGGTCGCACGGTGCCACATGCTCCAATCTGATGATCAAACAAGTGACTAAAAAGTGGCACGCTGCTGTAATAATTGTCCACATACAAGTGGTACCCCTTTCCGAACTTTCCAACTTTCAGAAGTGAATTTTTGTGTCAGGCTTTAGGTGGAAAAAGAAGGGCAAACCAATGCTTAGATGACTGCCTACAGAAGACTTTGACCCCTTTAACACTGAAGGAAGTTTTCACGCATTTTAGCACTAGAAATAGCACCTGAAAAGCACCTAAAAACTGACTCTCATGTTTCTCCAGTGTGAAAGCCTGAGTGCTTTCACACTCAGGTGGTGTGCTTGCAGGATGGGAAAAAAAATCCTGCAAGTAGCATCTTTGGGGTGGTGTAGGAGCGCTGTATACAGCGCTCCTACACTGCCCCTGCCCATTGGAATGAATGGGCAATGCCTCCAAAGAACCTGAATAACGCACTTCTGAAGCGTTGCAACACTGAGGTTTTAACCCTTTCTTCGGCCAATAGCGGGGGTGAAAACCGCTCTGCTGGCGGACGAAAAACACAGCTAAAACAATGATAAAATGCCGCCAAAACGAGCGGCGCTTTACCACCAACGCCACTATAGTGGGAAAGTAGCCTTACTAAGAAGTTGTTGCCTTTGGCACTTTGCTGTTGAAGACCTCTTCAAAATAAACATGAAAAGAAGCAATAAAAAGCTTTGTTTTAAAAGCATAATTAAAGTAAAACTGTTTATAAAAATATATACAGTAATTATGGGCATTTCTTCCTTAACATAAGTTGAAAAGCAAAGCCTAAATACTGTAATTTAAATTTCTAGTTGAAGCAATTTAATTGAACAGTATTTCAAGTTCCTGTCAATGAACTGCTTTCTGGATTCAGAAACTTTTACACTTCTCTTAGAAGAAGAATGGCCAATATATTACCAGGCTGCTGCTTCTGCATAAAACGGATGCTGCTGCACCTGTGAGACTTGTAATATGGCTTTTCATGCTTTCAGCACCTCAATGTTTCTGTTATGATTGTGCATTTACTTTTCCATGAGCACCATCTACTGGCCAAACAGAATCATTGTAAATACAGTATTTGATATGACTGTATAAGCAACCATAACTTCCTAGAGGGTTAGATGTGTTTTTGGGGGTTAGAGGGCAAATATTGTGAAGATAAAACTTAAATGGCAGCATAGGCATGAAAAATGTGTATATATATATATATATATATATATATATATATATATATATAGTAAATAGTTCAAAAAAGCTACTATACATTTGGACATATATGGACAGTGGGATAGAAGTATTATCTTGCCAGTAACTGAAAACAATAATTAACTAAGATGGGTTAAACTATTTAAACGCAATTTGCTATTATATCAATCATTTCAAAACGATATGTTAAATTCCCAAACAAACATACTGCTAAGGTGTGGAATTGTTAGTTAAATTGGTAGCTTATTGTGAACGGCCCTTTTTTCCCCCATTTTTGTTTTCCCTAATTACGTGTTATTTTGTCACCACTTTAAATCCTTCCTTTATTGTTCTTCTCAATTAACAAATCATTGAAACTCACAGGTATCGCCATCCTGAAGCAAGTAGTATTTTAAAGTGTATGTAAACTCTAAAAATGAACCTTTACTTGCTCCTGTTTGGTCTGCTAAGGCTACATTGACACTGGCAATTAGGGCCAGTGCGATTTGTAGCAGCAGTTCCTTCTGCGGCTGTCAGTCGCTCTCAGGGGGTAGGTGTGGCAGCTGGGCCCATTCACTATAATGACAGGTCGCTTTCTGCACAGCCAGCAATTACCTGCAGTGATCGCTGCTGGATGCATTTAATTGTTGGATGCTGCACCTGCCCAGTGAGCGCCACCTAGAGCCACAGAAGGAACTGGCGCTTCAATTTGCACCGGCCTAATTGCCAATTTGAATGTAGCCAACTTTATTTGTTGAAGAAGTGCAAAAAATACCTGTTGATTTTGTAAAAAAACTTTGAGCTGATAACGTCCTATGCTCTTTGCCTGTACACAAGGAGAAGGTATGGACATGAGGAGTTGTGGAAGGGGAATGAATAGAGAATTGTTTACCCATAAATTATGTAGGCAGGGCTGACACCATGTGCTTTGGATTTCAGGGTTATTTTGTCATGTCCAGGAGGAAGGTGGGAACAAACTATATTTCTGTCACATAAGCAGTTTTTTTTTGTATTTGCAGCATATTTTGTAGAATGCAAAGTTTGATTGACATGTGTGGCCCCTTAGAGGACTGCTAGGAATACTATCGCAAAACAAATAGCAACGGAAGCCAGGCACTTCTATAGGGGATCTTTGCCAAAGCCAGAAATAAAGAGGAGGGGCTTTTATCCATGGCATTGGTGACAAAGAAAATACACAATTCTTTAAAATTACAGGTTTATGGGTTGTCCTAATTCTGTAAGGCCCCATACACACGACCAAACATGTATGCTGAAACTGGTCCGCGGGCCAGTTTCAGCATACATGTTCGGTCGTGTGTAGGCGCGAGCGGGCCGAATTCCAGCAAACATTTGCCCGCCGGGCCTTTTCCCAGCGGGCAAATGTTCCTGGACGTGTTTTAAAACCGTCCGCTGGAATCCTGCCCGCTCGGACATGTACAGTCGTCAGTACAGACCTACCGTACATGTCCGAGCGCCCGCCGTCCCTCGCATGCGTCGAATGACTTCGACGCATGCGTGGAAGCCTTTAAATGGCAGGCCCGCCCACGTCTCCGCGTCATCGGCGCGTCATCGTCGCGGCGACGACGCGGACACGCCCCGCGTATTGTTTACGCGCGGACTTCTGTACGATGGTTAGACAACCATCGTACAGAAGCCCTCTGGCAGGCATGTACGGTGAAAACGGTCCGACGGACCGGTTTCATCGTACATGTTTGCTCGTGTGTACCGGGCCTTAGTGTTATTACAGAACAAGAACTGTTTTCAAGAACAGCATTAATACTTTGGCAGCAATTACTTTAGCTTTGAAATTTCTTTCACAATTATGCCGCGTACAGACGGTCGTTTTTTGTGATGAAAAAAAAACGACATTTTAAAAATCGTCATTTAAAATGATCGTGTGTGGGCAAAACGTCGTTTTATGTCTTCAAAAAAACGACCAAAAAAAAATTCGAACATGCTCAAATTTTTTGTGTCGTTTTTCAAAACGTTGTTTTTTGTTTCACAGAAATTGACCGTGTGTACCAAAAAACGACGTTTCAAACGACGTTTTTAAACCCGCGCATGCCCAGAAGCTAGTTATGAAGTGAGCTTCAATGGAAAAAAGTGGTGAAACGTAACCTCGCTTTGCTAGAGCATTGTGAAAAAACGATGGTGTGTAGGCAACATCGTTTTTGAAAATGATGTTTCAAAAACGTCGTTTTATTTCATGATTTAAAACGTCGTTTTGTTTCATCACAAAAAACGACCGTCTGTACGCGGCATTACAGACAGCAGCTACACCTTAATCTATTTTTAATTGATTCATATCAAGCTTTAAAAGGCCTTTTCTGATAGCCTCCTTTGCCAGCAGAAGTAGAAACTGCAATAGACCTACCGTATTTTCCGGCATATAAGACGACTGGGCGTATAAGACGACCCCCATATTTTCCAGGAAAAAATTTGATTTTGGGATATACTCACTGTATAAGACTACCCCCTTCTTACTAGTCTTTCTGGAAGCTGAGGGGTAGCCAGAACCGCTGACAGAAACAGGCTTTTTCAAATATCACTGTGCCATTACATTACATTCCTCACTGTGCCATTACATTACATGCCCCGACTGTGCCATTACATTACATTCCTCACTGTGCCACTGTGCCATTACATTACATGCCCCCACATGCCATCACTTGCCCCACACTGTACCATCATTTGCCCCTCACTTGCCTCTCACTGTGTCATCACTTGCCCCCACTGTGCCTGAACTTGTTGCCCCCCAGTGCAATAACCGCAAACACTCACTTTTTTTTCCAGCGGTGACAGTCTCCATGCTGCGAGCACGAGCGTCAATGATTTGAAAGCCGCGCCTTCTCTTCAGAGTGTTCTGTGATAGGCGGAACACAAATTTTCCCAGCAGCGCCTCTGTTCTGTTTTCCGCCTATCACGGACGTCTTCTCATCTCGTCCGAGGATGAGAAGGCATCTGTAATAGGAGGAACACAGAACAGAGGCACTGCTGGGAAGATTTGTGTTCCTCCTATCACAGAACACTCTGAAGAGAAGGCGCGGCTTTGAAATCATTCGCGCTTGCAGCATGGGAGACTGTCACCGCTGGAAAAAAAAAAGTGAGTACTGAGACCGTACCCGGCGTATAAGACGACCCCCGACTTTGGATGCATGTTTTTGCATCCAGAAAGTCGTCTTATACGCCGGAAAATACGGTACATGCAGAGAGGCCAGACATAAGATGTCTTCCTAAAAAAATGTATAGCTAACACTTTTAGGTATGGGTAGATGGAACAGAATGTGAACATAATGCTGTTTTGCAGCATTGGACTACACCATTTTAGAAAGAAATGTAAAAACAAAATGCATAAACAACACTTCATACTATCCTCTAACATTTCCTGTGCCATCAGCTCCTTATCACATTTTGTCCAAAAACATTGGTGTGCGCAGCCTATTGCATTAGGGTGTGCAACCCAAAGCTCCAACACATATGCATTTGACATATTTTCCGGCCTCTTCCCTGCTCTCCATCCTGAAACAATGGGAGGAAGGGAGAGCAAGGGAGCACATGGGGGACCGGGCACCAGGAACAGGGAAAGGAGGGGTGGCATATATTAGTATCGATCCCCTATATTTTCCTCCTGTAGCAGCTAAATGTTGACTAGGGAGGAGAAGGAGAAGCCTACTTTCAGCTGCTGCAGGAGGAAAATACAGATTGGTTCCACTAAATTCCACCCTGCCACCTCTCCTGTCCAGGTTCTGAGTGTCGGTAAGGAAGGATTGCGGTTTACCTGTCACCTGTCCACCATTCCCAGGTTGCCAACCCCAGGATTAGGGTGTGCCCAGGCACACCTGGCACACCCTTTGCGCACACCTATGTCCAAAAATATTGGAGCTACATCCCCTAGGAATAGTTTGGTAGAAAGTGGTAGGACAGTTTATATCAGCAGCTCAACAAACCTAAATATGGAGATACAAGGGGCAAAAAAAGAAAAAAACATTGCAGCTTTATTCCTTAGCCATACTTGTGTACACATCTTCCAGGTACAACAGGCACAAATGCAGAGACACAAAGAACAGACAGTTTTTTTCTATAAAGCGTAGAACGACAGACCTCAGATATACTCTGGGTGTGTAAAAATTGCCCAGTGTCAGCAGAGTTTGCCAGCAGTGTGCACGCTCAAATGTAAAAACACAAGGCACAGGAAGCCTCTTTTTATTTTTTTATTAGAGCGTCAGCTCTTGATTACAGCTTTATAAAACGTAGCCAGCTGCAGGAGAGTTTTGCCTGGATTGTGCACTCCTCAAGAGTACTAACCTAGGGTGACCAGACATCCCCAGTTTCAGGGGACAGTCCCCTGATTTAGGACACTGTCCCCGGACCAAGTCTGTCCCTGGTCTTGTCCCCAGATTGGATTTAATAGGGGGCAGGGGCAATTTCAAAGACAATCAGTGCAGAATTAAAATGAAAAAAAATTGAATTACACCCCCCCGCTCCGCTGTGCCTACTAGCATAGGGGGGTTGTATTTTTCCCATTATCTGTGGCCCTTTCTGATGATCATGTGCTGGTCGGAGCAGAGGGAATATTTCTTCAGTTTTGGGCGCATGCCCATTCAGCTTCGCTCACATGTTCTTCTGCCTTGGCTCAAATCCTGGCCAGCCACCTGCCTATCTCCTTGCCTTCCCTGGCGGAGTGATCTTCCTCTGCTCCCCATCCAGTAGTAGCCAGGGCCCAAAGAGTAAGACTTGAGAGGCTGTGAGGCAGGCGGCGACAGGCAGAAAGTCACTGATTGTTGCCATTACTAGTAAAGAAAAAATATGTCCCCATATTTCATTTTAAAAATCTGGTCACCTTATACTAACCACCTACTCCCACAATGCCCAACTAACTCTATTTTGCCCTATTGCCATGGCAGTTGTTTCCAGAGAAAACTGGGGGATAAACTTTGTTACAATCCTCTGTTTGCAGATCTTTCTGCAGCAAGACAGAAATTAAATGTTTTAATAATTCCACTGACTCCTCCTTTATAAAGGTATGGTAGGATTAAAAGAGTAAAGCCGCGTACACACGGTCGGTCGATCCGATGAGAATGGTCCGACGGCTCGGCTTTTTCTTTTGTTTATTTTGTATTGTGTTTTCGCACGCCAGCTGCTGCCGGGGATTGGAGGGCGGGGGGGATATTAGCGCGTTTTTTTTATTGTTTTTGGACTATTTTCATTGGTTCACCGCTGAAGCAGACTGATGGTCTGATGTGCGTACATACCATCGTTCCAAAAACTGATCGGGTCAGAACGCGGTGACGTAAAACACACGACGTGCTGAAAAAAACACAGTTCAATGCTTCCATGCATGCGTCGACTTGATTCTGAGCATGCGTGGGTTTTGAACCGATGCTTTTGTGTACTAACCATCAGTTTGGACCTATCGGTCAGTGGTCCATCGGTTTGATTTTAAAGCAAGTTCTCTAACTTTTGTCCGAAGGTTCCGGGACCATGTTGGTCGGAACATTTGAGCAACGGCGGGGACCCAGTGATCGACTGGGTTCCCACATTTGAAGATCCCAAGCGGTAAAGCTGTTCAGTGGGGAGTACATCTGAGGATTGCCAAAGAGAGGCTGGTGGTCCAAAAGGATTTCGACAAACCACCGGGGATCAAGGTAGCCGGACACTGAAGGATTGATCACCTGTCAGTCGGTACCTGGGTGACGTTAAGAAGGAGATCCAGGCGTAATTCTTCCGAGGAGGATTGCCTCTGCATTTGCAATCAGAGAGGGCCTGTGGCAGTGGTGTCTCCCTGAAGTCCATTCCAGGAGGGTCTGTGGCAGAGACTTTTCCTCAAAAAGGTTTGAGTGATACTCCGGCTTCCAGGTCAGTGAGAGAGGCCTGTCCGGGTGCGCTAAGCCCACTCAGGCAGGAGTGGTATGGAAAGAGTTATGTATGGGAGCAGGACTGTTCCAAATACTACTCCTGAATCTGCTGTTCTCCTTCTTCCAAACTCTATCCTTTCATCACCGTGTTCATTGTTTTTACCCGGCTGGGTAATAAAGAGCACAGAAAAGACACTTGTTGCGGACATTCCTTTACTATTGCTATATGCACCATTCACCCCTAGGAATTTGGAAGAGCCACAAGGTAAATGTGCCACCCAAAACAATCCAGCAGTTCCTCCAGGGGTAGTGCTACACTCTTATTCTCTCTAAACTCCATCTGCACGGACCTCGGCTTGTCATTGACCTTCACTTCTGTCTGCTCTATTGGCTTCTATTGCACTGATTGGCTCCTAACCCGGCTTGTACCCAGACCACACTTTTGCCTGCTCCTCTGTACCTGATCTGTCCTGCCAGCTTACCTGACTCTGCTTCTGGACACATCATGCTGTGCCTGCTGTTCTTTAGTCTGCTACCATTGTATGCCTCACCTGCCTGCTGTTGCCAGTACCGTCCTGCTTCAGTCTGCCATCATCCAGCTTCCCACCTACTCACCTGCTTGTTGGAGCAGTGATAGCACATCACCATTGAGGATCATAGGATATCACTATTCTACATTCCCAAATTGACCTATCTGTAGTGGATGGTCAATTTTATCTGGTAAGCCTTGTGTTTTATCACTGGGTGGAGGTCTGGACACACAACACACATGTTTCCGTTGGAAGCTGCTATTACACATTTTTTCAACAATCACAGATTGATATCCGATCACTAACTATTGCAAAGTTTGTTTTTATCACTATCTAGGTGATAGGTAATCACTTTTCTTGTCCTATCCTTTTCTTTTTTTAGCCCAACATTTTGTATTTAATTTACTTGTAATCAGTGATCTCTCCCTAGCCTCACCCCACAGCAGCTCATACACAAAAACACTATGGCTACTCTCAACCCGCTCTAAAAGGGCTCATTAACACATGGTGAATGCTCTACTGCCTTCTGAAAAGTGAATCATGGTGCATCGCTTTCAGAGCTTGGTAGAGCAGTGGCTTCAAGAGCAGTAGGCAATACTGCCACCTCCTGGATGCTGTTTTTTTTTCTGCTTAAAGAGGTTTTTTTCAATTAATATACAATACCAAAGCCAAGATCCAAGATTTTCTTTTATACGTGCAGTGTATTCCCATTCGCTTGAATGTGTCGTGGTTGTCTGTGGTACTTCTTGCCAAACACGACTTGTTACTGTATATGCAGCTTAGTGGTTAGTATGCGGTAAAACTGCAGCTCAACAATCTATTTTACCATCCCCGGGTTGTATGTAAACAAGGCATAAAAGCTAGGTTATCTATCCCCCCTCCTTGCTTCACATTACTGGCTGCCAGATGTTGGGTGCTCAGAGCATTATGCATAGGGAGCAAAATCCTCCCAATGTAAATTCACACAAAGGGCCAAATCCTCAAAAGGGATACGCAGGCGGATCTGCTGTTCCGCCTGCGTATCCCTGTGCCTATCTTTGGAACTGATCCACAGAAGCAGTTTTCCAAAGATAGGCAGAAGATCCGACATCTGTAAGAGACTTACACTGTCGGATCTTAGGATGCAGTACCGCATCCGCATCTGGGGGCATTTTGTGTCGAAATGCCGCCTAGCGTATGCAAATTAGGACTTACGGCGATCCACAAAGCTTTTCAGCTTCGTTTTTTTGCTGTAAGTTTTAGTTTGCATGTGTAAAATTAGGGCTGCTTTTACAAGGTGTAAAGTTAGTACACCATGTAAAAGCAGACCCTTCTTCCTCGCGACGCGTTTTTTTTTTATTTTGAATTTTTTTTTTCCTGCCGTATCTTTTTTTTTTCCCGACGCAACTTTTTTACCCGGCGCGATCCTCAAAACTTGGCGTATCGTAAAAACACGCGATGCACATCGGGAAAAATGACGTCACGGGCATGCGCAGTACGTCCGGCGCGGGAGCGCGGCTAATTTAAATGGGAATCGCCCATTTGTATTAGGAACGCCTTGCGCCGGACGGAGTTAAGTTGCACTGCCGAAAATTTCCAGGTAAGTGCTTTGAGGATCGGCACCTAACTTGGGAGATTTGCGGCAGAGTAACTTAACTCGGAAAAGTTAAGTTAAGCACGTTTTTTGAGGATTTGGCCCAAAGTTTGGCCATTCTAGATGAATTTGAATCCTGAATAAGATTGTCATATGTTACCAAATATGTTGGTGCAGTCTATAGATATTTGATAAACAACAATGAGTGCCAATAAGTATTTATTAAAAAAGGAACACTTTTTAATCAGCCTATAACATCAAGTCAATTAAACTCCTGGGATATTGGTCTGATCAGTTAAATAGCAGAGGAGGTTCTTAATGATTTTCAGCTGCTTTTGTGGTAATGAAATTAACAACAGTTGCACTAGATGGGCAACAATGAGACGACCTTAAGAACAGGAATGGTTTTACAGGTGGAGCCCACTGATATTTTTTTCCCTACTCATCTTTTCTGACTGTTTTTCACTAGTTTTGCATTTGGTTAGGTTCAGTATCACTACTGGTAGCATGCAGTGATACCTGGACCATATGGAGGTTGCAC
Source organism: Rana temporaria (assembly GCF_905171775.1). Lineage (NCBI taxonomy): Eukaryota > Metazoa > Chordata > Amphibia > Anura > Ranidae > Rana > Rana temporaria. The sequence continues at coordinate 142,538,839 of NC_053493.1, read as the reverse complement.
AGGCAGTCCAACTCCTCCAGGATGGCACATGAATACTTGCCATTGCCAGAAGAGCATGGAAGAGATTTCAGGAGACAGGCAGTTACTCTAGGAGAGATGGACATGGCCATAGAAAGGCCTTAACCCATAAGCAGGACCAATATCTACTCCTTTGTGCAAGGAGGAACATGATGAGCACTGCCAGATCCCTACAAAATTGCATCCAGCAGGCCACCGGTGTGAATGGTTGTGACCAAACAATCAGAAACAGACTTCATGAGCGTAGCCTGAGGACCCAACGTCCTCTAGTGGGCCCTGTGCTCACTGCCCGGCACCGTGGAGCTTGATTTGCATTTGCCAATGAACGAGAGAATACCCCAGGACACCATCCGTCGTCTCATTAGGAGCATGACCCAACATTGTCAGTCATGCATAAAATCATGTGGAGGCCATACAAACTACTGAGGACCATTTTGAGTTGCTGCAATAAAATTTCAGCAAAATGGACTAGCCTGCTGCATCATTTTTTTACTTTGATTTTCGGGGAGTCTTCGAATTCAGCCCTCTGTAAGCTGATAATTTCCATCAAACGATGTGACATCATTGTGTCCCTAATACATTACCCAGTCCATATAAATACAGATATCCAGCATGATATTTTTCCCCATTGAGATTTGATGTGTTTTCAAAGTGATCCTTTCATTTTTTTTGAGCAGTGTATCTTAGTGTAACTGGTACAATAGTAACAAGTAAATGGTAATTTGGCACATAGGGCAGGGCAATAACATCTCTCATTTACCAGAGAAATGTTGAACCCCTCATAAGGAAATAAGCTCTTGCTTTCTTTCACTTTACTTCCAGGTTCACTTTCTCCAGTGTGCCATAACCAGCTTCCTATCATTTACAGTAAAATAAGGAATAAAGCATCCAAAAGGTGCTAAGACTTCAATGCAAAAACATTCAGAGAGCTTACTGGCACAGGACAGGCTGCTTACATCAGACAAGGCTACCCTCCACTGGTTACCCAAGCAGGTTGCTATAACAAAACATGCATTGATGCAGGGGTTCCTAACCTGGGGTCCATGGACCTCTTAGTGGTCCATGAATGGGTTTCAGGGGGTCAATGTCGAGGTCAGATGAAAAATAACATTTACATTTAATATACAGCCCTCTCCTTTTTCAAGTCAATGGTTTCCCATTGAACGAAATGAAAGAAAACACACTTTGCCACTGCTTATATAACCGACCACTAAGCATTACTTGACTCGTTGTTGTCCCGTGTTTACCATTTAAATTTGTATCGTCATCATCTCTGCACAACCACCATATGTTTCCTCTCCACAATGGCAAGTGCTAATTCAAATTTTCTAGTAGTAGTATATTTGAGAATAATGTTAAAGTGGATGTAAACCCGAATTGTGTTTTTATTTTGCTTTCACAATGTAGAGTATATGATTTCCTATAGTCTGTGCTCAGTCTTGCCACAAAGAATTAATCCAGCTCTGAGCAATCCTCTTTTATTTTTTTCAATGAGATAAACGGACAAACAGGAGAAAACTTTTGTCCGTTCTTCCCCTGACAGGTTATTTACATATATCATGCACTAGCCTGAGACAGGCATTATTTTTTAATTTCCACCCCCACTCCTTTTCTGAAGTCAAGTGGTTACTTTTCTGGATTTTGACTGGATGTTAGTGATCATTTCAGAATTTAGTGTAAGGAATACAGAGGAGAAAATGCATGTTGACAAGGGGAGTGTAGAGGTGAGCGGGGAGTCTACTGACATCACGACTCCACCCATCGAGCTCCAGACAACAGATCCACCCACAGAATCTGCAGTTTTTCAGTTCTCATAACAGACAGAGGGGAGACATTTGTACAGGTAAGGATACATGCAGGAGGCATGTATATACTTATAGATCAGCACTATGGCAGTAGTTTAGAAAGGATGAGAGTGGGTTTACATCCACTTTAATAATGTTAAGATTGTTCACTTTGTTCAAACATTGTGTATGTCATATATATGTATGAGGCAACCACATTTCAATAAAATAAAGTAAATATATTAATTGCATACAAAGTTGTGTTTATTTAAATACTTCTGAGAGGGGGGGGGGGGTTCCATAGATGTTATCAGATTCTTAAAGAGGGTGGGGTCTGTGACTCAAAAAGGTTGAGAACCACTGCACTAATCTAAGGAGTGCTAGACTAAAGGATAAAATAGTCAAAATTCTTTTTTTTTTTCGTTTTTGGGGTCAGATTTTTTTCCCTTTCATCAGGGCTACATTTAGAGCTTTCCTGTGTGAATCTGTATAGGTAGTCTAATTTTTGTAACAGCAGAGGCACAATCAAGATAATATTTCAGGCTCCACCCACTGGTTGTTGAATTGGAAAATAAGGGGACTGGGGTAAGGACCACCCATTCATCTCTTACTTCAGAGAAGAATTATTTAGGTATATGTGTGTATCATCAATCACTGCCAGAGCTTTTGCTCCTGAAGCCCATGGAAAGCCAGGGCCCCAGTTGAGGCTGGGAGTCTGGCTTGCTCTGTGTGTCTGGTTTGAGCTGGGTCCATTGTGTCTGGCACTCTCTGCTTTTGTGATGTATAGATCCTACTGCTGACCCTCAACTGCTTGGACCCCCTCTCATCACACTTCTCCTTTGTGCTGGTGGTTTGAATGTGTTAGGCCGCGTATACACGGTCGGACAAAACCGATGAGAATGGACCGAGGTCCGAACCGATGGACGGCTGCACGATCGGTCCAAACCGATGGTTAGTACAGAAAGCATTGGTTCAAAACCCGCGCATGCTCAGAATCAAGTCGACGCATGCTTGGAAGCATTGAACTTAGTTTTATTCAGCACGTCGTGTGTTTGACGTCACCACGTTCTGACCCGATCGGTTTTTGGAACGATGGTGTGTATGCACATCAGACCATCAGGCCACTTCAGCGGTGAACATATGGAAATGGCCCGTCGGACCATTCTCATCGGTTTGGAACGACCGTGTGTACGGGGCCTTAGTGTTTTATCTGTGTAGCGCTACCTCCTAGAGAGCTGCTGTTTTTTGGGTCCCACGTTGACCTGCATAGCCAGGCAACATGCATTTTTTCAGCTAGCACTCCACAATTAATAAACTAGCCCATGGGCTTGGTTTTGATAATTTATTAGGGGATTGTAACTTGGACACGGTTATGGTAATATGGGATGCCAAACACTGAATTCAAAGCACAAACTGTGAGGGCAAAACTAGATAATGATTGTAGACTTTTGCACAAAATCCCAAACTGTACTCCTTTAAAGAAACTTCCAGCCTGACTGTAGGGATCCTAAACATTTCCACTGAAAAGAGAGGTTCTTGAGGAAGGGGTTTTTACACCCCTAAAATGTTGGGGTTTTCCCCCTCTTCTTTTTTTTCACCAGGGTCTGTATTATTTTTTGTTATAAATTTGTATTAACACTGTAGAAAATACCTATGCTGTATTGTGCTTGATATAATATGATATTTTACCTATTGTATAACTGTATTACCCCTTTTTTCTCTATCCCTAGGCAAAAACGACTATTTAATCCTGTCAGTGTGTGTGTGTAAAGGGTTGGGCTTTATATATTTTTCTTGTGACCAGATTTTGGTTCGAAAGGTTAACTGTACTTTTAGCACAATTTGTTAATGTCAGTCCATTAATTATAAACATGTTTTAAATTGCTAGTAAATATATTTTACAACATCAGCAAAATACGAATTGAAGGAGTCTAATTCACATCCAAGCTTCCAAAAAAAAAAGCAAACCTAAGCAAGTGCTTCCTTGAGTATTGAAAATAACTGAAAACTCATTTCACTTTTTAATAGAAATGTTGCCACCTAGTGGTATGTGGGAGTATGCCTACTAGACACTTTTAAAGGTATCATTTAACCCAAATAGTTTTGTTTTTCCTTGCAGATCACTATGATTTTTTACAACATTGATGAGAAAAGCAACAAAATTGGCCACTAATATGAATTTCTTTAATATTTATGTGCAATCCAGCTCACAATGTGTTTTTTGTTATACATATATATATATATATATATATATATAGAAAGATATCTATCTATCTATCTATCTATCTATCTATCTATCTATCTATCTATCTATCTATCTATCTATCTATCTATCTATCTATCTATCTATCTATCTATCTATCTTATCTATCTATATATATAATTTTTTTTTTAAAACACTTTTCAGAAACACTTTCCATTAATACTGCAGAAACCTGAATTATCAGATAATACTAATGCTTTAAATAACGGTAACTTTGAAATGTAAGTGCTAAAGGGGACTTCAAGTCTGGTAGCACTTACTTTAGCTGTAGAAAAGTTTATTTTACATAGTTTACATAGAGTAACAGCACCCCAATCTGAATAATTTCACCCTTTTTTCAGGTCATTTTAGCAGATGCACATGCTTTTTCATCTATTTACCTTTCACCCCCTGTCGCCAGTGTCACTAAGCAATCTTTTTTCTGACCACCGTATTAGTGTTGCGGGTGACGCTAGGTAGCCAGTTAGTTATTTAGGTACACCATCAGGTTTTTATAGCGTCAGGTACCCCCATATATTACCTAATAAAGTTTTTAACCCCCTGATTGCCCCCTAGTTAACCCTTTCACCGGTGATCACTGTATAAGTGTCACTGGTGACGCTACTTAGCCAGTTAGCTATTTAGATTCACCGTCAGGTTTTTATAGTGTCAGGTACCCCCATATATTATTTAATAAAGGTTTTAACCCCCTAATTGCCCCCTAGTTAACTCTTTCACCAGTGATCACCGTATAAGTGTTACGGGTGACGCTGGTTAGTTAGTTTGCTTTTTATAGCGTCAGGGAACCCGCCATTTATTACCCAATAAAGGTTTAACCCCCTGATCGGTGATATCAGTTAGGTTTTAGTGTCAGATAGGGTCTGCGTCGCCCCAGGCAGCGCCAGATTAGTGCCAGTAGCGCTAATACCCAAGCACGCAGCATACGCCTCCCTTAGTGGTAGAGTGTCTGAACAGATCAATATCTGATCTGATCAGATCTATAATAGCGTCCCCAGCAGTTTAGGATTCACAAAAATGCAGTGTTAGCGGGATCAGCCCAGAAACCTGCTAGCATCTGCGTTTTTCCCCTCTGCCCAGGCCAGCCTAGCCCACCCAAGTGCAGTATCGATCAATCACTGTCACTTAAAAAACACTAAACACATAACTGCAGCGTTCGCAGAGTCAGACCTGATCCCTGTGATCGCTAACAGTTTTTTTGGTAGCGTAGTAGCGGTAATTGCTGACAGCCTAGGTGCTTTTTTACCTGTGAATCTCACTAGTTGTACCAGTAAATTTAGAGCCCAAGATGGCAAATCGAAGGTACACTAGTGAAGAGGGCTACACGTTTCTGAGCATGACAGATAGTGAAGAGGAAGTCACTCATCTGTCAGATTCAGGTTCAGAATACGATCCTGTAGACGACAGCGGCTCCATGACAGATAGCACTGATGACAAAGTTGAGGTGCCTACCAAGGTCAGGCGTACCCGACCCCATTCTTTTTCTTCTGTTGTTGAGGTGCAAGAACCACAGGGCTCTCGTATGGAGCAGAGAAGTACTTGTGCCGCTCATCTTTCTGGTGAACTGGCAAGCACCAGTGGCCTAGTACACCCTAGTCGTACATCCAGCACTGTGGTAACACTTGGTGGCATGGCGAGTCCCATAAGTGCAGTTCAAGCTGGCAAGGTGACAAGCACAAGTAGTGTCCCGCTGCCACCAAGAAGACAAATACAGGCCCATCGTGCCCATAGTGTCCTTCCTGCAGAATTCGCCAATCCTAATTGGGAGCCCCGTACTTCCCCCATTCACTGGCCAACCTGGAATTCAGGTGGAAACAGTTGATTTTATGGCACTTGATTTTTATTTGCTGTTTTTCACGGAAGATCTCTACAGATCTATTGTGGACCAAAGTAATTTGTATGCTGGTCAATACATCTCCGCAATTCACCAGTCCTCCCTTGCCAAAGAATGGAAACCAGTTACGGTTTCCAAATTTAAGACCTTTCTGGGCCTATCCCTCGACATGGGCATAGTTAAATTGAGTGAGCTGCGGTCATATTGGTCCATCGACCCAGTTTACCATTTGCCAGTGTTTTCTGCATCAATGGCCAGGGCACTATGCGAGCAGATCTTGTGGTTCATGCACTTCAACAATGAACTTTGTCATCCTTGTGGAGACCCTGAATCTGATTGGCTCTACAAAATTCTGCCCCTTGTAAACCACTTCAATGAACGTTTTGCAGCCTTGTATACTCCCCATCAAGTTGTCTGCGTTGACGAGGCCCTCATTAAATTTTCTGGCTGCTTGTCTTCCAAACAGTACCTTCCCAGCAAGCGTGCCAGATATGGGGTCAAGATGTATAAGCTCTGTGACAGGGACACATGCTATACATGTAGTTTTATGGTTTACGAGTGAAGAGATAGTCACGTAGAGCAGGAGAACTGCCCAGATTACATAGGGAGCGCTGGCAAGATAGTGTGGAACTTGGTGTCACCCTTATTCGGAAAGGGGTACCATTTGTATGTGGACAATTATTACACGAGCGTGACAATTATTAGTCACTAGTTTGATCATCAAATTGGCGCATGTGGCACCGTGCGATCTAATCGCCGGGGCTTACCCCAGAGGCTTATAGATTCCCATCTTAGGCTGGGGGAGAGATCCTTCTTGAAGTGTAATAATTTGCTCGCTGTGAAGTGGAGGGATAATAAGAATGTTTTCGTTTTGTCCTCCCTTCACGCAGACATGACTTCGTACGGTGACTGGTGTTGTGGAGAAACCCCTCTGTGTTTACAAATGTAACCAAAATGTGGGAGTGGTGGACCTCAACAACCAGTTGTTGGCGCCGTACCTAGTTGCTTCAATTGGCTTTGCTGAACGCTCATGTGCTATACAGAACTTAAGGACGGACTGGATCTTTCCTTAAATATATCGTCCGAGCCCTCCTGTATCCAGGCCGTTCTGCACCTTGCTATCCCCAAATGAAGTAAGCCGGCAGCATGAGAGGCATTTTCCATATGTCCTCCCTAGTACTCCTACCCAACGAGCCCCCCAAAGAAAATGTTGTGTCTGTAGAAAGCGTGGCTATAGGCGTGTCCACGCTGTCCTGACAATCCTAGTCTTTGCATTGATGATTGTTTTAAACACTACCACACACTAGTGCAGTTTTAGCATAGGGTACAGCATTTCACAGACTAGGACACACTTACATGGGGTCTCCCAAGATGCCATGACATTTTGAGAGACCCAAACCTGAAACCGGACCATTACAGTTACAGTAAAAAAAAAAAAAATTAAAAAAAAAAAACACAAAAATATATATATAAAAAAAAAAAAATAGTTGTTGTTTTTTTGTTCTCGTTCTCTGTTCTGCTTTTTTACTGGATTCTATTCTGCAATGTTTTATTGTTATTATGTTTTATCATGTTTGCTTTTCAGGTATGTAACTTTTTTACCCTCTATGTGAAACAATATATCAGTGTCAAAAAATAGGTGTCAATAATACACCCAAAATAACAGGTTGGCAAAAAAAAAAAGCTTTAGAGAACCTATTAGAAAAACAGGTTAAAGCCTGGTGGGACGTGTTCACCTTTGAACACTATAACAAGGAGGGTCTTATTTTCAGAAGCTTGAGGTGGGAGGTGACACCTCAAGACGGTTTAACCGACACTAAGTACATGACCGAATGGTTAAGTTTTTTCAATAAAGCAGGGAAAGAGTTGCAGAATTTAGTTCTTAAAAGGAAAGAAATCAAACTGGCCCTACTGAATGAAAAAATTCAGGTTTTACGAAATAAATTGGAACCAATTAAGGAAACCAGTTTAATAAAGGATTTTAATGTTAATATGAAAAAGAAACTGGAAAAAATTGACAGAGAAACACAGAAAAGGAAAGTCAAAAAATTCAATAGGGATTCGGAGGACTTTAAGAATAATAGAATTTATGCTTGGCAAAGCACAGGAATCATTAACAATGATATTGATGAGGAAGCCACTGTGGCCTCACAACAACCATCAAGAATCCTGGATGCTATACCCAAGAAGGAAACTACTGTTAAACAGAGCACCAACAATAATAAAAAATCGAAGCTTGATCGGAGCTCATCGAATCAAGCTCGAGGAAGTGGTAGTAACACTGGTAAAAAAGATCAATATGCCTCTCAACAGGCATCACCTGGACCTTCAAGGCAGGAGAGAAATGGACAACAGTATGGCTATCAATATCAGTCCCCACGGACACCACAATTTTATGGGAGGAAAGATCAGTTTAATTATCCTCCACAACATAATTACCAACAGTGGTCCCACCATCCGCCCCCTCCAGGATACTATCCAGGACCAGAGTATGGGCATATGGGCAATAGATATCAACCTCTGGCAGAGGACTATCATAATGGATACTACTCTCAACAGCCTTTTTTAGGGCATCGGGGGAGGGGGGGGAGAGGTGGGACTCCGAGGAGGAACTCACAGACCAGGAACAACAAAGGAGGAGACAAGCATGTCGTTCCGAAATTTCCGCAAAGAGGACCAGAAACATATCAAAGAGAAGACGTGGATGCAGGGCAGGCCGAAGGAAACAATCCCAAAAAAAGAATGAGGGAGGTGGAACCACAGGAATATACAACCTGAGTAAGGTGACGTTGAGCCCGAAAGAGCTCAATATCCTCAACACGGGTTTAAAGTGTGCTCCTAGAAGAACAATGAATAAATTTGACGTCTATATAGACACACACAAATTTGTCAGGACTCTGAATTTGAAAAAATACTTCTTGAGCCACCCTGTCACGTCTTCTATGAAAAGTACCATTGTGGCAACGAAAGTTGACAGTGGACTCAAGAATAAATCCTTATTTAATCCTCAGATTTCCAATAATCATTTTATAGAGGTTTTTAAACAGTTGGTACTCAAAGACATTGAGGAATTACCTGTGAAGAAGGGTGTGAATCCCCGCTATATTAAAGAAGGTATTGAATCTTTGGAGGATAAGAAGAATGTTGTGATCCGACCAGCGGACAAAGGGGGAGGGGTGGTGGTCCTGGATAAGGAGTTCTACTGCACCCAGTTGTCCAATATGCTGAGCGATACTTCTACATATAGAAAACTAGCATCAGACCCTACCGAACCATACAAGGTACAACTTGATGCGTTGGTAGATTGGGGCTATCATACTGGAGCTTTGAATCTGAAAGAGAAAAAGTACTTAGCTCCCTCAGCGTGTAGGATACCGGTGATCTACACTTTGCCTAAGATCCATAAAAATGAAATTATCCCACCTGCCCGACCAATAGTTAACGGGATTGGATCAGTCACAGCCAGATTGGGAGAATACCTTGACAGATTTCTCCAACTGAGTGTTTGCACAACCAAGGCGTATCTGAAAGACACCACCGACCTGCTACAGTCCCTAGACAAAGTGAGCATCAGACCTGAAACAGACATCTTTTTGGTAACAGCTGACGTGGCATCACTGTATACCATTATTCAGCATGATGATGCGGCACTGGCGTTGAACTGGGCACTTAGCAGGAGGGATGATATACCGCATACTCAGAAGAAATTTATGGGACATGTATTAGAGTTCTGCATGTCCCATAATTATTTCTGGTTCGATGGCTCCTTCTTCTCCCAGCAGGTTGGCGTGGCTATGGGGGCAAAGTTTGCCCCCAGCCTCGCCAACCTGTTCATGGCTGAGTGGGAGGACAGGCATGTTTTTCATAACCGAAGACCCCAATTATTATTTTATCGGAGATTTATAGATGATATTTTATTTATATGGGAAGGATCGCAGCAAGATGCACTAAAGTTTCTGGAAGACCTCAATAGTAATCCCAACAACATTAAATTGGAATATACAATTAGCGGAAATATGGTAAACTTTTTGGATGTCACTATTCAAAGAGAAGCAAATAAACTAAAGACTAAAGTCTTTTTCAAGCCAACTGATCGTAACAGTTATTTGTCCATTAATAGTGGACACCACCCAGCATGGATTAAAAATATCCCTAAGGGGCAGTTTTTAAGAGTTCGTCGCAATTGCTCAGATGCCAACGATTATCTCTCACAAGCACAAACACTGAAGAATAAATTTGTTCAGAAGGGATATGATGAGCCAGCTCTGAACACAATGATTGAAGAAATTGCTGCTATCCCTAGAGAAAAATGCTTAGAGAAGAAGGTAGAACAGCCAAATAATAACCAACACCAATGGGGCTTCCTGTCTGGGTTTCATGCCCAATACAGGGAGGTAGAGGCTATCATCAAGAATCACTGGCACATCCTGGGGAAGGACAGACACTTTGCCGAAATACTTCCGAGTCAACCACGATTCATCTATAGGAGGGCTCCTAATTTCGGCGACAAGGTGGTCCGCAAGATTCTAGATCCCCCAGATCAGCAGGCCCTCAGAATAGATCTCAAGGGGTTCTACTCGTGCAGGAAATGCATTTGTTGCAGAACTGTGCAGATAAGCAATAGAGGAAAACAACAGGTCACGAGCAGTGATGGGAAGATTTTCTCTATTAAAGAATTTATCACCTGCAACTCTTCTCATGTAGTATATTTGATTTGGTGCCCATGTGGACTACTTTATGTAGGAAGAACTAAGAGGTTATTGCGGATACGAGTGGCTGAACACCTGGCAAACATAAAGAAGGGCTTTGATTACCACAGTGTGTCAGTCCACTTTAAGGAAAAACATAACCAAGATCCTTCGTTAGCTCAGTTCTGTGGCATTGACTGCGTACACCCTTCATGGAGAGGTTCAAACAGGGTGAGAGATTTATCGCAGCGAGAAACTCAATGGATCTTTCTTTTAAAAAGTCAATTTCCGAGGGGCCTTAACATAGAGTTGGACGTGAACTGCTTCATCAGTAATGTTTAGACTAGGAGCAGGTTTTAAGGTGTACATATATATAGTATGGTCATGAATTATGTTGTTACAAGGGGGCCAGACAACTGGGCCACCCACTATGATCATGGGCTCTGTATGACTATATAATTAAATTTTTGTTATGCCATGCATATGGAGATGATGAAGTTCACCCACTTTAATTTGAACCATTGCATGTCTAAATTTGCCCATATTTATGTATATCTCGTTCAAAGTACATGCCCCAGTGTAAAATCGTTTTCCAGTTTATAAAATCTTTTTTAAAAATAATAATTTTTATATATATATATATATAAAAAAATAAAAAAAATAAAAAAATAAATAAAAATAAAATTCATTTTGATTACCACCATTTTATTGAAATTTTATGATGGATAATAATATATGCAACTCTTCAATATAATTTTAGGAATACCGCCTATACTATATGTATTTAATTCAGTTTTATATATATTTATGGTTGATAATGTGTTTTTAGATTATGGAATAATATATATTCTTTTTTAGATTCATATAACCATGTAGTATGCTCTCACTTTAGATTAATGAGAGATATTGTACTTTGTGTTTCTGACTTTACACTGTTAGATCGTGTTTGTATAGACCTGGAGGTGACTCGTGGTCATGGGGACACCCGAATGGCTGTTAGTTATTTCTTAGAGGGATATCCCCCTTCTTTCAGTTTGCAGTACACTCTATGCTTGATGGGTGTCATACACCAGTTTCACCACTGGGGTTAGACACTGTATGGAATATAGGCAGTGGGAATGGGTGTCATACACCAGTTTCACCACTGGGGTTAGACACTGTATTGAATATAGGCAGTGGGAATGGGTGTCATACACCAGTTTGACCACTGGTGATGGACACCTCATTGAATACAGGCAGTGTGATTAGGTGTAGTACACCAACGTCACCACTGGGGGCCTCCACCTCGCACACATGATTATGCTGCTCTGTTTGGTCAGAGCTGCACACTTGCATGCCAGCACAGCTGAGTGGGACGTTTGTCCACACAGCTGATGCTTGTAATGAACGGAAGGCGTGCACCAATGTGCAAGTGAGGGGGGGAACTTGGCAGCTACATATAGCGGCATGTGACATCTGGTAAGCATCCCCATGATTAAATCAGTATGATGAAACATGTCGGGGCGTGGGTACTAAGTTACAACCGCATACCTTAAACTGAACTGGTCGGGCGTGGAACGGTCCATCTGTCACCAATATAGTCATCTGAAGAGCGACTCCAGTACACCTTCATAGGGCTGTGAGTAAACCTGGGCTATTTGTTGGTCCGCCGTGACCACTGGTTCACCTGGAGGAAAATTTTCGTTTGTGTTTACACCGTGTGATGTTTGGATTTAATCACTGCTTATGACAAGAGTCATTTTTGTGAGTGCATCTATTGGGAGATTTTTAGTGTTTTTATTAAAAGTTGTGTTGCAATATCACACTATTGTGCTCTCTCTCTTCATTATACATGTGGCTGTCATCTTGGAGTTTTTCCTTTTTCCAACGGATCTCCATTTATTTAACTGAGTGCTCCAGTTTCCAAAGAGGGAGTTCCATCAATTAAACTGAGTGGTTCAGTTAAAAAGCCTGTGTGCCTTAACACGAGAGTGTCAGGCCATTTATTGTGGTGAGTTTGCATTCTGATGGGTGGTGGAATCACGCAGTCACTGTGGTGTGGTGAAAGCACTGTCTGAAGATCGTGAAGGGACTTCTTCTGTTCTCCATTTATGAACTTCATTTACGTTCACACAATCAGTTTATGGATTTTTTTTTTTTTTTGCCAACCTGTTATTTTGGGTGTATTATTGACACCTATTTTTTGACACTGATATATTGTTTCACATAGAGGGTGGATCACTCATTATTTTTCACTTAATAGTCTAGCAATATTATATGTGTGTTTTTTTTTTATTTTATTCTCTTGAGCGCTGCTTAATATCACATTTGATACCTTTTTTAACATCAGGTAGCACTGTATTTGCATATTACATTTTGATTGTTTAACTTTTAGAGCAGCAGCTCACATATATTTATTTATTAATTTATTTATTTATATTATCAATATCACTATATTTTCACTTATATTCTCCAGTTACGCGCAGTGGGGGTGGCTCAATTAGACGGCCCTTATTTCCACCTTTTTCCCATACAACTTTTTTATACTTTACTGTTTACTGTGTTTTATTGTTAACCATTTTTTTTTCAGGTACACCACTCAGCTGCAGCACAGATTTATTTACCTTGACAGCAACGTCGTTTGCTCCCACGATACATAAAGCCGTGACTCCAACACTGTAGGAGGTGATTTCACCACCACAGTTAAAAAAAAAGAGCATTGGGGGTTCAACGTAATTTTCTTGCATTTTTTTTTTTCATGTAAACAAAAAGTGTCAGAAAGTGCTTTGTCTTCAAGTGGTTAGAAGAGTGGGTGATGTGTGACATAAGCTTTTAAACGTTGTGCATAAAATGCCAGGACAGTTCAAAACCCCCCAAATGACCCAATTTTGAAAAGTAGACACCCCAAGCTATTTGCTGAGAGGCATGTCAAGTCAATGGAATATTTTGACACAAGTTGCGGGAAAAATACTTTTTTTTTTGCACAAAGTTGTCACTAAATTATATATTGCTCAAACATGCCATGGGCATATGTGGAATTACACCCCAAAATACATTCTGCTGCTTCTCCTGAGTACGGGGATACCACATGTGTGAGAGTTTTTGGGAGCAGAGCCGAGTACGGGACGCCAAAAACCAAGCACCGCCTTCAGGCTTTCTAAGGAGTACATTTTTGATTTCACTCCTCACTGCCTTTCACAGTTTTGGAGGCCATGGAATGGCCAGATGGCACAAAACCTCCAACTTACCCCATTTTGGAAAGTAGACACCCCAAGCTATTTGCTGAGGGGTATGGTGAGTATTTTGCAGATCTCGCTTTTTTTATTTTCTTTATTTATTTTCAAAAACAAATGAGAGCTGAAAAATACTCACCATGCCTCTCAGCAAATTGATTAGGGTGTCCACTTTCCAAAATTGGGTGATTTGGGGGGGTTTTGTGCTATCTTGGCAATTTATGGCCTTCGAAACTGTTATAAGTAGTGAGGAGTAAATTCAAACATTTGCACCCTTAGGCCCCGTACACACGATAGAATCCATCCGCTGAAAAATCCCAGCAAATGGGTTTCAGAGGATAGATCCTATGGTGTGTACACTCCAGCGGATCTGTTTCCGCGGATATTTATCCCCTGGGATGGATTCCAGCAGATCTAATATTTGCTGACATGCCAAGCAAATCCATCTGCTGGAATCCATCCCAACGGATGGATCCGCTGGTCTGTATAGACTCACCGGATCCATCCGTCCGAAGGGATCCCCCGCATGCGTCGTAATGATTCGACGCATGCGTGGAATTCCTTATATGACAGCGTCGCGCACGTCGCCGCGTCATAATCGCGGCGACGGCGCGACACGTCATCGCCAGAGGATATTACCATATAGAAATGCCCCCTATTTTGATACCAAAAAGGGGGACATGTAAAGCTTTAACAGGATCACCTGTAGTGTTAAATACGTCCTGGCTGTGATGGTTGTTGCAATCAATGGTGGCCCGATGAGTGCATGCAAAACAGAATATTGCCAAACATAGTGTAACTTGTTTATTGGAGTTAAAATAAATACAGAGGGAGCCAAGTGGCCGCTTACTTGTTGAGGGGCCTCAAACCCGGCACTGAGGCTCAGTTGCGTTGGATCGAATGTAAGATCCTGGGCGCTGTGTGCTATGCTCGCAGCTCGAGCGTACGTTCCACCTCCGCGATGTTGGAAACCAGCGATGCAGGAAGTGACAGGTACGTTTGCGTGGTTAGGTACCGCCCCAGTTGGCTCCCTCTGTATTTATTTTAACTCCAATAAACAAGTTACACTATGTTTGGCAATATTCTGTTTTGCATGCACTCATCGGGCCACCATTGATTGCAACAACCATCACAGCCAGGACGTATTTAACACTACAGGTGATCCTGTTAAAGCTTTACATGTCCCCCTTTTTGGTATCAAAATAGGGGGCATTTCTATATGGTAAGGAGCCAATTTATCCATTCACTTTGGGTGTTTGTCAGCATTATGGTGAAGGTGGAACACTAATTGATTGGAAGCACGCATCTTTCTTCAATTGAGGACCGTCAATGGGAATTTTTTCCAACCTCTCCTTTTTTTGCTTTTATGTATGAACTGGACACTTTCACTACAGTTGAATGTTACATAATATGTTTTGGCACACCAATTTTGATTTATTATTCTCAAGCATCATTGTATTCTAGCTCTTTTGTACTAGATCTTCTAGTACTACCAGGTGTTTTATCATTATATATTTGTCTATTTATTTAGATTTAAGTATTAATCACTATTAATTATATAGTGCACCCACCCATATATTTCTAAATGGCTTGGGGTGTCTACTTTACAAAATGGGGTCATTTGGGGAGTTCGTGCCATCTTGCCATTTTATGGCCTTCAAAACTGTGATAGATAGTGAGGAGTGAAATCAAAAATTTGCACCCTTAGAAATCCCAAAGGCGGTGCTTGGTTTTTGGGGGCCCTGTATGCGGCTAGGCTTGCAAAAAGTCCCACACATGTGGTATCCCCGTATTCAGGAGAAGCAGCAGAATGTATTTTGGGGTGTAATTTCACATATGCTCATGGCATGTGTGAGCAATATATCATTTAGTGACAACTTTGTGCAAAAAAAGTTTGTAATTTTCCCCAAAATTGTGGCAAAATATAAAATATTCCATGGACTAAACATGCCTCTCAGCAAATAGCTGGGGTGTCTACTTTACAAAATGGGGTCATTTTGGGGGGGTTTTGTGCTATTTTGGCATTTTATGGCCTTCAAAACTGTGATAGGTAGTGAGGAGTGAAATCAGAAATTGGTTTTCGTGGGCCCCGTACGTGGCTAGGCTACCAAAAAAGCCCCACACATGTGGTATCACCGTACTCAGGAGAAGCAGCAAAATGTATTTTGGGATGCTATGCCACATATAACCATGGCATGTGTGAGCAATATATCATTTAGTGACAACTTTTTTGTATTTTTTTTTATCATTATTCAATCACTTGGGACAAAAAAAAAAATATTCAATGGGCTCAACATGCCTCTCAGCAATTTTGTTGGGGTGTCATGCCATTTTATCACCTCCAGAAATTAGATAGGCAGTCATAAACTAAAAGCTGTGTTAATTCCAGAAAATGTACCCTAGTTTGTAGACGCTATAACGTTTGCGCAAACCAATAAATATACATTTATTGACATTTTTTTTTTACCAAAGACATCTGGCCGAATAAATTTTGGCCTAAATGTAGGACTAAAATTGAGTTTATTCGATTTTTCAATAAAAAGTAAAAAATATAATTTTTTAAAAAAAACTTTCGGTCTTTTTATGTTTATATCCCAAAAAAATAAAAATTACTGAAGCAATCAAATACCATCAAAAGAAAGCTCTATTTGTGGGAAAAAAGTACACAAATTTTGTTGGGTACAGAATTGCATGACCGCACAATTACCAGTTAAAGTAGTGCAGTGCCAAATTGTAAAAAGTCCTCTGGTCATTAGGCTGCCTAATGGTCCGGGGCTTAAGTGGTTAAGGACACGGCAGGTGGCAGCTCCCTTTTACTGGTTGTTAAGGACGTTGACTGGTGGTAGTGTTAGAAAACCAAAATGTCTTCACTAGTAAGGAAAAGTGTATGTGGTATTTTAGTAGCTTGTTAGTAAATTTCAAATACATTTTTGAAAATACAATGAGCTATTTACCGTTGATCTTAAAGCGGTAAATACAGTTCTGTCACCTAAACCCTGTATGGTGTTAACACATGTGTCATATGTAACATGTTAAAGTGAATTAATTATACACTATGAAATATGATTTAAATGGACAGTGCATACGTGTTCTTATAAATTTGTTCATAGTCTTTAAGGTTTCTTTTGAGTCAATGTCTTAAGCTATTTATTTTTCAAATTTGTCACACATTGCTCATCATTTCATTTTTACTTATTTGTACTGTTTTTCACAATTGGTCATTTTCATTTAAACCACCAAGTAATTATGCCTTCAGTGCTTGAGGGTAATGCTGCACACTGTGTTCCGGATACAAGGAAAAACAAAATAATAAACAAAAAGAGTGGGCAAAACCTCTACCCATAAAAATCGCAATGAAATCAAACTGTAAAATGATATTGATAGCATCAACATCAATAAATAATATAACCTATAAAGTGATTGGTCATTTTATTTTTTGATGTTGATATTATTTATTTATTTATTGTTTGTGTTAGAAGAAAGGGGAGGGTGAAGGCAAAAAGAATAGTTGCTGAGGCTAGACTTAGGAACATGCCCACCCTAGGTTTTTTTTGGACTATCTCGGTACATGTAAAAAGCAATAATAATTGTTGAATAAAAAGGAAATTTATTACAGAATAAGACATATACAGAGCAATCATACAAATCAAAAATTGGCAAGGTCTCTACTAGTTTCCCGGACTAGCCGCTTCTTCAGGAGAGCCAATCTGCAAAATACATAATGACATAAGAACAAATACAATACAATTCAGCGGAAAAGTAAACAAAAATCATAAAACATATTTATTGATAGCTTACCCGGTGGGTAATAAAAGCACATGTGGATGCAGGCCGCCCACTAATTCCCCCCGTGGCGGACAAGGGGGATAGTGCGTGGTGCTCTAAGTAAAGAGTATAATGAGTTGATTAACACCTAAATATGGGACCAGGATAAGGTGAGAGATGGGGAAGGGAGATATGGAGAGGAAAATTGGGGGAAACAGGGGGGGGGGAGTTCAGAATGAAAGGGAGAAGGGGAGGAAAAGGAAGGAGGAGAAGAAAGTGGGGGAGGAGGACAGGGGAGCAGGGGGTGAGGTAAAGGAGAGAAAGGGAAGAGGGGAAAAGTTGTGAGGGAGGGAGGGAGTGAAGGGAGGGAAGGAAAGGAAAACAAGGGGGGGAGTAGAGGAAAGGAAGGGTGGGAGGGTGGGTGAGGGAAGGGGGGGGGAGAGATTGGTCCAAGTAAGGTAGATGGTGATGAAAACTTACCTCCACAGTGAGAGCTGTGGATAGTGGTAACTGGATCATAGTATAAAATTGGGTTGCTGGTGTGAGACAGGGCGGATGACCAGGATGAAATAAAGGCGCTGATTAATGCAGAGGCCAGGGGCAGGGTTTATTGCGGGGAAGGGATGTCCACTCATACTGGTAAACCAGCGTGGTGTCAACCATAGGAGTGTCCATATGGTGACAGGGGATGCAGGGTAATGCAATCACCAGGGGCAATCCACCGCAAGTATCCCCAAGGTCTGAGATTGCATGTCAGCGTGGAAGCCGACTCTCTCAACGCCAGGCTGAGATCCACGCTGCTCATCCACGGCCTGAAGACCATTAAATGAGTTCCCCAACCGGGGGGGCGTCAACACGCCGCCGGGATGAGCGGCGTCCAACGTGACCGGGTCAGCTTCCCCGCAATGCGCAGGCGCGCGGAGACCGCACAACTGCGCATGTGCGATCGAGCCAGGAAGGGGCGGGGAGCCCGAGGCTGGAAGGAACAAGCAGGGATGGACCAGGGAGGGACACCCCCGCCAGGGGAAGCACAAGTCCGCCATAAGGGGGGGGGGGGAGACAGGTAGCCGCTGACCACATGATTACCCAGGGGGTGCTGGTTAAAATAATGAGCAGAATAATTAGACAAAATTAAAAGGCATTGAAGATAAAATGGTGGAAGGGACGTAGTCCCGCCACAGGATTACTCTATTCTAGTGATGTTTGTGTTATTATTATTTATTATTATTATTATTATTACTATTATTAATAATAATAATAATAATAATAATAATAATAATAATAATAACTATGCCTATTGTTGTTATTATTATTATTATTATTATTATTATTATTATTGTTAATATTATTATATAATGTATTATTGTTTATTTACACTGAGAGGGGGGGGGGGGTATTTATTTTACCAAGAATTTATCAATCTTGTATCTGATAAGAATGAAAGGCATCAGTGTAGGTGAATGTTTTGATTTACCACATAAGCCCCGGACCATTATGCAGCCAAAGGACTAGGCTCTTTTTGCGATTTGGCACTGCTTCGCTTTAACTGACAATTGCGCGGTCGTGCGACGTGACTCCCCAACAAACTTGAAATCCTTTTTTTCCCACAAATCGAGATTTCTTTTGGTGGTATTTGATCATCTCTGCGGCTTTTATTTTTTTGCGCTATAAACAAAAATAGAGTAACAATTTTGAAAAAAAATCTATATTTTTTACTTTTTGCTTTAATAAATATCCACCAAAAATATATAAAAAAACATATTTTTTTCCTCAGTTTAGGCCGATACGTATTCTTCAACATATTTTTGGTAAAAAAAAATATCGCAATAAGCGTTTATTGATTGCTTTGTGCAAAAGTTATAGTGTGTACAAAATAGGGATTAGTCTTATGGCATTTTTATTAATATTTTTTTTTACTACTAATGGCGACGATCAGCGATTTTTATCATGACTGCGACATTATGACAGGCGCATCGGACACTTTTGACAAATTTTTGGGACCATTGTAATTTTTACAGCGAGCAGTGCTATAAAAATGCACTGTTACTGTGAAAATGACAATGGCAGTATAGGGGTTAACCTCTAGGGGGTGCTGTAGGGGTTAAGTGTGCTCTAGTGTGTGATTCTTACTGTAGGGGGCATGGCTGGGCGTGTGATGTCACTGATCGTCGTTCCCTATGACAGGGAACAGACGATCAGTGACAAGCCACTTGGAAGAACGAGGAAAGGTTTGTTTACCCTCACCTCTCCCCGTTCTTCAGCTCTGTGACCCGATCGTGGTACACCGGCGGCGATCGGTTTCGCAGCCGCGGTCACAGAGCTTCGGACCGGGTCGTGATCGCCCTGCTGGCGGCGTGCTCACTACCCACAGCAGGGTTCTTGAAGGGGACGTACCTGTATGCCCTTGTGCCCAGCCGTGCCAATCTGTTGACGTATATCTTCTTGCGGCTGCTATACCTCCAATTCCTACAGCTACTGTTCTTGGCACATCCCTTCTGTTGTTCTTTCTCCAGGAAACAGTGATGTAATTCAGCCCCATTTGCTGTGATGGGTGGACCGGGACTCTCAAATTCTCAGACACATTCAACATGGGCAGGCCTAGTGTACCCGCCCACATTCACTACAAATCCCTGTGGTTGATGGGAACTGTAGTTTCCTTTAGAGGAGAGGATATGACATAATCCCTGCTATTACACCTCCTCTTTAACAGAACAGATGTTGTTATCTTTTGAATTACAGAGATGAGGTAATGAATATTAAATTCGACTTTTCTCTTTGTGGTAATGATTTTCCAAATTGTATTAACTGTTTAGTGTTATGTGTAGGGGGGTATACTAATAGTATTTTTTTTGCCTATTCTGGAGCTCTTCTTTAACAATTGTTTATTGTCAGCATGCATTTTAACCCTTTTGTGTCTAAGTCAATTTCTAACATTTGTTCCTTACAAGTTAAAATCCATATTTTTTGCTCAAAAATTACTTAGAACCCCCAAATGCCTCGTACACACAACCATTTTTTCCAACTGGAAAACTGCTATGAGAGCTTTTCGTCGGGAATCCCAGCCATGTGTATGCTCCATCGCAGTTTTTTCGACAGGAAAACTGCTGAACAAAAAAAACAGAGCAGGATCTCTTTTTTCCCATCAGGAAAACCTTGCGCCAAACCCTTATCCGAGCACACAACCTGGCATGCCGCAGGAAAAGAGGGGGGGGGGACAAGAGAGCGCCCCTCCTGAACCATACCAGGCCACATGCCCTCAACATGGGGAGGATGTCCCCATGTTGATGGGGACAAGGGCATCATCCCCACAACCCTTGCCCGGTGGTTGTCGGGGTCTACAGTCGGGGGGCTTATCGGAATCTGGAACCCCCCTTTAACAAGGGGACCCACAGATCCCGCCACATGTGAATTGGTTACCCTGCCCCCTCTGATGCAATGGGGGTTTCCTGTGATGTGTCAGAGGGGGCGGGGTCACACGTCACTGGTGGCCCCGCCCTCAGTTATAAAAGAGCTGTCAGACGACTCGCAAGTCATTCGACCGGAAGCTTCCTATAGAGGTGGGCCTGGGATCGTAGAAGGATTACAGCGCTGGAATTTTTTATTGTCCCAACTTTGTGTGTGTGTGTTTTTTTTTATTTTTTCTTACTTTTTTGGGTGAAATGCTAGGGGTACATTGTACCCCATTACCAATTCACATGGGGGCACTGGATCTGGGGTCCCCTTGATAAAGGGGGCTTCCACATTCTGATAAGCTCCCCTCCTGCAGACCCCCACAACCACCAGGCAAGGGGACATCCTCCCCATATTGAGGGCATGTAGCCTACTATGGTTCAGAATGGGGGGCACTCTCTTGTCATCCTCCCTCTTTTCCTGCAGCCTGCCAGGTTGCATGCTTGGATAAGGGTCTGGTATGGATCCTTTTGTGGAACCCCACACCATTTTTTTTTATTTTGGCGTGGGGGTTCCCCTTAATATCCATACCAGACAAGAAGGGCCTGGTAATGGAATTTGGGGGGACACCCATGCATTTTTTTTCAATAACTTTCAATTAATTTTATCTGTATAGCCGGGACCCGACAATTCATTTTAGTTGTGAGTAGTTTTAAATTACTTTTTTCCTTTAGAAATGTCATTTTGTGCAGAGACTGTTATAAACACAGGAAACATGCGCTACTTTACAGGCATACTATATACACCCCCAGGTACGAGGCAGGACCCAGGTCCCAAAACACTTTTTATGACAATAACTTGCATATTAACCTTTAAAATTAGCACTTTAGATTTCTCCCATAGACCTTTAACCCCCCTGGCGGTATTCCCGAATCTGGCTCGGGGTGGAATTTCAGGGCCAAAAGCGGTAACCCCGCGCCAGACCCGGGGCTGTCTCGCAGAGTCCACAGGCACAAGTTACTTACCTTGTCCATGGATCCTGCGATGCCTCCCCGCTGTGTGATCGAGCGGTGTCCTCCTCGCTCGATTCACAGTGCCGAGTGCCACCGAGCTCCGTTCCCTGCGACGTTACGACACACGGGGGCGGAGATCGGCACCAAATTTAAAAAAGTAAATTAATACAATACATACAGTGTACTGTAATATTATAGATTACAGTACTGTATGTAAAAAATACACACCCCCTTTGTCCCTAGTGGTCTGCCAAGTGTCCAACATGTCTTTTTAATATAATAAAAACTGTTCTTTCTGCCTGAAAACTGGAGATTGTCCATAGCAACCAAAAAGTGTCCCTTTATGTCAAAAGTGGTTTTAGACCAGCTAAAAAACAGCGATAATAAATTAGAATCACTTGCAGAATTGAGCGATAGTGATTTGTGGGGAAATTTGTCATCAAAAAATTAAAAGTAATTATAGCTGGGATGTCTACTAGACTCTTGTTTGGACAGATTTAAGTTATTTCTAAGAATTACAGGCCTACAATATAAAACACCAAATTTCCATGCAAAATAATGATACCGCTTTCAGCACCTAAAATATGAATTAATCATACCGCCAGGGAGGTTAAATGGTGTTTGTTTGTAGTATAAAAACACAAATAAATAAAAATTCCAGTATATAGCCAATAGTTTGCACATGCTATAAATTTCAGACAAACCAATCAATATACAGATATTGAGATTTTTTTTTTTTACCAAAGACAAGTAGCAGAATACATTTCGGCCAAAATATATGTAGAAATTAGATTTGAAAAAACAATTGTATTGGATATGTTTTTTTCAAAATTGACAAAATGTTTAATTTATATCGTAAAAAATCCAGTGTTGATCAAATACCACCAAAAGAAAGCTCTTTCTATGTGAAAAATATTTTATCATATTTTTATTTATGTACAGTGTTTCATTGCCGCACAACTGTCGGTTAAAGCAGCAAAGTACAGAATAGCAAAAAATTGCCTGTTCATAAAGGGGGTGAAATCTTCCAGAGGACAAGTGGTTAAAATGAGGTTATATGGTATACAGGAAGGTTGATTTACTAAAAGCAAATATACTGTGCACTTTAAGTGCATTTGCTCTAGATCTGAAGGGAAGCTCTGAAATGAGGGGAAGCTCTGCTGATTTCTATCATCCAATCACATACAAGCAAAAATTATGTTTTTTGTTTTCCTTGCATGTGATCAAGTATTCTGTGCAAAGTGAAACTTTACCTAATTTACTAAGCTCTGGAGCAATTGCACTTTAATAAATCAACCCCACTGACAGCGATCCCTATCTACTCCAACACACTTTGACAAATGGCTGCTGGGAACCTTGCCATTCGTAGTGAGAAGAATGGCACACAACAAAAACCCCCATTGGAAATTTTTAAAAGCCAAATGACCTAAGTTCAAAGGCAAGGTATGGTTGTATTGGTAAGTGGTGTCTCATGTGATGAATGGCCAGATTAGACTGCCATTTTCCAAATAATTTAGGTTGTCCCATGCTCCCTTGTCATTTTTTTTTTGGTGAAACATTAACACAACAATTTATGAAAATTCCAATTAAGCAGTAGATTTAAAGGAAACTTTAGCAAAGTCTCAGTCAGCAAGTAATATTTCATTTAGTAGTAAACAATTTCCAAGTATAGTACCTTGAACATTGGAAAAAAAAAACATGATACCACCCCTGAATTGCAAAGTACTGCATTATGAAAAGTGCTCTCCAAGGTGCTGAATAAAGGATAAATAAATCAAGGATAGATCTAAAAGTGGGTTTGAAAACCTTTGTTTGGGAAGTACTTGTGCACTTGTAAACATTGCCACTCTGAGCCACTGAAAAGCAATATGGCAGCAATGAGCATGTGCTGGGTATGTAAATGTTCAATGTCTGAATGGCCTTCATTTCACAAATAAGTGCATTTTGCTATTGCAATAAAAGATCAAAGTATGAACCAGAGTTAATAGTAACACAAGTACCCTATAGATTTGTACATAGGAAAGTTGTAAATAAACTTGACATAATATGCATGAAAACTTCAACTGGACTAAGGGTGTTTGGAACTGATTGTGTGATAAAGCATGGGCTGTGAAACATTTTAAAGGTCTAGGCAATGAGACCTGATTGTGAAAAATGGGGAGTGTGGAGGCAATGAGACAGTAGGACTATGGGGGTTATTTTCTAAAGGCAAATCCACTTTGCACTACAAGTGCAAAGTTCACTTGAAATTGCACTAAAAGTGCCCTTGGAAGTGCAGTCGCTGTAAATCTGAGGGGTAGATCTGAAATGAGGGGAAGCTCTGCTGATTTTATTATCCTATCATGTGCAAGCTAAAATGCTGTTTTTTATTCTCCTTGCATGTTCCCCTCGGATCTACAGCGACTGCATTTCCAAGTGCACTTGTAGTGCACTTGTAGTGCAAAGTGGATTTGCCTTTCGTAAATAACCCCCTATGTGTGTGTGTGTGATTCGGAGGTGGGGGGTGTTGTTTGGGGGGACATCTGTTGTAGATAGAAAAGAGGTACTGTGGGACCTGGTATCCTATGACTATATCACATACTTCTATTATCTTATAGAATCGTCTTTATTGGAACTTCACACTAAAAATGCGAATAACAGCATATAATGAAATTATGCAAACATGTGAAAGGCTATCCAGCTGCATGACTACTTCAGCAAACTGCAGCTGGATACAAACTAAAACCGAAAGATAACTATAACATAACCTCTTCTACAATAAGTTGCTGATAGATAAGTGGTATAATACAAATGCATACGTGTATTAGCACTGCTGCCATAACGCATGGCATCAAAGAAGGTGCTTTCCTTTTAATACACAATTTCTATTCTCTATTCCCCTCATTTCATTGAAAGAATATGAAAAAGAATAGATGTAGCAAAGGATTAAAATGCTTCTTATAAAGTACACTCTTATGAGGAGTTGGAATTGATGCTAAATGGCCACTAGATGGAGCTCCAGGAAAGATAAATGCACAAATATAGCAGCAAAATTAGAAATATATAGAAATATATAGAAATATTGAAAACCGTAAGAGCCATTATGCAAAACGTGCAGCGTCATTATTAGGAAGAGGCAGTAGCCTAGTAAATCTGCAAGCCATGGTATGACACACAGAAAAAAAAAATCACAATACATATACATGCCTTAATTAAAATAAATAAAAATACATAGGCTGTGATTCAAAACAATGGCTTGAAAATAGGGCTGCAACTAACGATTATTTTCATAATCGATTAGTTGGCCGATTATTGTTTTAATTAATCGAATAATCAGATAATAGCCTTAAAAAAACTAAAATTAGCATTTTTAAATTTTTTGGGGACAATTTGTTGTTGGGCAGATTACAAAACACAAATTGCCGCAAAAACACATTACATGCTTTTCTGCAGCTTCTCCATTGAAGTATATTGAACCAAAAAAAACAAAATAGCACCGTTTTGCGTTAAAAAGTCCCCACCCCTTTCCAAATACACAGCAGCTGAAAAAAAAAACATGGATGTGAACGCGTCCCATAGGAAAACATGTAAATTAACTGTAGGGTGTTTCTGCAAAAAGCACCAAACAGAGGTGTGACCCCAGGCCTGAGATGTTTAGTAACATAATGGGGTTAAAAAAACTAAAATAAGTACAAAAAGAGCAAATAATCGCTACTGTAAGGGGTTCATTTTTCTTACTGTGGGACAGTGAAAGTAATATTTACAGTAGTGATTTGCTTTTTTGTACTATAAAGGGCTAATTTTAGTTTTTTTTAACCCCATTATGTTACTGGCCGATTAATCGATTATGAAAATTCTAATCGATTCATTTCATAATCGATTAGTTGTCGATTAATCGATTAGTTGTTTCGGCCCTACTTGAAAATGCAGCATAATTTATTAAGGAGTCATCCAAACAATGTATGATAACAGAAACAGTATAACTACAATCTGATTACCTAGCTATAGCAGCTTAGGCCAAATACAAATATTTCAATATTACTAAAATCAAGTCCATGTAGCTTTATGCTGAATGCCCACCTCTATCCAATTGCCTTGACGAATCTTGATAGAACAGTAGTAGATTTCTTAAACCTTTGGGAAATCTTTGTGGGATTTTTTTGGTAATTGTTTTTAAACAGGATCTGATGACACCAGCTGTCCATTGTGCAGAAACCATGTAAAAACACAGTTTCAACAATATAAATAATTCTGGCAGTGTGCCTTCTTTATTTCAATTGTGCACCCCCGCCTACAGCTATCCAGTCTGCCATACAGGCTAGTATGCACATAGAAAAAGGAGTGGGGTGCATGTAGTTCTCCTACTATGCTAATACTAGCCCACATGCCCTTCAATATTGGGTGTCATTTGAGAGAGTTCCCCCAAAAATGTAAGTTCCACTCCCTTTATTCTGCTTCCTCACTGCTCAAACACCTGTTTGAGCATGGTCTGGTTTCCCACAGAGGGCACAGTTTTAAATGTCTGGGGAAATCTGGGATGCAGTTACCTGTGACACCATTGTCCAACTCTAAAGAAGTGATGTTGGGCAAATATTGCATGATACAATTTTTACACAGGCAAATCTTGTTTGATGCAGTTTTTTAACAGGTGAATCTTGTTTGAAAATAAATGAAAATCATCCAAACTTAGTGAATGTGGAATATTGAATTTTGCTCACAAAAGGGCACATGTCTTGTGAATGTTGGGCACATTTTCAGTTGAAACAGTCATAAATACACTACATCCTGGATTGACGAAACATGTAGGGTGAAGCTACGGCTGACTACATCACTTCCACTCAGTGGACCACGTTCGCACCCAGTAGGAAGCAAGTGGAGCAGCGCTCCTATAGAGGAACTATGATGATTAATCCAATTGTTGGGTGGGCACCATGTTCAATCCCTAAAGCAGTGCTGTGATCTTCTATATATAGATACAAACTGTCTTTGACATGTGAGCTATGAGCCTGCTGGTATTTTCTTGTTGATATTGTATTGTTGCTATGTGGAGTATCGTAGACTTTTGAATAAATGGTGAGAATATAAAATGTGCTTCTCTATGATAGTTTATTTCTCTACCACTCTGTGTCACACTGCAACCCACTAATGAGCGGCAATTGTCTCCCTACTGGATGCTGGTCCCTAAGTTCTATCACTTGCGAGTTTGACCATTATAATTTGTGGTCCAATCTGTCTGATAAAGGGCGTTTGTCAACTGTTGCTATCTGGTGGTGGATTCATTGCACAATTGCACTTTTTGGATTATTAGGATGAAATGAGTCTGCACTTGAATGGACTGTTTTTACACGTGATGAACTTTTCTTATATGAATTTCTGGGTATGTGTGTTTATGGGCCTATTACCCATGCACGTTTGCACTTTATATGTGGTTATTTATAAAACAATTTTTTTTGCATATGTGCACTCATAATATTAGTGCTGCGTATTTGTATGTGTATATATATATATATATATATATATATATATATATATATATATATATATATATATATATATATATATATATACCGTATCTCACAAAAGTGAGTACACCCCTCACATTTTTGTAAATATTTTATTATATCTTTTCCTTTGACAACACTGAAATAGTGACACTTTGCTACAATGTAAAGTAGTGGGTGTACAGCTTGTATAAGGGCCCTTTCACACGTGCGGACCGTATGTCCGCATTTTCATCCGTCTGTTGTGGATGAAAACGGGACATACATGGGTCCCTATGTGATTACGGGTGTCAGCGGATGAACATCCGCTGACACCCGTAATTTGTCCGCCTCCGCAAAGATCCGCATTTGCAGATGGAAGAAATCCTATTTTTCTTCCGTCTGCTGGATCGGATCGGATGAACACAGACATACGGTCCGTGTTCGTCCAATCCCCATAGGGGAGAGCGGAGGAAACACAGGGTGGTCCCTGCACAGTGTGCGGGGACCGCCCTGTCAGCTGCTAGCTCAGCGGGGATTCCCGAGGATCCCCGCTGAGCTTTGTGGACACACGGAGCGGATCATTACTGATCCGCTCCGTGTGAAAGGGCCCTAACAGTGCTGTCCCTCAAAATAAATCAGCACACAGCCATTAATGTCTAAACTGCTGACAACTCCTCAGTGTCGGCAGCACTCATGCAGCCCCAGACCTTGACACTCCCACCACCATGCTTGGCTGTAGGCAAGACACACTTGTCTTTGTACTCCTCACCTGGTTGCTGCCCATTTTGACGTAGCAAAGTGACAATCTGCATCAGGTGGCAGGCGAGTGACAATTTGCAATGTGTGGCAGGCGACGGTGGCAAGTGACACACTCGAGGCTCCCACTGATTCTGCATCATGGTGAGTTGAACCATTTAATTTTATAATACAATGTAATAATAGAAATAATGCGCTTCAATAATCCTGACACCATAACAACCATGGTGCCGGGATGATTGAAGCGCCAACATCAGCCATTTCCCTAATAAATTGCCCACAAAAAAAAGATATTTTCTGGCAGTGCCTCTCCCGAGACAAGACTCTGGATAAACCTCTGTCCAGCATGCACTAGTCTGGAATGTCACAAGGTGGGTGGTGGCACGAGGTGATGTTATCAGGTGGCCCCGCCCTTACCTATATAAGAACTGTCAAATGGTGTAGCCTGTGGTAGGTGGTCATCCTTCATGGACAGCAGAAGGGTTTTGTTTTTTTTTCAGGTGCAGCGGGACGCATGCTTGACCATGAATTTACATGGGGGGCACTGTTTTTTTATTTTTTTAATGAAGGAATTGTCAAAAACTGTCTTTGTCTTTTTATTACTTTTTGACACGTTTTTGGTGAATTGGTCACATGGGGGTGTCAGATCTGGGGGCCCCTGCCCGCATACCCCCCACAACCACAGCCCCCCCCCCCCCCCCCCATGTTAAGGGCATGTGGCATGGTATGGTTTGACTCTTTTTTTTATTCTTTAGAAATGCCATTTTTGCTGCATCATGTTCTATATATGCTACAGATGTGCCAATTTGCTTTGCAGGAAGACTAAGGGGACCCCCCAGGCACTGTGTTTAAAGGAATTTTTCATTGTTATTGTTGTACTTTAAGAATCATTAAAATCACAGCTCCTGAAAAAAATTGTTTTTGCATTGATACATGTCCCCCAGGGCAGTACCCAGACCCCATACCCTTTTTATTGGCAATTACTTGCATATAAGCCTTTATAAATGGGTACTATTTTTCCTGCTCGGCTCCCCTAGACTTCAATGGGGTTCGCCATTCTGTTTAGAACTTTTCTGCCCATTTTCTTCTGGTTGATATATTAGTGTTGCATTATTTATTTATTTATTTTAACCTGCATACCTAAACAAACAAAAAAGTGGATTAAACATACCCCAACCACCACGTTTTCCAAGGTCCATACTATGAGGGCTATGATACTACAAGGGCTATGAAATGAAAATCTAGAAATTCCTCAATTCAAAAGAAGCTCACAATTAGACTTTATTTATAGGCTGCAAAAAGTATACCCCCCCCCCCCCCCCCAATGCAAATAGACACACTGATATGTTTTTAAACAGGTTTAATTAAAAAATGCCCTCCTAGTCAAAGCTTAGGGTATATGCACAGCAAAAACTTTTTATTTTCTATCTTTGGTCACATTAGGTAATTGTCGCAACCTCAGCCAGATTTGTATTGCTTTTTAATTATACTTTGCTTGAGATAAAGTTCAAATACCCTAGGTCAGTGATAGCAAACCTTGGCACTCCAGATGGTTTGGAACTACATTTCCCATGATGCTCAACTACACTGCAGAGTGCATGAACATCATGGGAAATGTAGTTACAAAACATTTGGGGGGGCCAAGATTCGACATCACTGCCCTAGGTAAAAGGCTTAGCAAGCCTTTAAACTTCAGAAGAATAAAGATTTCAAGCGTAACTATAACTGCATAGTAGTAAATAATTTCCTTTTCCCCAAATTTGCTTGGTTATAACAATGAGAGAAGGTGAAGGGGTCATGGCGCTGTCTCAACTAGAGGCTAAGGTACCAGGTAAGTGGTGCAGTATTAACTTATACGTGATCCAGGTGTAGGTGAGTAGGTAATGGATCTGATCAGTAAAAGTGCCTAAATATACTTATGCCTAAATGCATAAGGTAGCGTGTGAAAAAACACTCAAATATGCATATGTTATGTTAATATTGAGTATTGTGCACTCAGTAGCTGGAAGTGCAAAGTGTAGTTTGACACTTAGTCACAAATGTGTTACAGCAATAAGTGCACTGAGTAGGTGACCAATAAAGGCAATATAAAAGTAAATAAATAAATATATAAAGTTAGCAGTGACCGCCTAGCAGCGGTATCTAAAAGCTAAGTTAAAACCATCAGTGCAATAGTGTACAGTCCATAAGGTATATGCCAAGGTAATGGTATGAATATTAGAGTCCAATATATCAAAATTCAAAAATAGATCAGCAGTCCACAAATATTAAATCAGATATCAAAAAATTAGTGCAATATGTTCGTGAGCAGGTGCACCCAATCTGGGTGGGTGATCACAGTATGCAGTTGTGAGGGTTTACGCAGTGGTTCCGGTGCTCCCCCTCCTGGGTCCCCACTCACCAGAGGCACTCACCCCTGCAGGGGTAAAGTGCAAATATATATGTGTGGTCTCCAGCAGCTCGACTTTCGCCTCCCTGGGTCCTGTGGATGGATGGATGTTCTGGTCCAAGTGGTTCTGATCTTTTTTTGGTTGTCCAAATTCCTCCGGGAAAGAAAGTAATCTCACATAGTGTAGTATGTTCAAAAAATCATGGGATATTTTATTAGCACTGCCACTGGTAGTGACGTGCAAAAAAGCAAATGATTACAAATAAAAACACTAGAACCAAGGTTCCGATAAAAAGGGTAAAATAAAAACAAAGACAGAAGCAGGTAGACAGCTATCTAATGATAGCAAACCTCCCAACACAGCACTCGTAGCCAGTAAAGCAATGTGTCAGCGCCAGCCTGGGAACGGCGTGCGTTCCACTGACAATCAGCTGGTTAACCCGGAAGTGCGTGTGGGTGTGCGTGTAGCCGCTTTACGCACGTTTCGTTAGGATTACGTCTTCTGAGGCGGGTACACGCATACCACGGCTTGTGATTAATATAGCAAGCGTCATCATGGAAACAACACTCCCACTGTGCTGTGATAGCCAATCCAAGAATTTTGTAAGGAAGTACCCATCCAATCAGGTTAATTTGGAGTCTCTCTGTGGACGCTCTTTGTTCGCATGTTAACGCTTACTTGCTGGAACATAGTTGTTACAATTACTCAGTAAGTTTTAATACAGCATCGAACTATGCTAAATACTCAAATACACAATACAGGGTGTATTTGTATATGGCCCGTATGTGCAATATATTAAACCAGACAGTGTGGAAGAAACCTCAACGAGTAAGGTGATATACTAGAAAGTGTAAAATAGGTGATAGATTATATGTCTGCGTTACACCCATAAGAGTGATAGATTAAGCCGGACAATGTAAAAAGAAAGAGTCTAGACTGGTATGTAAATGGGATAGCAGATCAAAGTGTAACGATAGGTGAATGAATACAATAAATTGCCATAGGCATATGAGCATACCGATATATGATAAAGTGTATGAGAAAGCGTAATGAGTGCTCATAATTACTAGCCATACAATGTGAGCAAGTCTATAGGTTAGCTGTCAGTCTGAATGCACAGGGATAACCTCTAGGTGGAAGATACACACATTTTCTCGTCTAGGCTAGGATACCCCAAAAAGTGTCCCGCATGACCCTCCTGGGGGTGGGTGGGTATATTCAATAAAAATAGCTATAGCTAAATGAGGAGAACATAAATATTAGTAAAATAACATACAGCGACAGAAGGTATACATAGTGCCACAGTATCACTGGGGACATGTTAGGGTGAGCAGACATGTAGGAACTATGTATTTTAGCAGACATCTAGGAACTATGCAATGTAGCATATTCAAATGTGCTCTAGGTAAGTGTGCCTTTGGGTGTACAAAAAGGCTGAAAATAGACCTGACACCGTAAAATTAAATGAAAAATCCTGAATAAATAGTTGTTCGTAGTCATTTGTGTCCTAAATAGGGACAACCGTATCCCTAGGATTAGAAGTGGGATAAGTCTTTATATAATTAGACTAAGTGGTTAAGTTAGTAGGAGATGTATAAATATAGGGGATACATAAGTATAAAGATAGTTGTTGAGGTGGAGGAATAAATAAAATAGTACCCAGTGGTTGCATATCCCTTAAATGAATATGGGAGATATAGGTGGTCTCCAGCACCATTAGATGATAGAACTCTACATCATACAGGGTGTGCAAAATATGGGAGGGTATTGTGGGGTAAGGATTATCCACCCTAAATACCATGAACATAGCTAAGATGGTAAGTATAAGGTACGTACAAGAATGAAAACCCTGACATGGTATCCTAGCTGGTTCAGCTACCATATATAAGAAATTATGTCTGGGATGTCCCTGATTTATAGGTTGGCCAGGAAACAGTTCAAATCTATGTCCTTGTTTAACCCAAAGGGCGCCAGAGAGCCCAGACGGTAGATCCAACCAGTCTCATTTTGGGAAATAGCTGTTGTCTTGTTCCCACCCCTCCAATTATCCTTAACTGCATCGATACCGTAGAAGATCAAACCCGTAGGGTCTTGCTGGTGGAATTCTTTAAAGTGGCGTGAGAGATGATGTTTAGGAAAGCCTGCTTTGATCCTATTGATGTGCTCTCGGATTCTCACTTTCAAGGCACGGGTGGTTCTTCCCACGTATTGCAAGTGGCACGGGCACTCAATGACATACGTCACGTGTGTAGTGTCACAGGTGATGAGTTCCTTGATTTTATATTCTTTAAAGTCATTTCTCGATTTGAAACTTGTTTTCCGTCTGGGTTGTTTCCTACTGACCCTACAGGCCAGGCATCTCTGGCATTTGAAAAAACCCTTAAGTTCAGGGCATATACTAACAGGTTGTGGTGGGTCAAGGACGTTGTGCACAAGATGATGACGTAGGGATGGAGCACGTCTGTAGACGAAGCTTGGTTTTTTACCTAGAACTTTGGTAAGGGCATGGTCTTCTTGTAAAATCGGCCAATATTTTTTAACTATATGATCAAAGTCTTTATATTGAGAGTTGAAGCCAGTGATAAATGCCACATCTGATTTATTCTTTTTGTTCTTTTTGTTATGTGACAGCATGATGCTCCTGTCCATGTTCAGAACTTCATCTTTTAGTTTTGCCAGGTGGTCTTCCTTATACCCTTTCTCTTTGAATCGATCTACGATTACATCCGCTTGGGCTTTAAAGTCTATGACAGAGCTACAGTTCCTCCGGAGTCGCATCAGTTGCCCTTTAGGTATGTTGGCCTTCCACCGTGGGTGGTGGCAGCTTGTGGTTGGAATGTATCCATTGCGGTCCGTGGATTTGAAGTGAGTTCTTTTTGTATATAGCTTTGAGTCTTGCTTGTAGATCTGTAGATCAAGATAATTTATGCACTCCATGTTACACTCCCCGGTGAAGGTAAGGCCATATCTGTTGGTATTCAGGTCATGCAAGAATTTTTGGAAGGTGTCGATCGTTCCGTCCCACAGGATGATGAGATTATCAATATAACGCCTGTACAATTTGATCTGTGGGATGTTCTGATTGTATACATATTCTTCCTCCCAACAGTCCATTAATAAGTTGGCAACACTGGGGGCATAACGGGCCCCCATCGCTACCCCCCCTGGTTTGTACATAGTAATTTTTCTGGTACCAAAAATAATTACATTCCATCGCCATTTTTAAACCTTCCACGATAAAATTGATCTGTGCTTGTTTTAGCCTTGTGTTTTGATGTAGGGCTTTTTCTACCCCTAGGACACCGTATTTTTGTGATATGCTGGTGTACAGTGAGTTGACATCAATAGTGGCTAAAAGTAGGTTTTCTGCACCGTCAATATGTTGCAATTCGTTGATCAGTTGCAGGCTGTCACGGAGGTGTGATCTTCTCTCCTTTACAATCGGTTGTAGGTAGGTATCAAGGTACTCTCCTAAACGGGAAAAAATAGAGTTGATCCCACTTATTATGGGTCTACCAGGGGGTTTTTGTAGTCTTTTGTGTATCTTCGGGGTGTAATATATTACCGGTGTTTTGGTAGAATTGGACACTAAATACTCAGCTTCATTTTTATTCAGTATCCCCATAGCTTTGCCCTTTTTAACAAATTTCTCAAGTTTTTTGTTGAACCGTATTTTGGGGTTTCCCTTTAGTTTTTTATAGGTATTTTCAACTCTAAGCAGGTTTTCCATCTCTTCTTCATAGTCCGCTTTGTTGAGAATAACGAGACCACCTCCCTTATCTGCCGGTCTAATTATAACCTCATTTCTACTGCCAATTTCTTTAATGGTTTTCCACACATTCTTGTTTTTGTTTTTAAATTTTCTCTGTAATTTCCTAAGATCTCCTTCCACCATCTTCTTGAAAGCTCCTATACACTGATTACCTGGTGTGTTAGGATTGAACGTGGAATTGTTCCTCAAGTTAGTTTGGGTGTATTCTGGTACTTCCGTAGTGCCTTCATCTTTGTTATTCAGAAAGAATTTGCGCAAGTTAAATTTTCTAAGAAATTTTTGGAGGTCGATAAAGACCTCAAATTGATCTAATGCTTTTTCAGGGGCATATTTTAAACCTAAATCTAGGATTTGTATCTCTTCCTTGGTTAATTGGATATCGCTAAGATTGAATATGCCTTTGCCTAGTATTGCCTTGGGCGTTTTCTTCTGCCCTCCCCTGCACCCTCTGGTGCATTTTCTCTTTGGGTGGGTTCCGTTTCTCTGTCCTGGTTGTACGCTCTGTTGGTCCATGGGTTGGGGTAGGGTCCCTGTCCCTGATAGACTTGATTTCTTTGGTTTACTGCTCTCCCTGTTGGTCTTCCATGGGTAGCCCCTCGGCTGCCATTCGCCCCTCTCCAGCCTGGGTTCCCATACCTGGTTCTCGGTATCCATCTTCCTGGTGGTCGGGTGTTGGGGCCTCCCCTGTGAAAATCCCTACTATCCCCATTATTTCTTCCTTGATTGTAATATGAGTCATTGGGATAGTAGTCTCTTCCTGGGGAGTTCCTGTTGCGGTTATGTGACCTCCATCTTGGTGGGTTAGGGCTCCTATAGTATTCATTGTATTGGTATCTGACCCTTCTGTGCTCAGGTCTCCCCTGCTGCCATCTGGGTGTGCGGGGTGCACCCGGCACAGGTTCTCCCGGCCCGTTGGTGGCCACTTGATTAAGGGGGTTCCTAGGGGTAGCCCCATCATCATTAGCCATTAGTGTGGGGTCACTTTCATCCATAAGGGCATCATCAAGGCCTTCGGTAGGTTCTTCCATGGAGGCTTGCCACTTATATACCTGCATGTTTTTATAGTCAAGAACGTCCCTTTTGAATTTCTTTTGTTTCTTAATCTGGATGTCACTATCATATTTTTTAATGACATCCTGCAATTCCTTAGATTTATCCTTATAGTCTTGCTGGCTTGCAAATGGTGTCAGCAGATTCTGTATTTCTGTAATACTTTTTTCTATTCCTTTGAGTTTAAATTTCCTCCTTTTAACAATATTGTGCAGGAGTTCATTCTCACATGTATTAAAGAAACAGTACCATTCGTTCATAAGCACAGCATCCTCTACATTTTCATTTGGGTGTACGTCCCATCGTAACCTCCTTGGGGTCATTTTTTCTTTTATGTATGTTTCTAAGGTGGCGATGTCCCAAAAAAAAATGAATAGGAAGAATACCGCGCTTAGAGAAAGATGTGTGGGAATTATGATAATAGTAGGGGTGATGGCCATCACCCCTACTATTATCATAATTCCCACACATCTTTCTCTAAGCGCGGTATTCTTCCTATTCATTTTTTCTCACACCTCGTGGTGTGATTTCACTGCAGCTATGGAATTGTTTGGCTATATGAGTAATAGAAACATAGACGTTGGGGGCATCTTCAGTCAGGAAGAGATTATTAACAGACAGGATATGCAAGGGTTGGTTAAACAGTTGAGACATACAATGGAGAAACAACTGAGAGTATGGTGGGACATCGCCACCTTAGAAACATACATAAAAGAAAAAATGACCCCAAGGAGGTTACGATGGGACGTACACCCAAATGACAATGTAGAGGATGCTGTGCTTATGAACGAATGGTACTGTTTCTTTAATATATGTGAGAATGAACTCCTGCACAATATTGTTAAAAGGAGGAAATTTAAACTCAAAGCAATAGAAAAAAGTATTACAGAAATACAGAATCTGCTGACACCATTTGCAAGCCAGCAAGACTATAAGGATAAATCTAAGGAATTGCAGGATGTCATTAAAAAATAT
The DNA here is from genome assembly GCF_905171775.1 of Rana temporaria. Classification (NCBI taxonomy): domain Eukaryota; kingdom Metazoa; phylum Chordata; class Amphibia; order Anura; family Ranidae; genus Rana; species Rana temporaria. Next base: position 142,502,470 of record NC_053493.1, on the reverse strand, counting down.
GATAGTGACATCCAGATTAAGAAACAAAAGAAATTCAAAAGGGACGTTCTTGACTATAAAAACATGCAGGTATATAAGTGGCAAGCCTCCATGGAAGAACCTACCGAAGGCCTTGATGATACCCTTATGGATGAAAGTGACCCCACACTAATGGCTAATGACGATGGGGCTACCCCTAGGAACCCCCTTAATCAAGTGGCCACCAACGGGCCGGGAGAACCTGTGCCGGGTGCACCCCGCACACCCAGATGGCAGCAGGGGAGACCTGAGCACAGAAGGGTCAGATACCAAGACAATGAATACTATAGGAGCCCTAACCCACCAAGATGGAGGTCACATAGCCGCAACAGGAACTCCCCAGGAAGAGACTACTATCCCAATGACTCATATTACAATCAAGGAAGAAATAATGGGGATAGTAGGGATTTTCACAGGGGAGGCCCCAACACCCGACCACCAGGAAGATGGAGACCGAGAACCGGGTATGGGAACCCAGGCCGAGGGGCTACCCATGGAAGACCAACAGGGAGAGCAGAAAACCAAAGAAATCAAGCCTATCAGGGACAGGGACCCTACCCCAACCCATGGACCAAAGAGCGTACAACCAGGACAGAGAAACGAAACCCACCCAAAGAGAAAACGCACCAGAGGGTGCAGGGGAGGGCAGAAGAAAACGCCCAAGGCAATACTAGGCAAAGGCATATTCAATCTTAGCGATATCCAATTAACCAAGGAAGAGATACAAATCCTAGATTTAGGTTTAAAATATGCCCCTGAAAAAGCATTAGATCAATTTGAGATCTTTATCGACCTCCAAAAATTTCTTAGAAAATTTAACTTGCGCAAATTCTTTCTGAATAACAAAGATGAAGGCACTACGGAAGTACCAGAATACACCCAAACTAACTTGAGGAACAATTCCACGTTCAATCCTAACACACCAGGTAATCAGTGTATAGGAGCTTTCAAGAAGATGTGGAAGGAGATCTTAGGAAATTACAGAGAAAATTTAAAAACAAAAACAAGAATGTGTGGAAAACCATTAAAGAAATTGGCAGTAGAAATTAGGTTTTAATTAGACCGGCAGATAAGGGAGGTGGTCTCGTTATTCTCAACAAAGCGGACTATGAAGAAGAGATGGAAAACCTGCTTAGAGTTGAAAATACCTATAAAAAACTAAAGGGAAACCCCAAAATACGGTTCAACAAAAAACTTGAGAAATTCGTTAAAAAGGGCAAAGCTATGGGGATACTGAATAAAAATGAAGCTGAGCATTTAGTGTCCAATTCTACCAAAACACTGGTAATCTATTACACCCCGAAGATACACAAAAGACTACAAAAACCCCCTGGTAGACCCATAATAAGTGGGATCAACTCTATTTTTTCCCGTTTAGGAGAGTACCTTGATACCTACCTACAACTGATTGTAAAGGAGGGAAGATCACACCTCCGTGACAGCCTGCAACTGATCAACGAATTGCAACATATTGACGGTGCAGAAAACCTACTTTTAGCCACTATTGATGTCAACTCACTGTACACCAGCATATCACAAAAAGACGGTGTCCTAGGGGTAGAAAAAGCCCTACATCAAAACACAAGGCTTAGGCCCTGTACACACGAGAGGATCTATCCGCTGGAATTGATCTGCGGATCAGTTCCAGCGGATAGATCCGCTGGTGTGTACAACCCAGCGGATCTGTTTCCGCGGATTTTTATCCCCTGGGATGGATTTCAAGCGGATAAAAATTTGAAGACATGCTTTCAAATCTATCCGCTTGAATCCATCCCAACAGATTGATCCGCTGGTCTGTACAGACTCACCGGATCAATCCGTCCGAATGGATCCCCCACATGCGTCGTAATGATTCGACGCATGCGTGGAATTCCTTATATGACCGCGCCCCGCACATCGCCGCGTCATCATCGCGGCAACGGCGCGACACGTCATCGCGATGGGATTTCGGCGCGGATTTCGATCCTATGGTGAGTACACTCCATCGGATCCAAATCCGCGGAAATCCTTGAGAGGATTTATCCGCGGAAACGGTCCGTTTGACCGTATCCGCGGATAAATCCTCTCGTGTGTACTAGGCCTAAAACAAGCACAGATCAATTTTATCGTGGAAGGTTTAAAAATGGCGATGGAATGTAATTATTTTTGGTTCCAGAAAAATTACTATGTACAAACCAGGGGGGGTAGCGATGGGGGCCCGTTATGCCCCCAGTGTTGCCAACTTATTAATGGACTGTTGGGAGGAAGAATATGTATACAATCAGAACATCCCACAGATCAAATTGTACAGGCGTTATATTGATGATCTCATCATCCTGTGGGACGGAACGATCGACACCTTCCAAAAATTCTTGCATGACCTGAATACCAACAGATATGGCCTTGCCTTCACCGGGGAGTGTAACATGGAGTGCATAAATTATCTTGATCTACAGATCTACAAGCAAGACTCGAAGCTATATACAAGAACTCACTTCAAATCCACGGACCGCAATGGATACATTCCAACCACAAGCTGCCACCACCCACGGTGGAAGGCCAACATACCTAAAGGGCAACTGATGCGACTCCGGAGGAACTGTAGCTCTGTCATAGACTTTAAAGCCCAAGCGGATGTAATCGTAGATCGATTCAAAGAGAAAGGGTATAAGGAAGACCACCTGGCAAAACTAAAAGATGAAGTTCTGAACATGGACAGGAGCATCATGCTGTGACATAACAAAAAGAACAAAAAGAATAAATCAGATGTGGCATTTATCACTGGCTTCAACTCTCAATATAAAGACTTTGAGCATATAGTTAAAAAATATTGGCAGATTTTACAAGAAGACCATGCCCTTACCAAAGTTCTAGGTAAAAAACCAAGCTTCATCTACAGACGTGCTCCATCCCTACGTCATCATCTTGTGCACAACGTCCTTGACCCACCACAACCTGTTAGTATATGCCCTGAACTTAAGGGTTTTATCAAATGCCAGAGATGCCTGGCCTGTAGGGTCAGTAGGAAACAACCCAGACGGAAAACAAGTTTCAAATCGAGAAATGACTTTAAAGAATATAAAATCAAGGAACTCATTACCTGTGACACTACACACGTGACGTATGTCATTGAGTGCCCGTGCCACTTGCAATACGTGGGAAGAACCACCCGTGCCTTGAAAGTGAGAATCCGAGAGCACATCAATAGGATCAAAGCAGGCTTTCCTAAACATCATCTCTCATGCCACTTTAAAGAATTCCACCAGCAAGACCCTACGGGTTTGATCGTCTACGGTATCGATGCAGTTAAGGATAATTGGAGGGGTGGGAACAAGACAACAGCTATTTCCCAAAATGAGACCGGTTGGATCTAGCGTCTGGGCTCTCTGGCGCCCTTTGGGTTAAACAAGGACATAGATTTGAACTGTTTCCTGGCCAACCCATAAATCAGGGACATCCCAGACATAATTTCTTATATATGGTAGCTGAACCAGCTAGGATACCATGTCAGGGTTTTCATTCATGTACGTACCTTATACTTACCATCTTAGCTATGTTCATGGTATTTAGGGTGGATAATCCTTACCCCACAATACCCTCCCATATTTTGCACACCCTGTATGATGTAGAGTTCTATCATCTAATGGTGCTGGAGACCACCTATATCTCCCAGATTCATTTTAGGGATATGCAACCACTGGGTACTATTTTATTTATTCCTCCACCTCAACAACTATCTTTATACTTATGTATCCCCTATATTTATACATCTCCTACTAACTTAACCACTTAGTCTAATTATATGAAGACTTATCCCACTTCTAATCCTAGGGATACGGTTGTCCCTATTTAGGACACAAATGACTACGAACAACTATTTATTCAGGTTTTTTCTTTTCATTTTACGGTGTCAGGTCTATTTTCAGCCTTTTTGTACACCCAAAGGCACACTTACCTAGAGCACATTTGAATATGCTACATTGCATAGTTCCTAGATGTCTGCTAAAATACATAGTTCCTACATGTCTGCTCACCCTAACATGTCCCCAGTGATACTGTGGCACTATGTATACCTTCAGTCGCTGTATGTTATTTTACTAATATTTATGTTCTCCTAATTTAGCTATAGCTATTTTTATTGAATATACCCACCCACCCCCCAGGAGGGTCATGCGGGACACTTTTTGGGGTATCCTAGCCTAGACGAGAAAATGTGTGTATCTTCCACCTAGAGGTTATCCCTGTGCATTCAGACTGACAGCTAACCTATAGACTTGCTCACATTGTATGGCTAGTAATTATGAGCACTCATTACGCTTTCTCATACACTTTATCATATATCGGTATGCTTATGGCAATTTATTGTATCCATTCACCTATCGTTGCACTTTGATCTGCTATCCCATTTACATACCAGTCTAGACTCTTTCTTTTTACATTGTCCGGCTTAATCTATCACTCTTATGGGTGTAACGCAGACATATAATCTATCACCTATTTTACACTTTCTAGTATATCACCTTACTCGTTGAGGTTTCTTCCACACTGTCTGGTTTAATATATTGCACCTACGGGCCATATACAAATACACCATGTATTGTGTATTTGAGTATTTAGCATAGTTTGATGCTGTATTAAAACTTACTGAGTAATTGTAACAACTATGTTCCAGCAAGTAAGCGTTAACATGCGAACAAAGAACGTCCACAGAGAGACTCCAAATTAACCCGATTGGATGGGTACTTCCTTACAAAATTCTTGGATTGGCTATCACAGCACAGTGGGAGGGTTGTTTGCATGATGACGCTTGCTATATTAATCACAAGCTATGGTATGCGTGTACCCGCTTCAGAAGACGTAATCCTAACGAAACGTGCGTAAAGCGGCTACACGCACACCCACACGCACTTCCGGGTTAACCAGCTGATTGTTAGTGGAACGCACGCCGTTCCCAGGCTGGCGCTGACACATTGCTTTACCGGCTACGAGTGCTGTGTTGGGAGGTTTGCTATCGTTAGATAGCTGTCTACCTGCTTCTGTCTTTATTTTTATTTTACCCTTTTTATCGGAACCTTGGTTCTAGTGTTTTTATTTATTTTTTATTTGTAATCATTTGCTTTTTTGCACGTCACTACCAGTGGCAGTGCTAATAAAGTATCCCCTGATTTTTTGAACATACTACACTATGTGAGATTACTTTCTTTCCCGGAGGAATTTGGACAACCAAAAAAAGATCAGAACCACTTGGACCAGAACATCCATCCATCCACAGGACCCAGGGAGGCGAAAGTCGAGCTGCTGGAGACCACACATAAGTCAGAAGACTTTGAGAAGCGTGCAGGACATCGCCGAGACCCGCTGCCCCACCGAGACAAGGAATGGTCTGATATGTGAAACTGAGATAAGGTGAAAATATACCCTGGAATCCTGGATCTGGCTGTTATGGTTACATGCTTGGTTACATGCTTGATTAACTTATCATTTTGGTAAGCAGCTAGGATTTAACGGTGGAGGATACTTTCATCTGCTATACAGATTCACTGGATATTATCTGGATACCTTTCACACATTCGGAGAACTTTTTGTCATCTTGATTTTCTCTGTGATACATCCATTCATATGGACTCTGCACCTTTCACTTGTTTATTTTAGATTGCACTAGTGATTTGTGTGCATTGCACACATTATAATTTGACTGTTATATTGATTTTTTCACATTGCAGCGCAGCTTCTACCAATTTTCATCTGTATTTTATGTTTATCTGACATTTTGAGCTGCAGCAGCATTTTATTATTTTTTTGGTTTTACATATTTTTTATTTTTCATTTTCACTGTTTTTTCATCCAATGTAAATGGTCTCACACTATTTATGATTGTTTAGACCTGCGCAGTATTTATTTTCACATATATATTTGCACTTTACCCCTGCAGGACCGGAACCACTGCGTAAACCCTCACAACGGCATACTGTGATCACCCACCCAGATTGGGTGCACCTGCTCACGAACATATTGCCCTAATTTTTTGATATCTGATTTAATATATGTGGACTGCTGATCTATTTTTGAATTTTGATATATTGGACTCTAATATTCATACCATTACCTTGGCATATACCTTATGGACTGTACACTATTGCACTGCTGGTTTTGACTTAGCTTTTAGATACCGCTGCTAGGCGGTCACTGCTAACTTTATATATTTATTTATTTACTTTTATATTGCCTTTATTGGTCACCTACTCAGTGCACTTATTGCTGTAACACATTTGTGACTAAGTGTCACACTACACTTTGCACTTCCGGCTACTGAGTGCACAATACTCAATATTAACATAACATATGCATATTTGAGTGTTTTTTCACACGCTACCTTATGCATTTAGGCATAAGTATATTTAGGCACTTTTATTGATCAGATCCATTACCTACTCACCTACACCTGGATCACGTATAAGTTAATACTGCACCACTTACCTGGTACCTTAGCCTCTAGTTGAGACAGCGCCACGACCCCTTCACCTTCTCTTTTTATATCTTTGTGTCCTCTAGGGGATCACTCATCAGGGGGGCTGCAGTCTCTATCAGCAATTACATTTATTGGATTATTTGATTATTTCTTTTCTTTTGGAATTCAGCCATCACCCCTACTATTATCATAATTCCCACACATCTTTCTCTAAGCGCGGTATTCTTCCTATTCATGGTTATAACAATGGACTGATGCTCTGCATACACCATCCTCATTGAGCCACACACATGGAATTGTAAAGGATGAATTGTGGAGGGAGCATGCTATTAGCTTAACAAAATGACTGTGAAAAATTGGATTGATTAAAATACTCAAGAAATATCGTGTCATTCCCACACATTGTTCTTATTATTTACCTTTGCAAATGAGCACCATGCATTTCACAGTTTTGCATTCTTCCAGCATTGACGTTTTCTTAAAGGGTTTGTAAAGGAATTTTTTTTTATCTTAATAGCTTCCTTTACCTTAATACAGTGCTGTTTTCATGTCCTCATTGTTCGTTTTTTCCTCTCAAGTTGCTGTAATTCTTCTCTGATCTCCACACTTCCTGGTTGTCTGTTTCCTGATGACCACAGTGCTGGGAGCTTTCTCTCTGTGGTCACTAATCAAGGAGGTGTGATTACTGTGTGTCTAAAACCCCACAGCACCAATCAGTTTTGTTTTCCAAACCATCACTGCCCTCTGTTGGCCAATCAGTTTCGTTTTCCAAACCATCACTGACCTGAATTGGCTCTGAGTCTCTGTACATCACAGAAGCAGGAAACAACATGCAATCACGAAACTAGAAACTGCAGGTACATTATATGATTGATTTTTATCTATGTTTAATAATTTTTAAAAGGAATCAGTTAACTATTATGTCTCTATACCCTGTAAACAGTCATTTCAGCAAAAAAATAAAATCCTTTACAACTCCTTTAAGCTCACTATATTCAGTCAATTAACATCTCAGAGCCACAACTGAAGTAGATGCCAAAAGACCTTCCCCTTTCATAAGCTGTGATTGCAGGTCAGAACAAAAAGCATAATGTTTGTAATAATGCACATCATCTGTAGTTACTGCAGGTACTGATCTCACTGATGTCTGAATTGGGGGTATAAGGCAACCAGCCAAAACATATACATTTGCAGTGGCTTAGGGGCCAATATATCCCTGCCTTAAAGCCCAGTTTACCTTCAGTGTGACATCAGCATGTCATGGCAGAAAACATTTCAATCTAAAATAAAATAAAAAAACAGTTTCCACAAACCATGACCTTGCATTCCCATTTATTAAGTGTCAGTCATGATAATACAGTGATGGGCAGTATATGCTGCTAATGCCTGGCTTTCACTAACTCACAGGAGTCTGTTTATTAAAGATTCAGTGATCAGTAAAGTTCAGTAATGTCCCAGGGTTGTATTCCCTGTCCAGATGTTGGAAGGTCAGGTGAAGGACTTCCTCACTGCTCAAACCTCATTAGAGCAATTAGGAATTTCACACACTAGGGATGGTTTTAAGTGCCAATGGAACCCTGAGGAAATAGTGCCTATATTTTGGTCAATAACAAATATTGGCAGTGATAATAAGTAAAACTCCTTTCCTAGAATCCCCTGAAAGCTTAGGGTGGTATTGAATCACATTTTAATTACAACTAAAGGCATACAACAGTGACGACGTCTGCATGTTTCGTCCAATCAAACCATTGACTGGTTAAAGCATGTTGACGTCACGGTGATGCCACTAAACCCTGCCCACACATGTCGTCTGTCATGGAAGGCTATGCAATCTATGGAAAATGATGAACAGAGCCGACACATCACATAATCAGAAGCGATAGTCCATCTGGGATATACAGACCAGAGATACCAGCCAGGGAAGCGGGTTGTGGACATGATTGCAGTATCTTATGACTCAGGGATCACACATTACCTGAATGCATGAGTGGTAAGACTGAGGCCTCGTACACACCAGCGGATCTGTCCGCTGAAAACGGTCTGCCGGACCGTTTTCAGCAGACATGTCCACTGCGTCCGCTGCAGGATTTCTGTCTGATGGTTGTACACACCATCAGACAGAAATCCGCGCGGACACGATACGCGGTGACGTGGCCGCGCCATCGCCGCGACGATGACGCGGCGACGTGCGCGGCCATGGAAGGTCAATGCTTCCACGCATGCGTCGAATCACTTCGACGCATGCGAGGGCTTTCGGCTGATCGGACATGTCCGGTGAGTCTGGACAGACGACCGAACATGTCCGACGAACAGGCTTCCAGCGGACATGTTTCTTAGCATGCTAAGAAACATTTGTCCGCTGGAAACTGTCCGATCCGCCGGACAATTGTCCGGTCGGCCGTACAGACGACCGAACATGTCTGCTGAAACAGGTCCGTCGGACCAGTTTCAGCGGACATGTTCGGTCGTGTGTACGGGGCCTGAGAGACAAGTCATTGGACTCTTGACAAGTGTTTATGCTGACTGCAGTGGCATAGATGAGTTTCTACCTGAGTGGTTGCCTGGTTATGCATATTGTATGTGTCTCAGCAATTGAACTGCATCTGCTCCTGTTTGTATACCTTTGCTAGCTTTGTGGCTTTCTCGCTAATACAGATGGATGGAGCTTCGCTAAATGTTACTGGTCATTTGGGCTGTTTGATGCTTTTATTATCTTGACTGTGGATCTACTAGCTTGTAAAATTTGTGCCAATTGCATCAACGCGATTACTACCCATATTCAGTGTGTAACATGTAACACGTTATGAATGGACCTCTCCCGCTCTAACAACTAGCAGCAATCTTCTCCACCCAGACACATCATTCATTCTCAGTCTTCTGTGAATGGAAAACTACAAGTCCCGACAGTCTTGAGTGCTGTGAGTGCTGTGGTAGTTCATAGATTTTTCCTGTCAGAGTGTATCAACTTGCCCGTACAATGCATGAGCAAGCAGATACACTGCAGGGTCTGCAGGAGACCTGCATAGCATTGGTTATCTGCTGATCACTGGTGCAAGGCCTCTAGAACAAAAAATAATAAATACACCTTTTTTTACCTGCAAAAAAAATGTGCATTTATTATTTTTTTGTAATAAGGTGAACTTATCCTTTAAGTTCACCTTAATGGAGAAGAAATTCCCTGTAACACAATACCAAATATGTTACCTTTATAAAGTGGTAGTGTGAGACAACATTATTTCACACAAGTTCACTTTTCTTGCATCTGCAAGACATCTGTTGCATGCTATTTTTAAAGAAACCTCTCTCAAAGCAACTCCCAATGCTGAAGGTGTTATCAACATACCTGGGGGCATTTAACACTCACCACTCCCTTGCAAAGGAATTACCAGCCCATATGCTGGTTAGCCCTGGAATATGAGTGCTGTGTTTTGTTTGCATTTGCATTATCACAGTTTCAGTGCCATGGAGAGCTTCTGTTTGCTAAAAAAAAGAAAAGAAAAAGGAGGGCGCACCGACCTAGTATATTACCGTTTAAAAGGATTTTATTGAATTGATTAAAACAATGGTCATACTCACAAAAGCAGTTGTAAACAGCGCTTAACAGACAATAGAGCAACTACGGACCACTAAGGCTCTGATGAAGGAGGTTTGCCTCTGAAACACGTAAGCCTTATCGCCGGTCTGATGCCATCTGACCCGAGCTGTCACCGTGTTTGTTTGGCGATGCTGTGTACCAGTTCTATTGTCTGTTAAGCGCTGTTTACAACTCCTTTGTGAGTATGACCATTGTTTTAATAAATTCAATAAAATGCTTTTAAACGGTAATATACTAGGTCGGTGCGCCCTCCTTTTTCTTTTCTTTTTTCGCTCTATGAATTCCCATGATTCTGAGAAAGGCTGCAAGACCATAGACTTTACCCTGAAATTGGATCACATTGCCCTATAGCAGGAAACACCAGAGCGCAGGAGAATTTTTTTGTGTTAGAGCTTCTGTTTGCACCTGTAGGCTAAATAAAATTTCAAGTCTTGAGCCAGTAGCCACGCCTCAAGGGTTGCTCGCCACCAGTTTCCCCGCCCAACCCCTACCATGCCCCGCCCCTAATTCTGCCACTAATTACGCCCTCATAAATGATCTCCTGAAATGACACTTAGGCCGCGTACACCCGATCGATCCATCCGATGAGAATGGTCCGACGGACCGTTTTCATCGGTTCACCGATGAAGAAGACTGATGGTCTGATGTGTGCACACACCATCGTTCCAAAAACTGATCAGGTCAGAACGCGGTGACGTAAAACACACAACGTGCTGAAAAAAACGAAGTTCAATGCTTCCAAGCATGCATCGACTTGATTCTGTGCATGCGCGGGTTTTGAACCGATGCTTTTGTGTACTAACCATCGGTTTGGACCTGTCGGTCCGGTTCGATTTTAAAGCAAGTTCTCTCATTTTTGTCCGAAGGACAAAAGACTGATGGGGCGTACACACAGACGGTTTGGACCTGAAACTGAAAATGTTTTATGCAGAATTAAGTTACAAAAATAAATATTAACAACTTTATCAGTTCCCCTCAGTACAGCATCACCTGTGCCCATCAATGCAGGCTCACCTGTGCCCATCATTGCAGCCTCACCTGTGCACACCATTGCAGCCTCACCGTGCCCACCATTGCAACCTCACCGTGCCCCACATTGCAGCCTCACCGTGCCCCACATTGCAGCCTCACTGTGCCCCACATTGCAGCCTAATTGTGCCCCCCATTGCAGCCTCATTGTGCCCTCACTGTGCCCCCATTGGTGGCCAGATCATGACAGGAGAAAGAGGAGAGCTGCGGGATCACTGAGCGGTATAACCCACTGTCAATTAACACCTACAGATTTCCCTTTAAATGGAAGAGCAGGTAATTAGCCACCCTTTACCTGACAACCTTAAATATTAAATGCGCCTCACCGCTTCATTGCATGATTGTTGTCAAAAAGTCTGATCGTGTGTATGGGCAAGCTGCCTGCTGTGGGGGCACTCGGCAGGAGGGATGGGCCAGAAGAGCCAGAGAGGGACCCAAGAAGAGAGGGATTTGAGCTGCACTGTGCAAAACCCCTGTACAGAGCAGGTAAGTATAATATGTTTTTTTATTTTTAAGTGAAAAAAACTTAAACTTAAACTGAAAAAAACTGAGGGGCAAATCCACAGACAGAGTACGCCAGCGTATCTACTGATACGCCGGCATACTTTCAAATTACCCGCGTCGTATCTTTAGTTTGAATCCTCAAACCAAGATACGACGGCATCTGGGTTAGATCCGACAGGTGTACGTCCTCGTACGCCTTCGGATCTAAGATGCAATACTTCGGCGTCCGCTGGGTGGCGTTCACATCGTTTTCCGCGTCGGGTATGCAAATTAGCTATTTCTGACGATCCACAAACGTACGCGCGGCTGTCGCATTCTCTTACGTCGTCTCTAGTCGGCTTTTTCCGGCGTATAGTTAAAGCTGGTATTTTGCGGCGTATATTTAGAATTGCCATGTTAAGTATGGTCGTCGTTCCCGCGTCGAAATTTGAATTTTTTTAATTTTTTGCGTAAGTCGTCCGTGAATCGGGATGGACGTAACTCACGTCTAAGTTAAAAAAATGACGTCCTACCGACGTCATTTAGTGCAATGCACAGCGGGAAATTTCGGGACGACGTATGCGCAGTTCATTTGGCGCGGAGACGCGCTTCATCTAAATGAAAACCGCCCCCTAATCGCCGATTTGAATTCCGCTGACAAAGATACACTACGCCGCCGTAACTTAAGGCGCAAATTCTTTGAGGATTCGAAATTCCGCCAGGTAAGGTACGGCGGCATAGCGTATCTCTGATACGCTGCGCCCATCTATTTCTCTGTGGATCTGCCCCTGAGACTTTAGTATCACTTTAAGGCATTGGGAAGACACAGTAGAACACTCACATTGCAGGAGGCTGATTGGATAATTTGCTGCAGTGTCCGGGATGCAGGGAGGCAAAGTCGCTATCATTTTCTGGTCTGTAGGACCCCACTGTACAGAGACAAGAAAGGGGGATTGGTCTAAAAGGCATAAGGATCGGCATCCACCTGAAGGAGACCGCGAGGCGGGTGAAAGAGGCACAACAGTAATCGTTACTACTATAGAGTGATTGTCTTAGTAAAGGTTACATTTCTAAAAGGCTTTAGTACAGAGTCTATGATAACAAGACAGGGAGGGTAAGGCCAAATGAGGCCAAGTTAACGAGGAGATAGTGATTCATACTCTTTTGAGTAGGTGAAAGCCACCCAGGGGGACCAGATCTCAATGAAGGCGGAACTACGTTCGTTCTTCATTGCAACCAACTCCTCCATTTTGTAGATGTAGCTCACTTTTCCCAGCCAATCTCTGACCCCCGGGACTCTATCTGATTTCCAGTATAGTGGGATCAATGATTTTGCTGCTGTGAGCAGATGTCTGGTTAAGGACGTTTTATAACGTTTAATGGAAAAATAATTATTATGCAATAGACATGCTGCAGCATCTAGGGTGATTTTCGTGTCAGTTATGTGCCTGATCCATGTGGATACCTCATCCCAGAAACTGCGGATCAGGGGGCACCCCCACCAAATGTGCAGGAAGGTGCCCACTTCCGTTTTACAGCGCCAGCAGGTGTCAGAGATCGCCGGAGACCATTTATGAGCTTTCACAGGAGTAATGTACCACTGCGTAAGAACTTTATATGAGGTTTCTTGGTGTTTGGTGCTTAACGAACATTTGTGTGCAAATATGCAGGCCTTTTCCCATAGGCGATCACTAATTTGTCTATCTAGGTCTCCTTCCCATCTCTCCTTGTGTTTACTTGTATCTACAGAGTCCCCCGAAATCAGCCATTTGTATGCCAAAGAAGTAGTTTTAAGAACAGGGGATCTCTTGCGGAAGATTTCTTCTAGGGGTGTCAGACCCCGGAGATAAGAAGTTTTGTGATTGCTGTTTACTAGGAAACTCCTAAGTTGCAAGTAGAACCAAGGGGTTGGTGCAGAGTCCCCAAATTCGGATTGGAGGGAGGATAAAGATTTAACCACATTGCCCGACATACAGTGAGTAGCCAAAAATCTTTTGGAAGGGGTAGGGTGTGGGATCAGTTTTTGATTCCGTCCCGGGGGAAAGTCAGGGTTTCCCGCAATCGGTGTCAGAGGGTCTGGGATCGTAGCTAAATTGTAAGGAGCAGCTAGTTTGTGCCAAATTTTTAAAGTGTTAGCTATGAGGGGGTTTGTGGAGCTTTTAAAGGATTTAGAATGGAGGGTCCATGGGTAATAAAGGAGAGACTGTGAAGAGTAGGCCAGTTCCAATTGTACCCAGTCTTTATTAGGGCCATTACAGTGCCAGTCTATTACCCTAGTAATGTGAGAAGCGAAGTGATATTTTTTGTAATCCGGTAGGCCTAGACCTCCTCTGTTCTTGGGAAATTTAAGAATTGCCAGTGAGATTCTAGATTTTTTATGTGACCAGAGGAATCCCCTTTGGGCTGATTGTAGCTTGGCAAAGAAGGAATTTGGGATGTGAATTGGGAGAGCATTGAAGAGGTACAGTAAACGTGGGAGCACCACCATCTTCAATATAGCGGCCCTTCCGAACCAAGAGAAGAATTTGGAGTTCCATCTCCTCAGGTCTCCTGAGATCGAATTTAGCAGCGGGAGTAAGTTAGTTTTGAACAAGGAATTTAAATCAGGGGTGAGTTTGATTCCTAAATACAGGGAATCTTTCTCCCATTTGAATTTGAAATTTTGTTTAAGTGAGTTGAGTTTGTCTGGGGGAAGGGTAAGGTTAAGCGCCTCGGATTTGGTCGGGTTGATCTTGAAGTTCGAAATAATTCCGAATGTTTTAAATATTTTGGATAGGTTTGGCATTGAAATATGTGGTTGGGTAATGAAAAATAGAAGGTCGTCGGCGTATGCCGCCAGTTTAAATTCCCTATCTTGAACCGTGAGGCCTCTGATGTCAGGGGAAAGGTTTATGGTTCTAATGAGTGGTTCCAATGATAATATAAAAAGTAGAGGGGATAAGGGGCAACCTTGGCGAGTGCCATTTCGTATACTAATAGGGTCAGATAGGGTAGTGTTAACTTTGATTTGAGCGGTCGGGTTTTGATAGAGGGCTTTAATCCAATTTGTGATATTCCCACTAAGACCTATATGGGAGCACATTGCGAACAGGTAGTCCCACGAGATCCTATCGAAAGCCTTCTCTGCATCGGTGGACAGGAGAAGGCCCTCGATTTTTGAGATATCTGTGTGGTGGATTAGGTTTAAAGATTTAGTTATGTTGTCCCTGGCTTCCCTACCAGGCATAAAGCCTACTTGCTCAGGGCCTATGATTTTTGATAGGAGGGGTTTGATCCTATTTGCCAACATTTTTGCTAAGATTTTTATGTCCAAATTTAGGAGGGAGATGGGCCTGTAATTCGCGGTTTCGGTATGATCCTTGTCCGGTTTTGGAACTACGGCTATTTGGGCTGAGAGTAAGGATCTGGAATCGTGCGGTTGCAGTGCCAGGTGGTTCAGGGCCTTAAGTAAAGGGTCAGTGAGGATAAGAGAGTATGTTTTATAGTATTGTGACGTGTTACCGTCAGGACCTGGGCTCTTCCCCGATTTCAGATCTTTAATCGTCAGTTGCAATTCAGTGGTGGTAATAGGCTCATTTAAAGTGCAGGGGAAAGTGAAGGGAGTTTACTGTCAATCAAAAATTTATGTATCGTTTCTTCTTTGGAGGTATGAATATGATTTGGCTTGTGTTGTGGTGGTAGGTCATAGAGGCCTGCATAAAAGTCATGAAAAATTGCGGCTATTTTTTCCGAGGAGTGTTAGAGGACGCCTGAGCTATTCCGAATTGAGAAAATTTTGTTTGCCAACAAGGCATCTTTAAGGGCCCTGGCTAGCTGTTTCCCCCCTTGTCACCCCTTTTTATACAAGATGTTTCTTTTAAAGAATAGGGATTTTTGGGTCTGGAAGGTCAGTATTTGTGTGAGGGATTTTCTATGTCTAGTCAAATCGTCCATTACCGCATCAGAGAGTGATTTCTTGTGTAATGCTTCAAGTGAGGCTATGGTGTTTGAAAGGCGTGTGATCTCTTCCGCCCTCTCCCTCTTACGTCTCGCTCCCCAACTAATGAGTTCCCCTCTTATAACACTCTTGTGTGCCTCCCAGTTGTTGAGCGGGTTTGTATCAGAGTCCCTGTTCAATCTGAAGTATGTTTCAATGGAGTCTCGAATGCTGTCATGGATGATCTGGTCTGTGAGCAGAGAGGCGTTGAGCCTCCAATTGAACTGAGATCTCTGTTTAGTTCCTAGTGTTAGTGTTGCAGCAACTGGGGCATGGTCAGAGAGTGCAATGATGCCTATTTCGGCCTTTGATAGTGCTGATAGATTCCTTTGAGAGACAAAGATCAAGTCCAGTCTGGAATATTTTTTGTGGGGAGGGGAGAAGAAGGAGTAATCTCTGCCTGTGGGGTGTAGGAGTCTCCAGGTGTCTACTAGTTTGAGTGACTGAAGTAGGGTCTTAATCCTCTTCAGGATCCTATAAGAGACGTGAGAGTGTCCATTGGAAGAGTCTTGTGAAGGGGAGAGGGGGATAATGTATGAAGTATAATGCAGCCCTCTGCGAACCATTTTAGTTCCGCAATAATTTTGGTGCAAAATGTAATGTGGGCAGAATTTGGAAAGTACACATTTGCTAATGTGACCGGTGTCCCCCCCCAAGAACCTTTGAGGAAAATAAATCTGCCCTCTGGGTCAGATAGTTGGTTAGAGAGTTCAAATGGAGCATGTTTACTTAGCAGGATAGAAACTCCTTTAGTTTTTGCCAAGGGGTTTTTGGCATGGTATGACTTGGTAAAGAGGTTGTTTGTGAGTTTAGGGAAATTTGGCCCTTTAAAGTGAGTTTCCTGCAGGAAAATTACTGAGGGGTTCGCCTTTTTGAGTTCTCTCAGAAGTTTTGTTCGCTTCTCGGGTACATTGAGGCCGTTAACATTATGGGAGATGACTGTAGGGGATTTGCTTAAGTGGGAGTATGACATCACGAAAAAGGGAGGTGGGGAGGTTGGTGTAGGAAAGCAGCAAGAGTATCTGATATGGGAAGGCAAGGGGGGGACTGGGGTGGGGGGGGGATGAGTCAGATAGGGAGGATAAGGGAAGATGTGTGTAGAACAGCCAAGAAAGGCTTTGCGCTGAGGTAGAGACTGTACTCTGGGTATCGCTTATATAAGCGCAGAGATATCAGGTGTCACTAAGTGGACACCTTTAATGTCTCTAGTGGGGGAAAGTGGGAGGTGCCAAGGTGGAGGATATATGAAGTTGATGGAGACTATAAATGTGTATTTCAAGGAACGTGAGGTTCCAGGGAGAAAGTATTAGTAGCGATAACTAAACATGAATGCATTACAACCCGAAATGAGTACGTCAAATACAACATATGTAAGTAACTTATGTGAAAAAACAAAATAACATGAAAAACAAAATAACATTTCCCCAGGAGTAACCAAATGGGAGGCAGCCTCAGATCTGCGTCTTGAAGGAACTGGCAGATGGGTTCAGGAGCAAGATTACCCTCCATGTGTCAGTAATAACATGTCACAAGTTTTAAATCAACCTATCTGCTTTAGAACAGTGTCCAAGGAGCAAGGATAGCAGTGGTCTGCCCACTCGTGGAAATAGTTTATAACCCCTTTATCCTCCATGACCCTGTTAAAATATAACCTAACAGACAGAATGCATATAAAGGGTGTCTCAGGTACTGTACCAGACAATGTTCAGAAGAGGCCTGACGTCAAGATCTGTAGTAGTTCCGCCACAGACCTGTCAGAGGGTGAAGAACAGGCAGGAAAAGTACATAATAGGCAAATAAATAATAAAAAAAAGAAAAAAAAAAAAAGGGGGAAAGTAGCGAGTATTGTTAGGGAAGGGGTTCCTGAGTGATCTGATAAAATACCAAGTGAGTCTGATCTAAGGGTTATAGAGTGAAAATGACCGTTTATCAAACAACCCTTCTTCTGGATGGAAAGGTCATATCGCAGCTCTGCCCATACAGTTCAGACAAGGTTATAGTTCTGAGGCGCGTGATACAAGCGAGGTATAGGGAATCCACATCTCTGCAGCCTCGGGAGCCATTGGACGCCGCAGTTAGTTCTGCAGTACTATATGGACACCCTGCAGGTAAAAAGGTTTTCATTTGCGCTGGATGGAGGATAATTGTTGAGCATCAGAGAAAAAACATCGTACCGACTCTTAAAACGAGGGTCGCATGAGTGGGCAGTCTGGCAGAGATTGTCGGTGCTGTGTTATTGAGCAGTGTGAGGATTGCTAGCTGGCTTTGCATTTTCGATAGACCGCTGCCACCTAGTGTGGAGATCTCAAATCATCTCTATAATAAGTGTACGGTTTCAACACTGCAATCGAAAGTTCAAAGCAGGTTTAAAGAACATAACATGGAGGCAATTCTATTTAGCCCAATGGGGTTTGTCCTGGGGGAACAGGAGAAAGAAAGAATGATCTAGTCAATGAGCTGGGAATTATCCTTACAGCTTTCACATCCTGGGGCTTTTAGCAGCTGGGGAGTTATAATCATTCCAGCCTGCGTTTCTTCTGGGAGTGCCCTGTCTGTAAGGGGATTTAGCGGGAGACGGACCCTGTTTGGCCAGGTGGTTGTTGATTTCTGGTGGTAGACGGAAGTCCGCATACCAATCAGGCAGCTCCACAGGGGCAATTTGTACAGATTCACAAAATTTCTGGAGGTCATCAGGGGTCTTGAGCAGATATTGTCTGCCAGTGTATGTGGTTTGTAGCGCGAATGAAAACTTCCATCTGTATGATAGTCCAGCAGCGGGCGCAGAGCCCTCCTGTTCTGCAGCGTTATAGGTGACAAGTCCTGGAAGAGCTGGATAGTGGTCTCATTAAAGTTGATCTGGTCATTCTGTCTCGCCTTCTGTAGAATGTCCTCTTTCAAAGTATAGTTAGGGAGGCAACAGATTATATCTCTCAGAGGGTTATCATCAGGGGCTTTAGGCCTGAGAGCTCTGTGTGCCCTGTCGAACTCAATGGGCGAGGCCTCGGGCCTATCCATGAGGCTATTGAAGATGGAGGTCAGGGGCGATGGATTCGGGGACCCCTCTCACCCTAATATTGTTTCTGCGTCCCCTGTTGTCTAAATCTTCTAATTGCCTGTTCATGGTTATAAGATGAGTGGAGTGGGCCGTTGCTATGTCATCCAACCTTACTAAGGCCCGGTCTCTCCGTTTGCCCGCCCTGTCGTTTACTGCCATCTGCTCTGAGAGTCTCATTAGTTCAGACTTGATGTCTGTAATGGCCGCTGCAAACAAGTTTTTTATGTCTGCCGCAATGTCAGTCCTGATGGCATAGTTCAGTGGGTGATCGTTAGGTATGTCACCTCTTGATGATCCCTCAGAGGCTGGGAGCGAGATCTCATCGTCCTCCTTGTTGTCCTCCCTGTCGTCTCCACGCTCCGGGCTTTGGTTCGGCGTCATCTTGGGACTCTTGCCACCCCCGCCGAAGCTGAATCTCACTAGATTCGCCTGGGTAAGCTTTCCTTTCGGGGTGCCCTTCGAGCATAGGGAGCGATTGTAATGTCCCTTCTTTGTGAGGTTGGACATTTTTAGCCGAAAAACGGGTTGCAATGAGGCTTCCTTTCTCCCTGGAAGACGGAGCTCCTCTAGAACGCAGCCATCCACATCGCGCGCCAAGCCACGCCCCAACAAATAATTATACATTCCATAAAACGATTCCAAAAAACAAAACTTTACCGATGGTAATAATTCCTACAGCCTCCAGACTGCACCTCTGTGTGGGTAATCAATGTTTAAATTGTCTCCAAACACCACCTTCCTCCATTCGCTTTTTGATAATCAATTCCACTTATATATCCAGGGGTTAAGGACATGAAACAAAAAACACAAGTACCATAGTTTTCTCTGCTTTTGAATTTATTAAAAAAGCCCCCCTAAAAAGTTACACTTACAAGAAATAACAATAAAAACAGCATGTATCAAATCACCAGCTCATTTACCACAGATCTAGACTCACGGTGCTTCACCTGACATCACAGATACGACTCCTCCCCTCTAAACGCGTGTCAGCCTCTCATTGGCCTTCATCAGTAGACACAGAGATGTAGTCTGGAGACTGTAGGAATTATTACCATTGGTAAAGTGGATGGATAGTGGTGGACACATGGAGTGATCTGTCTATGAGTTTTATACTCATCCTTGAGGTGAGCAGGCATTTTAGCAGGTGGTGGTGTGCAGAAATATTGGATCCATTTAGGTGTCCGTTTATGAAGCAGTGAATTCTATTCACTGCTTCGTTCTCCGGCTATCACAGTGAAGATTTTTCTCCCCTGTGTGCCGGTTTATTAAGCGGAGAAGATCGCTTCACCCTCAGAGGAGTGAAGTGATCTTCCAACGCTTCTAACACTGGAGAACGGCCCCTGATACTGGAATCTCGTGAGACTCTACGAGATTACAGTACCAGAAATTCACAGAAACACTGGGATGTCAGTTTATTGAGCGGTGATAAATTATCACCGCTCATTACACTGACAGACTGCGTGGTCAATGTAATTAAAATAGCGAGTCCCCCCTACATAACATAGTATACACACACATACACTATATATACATGTATTTACACACACATTATATATATATATATATATATATATATATATATATATATATATACACATGTACACATTATATATATGGATGTATATATATGTATACACATAAATATTACAGGGGGACATAGTTACAGTGTTGGGGGGTCAGAACGAGGTAGAAGGAAGTTAAAAATCTTCCTCCTCAGAACCCCCGTGATTCTCTCTTCACTCCCTGCTTCACCAGCTCTGAGATGGTGAATCGGGGAGTGTGAATTCTGACACAGATCGCCAGTGAAGAGCTCAGATCACAGCTTCATAAACTGGCCGTTTCTGTGTCAGTCTATGAGACTTCTCTGTGTGTAGAGATAATCGGCGGGAGAACAAATTCAAACACTTCTCCCCCGATTATCTCTGTTTCATAAACTGTTTATGGGCTGTGATCACTGGTGATCCCTGGGATCACCGCTCTTCACTGCTTCATAAACGGACACCTTAAATAGGATTTTTCACAGCGGTGACAGCTTTGGAAACCTACATATGAACTGTTTTTTATAATTTCTTTCTTTTTCTTTTTTCATAAATTGTTTTATGGAATGTATAATTATTTGTTTATATAAGATTTATAGATACGCAGCGCTGCACTATTTTCACAAAATTAATATATGTGAACTATATTGTTAATATGGTGAATGTGACTGTGGAATGCCAGGTAAATGTTGTTAAATTTCACTCGGGCAAATAGCAGTAAAGAATTCAATGAACACATTTCCCAGTAATTCATTAATAAATAGACCCATTTATTTTTATTGTGAGTTTTGTTCAAACCTATAGAGCTGTGATGTCAGGACATTTGATGTACTTATATGTCTGTGGTTATTTTGAGTCATTCTAACTGAATGGTTATCACAGTCGGGAGTCTGTCATTTAGCAGCAGAAATACAACATGTAGAAATCAGTGTGCAATGGGTCACTGTGATTGACGTAGATTAAATTGCTTGGTGCTGTGATTCTTGTGGATTACCTCACAGGGCACCATAGTTGACACTGGATTTACTTTGAGGGACATAAAAAAAAAAGTTATGTTATGTTTAAAGTCGGTAGGTATGTGTTTGTGTGAGATTGTTCTAATTACAATAAAAAAAAAAAAAGTTGCCTCTGTAAGTAGCTACCATAGTGTGAATTATGTAACATTCCTGTCAGGACGTATCAGCAAGTGATACAATTTCATTATAGGTCAGAGTTGCAAAAGCAGATGCTATGAATGGTGCATGTTTATTAAAACAGGTGATGTCAGCTACTGTATGTGTGTAAAGAGTTAACAGATTAGATAATCTGCTACAGTGACTATTACTCTCAGACTTATGGTGCTTAGAATTTTGTCCCAGAGCAGAAATATCTCTGCAAAGTATGGGGTTAACCATCACAGACGTCACATCAGTTGTTGCAGATGTTTCTTTCTAGTGTGGTATTTAAAGTTCTGTCTTTTTCTCCTCCCCTTTGGATTTGAAAAATAAGCAGCCACTTTAAAATGCATTATCCACTAGGGGTGGGGGGCTTTTTCTGGTCCTTCTCGTCCATTGTACTCCATGTACCATGAGCACTGGCATCACTTCTGGGTGACACGATTTTCTGTGATGCAATTTCCGGCTCCCATGGGATGCTGACTGCAGCCATTTTGTTGGTCACTGCCTGCCTGGGTCCCTGTGTTTGCAGCCATCTAGTTTTCGGGTCCCCCTCATTGATTGGCACATCTTTTGTTTCAATATTTTATTGTAACGAATGATAACAGTACAGAAAGTAAAATGCATTGACAAGGAGTTAAAGATAAGCATAGTCGCGGACGCAGCCGCCACGTAACAGGAATCGAGTGATCAATAAACAAAGGAAGTCGTATGGTACAACATTTGAAGATAACATTTCAGGGTGGTTGCCTACGTGATCTATGATGTGCCGTGTATATAAAAAAGCGGAAGGAAACGACCATGAGGTCGTGTGATCATCCTGAAACAGCAGGGATTTGAAGAACAATGTAGAGATGTCGTCTAATTAAGGAGAACGGGGATGTATTTTCAGTAGGGAGATGTGAGGGAGATGGGGCGTTTACGGGGGGGGGGCAATATAGGATGGGTGCAGAATAAATTCTAGAGGGTCTGCGATACGATTGCAATGCATAAACCTAGGAAGGTACATTATAGGAGAGAGCAGAGTGGGTGCAACAGATGAGGGGGGGAGGGGTGGGGGGGTCCAGATTGGGGGGGTTAGAAAATAGACGCGGGAGATGTACAGTTTCTCACAGCTCTCGGATATCCGCTAAGATGTAATCTGCTTATATTCGTCCGTCGAGGTAAAGTGTATCCAGCAAGCCCAAGATTTTGTGTATTTAGAGGGCGTATCATGAGCCTGGTGAATCAGGTTTTTCATGTCTGAAGTTTGATTTATGCGTCTGAACCAGTCAGCTACAGTCGGAGGTTCTGGAGATCGCCATTTCACGGGAATGCAAAGTTTTGCTGTGTTGACCATATGCATTGCCAGGGAGCGGAGATAAATCTTTGGGGGTATGTTGGAGTGATGGAGCAGAAACTGCGCCGGCAAGAGGTCTGGATTATAGGTCGATATGGAGTTGGTGAGGTGATGGACCTCAGTCCACAATGGTTGTAGTTTAGAACACGACCACCAGACGTGCAGTAAGGAGCCTGGTTCGGCTCTACATCTCCAACATAATGGGGAAACAGAGGGGTAGATGTTGTGTAGTCTTAGGGGAGTCTTGTACCATCTCGAAAAAATTTTAAGTGTGTACGTTGACCGTCCCTTTATGAATGCAGGAGTACACAGCTTCCCAATTCTGGTCTGTCAGGTCTATAGAAAGTTCCGCTTCCCATTTCCGGCTGGCCCAATTGTCTTTTGGTCTGCAATCAGGGAACAGTAAAGCATACATAGAGGAGATAAGGTGGTTCAAAGGTTCAGGGCTCGAGCATAAAGTTTCAAAGGGGGTGAGTTGGCGGGACCAGGCCGGTTTCGGGCGTGGTTTGTCGAAAAAGTGCCTGATTTGGACATAGGTCCAGAACGGGAACCTTTGGCTCCTCATTCTAGACAATAGGGTGTCATGGGAGAGCACACCGACAAGAAGGAGGGAGAGAGACCCTAGAGTGAAGTCCGGGTTGCTTCTAAGTGGGGTCATAGGGCCCAGTAGGGAGGAGATCTGATACTTAGAGCAAGCCGTTCTGAAGGTAGTCAGCGTCGGGGTATTGAGAGGGTGAGTCTGACATGAAGGGGGAATACTGTTTGTCGAGATCCATGGGGTATGGGCCAACGGGATAGATGAGAATAAATGTTCCAGTCGTACCCAGTCTTTAGTGGTGAGGTGGACGTTCCAGTCAGCAATTCTACATAGGTGACAGGCCTGGTGGTACTTGGGTAGATCTGGGAGACCTAAGCCCCGTTTCAACTTAGGGATGGTGAGCTTGTCAAAGCTTATCTGAGGTCGGTTCTGTTCCAGATAAAGTCCGTACATGCCCGTTGGTAAGTTGAAAAGAAGGCCGGTTGGAGTTTGATCAGGATTGTTTGAAACAGATAGAGAAGTCGGGGTAAGATGTTCATTTTGATAGCAGCTGCTCTACCAAACCACGAGAAGAGGCCAGTAGACCAGCTCTTAAGGTCTTTCTGAATGTTTTTTAGTAACGGGAGGTAGTTAGCGGAGTACAGGTCTGAAAGGGAAGAGGGGATCTGAATACCCAGGTAGGTAATCGAGCTAGTGTTCCACTTAAACAAAAAATTAGCCTGGCATTGTGCACAAACGTCAGGGGGAAGAGTGATATTGAGGGCATTGGATTTTGAGAAATTTATTTTCAGGTTCGTTAAGTAGTTAAAAGTCTTAAGGTCCGCCAGTAAGTTAGGTAGAGTCGTGATTGGTGCAGTCAGGAAGAGAAGAATGTTGTGGTGGTCGATATCAATACCCTTTATGTCTGGGTTGGACCTAAGGCGTCGCAGGAGTGGTTCAAGCGTGAGGACAAAGATAAGTGGGGAAAGAGGGCAGCCCTGAAGGGTGCCGTTCCTGATAGAGAAGGCATCCGATAGGTGGCCATTAACACGGACTCTGGCAGTGGGATTGGCATAGAACGCAAGAATGAAATGGAGCATACGCTGAGGGAGACCCAAGAAGGTTAACGTCTCCGCCATGTAATCCCATGCCTCTCTATCGAATGCCTTCTCTGCGTCAAGGGAAAGAAGGAATCCGTTTTGTCGATTCGAACTCAGCCAATGGTGGATGGAGATAGCTTTAAGGGTGTTATCCCTTGCCTCTCTGCCAGGGATAAAGCCAACCTGGTCTAAGTCAATTATGGGGGGTAAGAGGGGGAGAATTCGGTTAGCAAGCATCTTAGCATACTATTTGAGGTCCAGATTCAAAAGAGAGATAGGCCTGTAGCTTGTTACCAAAGAGGGGTCTTTACCCGGTTTCGGGATTACGGTTATATGAGCCGTCATCAGATCTCGGGGGGGGGGGGGCGGTAGAAGAGGCAAAAGAGTTGAAGGCCGTAATGAAAAAGGGAACAAGAAGGTGGGCATATGATTTGTAGTATCCGACCGTCATACCATCGGGGCTCGTGCTTTTCCCCCGGTTTCATTTGTTTTAGCGCTGCTGTAGCTTCTATGGCAGTAAGAGGGGTGTCCAGGTCTCTGGCTATAGAGTCTGGAACTGGCGTGGGGCAATATTCTGTCAGGAAGTCTTTTATGGCTTTTTTCCTAGAGAGTGAGTCAGAGGGCGAGTCTGTTGGGTGGAGGTTATACAGTTTTGAATATAAGCTACAAATTGGTTAGCAATGTCAGGGGATGAGGAAACTTTTTGACCCCTACAGTCAGTTAAGGAGTGGACCGTCGTGGCAGCTTTCTTGGCCTGTAGCGCTCTGGCCAATATTCGCCCCGCTTTATTGCCAAACTCGTAAAAGACTCTTTGGGAGAGGACATATTTACGTTTAATTTGTTTGCCCAGTAGTTCCAAAAGTTCAGATCTGGCGAGTTGGAGGGGTTGTAAAGTGGTCAGGGCCAAGGAGCGTTTGTGTGCCCTCTCCAACTGATGGATGCAAGTGGTGAGTTCTGAGAAGTGTTTACGTTGTTCCCGCTTTCACTTAGCTGCCGCAGCCATTAAGACCCCCCGGATAACGCATTTGTGGGCTTGCCATGTGATAAGGGAAGAGGTGTCCATTGACGTGTTTTCGTCAAAATATTGTTTAATGCGTAAATCGACTTCTGTCACAATCAAGGGGTCAGTAAGCAAAGAGGGGTCCAACCTCCAAGAGTGTGAGGGATTGGCACATCTTATTAGTGGAGCCCCCCAAGTGTTAGTGAATCTAGTCCATTTAGAGTTGTCGTTAAATCTGGACCTTTTATTCGGTGACTTTGTTTTATCTATATGATTGAATAAAGTGAAACTGACTTTAATTTTGGCATGGTTCTTAATTTGAATATTCTTTTTGGGGGTGATTATGAACTTTTGGCAGGCATAGTTCCCCTCTTCTTGTTGACCTGTGTGCGCTACTTTGATTGACTTTTCTGTTTTCTGTTTACCACAAGGCCCTATTGGCCAGGTTGGGTGTTTTTGTACTATGATCTTCTCCAGCAGGGGTGATTTTTCCAGCGCTGGGACATTCAGTGTGTATTGTGTGTTATGTGAAACAGCACCTGCATGGACAGAACATTGCCCATTAAAGTGGGCAAATATCCCTAAATGCATTCTGCAGAGTGGACTAAATCCTTTAAAGCTGTTAAAGCTCACACTGTATATTCTTCACCTGTGTGATTTAAGTTGTTCCTTTCTCTGTATTAGTTATTTTATTCAAGTAACATGCTGAGACGAGGAATTAAATATTCATGTTGGCCTCTATATGCCTTCAGCTTTTATCTGCAATCAATTATATTTTTGGATGCCATATATTTTGCTGCGTCTGGGGCTCTGGTTGTCTCCTTTTTACATAGGACATACATAGCAATCACGGGGAAGAAAAAAGCATTATTACAACAATTTTAGTCAGAATACATTCCCTGCTATGAAAATTATGTTTAACTAGAAGCATTTTGCCTGTCTTACTTCACAAAGCATACAGCTATTTTGTGATAGGGCAACCTTCATCCTATTGCAAGGGCGCATTACATTTTCAAACCTTCATCAAACTGATATGTATGTAATAAATGCAGTAAAATAATACATTTTAAAGGACATATAACTAGCTCATATAATTATGAAAAATAAACACATTTTAGAAATTGTTATCCTTTCTTCTCCCAGGTGTGCGATTCAACAAATTAACCCCAGGTACAAATCTGTGCTTCTATAAAAATTAGAAATGCATACGTGTTTTAAAGAGTAAGAATACAAAGTGTGAACAAAAAAATAAAAAACAACTCTGGAGTTCACAGAGATGTTTTGCTACTAAAATCCTTGTAAAACTAAATGTTGTATTTAATTTCATAAGTATTATTTTACATTTGCTACATACGGTAACATTTATAATACTGTGCACACAGACAGTTGGCTTTCCCTATAATAATTCTATACATGTGTATTTTCCTTCTTAGAGTATACATTTTTTTAAAAAAAAACATACTATGGAAATGAATAACAACATAAAATGAAACGTTACAATTCCACAGCTTAAAGAAGAGCAGCTGTGCGCATTGACTTCAGGGTAACATAATTCAGCAAGCCAGTTAGCTATGGCACGCACAATTGCAGCTTTTATTGTCATCATCAGCCACCCGTGTATCTTGTAAAACATCACTGTTGATACGACCTCCACTTTTTCATTTGTACATTCACTGCATAATTATTACATGTATGAAACTGGTTGTTAGAATTAAAGACAAGTGATATATAATTATATATATATATACTGTATGTGTGTATATATATATATATATATATATACATATACTGTGTATATATATATATATATATATATATATATATATATATATATTGTAACAGTAGGAGCTACTGTGATGGTAAAATGGACCCAGGGTATGCACACTTGAGATGTGCAAAACTACAGAACATAGCTGTGGACTGGAGAAGACTGCTTTTGCAGCTTTCTCCAGGTTTTGGTAATCCAGGCTTTGTTCATTACCAGCAGGGTGTGTGTGCTCAGGTGAGCACAGCCCTTTATAATGAGTGTGTGGGAAGACCTCATGGCTCCCAGTTGGAGACAGCTCCTGGAAGAGACAGGAGGTCTCCAGGAATCAGAGAGGCTGTAGGAGACAGCCAGAACGGTGACTGCAAGAGGCAGAGCTGTAGACGCTGAAGGGAAGCGGTCTATGTTGAGGAGTCCGCTGGTCTGGGCAACCAGGATAAAGAGCAGAGGTACTGCTACAGAGAGCCAGAGGTGGACTAACATTTTCTGTTGTATATGTGATGGAGAAGAACCCCTGCGTGGGAAAACGTTTGTTTGGACTTATTTTTGCCTTTTTAATAAAAATGGGCTACCATGCCCTTAACCATAGTTCCTGGCTGGAGTGAATCGCTGAAAAAACGCCCATACCACGAGAGCTAATAACCCCCAACCTTACAAGTGGTGGATTCATGCGGGCACAAGACGGTGGCATCCGGGTCCTTGCTCCACAGTGAGTTCACGTCAGGAACTGTTGGCTGTGTGTGGAAGTGCAGCCAGGCAAAAGGCATTGCAGGTTATGTACCTGTGAAAGGACAATCTTGGCAGAACTGGAGATCTCTGCAAAAGTAAGTTCATCTGTTATATGAACTGTGTTTGTGTGCTTGAGACAGCACAATCTGTGTGCAGCTGAGGAGAGCTTGCATGAAGTGAAAAGCAACTTGCTTTAAAGTGACAATGCTTCATTTTTGCTGGACGGTGCAAAAGTTTGGTGGAGTGACTGCAAAGATGATGCAAGGGTTTGAGCCTGCCGGAGAGTACTGCAGACTGTTTTTTGCTAAACTAACGCCAGTTAAAGGGGAAGTGCATGTGGTTGCCCCTGGTAACGCTAGTACAAGCAGGCCAGCTGTTAATGTGCAAAGTCCTAAGGTTGAAAGAGAATGCAGTTGGGGAAGCCCTGCTAAGGCTATGAAGCAAGAGCGCTGTTTGCGGTGCAGTGAGTGGGGGCATGTTGTCTCCAAGTGCCCTTTGTCTCAGTCTCCAAGACAAGGTGACATGGCCAAACAAAGGTCTGCGACAATGTTTGGAAAACCTAATTTGAGTGCCAGGAGTGTCCAAAAGTCGCATACAAAGTTCGAGAGGTATGTGGTTGCCCGTAGCAACGGTGGAGATATCAAGTCTGCAAACCACGTGAGAAACGAATTGCCGACAAAGGATCGTGGCAAGTTGAAAGCAACAATGTTTCAAGGATCGCAAAGTCGCTGCGTTTGGGAGAGTCAGCAAAGTACAGCTGGAAGAGTGCCATCTCCCTTGGCAACGAGAGATCAAATGTCAACCGGAAGGAGGAGCTACTGTGGAGATGTAAAGAGGCATCCCATTAAAGATATGTGTAAAAATGTACCATGCCTGGAATGTGGCCAGCTGGGGCATGAAATATTGTCTTGCCCTAGATTCTGGGGTGCACCTGGAGATAATGAGGCTGAGCCAGTTTCCTGTGAAAATATATTTGCCGTCTCCCCTGGCAACAAGGAGTTTTTTGTTGTGCCTCCTGGGGGTGCTAAGGAGTCAGAAATTGCTGCTGCAGTTTCATCCCATGGCCACCAGGGAGAGTTGGCCAGTGAAAGACAACGTACTCAAATGAACATGGCAGCCCCCGTTACAGTGATCGGTAAGACTGTTGCTGGTAAATGCATGGAAAAGATTGACTATGTGAATGTGCACACTGGAGTTGCAGTGACCCCAAATGGGAGATCCACTGTCTGTGTGGAAAAGGACTTTCCTCGCTGCAGTGCCCTGTTCAGTGGGGAGGCAAGTGGTAAACTTGAATATGACAATGTGATGGGTAAAACTGATATTGTGTTGGCTAAAGTTGATGGCCCAGCTGCTAATGGGCTAGTGCACCTCACTAGAGATATAAATGTTGATATGAATACAGTTAAAGATGTGCTATCTCCCCTAGCAACCGTGATGAAGGCCACAGAGGTGTCCCTAGAAACCCCCAGGGAGCTCTGCGTTTTGGAGCCGGAGGTTGCCTGGGACAGCTATGGTGCCACTCTGAAGGATAAGACGGTACCTGAACATGGTAATAATGAAATGTTAAATGCTAAAACTAATATGTTTGAAAACACTCATGATGGAAGTGTCTTAATGCTGTCTGGCAATGACAGGTGTGAAGGTCTTCATGCATTTAATGAAGCGCCACCAGAAGGTGAGAGTGTGGTATTGCAGCCTGCAATGGTTAAAAATGTATTACCACAGTCTGGTTTACACAAAAGTGATGTTTGCAATGTGTCTGTTGCTGAGCCACTCTGTCCCTCTGGTAGCGCAGAGATAACAGATTGGGACAGATGGACAAAAAGCCTGTTGGCTTTGTTGGAAAAGGCCTCTGTTGGTAAGAGTGGAGCAGACATGATTTCTGCAGTGCCAGATGAAGGACCTGCAGAGCAACTTGTATGCAATGGTGCATTTGCTGCTGCAGATGTTGCTCACAAGATGGAAGCGCCAAGTAACGGCGAACGCACAGAAGAGGTCATGTCTGTGATCCACAAAGGTTCTAATGATGTGGTAATGGATGGTGCCATGCCAAATGAGCTGATGTTGGTGGAAGTGCCAGAGGGCACAGCAATAAGTGAACTGATTGTAGTCAAAGATCCAAATGTTGTGTTATGTGATGTTCAGCGGTCGGGACAGTTGCTGGCAGAGGATCTCATGCCAGTGGAGTTTGCGTGTACTGAAGCTGCCGGAGACAACCACTCCATTGGGTGCAGTTCCTCTCCAGACACTGCCCTGCGGAACATGGGTGAAATTAAATATGACAAATGCATTGATGTTTCTGACCATGATGAAAAATGTAGCATGTTGGCGATTTTTGATGGTATGGTTGCCATGGGTGACATCAAAAATAATGGTAGACATGATGGTCTTGGTCAAGTTGATCTGGTTGTAGAAAACCCTGAAAATTGTAGCGAGACAGGGAATGATGGGTTTGACACAGAGGAGGAAAAAGGTATAGCAGAAGTAGGCCCCCTAGAGGTTCAGGAGGGTAATTCTGGGGAAGGTTTCCTGAGGTTTGAGGAACTTCTAGGATCTGAGAAGGATCCTGGTAAAAAATGGTTGGAGGGAAAAAGCCCAAAACTTAGCAAGGTGTCACATGACTTAAAAACCTCAGAGTGGCGAGATAGTCAGGATGTCCTTCAGAGGGAGACTAGGACGAGGCCGCAGTCATATGAGGATGTTGGTGATGAAACTGACAGAATGAAGCATGCAGTGTACATGGGGAAACAAGTGATGCTAAATTTGGACAGTGTTCCAGGGGAGCATCCGGCTGTGGTGGCTACCTCCAGTGAGGTGGATGCCCCTTTAAAGGTCTCGGACCCCCAAGCTGCAGTGAATGAGCCCCTCCATGTCTCTAATAAGGTTAAGGTCCCCAAAAATGTTTGGCATATTGATGTGGAGTGTGTAGAAATTACAGATATGCTAGTGGATTTGCTTGAACTGGTGAAAGCACAGTCCTTGTATACCTGGGTGCCTCCATTACAGTCAGAGGTGGTGGTACTGCGTGGTACCAATGGATGGAGCCAGGTAGTGCAACCTGTGCCGGTTAAAATTAGTCACCAGTGGAACTGGTTAGTACAGTGCTTTCTGATAGTGTGGCAGGTGATCTCCCAGTTTCCTGTGAGGGTGCTTCCGCATACAGTTCAGTACGGAAGGCACTCTGGGGGGCTGCTGGAGACATCAGAGGTCTCTCCGCCTGATGCGGTGATGGAAATGTCTGCTAATGTGGTCCGAGGTGCGGCTGAGCAGTGTTTTGTAAATGGCGCGGATACTGCCTCACCCGTTACAACTAAGAAGGAAGGGCCAGATACGGACACAGCAAAAGCAGATATTTTGTCTCTCACCTACAAAGAGGTACAAGTTGGGGTACCCGGAGACACTCTAAAATATAGTATGGAGAGGAACAAACATTGGGATATGGAAAAGTGTGAGCTGACAAAAGTTGGTACACCCAAAAGTAGCAGGAAAGGCAGGGGGCCACCAGAAAAGAAACATGAGTTCAGGAACCCCAAGGACAGAGGGAGTAGGCTGGGGATACAGAATGGTAGGACCCCGTTCCGATCCAGGATAGGGCGTGCCTGGAAACGCACCCGAAAAAAAGATTGGGGCACCTCTGCGCCAGCTGTTCGCTGCGTAGGCCCAATCAAGGATTCAGGCTTGTGTGTTCCGCCCCCTACGGGTTCAAAACAAGGGGGGGAGGTATGTAACAGTAGGAGCTACTGTGATGGTAAAATGGACCCAGGGTATGCACACTTGAGATGTGCAAAACTACAGAACATAGCTGTGGACTGGAGAAGACTGCTTTTGCAGCTTTCTCCAGGTTTTGGTAATCCAGGCTTTGTTCATTACCAGCAGGGTGTGTGTGCTCAGGTGAGCACAGCCCTTTATAATGAGTGTGTGGGAAGACCTCATGGCTCCCAGTTGGAGACAGCTCCTGGAAGAGACAGGAGGTCTCCAGGAATCAGAGAGGCTGTAGGAGACAGCCAGAACGGTGACTGCAAGAGGCAGAGCTGTAGACGCTGAAGGGAAGCGGTCTATGTTGAGGAGTCCGCTGGTCTGGGCAACCAGGATAAAGAGCAGAGGTACTGCTACAGAGAGCCAGAGGTGGACTAGCATTTTCTGTTGTATATGTGATGGAGAAGAACCCCTGCGTGGGAAAACGTTTGTTTGGACTTATTTTTGCCTTTTTAATAAAAATGGGCTACCATGCCCTTAACCATAGTTCCTGGCTGGAGTGAATCGCTGAAAAAACGCCCATACCACGAGAGCTAATAACCCCCAACCTTACAATATATATATATATATATATATATATATATATATATATATATATATATATATATATATATATATTACCAAAAGTATTGTGACACCTGCCTTTACACACACATGAACTTTATAGAGTTTGTTGAGCCATGCAACCACCTTTTAACAATCCCCTCTGTTAAACAATGTCTCCAGTGTACTTGTTTTTTTAAAACTAACTGCCACTGTGTACCTGATTTCATAGCGCCAATCGACTGCCTCTCTCCTCTCTCGAGCTGACAGCTCCAGTCGGTGGATACCGGGAAACTTCCGCTGATGTCAGTCAGGAAGAGGAGAGGAGGAAAGAGGCAGCTGGTCATGTGAGTGCTAATCGAAACTCTGAAAGCAGGTACACAGCGGCATTTAAAAAAAACAAAAAACAAATACACTGGGGACATTGCTTAACATGGCAGAGGGGATTGTTGAAAGGTTGTTGTATTATGAGAGCAGCAGGAAGGGAGGGTGGGGAGGACACAGACACAGGAGAGTAGGCTGTGAATGACGGAGGCATGTAAACTGACCACAATGTCAGGGCTCAGCAGCCATGATATGCCATGGTCAGCTTACGGGGGGGCAAAGTCAGGCAGGATCAACCATGTATTTTAGATGATAGAAGGGACCAAATTATGCAGCACAAGCACTGTGCTGTAAAACATGCTTTAAGGGAACAAGATCCATTTTTTTTAGGGTAACACTTTAATGGCACCCTAGTCTTAGTCCATAGGATTCAATATTGCGTTGGCCCACCCTTTGCAGTTATACTAGCTTCAACTCTTCTGGTCCAGCTAATTTGTGAAGTCAGGCACTGATGTTGGACAAAATAAAGAAACAAGAGAAAAAGCAGGCGCCGCTTAGTAAACTGCAAAACTTTTACTAAAATGTATAATAAAAGCACTCACATGTCATATTGGAGATTCAGGCATATGTGTGGTGTCCTGGTGATTCGTCTGAGCGCAGCCAAATGGGGGTTCCTTAGGTCTCTGTCCCAGCGCTGGTGTAGGGCTGTGAAGCAGGTCTAACTTGCTTGGTCCTTGCGCTGGTGTGGAGAGAAGGTGCACAGATGTGCTAACAGAGATGCCGGAGCGCACGTTGGAGCGCACGCTATCGGATGCTATGGTTGCGATGGGGGAGATGACGTCATCACCGGGGACAGCGATTGTGCGACGCGTTTCCTTGCATGTGCTGTGGTTCGATGGGGAAAACAAACACACAGCGCGTACCTTTGTCAAGCTCAAGCTTGACAAAGGTGCGCGCTGTGTGTTTGTTTTTCCCCATCGAACCACAGCATATGCACGGAAACGCGTCGCACAATCGCTGTCCCCGGTGATGACGTCATCTCCCCCATCGCAACCATAGCATCCGATAGCGTGCGCTCCAACGTGCGCTCCGGCATCTCTGTTAGCACATCTGTGCACCTTCTCTCCACACCAGCGCAAGGACCAAGCAAGTTAGACCTGCTTCACAGCCCTACACCAGCGCTGGGACAGAGACCTAAGGAACCCCCATTTGGCTGCGCTCAGACGAATCACCAGGACACCACACATATGCCTGAATCTCCAATATGACATGTGAGTGCTTTTATTATACATTTTAGTAAAAGTTTTGCAGTTTACTAAGCGGCGCCTGCTTTTTCTCTTGTTTCTTTATTTTATGCACCTGGAGTGTCGCTTCAGCTCCCTCGGCATGGCTGCCCGGTACCAAGAATTGTAACTCATGAAAAAGCTCACCTAGCTTATAGGACCTTTTACAAATGACTTTATTTTGATTTACACGGCATACCACATGCGCTTTATTGTATATAATTGACTGATGTTGGACAAGAAGGCCTGGCTCTGAGTTTCTGCTCTAATTCATCCTAGGTGTTCTATTGGGTTGAGGTCAGAGGCCAGACAAGTTCCTCCACCCCAAACTCGCTCATCCATGTCTTTATGGACCTTGCTATGGTGTGGGGTTGTTTTTCAGGGGTTGGGCTTGGCTCCTTACTTCCAGTGAAGGGAACTTTTAAGGCGTCATTATACCAGGAAATTTTGGACAATTTCATGCTCCCTACTTTGTGCGAACAGTTTGGGGATGGCCCCTTCCTGTTTCAAGCAAGGTCCATAAAGACATAGATGAGCAATTTTGGGGAGGAGGAACTTGACTGGACAGCCTTCCCTGAAGAGTTGAAGTTCCCAGAAGGGTGGGCCAACTCTTGAACCCTACGGACTAAGACTGGGATGCCATTAAAGTTCATGTGTGTGTAAAGGCAGGCGTCCAAATATTTTTGGTAATATAGTGTATACGGTAAAGTGACCCCTAATATTTTTGTAAATATTTTATTATATCTTTTGATGTGACAACACTGAAGAAATTACAGTATGCTACAATGTAAAGTAGTGAGTGTCCAGCTTGTTTAACAGTGTACATTTTCTGTCCCCTCATAATTAGTGTTGCTCACGAATATTCGCATTGCGAATATTCGACTCGAATATAGCATATTCGAGAAATCGCGCTATATTTCGAAATTCGCGGTGAATATTCGCAATTCCGAATATTCGATTTTTTACAATTTTTTTTTTTTAATCAGATCACATCCTAGATATCTCCATCGACGTCTAAAAGCATTGCTGGTATCATTAGAGACCCTGGGCCGAGTAGCTGAAGCGTTCATTGAATTTTCCAGAAAGATCGCAATGCGATTATTCGGCAAACGCAATATCGCGCGATTATTTTCCTCGCCCCGATCTTCCGCATCAGAGCGATTTTTACAGTTTCATTTTTAAAACAGATCACATCCTAGTGATCTCCATAGACGTCTGAAAGCATTGCTGGTATGATTAGAGCCATTGGGCCGAGTAGCTGAAGCGATCATTTTATATTGCCGAATATTCGCAATGCGAATATTCGGCAATAGGAATATTGCGCGATTATTTGCTCCGCCCTTTTGCATCAGAGCCAATCAGAGTTCTCCTTCCACACTCGTCACAGGTTAGCAACCAATAGGAACCTGCCTGCATGGACATTATATAAGCTCACTCCCAGCACCATTTCATTGCAGATTCAGAAGCTGGCTATAGAGTGTGGAGGCTGTTTCTGTGTTCCTGGTTTCCTGTGTCTTTGTTCTTGATTGATTTAGATCATCACCAGCATTGCTATTTAGTGATTCCAGTGGATCTTTTCCAGTATATCAACTGCTTTTTTCAAAGCAATAGACCCAAGAGCTTTTTTCAAAGCTACGTTTTGTGCTGTTTTGTGCTGTTTTTTTCATTTGTGTTACTGTTTGATCCTGCAATCCTCCCTGTTCAGTGATATTTGCAAGAGATTTCAGAACACATTTTGCTGAGCTTTATAAAAGAGCTTTTCTAAAAGCTAAGTTTTGTTCATCTTGTGTTACTGTTAGATCTTGCAGGTTCGCTGTTCAGTGATATTTGATAGGCATCTCAGTTCACATTTTGTTTCGTTTTCCCTAAAGAGCTTTTATAAAAGCTAAGTTTTGTGTTCAGTTTAGTTAAATTTTGTGTAGTAAGTGTACACACTGTTAGTGTACATTTATTTCATCTAGCTTAGCTTAGTGTGTGTTTAGTGTCTGTGTTTTGTGTTTAAAAAAAAAAAAAAAAAAAAAAGTTAGTGTTTGTTTAGTGCTTTTTTTTTTTTCTTTAATTTTGTAGTCCTTGTCTGGTGTACTACTTTTCTTATAGTTTAGTAGCTGTCTGTGTACGTCTTTGTCTGCGTGCCTGTCTTGTAAAAAATACACAAAAACACATTTTGTTCACATTTACCCCCCCCAATAAAGTTTACCCCCCCCACACACATATCAGCAATAATGAGCGGCATCCGTGGCCGTGGCAGCAGGGGTAGGGGAGTTACTCCCAGTGCTGGATCGCTGCCAGCACGGGGTACCTCTCGTGCCCCTACTAGTGGTAGAGGATCGGGTGCAAGGGGAGTACGCCTGATCCGGGAGTTCTTCCCATCGGGCAGCCGCCCGATATTGCCATCTCAGGCTCAAGTAGTGGTGGACTACATGGGGCACAGCAGTGCCACTGAGTCGTCGGTCCCGACTCACAGTAGTACCACCATTACACCGGTGCCTGTACTACCCCCCCCCAGCCCCCAAGAGTCCAGCATCTTACTGTTCGACAGCGACAGTGAGAGGGATCTCTTGGGGGAGGCCATGCATCAGGCAGACCTCCAGCTCTGTCCTGATGGTCAGGACCTTTTTGAAGGGATGGATGAGGAGGATGGGATACCTGCTGGCAGTATCCCAGAGACATCCCTTCAAACTGGTGCTGCTGTTTTGGTGCAGGAAACAGCAGCACCTAGTCAGACCCAGGCGTGGGTGAGGGGACAGCGGAGCCAGGCTAGAGGCTCCATGTCACGTGGTTCCCTCAGACCAACACATCTCAGCCCTTGGTCTGACATCTCTGGGGGCGAAGAGGGTGACCCATCATGGTTGCCATCTGACGCGTCGGCTCACTACGTCAGTGACGACGGGGAAGGTAGGCACCCTGGTGAAACGGTGCGCCAGGTCACCACCAGGGAGACCATCGTCAGGGTCTCCACTGGTGATGGCAGCAGGAGGTGTCAGGAGGAGGAGCAGCAGCAGCAGCAGCAGCAGCAGGCAGCTCCACCTGTGCGCACCGAGTCCCAGCAGGTGCAAGTAAGCGTCACCCCATCTGACAGGAGGGCGGTGCTGAAGTCACCTGTCTGGAATTTCTTTACCCTGGTGGCAGACAACCCTACCGTGGCCATCTGCCGGATTTGTAAAGTGAGGGTGAAGAGAGGGAAGTGTTTGGCTCGGGTGGGTACCACAGCCCTGAACCAGCACCTGAGGATAAACCACTGGGCGTTGTATGACGAGATGAAGCGTGGTGGTGGTAGCAGCGCCACCACCACAAGTGAGCAGGGTACAGCAGCCCCTGCCACATCTTCATCTCTTTCCAGCAGGTCATGCCCCCCCGCTCCCTCTAGTAGAGGTACTGGTACCGGCAGCCAGACCTCTACTTCCACAGCACCCTCCACGTCTGTGTCCCGCACTGCCGTCCGGCGCCAGGCGTCGATTTCAGACGCCTTTGACCGCACCACTCCCTTCCCCCCTGGAGACCGACGTGTGCGTTCCCTCAATGGGCTCCTGGCAAGGGTTATTGCCCAACATCTGCTGCCCTTCAACATAGTTGACAGCAACCCCTTCAGGCAGATGTTGGAGCAGGCCCAACCCCAATGGCGTGTCCCCAGCCGCCATTTCTTTGCCAGGACTGGTGTCCCTGCCCTACACCAGCACATTGTGCAGAATGTAACCCTGTCGCTGGATCACGCTGTCAGCGACAGGGTTCATCTGACAATGGATGGCTGGACCAGCAGGCATGGGCAGGGACGCTACATCAGCTTCACGGCCCATTGGGTTTCCCTCCGAGGCGTCGGTGAGGGATCGTCGGCAACCGATCTTGTGGTGCCGCCCCGGGGTGTCCAGGGGAGAACTGCTGGTCTCCCTCAAGCCACTGTCTCCGCAGCTGCTGAGCCTCCCAGCAAGCGCCCCCGTAGCTACTCAAGTGTGGGGCACGTGCGCTGTCAGGCCGTGCTCCAGCTTGTTAGTTTAGGGGACCGGAGACACACTGGAGAAGAAGTGCTGAAAGCACTTCAAGCTCAGGTCCAGAAGTGGCTGACACCCCGAAGGCTCCAGCCAGGTATGGTTGTCTGCGATAACGGCAGCAACCTACTCGCCGCCCTCCATGCTGGCAGTCTGACGCACGTGCCCTGTCTGGCACATGTCCTCAACCTGGTGGTGCAGAAGTTCCTGCGCACTTATCCAGGGTTGAGTGACATTGTGGCAAAGGCGCGTAGGATTGCCAGCCACTTCAGGCGCTCCCCAACCGCTACCGCGTCCCTGTCCAAATTGCAGCGGAAGTACAATCTGCCCCTTCACAGGCTGATTGTGGACAGTGTGACGCGGTGGAACTCCACCCTCCACATGCTGAAGAGGTTGTGGGAGCAGCAAAGGGCGGTGAGGGAGTACCTGATGGAACTAGGCACTGAGAGGGCTTCACCACAACTCCCTTTCATCGCCTGTGCGCAGTGGGGGCAGATAAACCAGGTCTGCCAAGTGTTGTCCTCCTTCGAGCAGGCGACCAAGATGGTCAGCAGTGAGCAAATTGGCCTCAATAGCGTGCTGCCAATACTGTTCATGCTGGAGAGGACACTAGATCGCCTGCTCGAGGCTGGGGAGAGTGCCTTGGTGGAGCAGGAGGAGTCAGCAATGCTCCACCGAGACCAGGGCCAGGACGAGGAGGAGGAGGAGGATGATGATGATGATGAAGA
The DNA here is from genome assembly GCF_905171775.1 of Rana temporaria. Taxonomy (NCBI): domain Eukaryota; kingdom Metazoa; phylum Chordata; class Amphibia; order Anura; family Ranidae; genus Rana; species Rana temporaria. The sequence continues at coordinate 142,464,107 of NC_053493.1, read as the reverse complement.
GGAGGAGGAGGTGGTTGCTGGTGTCGTCCCGGAGTCAGGGCCTGGTCAGGAGGGAGAGCCGGTGTTGGGGGCACCGATAGTCCGGGGGTTGGGCATGTCTGAGTTTGACCAGCAGCGCCTCAGGGATGAAGAGTCGCACCTCATTCACCTGGCCAGCATTGAGGAGTCACAGCGGGCTGTGCTCTTCCCCATGGCTGCCCACATGCTGAGATGCCTCAGGAGGGACCCCCGGGTTAAGACCATCAAGACGAGGGATGATTTCTGGATGGCCACCCTTTTGGATCCCAGGTGCAAGGGGAAACTGGAGCAGTTCATCCCAGCCAGCCGGAGGCAGCACCGGATGGAGGAACTGCAGGCAGCCATTGTCAGACGGTTGGAGCAGGCAACTCCCCGGCCTCCAGTTGTCCCCCCTCATCTCACCCAGCAGGTGGCTGCACCCAGCTGCAGCCGAGCAGGGGACCTAATGGAAGAGATGAGGATGTTCTTCCAAACCGAGCGACCCAGTACCACCACCAGCAGCAGCAGCAGCAGTCACCACCAGCGGCTGGCCCACATGGTGGCAGACTACATGGCGTCCGTCGGTGCTTCTGACAGTATGAGCACCGACGACCCCATGGAGTACTGGGTTGCCAGATTGGACACCTGCCGCGAGCTCGCTCAGTATGCGCTGGAGTTATTGTCTTGCCCCCCCTCCAGCGTACTATCTGAGCGGACATTCAGCGCGGCAGGTGGGGTGGTCACGGACAAGAGGACCCGTCTGTCCATAGACTCCGTGGACAGACTCACATTCATAAAGATGAATGAGTCCTGGATCGGCGGTGACTTTCTGGCACCCGTCGTCGGTTCAGGGCGCTGAAGGGTCCCTTGCCATGCATTCCCTGATGAAGCCCCGGACCTGATGTATTTACAGTGCTGAATATAACTATTTCAACATCAGAGAAAATCAATGTTAATATTTGGTACAGTAGGCTTTCTTTGCAATTACAGCGGTCAAACATTTCTTGTAGTTTTACACCAGCTTTGCACACACTGGAGGAGGGATTTTGGCCCACTCCTCCACACAGATCTTCTCTACATCAGTCATGTTTCTGGGCTATCGCTGAGAAACACGGAGTTTGAGCTCCCTCCAAAGATTCTCTATTGGGTTTAGGTCTGGAGACTGGCTAGGCCACGCCAGAACCTTGATATGCTCCTTACAGAGCCAATCCTTGGTTATCCTGGCTGTGTGCTTTGGGTCATTCTCATGTTGGAAGACCCAGCCTCGACCCATCTTCAAAGCTCTAACTCAGGGAAGGAGGTTGTTGCCCAAAATCTTGCAATACATGGCCCCGGTCATCCTCTCCTTAATACAGTGCAGTCACCCTGTCCCATGTGCAGAAAAACACCACCAAAGCATGATGCTACCACCCCCATGCTTCACATTAGGGATGGCGTTCTTGGCATGGTACTCATCATTATTCTTCCTCCGAACACGGTTAGTGAAATTATGATCAAAAAATTATATTATAGTCTCATCTGACCACATGATTTTCTCCCATGACTCCTTTGGATCAGTCAAGACAATTATGTCAGCAGTTATTTCACACCCTATATACTCTTATTAAGACTGCTGTACATCATGGCAACTCCTGCCCATGTGATATGACTCTGTATCAACTACTACTGTTAATACTACTACTGCTTCTTCAGCTGCTGCTGCCGCCCAGTCAATACACCTATGTCAGCAGTTGTTTAACACTCTATATACTCTTATTCCTACTGCTGTTCATCATGGCACCTCCTGCCCATGTGATATGACTCTGTATCAACTACTACTGTTAATACTACTACTACTGCTGCTTCTGCTGCTGCTGCTGCCGCCCAGTCAATACACCTATGTCAGCAGTTATTTCACACTCTATATACTCTTATTAAGACTGCTGTACATCATGGCAACTCCTGCCCATGTGATATGACTCTGTATCAACTACTACTGTTAATACTACTGCTGCTTCTGCTGCTGCTGCCCAGTCAAGACACCTATGTCAGCAGTTATTTGACACTCTATATACTCCTATTCCTACTGCTGTTCATGATGGCACCTCCTGCCCATGTGATATGACTCTGTATCAACTACTACTGTTAATACTACTGCTGCTGCTTCTGCTGCTGCTGCTGCCCAGTCAAGACACCTATGTCAGCAGTTATTTGACACTCTATATACTCCTATTCCTACTGCTGTTCATGATGGCACCTCCTGCCCATGTGATATGACTCTGTATCAACTACTACTGTTAATACTACTGCTGCTGCTTCTGCTGCTGCCCAGTCAAGACACCTATGTCAGCAGTTATTTGACACTCTATATACTCCTATTCCTACTGCTGTTCATGATGGCACCTCCTGCCCATGTGATATGACTCTGTATCAACTACTACTGTTAATACTACTGCTGCTGCTTCTGCTGCCCAGTCAAGACACCTATGTCAGCAGTTATTTCACACCCTATATACTCTTATTAAGACTGCTGTTCATCATGGCACCTCTTGCCCGAGTGATTTGACACTGTATTGTCAATGTCTACTACTACTATTACAGCTCAGTCAAGACACCTGTGTCCCAATTTTTTGGTACACTATTGACTACTATGACCACTACTGATGCTGTAAAGTATTCCCCAAGTGTTTTTATGCTATGTATTACTATTACCACTACTGCTTGTAAATCATGCCTGTGTGATACTTAGTGGGAATGCTTTAATAAGCATTCCTAGTATGGATACCCGTAAATGTATTAATCTTAATTAGTGTGAATGCTTTAATAAACATTTCCAGTATTGATATCCGTAAATTTAGTAATCTTATTATTCCTTACGGTTTTTGGTTCTGCGTAACTTCGGCATACTTTCAGTTATTGAGACCATTCAACTGTAAAAATGTTCGTCTCGTTCAGCTAATGATGGGACTTCAAGTTTTTTTCTACTTTTTACACTTTTATAAATTTTAAGCTTTTAGACCCTTTTTTTAAACATTGAAGTCAATGAGAACATCCTTTTCCCCTTTGAATTCACATGCCATGCCAAAAGTTTCAGCTACTTCATACTTTCACTTACAGACACTGAAAAAACTTTAAAGCGGTCACAAAATATTTAGTTATCCGGCTATGACTTTTCAGATCGTTATCGTTTACAATTTTTTGGTGAAAACGCAATTTACGTTTTGCGAATTTTTCACAAAAATGCAATAGGTTATAATGTAATCCTATGGAGGGGATTTAGAGTCTGTCATGTGACCTTAACATTGGAGATCTTTGTAATTAAAAATATCTTTACAAAAAGGGGAAACAAATTGGTCTCACGCCCACAAGATCTACTTTTCATACACAATTTTTATATCAAAACGTAGCTATGCTTGTCTGGTTTATGGCAATGTGACCAATTCTGCGATACGTATTTTAGTTTTAATTATTGGAGCAACAGCCAGAAATTATGTCTCATAGACTCTCATGTGAAATTATCTAAAAAATGTTGCTGCAGAACTCACAAAGACGCTCTTTTCTAAATCGCAGACATGGCCACATTTTTAAGTTTATCTACATAAATTTCATATCGATGCGTTTACAAGGGCCGTGTATTTCAAACGGTGTAGTCGTTGTATCAATTGCATGTACGTTTGAGGATTTATTAAGCTTTGTTTGGAGGCTTAAATCATGTATTAGATCTGTGAATTAAAAGCGTTTATAATGTTATTTCTTTCCATAAATAACTTTCCTGACCTCAGTGCAATATTCCTCCTCACTGACCTGGGGGGGAGGGGAAACCTATTGAGGGGGGAGGGGCGACCAGGAAGTCAGCATACTCTATACTTTGCAGATAGAGAAAGAAGCTGTGTGTCCTAAAGATAGTGTAGTGGTTATGGTGAATGTCTTTGGCAAGGGGCTCACCAATTAAGCTATTCAGCATTCCCACTCGCATTTTCCTCAGGAAATGCATTGTCTAGTTATATTATATTTTAATACTCCTGCTGCTGCCTCCATGCTGAGTAAAGCTTCATGACCTCTCTGGCACAGCGGATCCACCAACAGCCTCCGCTACAAGCTACCAGACCGGACTACCAGACCGGATCTAAACAGCAAGTGTAACTATAACAATGAACCTTATGTTAAACCCTGTTTTGCGGCATTTATACTGCAACCATTGGGCTGACTGCAAGAGCTCATCTGCATTCTCTCTTTCTTGCTCTCCCTCTCTCTCTCTTTGTATATATATATATATATATATATATATATATTGTTGCTTTTGTTATGTTCATTTTTCAACAGTTTATTTTGTGTTCGTCGTGTCTGTGTCGTGTGCTTTAGTTTGTCCTAGGTTAATGTTAAATAAAATAATAGTATAAAATGTTTTTGCTTATTATGAAGTTAAATGTGTTGATGTTGATTTGTTTGATGTGAAGTTAGATGTGTTGAAAAACCTACAACTCTATCTCAAAAAGAAATGAAACATTTCCAAAAAATAAGTTTTTTTAATACAAAAATAAATTTAAATATAGCTCTCAATCCGTTTCTGAATGCGGTGCATTTCCGCAATCTGACCCGATAGCTGCTGCTCTAGCAGAGCATTTTGTTGGGTGAGGTAGCTCATCTTCCGCTGGTTCTGAAGGATCTTCTGGTGCGTCTTTTCGATGAGTCTGTTTTGCCTCCTCATATCTCTTGATGCTTTTAGGATATAATAAAAAAACATTTGGATTTCAAATAACGTTACCAAATAAATAAATATTTTTTTTTGCTTATTAATCAATCATTATCATGTGTATACACTTGTTATGTGTCTAACACATCCCGGGAGTGCAGAATTATTAGGCAAATGAGTATTTGGACCACATCATCCTCTTTATGCATGTTGTCTTACTCCAAGCTGTATAGGCTCGAAAGCCTACTACAGATTAGGCATATTAGGTAATGTACATCTCTGTAATGAGAAGGTGTGTGGTCTAATGACATCAACACTCTATATCAGGTGTGCATAATTATTAGTCAATTTCCTTTTCTTTGGCAAAATTGGCCAAAAGAAGGATTTGACAGACTCTGAAAAGTCCAAAATAGAGAGATATCTAGCAGAGGGATGCAGCACTCTTAAAGTTGCAAAGCTTCTGAAGCGTGATCATCAAACAAAAGAAGCGTGTGGAAAAACAAAGGTGCAAAATAACTGCCCATGAACTGAGAAAAGTTAAGCGTGCAGCTGCCAAGATGCCACTTGCCACAAGATTGGCCATATTTCAGAGCTGCAACATCACTGGGGTGCCCAAAAGCACAAGGTGTGCAATACCCAGAGACATGGCCAAGGTAAGAAAGGCTGAAAGACGATGACCACTGAACAAGACACACAAGCTGCAACGTCAAGACTGTGCCAATAAATATCTCAAGAAAGATTTTTCTAAGGTTTTATGGACTGCTGAAATGAGAGTGAGTCTTGATGGGCCAGATGGAAGAGCCCGTGGCTGGATTGGTAAAGGGCAGGGAGCTCCAGTCCAACTCAGACGCCAGCAAGGTGGTGGTGGAGTACTGGTTTGGGCTGGTATCATCAAAGATGAGCTTGTGGGGCCTTTTCGGATTGAGGATGGAGTCAAGCTCAACTCCCAGTCCTACTGCCAGATTATGGAAGAGACCTTCTTCAAGCAGTGGTACAGGAAAAAGTCACCATCCTTCAAGAAAAACATGATTTTCATGCAGGACAATGCTCCATCACACGTGTCAAAGTACTCCACAGCGTGGCTGGCAAGAAAGGGTATTAAATAAAAAAAAGTAATGACATGGCCTCCTTGTTCACCTGATCTGAACCCCATTGAGAACCTGTGGTCCATCATCAAATGTGGGATTTACAAGGAGGGAAAACAGTACACCTCTCTGAACAGTGTCTGGGAGGCTGTGGTTGCTGCTGCACGCAATGTTGATGGTGAACAGATCAAAACACTGACAGAATCCATGGATGTCAGGCTTTTGAGTGTCCTTGCAAAGAAAGGTGGCTATATTGGTCACTGATTTGTTTTTGTTTTGTTTTTAAATGTCAGAAATGTGTATTTGTGAATGTTGAGATGTTATATTGGTTTCACTGTTAAAAATAAATCATTGAAATGGCTATCTATTTATTTTTTGGTTAAGTTGCCTAATAATTCTGCACAGTAATAGTAGTCACCTGCACACACAGATATCCCCCGAAAATAACTAACACTAAAAACAAACTAAAAACTACTTCCAAAAAAATTCAGCTTTGATATTAATGAGTTTTTGGGGTTCATTGAGAACATGGTTGTTGTTCAATAATAAAATGAATCCTCAAAAAATACAACTTGCCTAATAATTATGCACTACCTGTATACTTCTAGCATCAATACCATATTATGGTTCTACAATCTGACAGGTACGCTTTATATGTTGTCCATTTTTATATCTACATTTTGTTGTTGAAATGTTATTAATCATTGTGCACATATTTACCTTCCTGAATGAGGCTCACAGGACCGCTCTCTTCCTCCTGCTCTTCTGCTTGAGAAGTTGGGGTGGTGGGGGGGGGAAGCTCCTCAGCTTGCTCCTCAACAGGAGCTGGGGTTGGGGAGTGGGAGGGCCCTGGCTGCTCCTCCTCATGCATCTCCTCCTCTGCCGCATCCTCCTCTGCCGCATCCTCCTCCTCCTCCTCATCGGCCTGGCGCCTTCTGCGCTTGGCGCGGACAACTGGCATTGGAGCTCCTATAATAACACAATGTTCATATATTATAAAAATGTTTTCTAATGACGTATGCAAATTCTGTGTACTCTGCTGTATTGTATATGAATACAAATTGATTTATATAGACAGTTAACCAATGGGACAATGTTATATTAAAGGGTCTTGTGGGCACTACAGGGGACTGAGCGTGAGCTGGGATGCAACCATGTTAAAATGAGCTGTTTTTGTCTACTTTGTTTTGTTCAGACCATCTCATGTTAAAAAAAGGGCCTGATGGAGCACACGGGATTACTATAACAACCCCACTCCTAACACAGGAATTTAGTGGTAATCTATATATATAAAACTCAACGTGTGTGTGTGTGCATAAATGTATGTATGTATGTATGTATGTATGTATGTTCCAGCATCACGTACAAACGGCTAAAGATATTTATATGAAACTTGGCACACAGGTTACTTATATGTCAGCCACAAACATAGGATAGGTGGTTTAAACCTTACCCACCCCCACTTGCCATGGTCGGGGTTTTTCTTTAAAGTCCCATGCAAAGCAATGGGAAAATTATGTTCCCACATAACTTCTGTGTTCCTGTCTGCTGTCCCATGTCTTTTTTCAACAGTACTATGAATACCTTGGCTGGTGGTGATATATGTTAGCACAACATGGCATCTTGGTTAACAACATCTGACCTTACATGAATTACATATGACCTTACATAACTGTCACCAAAGGAGCTGCGGTGGCTCCACGCGATTGCCACTGCACTGACAAGTGATTCACCTCTGCAGCTAGGGGTTCGGATCCCGCTCTCGGCTACCTGTGAATTGAGTTTGGTGGTCTCAGCCCCGCCCCTGGTGGGTGTGCTATGCGAGGTTGGGTTGGGAGGACCCCCTCACACCCGCCATTGCCAACCGGGGCATGGAGAAAGGTGGCAGATTGCCTCTGGGGGAGGCCTCCCAACTCCTGCAGGCCGGCTCCTCTCTCTTTCGAGTTCACGCACAAAATACACTTTTTAAAAAAAAAACATAACTGTCAACAATAACTTACCTGGATGATATTTAGCCCGAAGACGTCTGACCTGATCCATTTGGCGCCTCTTCAGGTCAGACCACTTCTTCACAATTGCATTGTGGTCGTGTTGGCCGCCAAAGTCAGCGATTAGGGCGCTGACCACAGCCTTTTTGTCTGGCTGCCTCCGCAGCTTATCGTATCCTGTTTCCAGGAACTTCTGCAAGATGAAGAACAAAGTATATTGTAATACTTCTGTTGACAGCCTTATGGATATATGACGTAAATGTATGCTATTCAACAATTGGAAGCATTCTCGCCTTATTAATCAATGACAGGGGTAACATGACAGATTTTATATCCTGCCATTTCGGTCGCCACCTTTTTTGCATAAATATAGCAGCCATTATCATTTGCATAATTATGAATATATTATTAACAACACAGGATACACGTATAGAGGAGATATGCGTTGCTAACTCTTTTCCCTGTCAGGAGCCTAACGCCCCGGGGGTCAGAGACGGGACCTTTTCGGAGGGCCACTGACGTATGTACCCGTCGCAGTTTTTTGTGATGTCACTCTTTAGGTGTGTGCACATTTTTCACTGCATCCGGGTGGAGTTTTTGGGTTGTGTTTTGCACGCCACAGGCTTTTCAACAGGAAAAAAACAGCTGGAGGCAGAATGGTTGCAAAACACTACGGGTTTGTTACCTAACTCTGGGTTTCAAGACCAGTCCACCTCCAGCTGTTGCAAAACTACTACTCCCATCAGCCACGGTCTGTCAGTGCATGCTAAGAATTTTACTTTTGCTGCATCTAGGGTGCCACAGTTTAGAGACCCGTGCATAAAGGCCTGAAAAACGGGGGCCTGCAGAACTTACAATACTAGAAGTGCCAGCATTCCCAGGCATGCTGGAAGTTGTAGTTCTGCAACATCTAAAGGGCAATATGTATTCGAACGTCCTTGGGCCTTGAGGACACTGAAGTCAGGACGTTCGCATACGTCCTATGTCCAAAAAAATGTTAAATTCATTATGCTAAATAACAAGGAAAAGTGCCTAAATACACATTTGCCAACCAGGGTGTCTGCAGCTGTCCAGGCATGCTGGGACTTGTAGTTTTGGAAAAGCAGGAGACACATTTTTTGTGAAATACTAATATCTGATCATATATACTAACTTTTAAACTAGACTGAAATGCAGTTGAAGATAATGAAATAACAGTGGTCGAAATACTTACACAAATCAGCAAATTTTCCTCAGATACAGTGAAATTACTTCCAACCATCTTGCTCTGCGATTGTGTTGCGATCAAAAAGTTGGAAACTGGCAAGGGTCCAGGAAATGGTCGCGTGTTGTTCGCGTGTTGATTGCGCTGCTTGGACCGAGATGGGTCCATATGGCTTCGGCTGTATGGACCACAGTAACTCTTTTCCCTGTCAGGAGCCTAACGCCCCGGGGGGTCAGAGACGGGACCTTTTCGGAGGACCACTGACGTATGCAACCGCCGCAGTTTTTTGTGATGTCAGTCTTTAGGTGTGTGCAAATTTTTTCTTGCACCGGGTGGAGTTTTTGGGTTGTGTTTTGCACGCCACAGGCTTTTCAACAGGAAAAAAACAGCTGGAGGCAGGATGGTTGCAAAACACTACGGGTTTGTTACCCAACTCTGGGTTTCAAGACCAGTCCACCTCCAGCTGTTGCAAAACTACTACTCCCATCAGCCACGGTCTGTCAGTGCATGCTAAGAATTTTACTTTTGCTGCATCTAGGGTGCCACAGTTTAGAGACCCGTGCATAAAGGCCTGAAAAACGGGGGCCTGCAGAACTTACAATACTAGAAGTGCCAGCATTCCCAGGCATGCTGGAAGTTGTAGTTCTGCAACATCTAAAGGGCAATATGTATTCGAACGTCCTTGGGCCTTGAGGACACTGAAGTCAGGACGTTCGCATACGTCCTATGTCCAATAAAATGTTAAATTCATTATGCTAAATAACAAGGAAAAGTGCCTAAATACACATTTGCCAACCAGGGTGTCTGCAGCTGTCCAGGCATGCTGGGACTTGTAGTTTTGTAAAAGCAGGAGACACATTTTTTGTGAAATACTAATATCTGATCATATATACTAACTTTTAAACTAGACTAAAATGCAGTTGAAGATGATGAAATAACAGTGGTCAAAATACTTACACAAATCAGCAACTTTTCCTCAGACTTAGTGAAATTGCTTCCAACCATGTTGCTGTGTGATTGCGCTGCGATCATAAGTTGGAAACTGGCAAGGCTCCAGGAAATGGTCGCGTGTTGTTCGCGCAATTGCGCATGCGCGATCGAAAAATCGCAATCGCAATATGTTTTTTGGTTAAAATATCATACATATTCGATTTCAGAGTGCTGCTACAGCAGTTTTCGAAATATCTGCAATCAATTTCGCATTCGCATGTTGCGATATTTCGATAAAATATCAGGAATATTCTGAGCCAATCAGAGCGCTCCTCCAGCATATCTCGAAATTCCGCAATAAATATCGCATTCGCATGTTGCGATATTTCGATAAAATATCACGAATATTCTGAGCCAATCAGAGCGCTCCTCCAGCATATCTCGAAATTCCGCAATAAATATCGCATTCGCATGTTGCGATATTTCGATAAAATATCACGAATATTCTGAGCCAATCAGAGCGCTCCTCCAGCATATCTCGAAATTCCGCAATAAATATCGCATTCGCATGTTGCGATATTTCGATAAAATATCACGAATATTCTGAGCCAATCAGAGCGCTCCTCCAGCATATCTCGAAATTCCGCAATAAATATCGCATTCGCATGTTGCGATATTTCGATAAAATATCACGAATATTCTAAGCCAATCAGAGCGCTCCTACCGCAGTTATTAAAAAATCGCAATTATTTTCGCATTCGCAATAGCGAAAAATCGCAATCAATTAATTTCGATAAAATATCACGAATATTCGAATTTAGCGAATATATCTCGAATATTCGAATATATATTCGAGATATATCGCGAAATCGAATATGGCATATTCTGCTCAACACTACTCATAATAACTCAACACAGTCATTAGTGTCTAAACTGCTGGCAACAAAAATGAGTACACCCCTAAGTAAAACATTTCCAAATTGGGCCCAAAGTTTCAATATTTTCTGTGGGCACCATTATTTTCCTGCACTGCCTTATCCCTCTTGGGCATGAAGATCACCAGAGCTTTCCAGGTTGCCACTGGAGTCTTCTTCCACTCCTCAATGACAACATCACTGAGCTGGTGGATGCCCTTCATGAAGACATCACAGAGCTGGTGGATGTTGGAGACCTTGTGCTCCTCCACCTTCTGTTTCAGGATGCCCCACAGATGCTCAATAGGGTTTATGTCTGGAGACATGCTTGGTCAGTCCATCACCTTTACCCTCAGCTTTTTTTGCAAGGCATTGGTCATCTTGGAGGTGTGTTTGGGGTCCTTATCATGTTGGAATACTGCCCTGCGACACAGTCCATGACACTCCCACCACCATGCTTGACTGTCAGCAAGACACACTTGGCTTGACACCATCTGAGCCAAATAAGTTTATCTTGGTCTCATCAGACCACAGGACATGGTTCCAGTAATCCATGTCCTTAGCCTACTTGTCTTCAGCAAACTGTTTGCAGGCTTTCTTGTGCACCATCTTTAGAAGAGGCTTCCTTCTGGGATGACAGCCATGCAGACCAATTATATGCAGTGTGCGGCGTATGGTCTGAGCACTGTCAAGCTGATCCCCCACCCCTTTAAGCAATGCTGCAATCCCTTGTGATGGCAATAATAAAAACAAAAGTATAAGAAAAAGACTGTAAAAATAAATAAAAATAATTGAAAAAAACATAAAGCATCCCAGTCACCCCACACACATGTATTTATTATCAATTATGCCACACATGTAAGGTGTTATTGCAAACATCAGAGTGAGAGCAAAAATTCTAAAACCATAGTTCATGGTTAACTTTAAACTGATATACTTACCTTCCCTGTGCAGTGGTTTTGCACAGAGCAGCCTGAACCCTCCTATTCTCAGGTACCTTTTTGGCGACCCTTGCCCCTCCCTCCTGTTGAGGGGAACCGAGCCGAGCCGCAGCTCTGACCCCTTTGTCTCCTCATTGGCTGACTGACTTTGATTAATAGCAGTGGGAGCCAATGGCGCCACGCTGCTGTCTCAGTCAATGAGGAGTGGAGTCCCGGGCAGCCGAGACACTGCTGCAACATCGCTGAGACTAGATGGGGCTCAGATAAATATTAGGGGGCTGAGGAGGGCTGCTGCCCACAGAAGGCTTTTTATCTTAATGCATAGAATGCATTAGGATAAAAAACGTTCTGACTTTACAACCACTTTAACACACACACCTTTGCATACCAGCCAAAGGGAAATGCTGATTCCTGTCCAAATCATCTATGTAAATGTACCCTTAAAGTTGAGGAATTGGAAAAGCACCTACATATTTTTAACATCAATGAAATCTAAGCCTGACTGCTAAGAAAACAAATATTTACATATTTAAAATTAGGCAGTAACCATTATGAACCTAAAATTAAAGGCAAAATGATTGTGTATAAAGTACTGTATATATATATATATTTTATAAATACCTCTTTTTCTTTTTTTTCTATGTGATCACATGATCTCTGTTCTCGGCAGCATAACGGGCTTAGAGAGGTGGGGGTTTAGACCAAAGGGGTATGTATGTAGCAGTGCAGGGGGTATGTCAGCACAAGTCTGACCATTGGAGGACAGACAGGCTGTGTGAGAAAACTGACCACATTGGGATGTAGATGGATGAACTTTCATGCATAGTATTTTCAGTTTGAAATAGGAAAGTAGGGGGACTGGAAGGTTCAATAAAAAGTAACAGAAAGAGAATCAGATATGTTTTATTATTACGTTTGTACATGGTACAACAGACACGTATCAGGAATATAAAATGTTGGGGTAACATACAATTTAATGAAAGCAGAACTTTTTGGTAATCATTTTTTTACATACTACTAGAACATACACAGTGCTGCATATAAGTGTTAGAAAATACAATATTTGGGTTAATCAGCTAATTTTTTACAAACATTTAATAGTTATGCATACTAATATCACTAGGTGGCAGCTTTTCTTTAAAAAGTAATGACAGGTATTTCTCAGTAAAAGAAGAAGCAATTATTTTAAAAATATATGTTCTATAGGAGACTTTAGAAATGAAATATGACAAAGAACTGGAAAAGGTTTTTAGTTATAGGAAATTAAAGTTCTACAAGACTTTACAAATGTAATATGGCATAAATATGACATAAAATATGAACCTGTTTTAGTTAAAAGGAAATTAAAGTTCTACAAGATATTGTGCCTGGGTAGAATGGAACATTGTGTGGTATATGTAATGAACCAAAATTATACTGTAAATGCAAATGTGTGTAAGGATTTGTAAAAAAAAAAAAAACACAGATCACTTCATATATGCAACTAAAAGGCATTTTTTTTGGGTCTATTTACAAATCTCATCATTTGCACAAACACAATGAATAATACCCATAATGTTTGTAATATTTGTGAAATGTTAGCTTCTATTTGATTCCTGGCGCTGAATGTAAACAAAGGCATAGTGTAAAAAATGCTGTGGGTTCCCCTTCCAAAATGTATATAAGATCCTTTAGGCCAGGTATGAATGTTAACCACTCTTTTTTTCCCCACAAATAGAGATTTATTTTGGTGGTATTTGATCACCTCTGTGATTTAAATTTTTTGCGCTATAAACAAAAAAAGTGTGTCAACTTTGAAAAAAAAAAACGATATTTTTAACTTTTTGCTATAATAAATATCCCCCAAAAATATATATAAAAAAAAAAATTATTTCTCAGTTTAGGCTGATATGTATTCTTCTACATATTTTTGATAAATAAAATCGCAATAAGCGTATATTTGCGCAAAAGTTATAGCATCTACAAAATAGGGGATAGATTTATGGCATTTATTTTATATATTTTTTAAATTATAAATGGCGGCAGTCTGTGATTCTTAACGCGATTGCAACATTATGGCGGATACATCGGACACTTTTGACGATATTCTGGGACCATTGTCATTTATACAGCGATCAGTGCTATACAAATGCGTTGATTACTGTATAAATGACATTGGGAGGAAAGGGGTTAAACACTAGGGGGCGATCAAGGGGTTAAGTGTGTCCTAGGGAGTGATTCTAACTATAGGGGGATGGGCTACCACTGACATGACAGAGATCACTGCTCTGGATCACTGGGAGCAGTGGATCCCTATCATCTTACTAGAAAATTAAAATGCCTTGTTTACATAGCCTTTCCACACCCACCCCCCCTCCCCTGAATGTCTCTCAGGTATTGTATGTATTTTGCCTCCATTGCTACCTGCAATCTACTCAGGGAAAAAAAGCGATATATGTGTATATATCTATAGGTTAGATTAGCATACCTACCAACTTTTTGAGATGGGAATGAGGGACACCTATCAGCAAAAGTATGTAAGCATGGGACACACCCCTTGCCACACCCCTTTAAAGGAGAATTGTACAAATAAAAACAAGATTTGTTAAACCCACAAATGCTTTTTTTTACCATTATTATTCCTTTATATTGGCTTTTGGAATTAAAAATGCAGCAATTTATAAATCAGATGAAAGGTTTGGAACTGGAAAACACTTTTTAATAGATACAAAATGCATTCTATATAGATCAGACCAAAATGAGGGACAAATGAGGAGGAATGAGGGACAGAGGGACACTGGTCTTAATCAGGGACAGCCCTAGAAATCAGGGACAGTTGGGAGCTATGGATTAGGATGTTGATCCTTCTGTACAGGTATGTCCTGTTCAAGTCTGTAAAGTTTTAGTGCACAAGTGTAAACAGCCTGGCACTAGATTTTTACTGGCCAGGCTGCAGATGGCGCAGGAGGCCGCACCCGTCAAAGTATATAAGTACAGGCTTGCGGGGGGAAAAAGCTCTGTTTATTAAGGGGGCTAGGATTGGTAGCTGTGTTTTGTTTTATTTGAACATGTATTTCAAAGTTATATTTTTATGGCATTCACTTTAATAAGGACCGAGCCGCTTTCTGAGATTTAATTAAAAAGAGGTTATATTGGTAGAAAATTACTTAGAACCCCCAAACATTATATGTTTTTTCTCTAACACCCTAGAAAATTAAACAGTGGTTGTTGCAATACGTATTGTCACACCATATTTGTGCAGAGGTCTTACAATCACACTTTTCTGGGAAAAAATACACTTTTTTGAATTGGAAAAAAAGTTAACCTAAATTAGTTAACCTAAATATTTTTTAGATTGTGAAAGATAATGTCACGCTTCAAAATTGCGCCCGCTCGTGGATTGGCAACCAAGTTTTACCCTTAAAAATCTCCATAGGCGTTGTTTAAAAAATTAAAAAATTGCACGTTTTGAGTTACAGAGGAGTTTTAGGGCTATAATTATTGCTCTCGCTCCAACGATCACAGCGATATCTCACATGTGTGGTTTGAACACCGTTTTCATTTGCAGGCGCTCCTCACGTATATGTGTTTGCTTCTGCACACGAGTTTGGCGGGACATGCGGGTTTAAAAATCTTTTTTTTTTTCCTTATTAATTTTTCCTTTTATTTTATTTTTTTTACACTGTTGTTTTTTTTTTTTTAAATGTGTCACTTTTGTTCCTATTACAAGAAATGTAAACATCCCTTGTAATAGACAGGACCTCTTAAATATTAGATCTGGGGTCAAAAATACCTCAGATCTACTATTTACACTAACATGCAAATGCAATAAAAAAAATAATAATTAGAAGTAATTTAAAAAAAAAATATATATAAAAAAATGTCTCTCTAATGCCGCGTACACACGATCGGTTAAACCGATGAGAATGGTCTGATGGACCGTTTTCATCGGTCAAAACCGATCGTGTGTGGGCGCCATCGGTTAGTTAACCATCGGTTAAAAAAAAGGCAACTCGTTTTAAAATTAACCGATGGATTCCTAACCGATAGGACAAAACCAATCATTAGTAAGCACGACCATCGGTTAAAAATCCACGCATGCTCAGAATCAAGTCGACGCATGCTTGGAAGCATTGAACTTCGTTTTTTTCAGCACGTCGTTGTGTTTTACGTCACCGCGTTCTGACACGATCGTTTTTTTTAACCGATGGTGTGTAGGCACGACAGACCATCAGTCAGCTTCATTGGTTGACCGATGAAAGCGGTCCATCGTTCCGTTCTCATCGGATGGACTGATCTTGTGTACGCGGTATAAGAGCTATGGGCAGAAGTGATGTTTTGACTTTGCTTCTGCTCTGCAATGGTAGGAGACAGGTAGGGGCTATCTTCCCCTCACTCTTCTCCATGCCTAACAGGAGAAAGGATACTGTAAATATGATCTCGTGGTGAATCCGCTGCAGAGACCACTTTTATTTGAAAGCAGACCGCTCGATGAAGAATAGGATACCAGGGTTATAACCACTTTAAGGAAGCTATTGCAGTGACAAAACAAGAAATGTGTACACAGAGACAATGTTAGAGTGAAAGATATTTTCAGATGGTACATTTTATTTCTAAGGACTTGTAAAACTGAAAACCATTTTTCGCTTAAGTGAGCAGTGTTTAGATCATGACAACAATTCAGCAATTTTCAATTGCAAAACCGTTATAGCTTCAGAACACACAAGTGAATTTGTATAACTGCATAATGGTAAATGCAATCTTTAGTTAGCACAGCAGTAATGTTAAAGGAAAAATATGTTTCAGTTATGCAGAAATATATATTATATAGATAAACGGTACATTATATATAACTGTATATCATATATGAACAGCATTCGCATGGCGTTTCGCATTCACATTCCCCCTATTTACAATAATATGATTGTATGTTAGATGCAAGAACAACTCTTTAGGCCTGCAGGTGACTTTGTCAGCAGACACACTACATAGTGCTGGAACTGAGCCTACATTAACAAATAAGATTTGCAATGTCATAAGGAACTCCTTCCCCAATGTTCAATGAGGATTTAAAGAAGAACTAAGCCCTCCAATCTTTTTCAGCCAAGGAAGCGCCCGTCTTAGTGCTGGAGCAGCGAGAGTGACCATATATGTGACAGGCAGATCAATGTGTTGGGCCTGTGGATGAAGCAGCATGCGGTCTCTGGAGCAGGAGCCATCAGACAACACAGTGCAGAGAGGAGGCTGTCGCCTTGTAACGTCCTGAATACCTAATGCCGCGTACACACCATCACTTTATGTGATGAAAAAAAACGACGTTTTTAAAAACGTCACTTTAAATGACCGTGTGTGGGGGAAAACTTTGTTTTATGTCTTGTGAAAAACGACAAAAAAAATTGAAGCATGCTTCAATTTTATGTGTCGTTTTTCAAAACGTCGTTTTTTACTTCACAGAAATTGACCGTGTGTAGAAAAAAACGATGTTTTTACACCCGCGCATGCCCAGAAGCTAGTTATAAAGTGAGCTTCAATGGAAAAACTTGCTAGAGCATTGTGAAAAAACGATGGTGTGTAGGCAACTTCGTCTTTGAAAATTGAAGTTTCAAAAACGTCGTTTTTTACTTCACAGAAAATGTCGTTTTTTTTCATAACATAAAGTGATGGTGTGTATGCGGCATAAGATCCTGGAGCGGCCATCAGTAGCATTCCTAGAAAGGAGATAGCGGCTCATGTCTATATCCCAGAGTGGATGAGATTATAAGCTGTGCTGCAAACTCCTTCTTTGTGCTCAATAAAATGTGATAAAATGTGAGTTTAAGAATATATGCTGCTTGATTTAACTACCAACTTTCTGGCTGTTACCCCTTTATGTTGTCTGCTGGATGACTTGAATAATGCTGCCTAACTGCTTTTGCATTGACCTCTGATCACTGTCATCATTGCTGTTTCTTGGCTACTAACACCTTGCCAGTCTTGTATTAAACTCCTGGGCTAGTAACCCTTTAGACTACTATGGTATTGCTGATACAGTGCTCCACCTTCATTTAAACAACTGCTTGTTTGGCAGTTTGATAGCTTTATATCCTTCAGCTCTGCTCAGCAGTTACTGAGCATTGGAACCTGTACAGAGATATTATCCAAGTTCAAATAATTTTGTCCTGAAGCATCAGTTCAGCTTCAACATGGAACAACTAGTATGTCTGTTAGAGTTGGGCCAAATACCCCCCCATCCATCACGTCAGAACTCTTGAACATCGCAAAAGTTCAGACCCAAACTCTGAACACTATTAAAGTCTATGGGATCTGAACTTGAACAATCAAAAGTGCCCATTTTGAAGGCCTATATTCAAGTTATTGGCCATAAAAAGGGTATGGGGTCAGGGGTACTGCCATGTATCAATCAATTATAATTGTTTTAATATTATTTTTTCTTTCTTCTTTGGAGGGTGAAGAAACAGCCAGATCGCTGTGCACTATACAAAGAACTCTGCGTGTGATTGGCCCCAGCCATGTAGCTAACTGTAACTGACTTTGGCCCCAAACCCAAAACAAAGTTTAAAAGTATGTCACCCAGCCTGCAACTGCTGTCTGCTCGCAGTACAACTACTGTGGGTGTGTAGCAAGTGGTTCATCTTCACCTTACCCATGTTAAGTATATATGTGGAAAGAATGGCAAACCAATGATATTTGCTGCTGGTAATTATTGGCTAGTGAAGAAAGGTGCTCTGTGTTCCTCTGTCACCATCTACGCACCTCTCCACAGCCCTTTCTCCCCCTCTACTGATTATGGGTAGGCAGAATGTTTGGAATTTGTAGTACTGCAGGCCAACCTCGTTCACTTAAAAAATGATGGAGGTTGCCCTCCTTCTGGCTGCTGCCACTTCAAAAGTTTTGAGGTCCTATAATGATATCAAGGGAAGAATAAGAAAGATATCACTCTGCAGGAAAAGGGACAGATAAAGGTTTTGCATACTTTTAAATGTTTTTGTTGTTTTGACTAGGTCTCAGTGTAATTGTATTGGCTGTGTCATTTGTTTGTTTTACCTAGTAATTATGCAGTTTGTAGTAGAAATTTGGCTGATCGATTCCCCATATGTCCATATATTCATTCACCCAGCTTGTCCCTAGACACTAAAGGGACAGGACAACCTACTTGTTCCAGGTCACAAAATGGTTGATTTAAAACTGGAGAGTGCAAAATCTGATGCAGCTGTGCATGGTAGCCAATCAATCAACTTTTAACTTCAGCTTGTTAAGTTAAGCTTTGCCAAGAAAAAAAAAAACTAACTGTAAGCTGATTGGTTTCTATGCAGAGCTGCACCAAATTTTGCACTGTCCAGTTCTAGTAAATCAACCCTGAAGTGTCCATTGCATCCCACACCATTTCCTCTGTGTGGCATCACAAGTGTTATGAAACATATCTCTCCTAGCATGGTGATTACTCTGTTAATTGTTCTGCCTGTTTGTGTCTGTGTCTAATCGAGTTACTGTTTAACTCTCATCCGCAAAGCACTAGATCGATAGACTCTGGGATTGTGGGATATTTAGTTTATTCACAGAAAGTGTCAATTTGTGACAGAGGTCATACATTAACATGTGCAGTGTCATGTGGCATGCTTCATGTTTGAAGGAGGAAGGTTTGTATCTGTATTGGGGGCCCACTCCCCACCACTGTGCTGAGACCTGCTGTCAGCTTGGCAGCTGAAGTTCTGGTCAATGCACAGAAACTGTTTAAAAAGCCCTCTTCAATAATGGTCAGTGTAACAACTGCTATTGCATCACTGATTTAAAAAAGTACAGTTTATAAAAAGTAAAAAATAAAAAATTAGCATGCAATTCCTAATTAAATTAATCCAGTTAGTGAAAACATTTAAGTCAGGTAGAACCTATAAATTAAGTGACTTACCTAGGCTGGCACCCCTTTGTGGTATTTGTGCTGTATTGCAGAGCTACTCCTCCTTAAGAATCTTCACATCCAACACAATTCATTTGTGTTAAATACCTGTGTCCAATCATACTCTGTGGTACCTCTGCCCTTTTGTCCCTATTGTGTCCTGTGGGGGTCCACAGAGCACAGTGTGCAATGTAGCATCTGAAATTGTAAGTAAAATACACAGAAGAAAATGCTTTTTGTCTTTTGTTAAGAAATGTACTTTCTAGCAGAAACATAATTCTTGTGATATGATCAAAAAGACAAATTACAGAATACAGAGTGTACTATGCAATTGCATGAACACTAGCTGTTTTAAACATAAACTGTTAGAAATAGGCATTTGTACATAATCACTCTTACATGGAAAGTGGTTGAATATCTTTTGGAAGACAATGCCAGATAAGCAGTGTATTGTTTGTCTCCCCAAAAAAAGATAAGTGTATCACTTTAGCATTATAAGTCATTGTTGAATCAATGGGACCATTCCTAAAATATTTTTTCTAATAGCTAAAATATTTTTCTATAAAATTTTCTCAGTATTGGGTAAACAGTTCTGAGTGAAGTGAATAGGGTGTGCTTGTATTCAATTTACTTTAATGGTAAAAATGATTAAAAAAAAAAAAAGTGTTCCTGCAGTTTCTGTAACACATAAAATACCATGGCCCAGATTCACGTAGGGCGGCGTTACATTGAGCGGGCGTAGCGTATCGTATTTACGCTACGCCGCCGCAACTTAGAGAGGCAAGTGCAGTATTCACAAAGCACTTGCGTCCTAAGTTACGGTGGCGTATCGTAAATGTGTCGGCGTAAGTGCACGTAATTCAAATGATGAAGAGGTGGGTGTGTTTTATGTAAATTAAACATGACCCCACGTAAATGACGCTTCGTACAAACGGCGCATGCACCGTCCGTGGACGTATCACAGTGCGCATGCGTTGGATAGAATGCCTAAGATACGTCGAACACTGCCTACGACGTGAACGTAACTTACGCACAGCCCTATTCGCGTACGACTTACGTAAACAACGTAAAAAGCTACGCTTGTTCCAACGTCCATACCTTGCATGGGCTGCGCCACCTAGAGACCAGCTTTAACTTTACGCCGGCGTATGTCTTACGTAAACGGCGTAACTAATTGCGACAATGCCAGATAAGCAGTGTATTGTTTGCCTCTCCAAAAAAAGATAAGTGTATCACTTTAGCATTATAAGTCATTGTTGGTCAATGCACAGAAACTGTTTAAAGAGCCCTCTTCAATAATGGTCAGTGTAATTCCATGCAATTCCTAATTAAATTAATCCAGTTAGTGAAAACATTTAAGTCATTTAAGTCAACATTGCTTACTGAGGAGGAATCAGGGGCATTGATACGACGGCGGCCATTCGGACTTACGACGGTGTATCTGGAGATACACCGTCGTAAGTCTTTAAGAATCTGGGCCCGTATATTTAAAGTATAGTCTGATAACTACATTTTGCAACATTGCCATTCAGCATTTTTAATAACCAAACCTTTTGTTCTAATAAAATAAATGTATCTAATTATTGCTGACTAATTAAAAAGCAAGCTTGCATAGTTTGCAGATGTAGTCATTGCATCTTGGAAAAAAAGAGCTACATGCTCTAATTTTAGCATTTGAAAGTACTGGGCTTTCTGAAGAATCTGAAAGATGGTAGAACTGCGGACAAGTGCAATTCTTCTGAAAATGCAGTGTCAGGTTTCAGAATGCAATGATCCCAAAGCAGAACAAGAAGGTACTCTCACAACCTCAGATGGTAAGATGGATGATTCACTTACGTTTCTCCCAAAAAATTGTTACGGCATATTAAAACTAAAATTTTCCAGTTTGATAGCTAGTGAAATCACATAGATTACTATACATATTTAAGGCAATATATACCCATCCCCCAACTTTCCCAACCTATGCTGAAGCAATCAAAGCCAAATTATTATTTCATACTTCTAAAAGTCAATTCCCTACAATGTTGGAAAAAATGTATATTTGGGAACTTATCTAAAAGAACACTTTAATAATATTTTGTGGAAGGAATCACAAAGATTAATATACATATTTCAGGAAATATTTACCCAGCCCCTAACCTTCCCAGCCTATGCTGAAGCAATCAAAGCCAAATTATTATTTCATATTTCTAAAAATCAACTCTATACAATGTTGGAAAATATAAATGTTCGTGAACTTTATCTAAAAAATAGCAATTTCATAATATTTTGTGGAAGGGGTTGAATACAAATACCATCTTTTGGAGGTTTCAAGTGAAGTACAAATTGGGTGAATGCTTCAAGACACTGGTGCTCATCAGTTTTTAAATGAGGTGGATCCCAAGTAACTTTTAATCATCTGGGCAATTAAATGTTGGTTGATAGAGGTTGGATTGCTTGAGGTCTGGTGTGTCATGCAGTATTGCTTCTAAGTCAGCCATGCCAGCCTTCAAAGCTTCTTAAAAGCTTTTACTATTAAAATGGAGCAGAACTTTAAGTAGAATTACATTAATATAAAAGTGATAATATATAAATGCCTAGGAGTGAGTTTAATATCTTTAGAATATTTATTGCCAACCAGCGGACATTCTGTAGGACAGATCCAAATGGTTCCAAGGCAGAAGATATCAGTAAACTTAGTTCCCAGATGTAACTTGTCTAATACCATATTAATTTTGCTACTTTTATGTTATTTTAAGATAGCATTGCATTAGCCAGAATTCCTTTTGAAGGCATGGTAAATTGTTGAAGAAAGTCATTGGATTATATATGCTAAATATACTCTAATCATCAATAATTTCTTTGCAATCTTGAACTGGATATATTCATGTTGCAGTTTTCACTTTTTGCAACAATAACTCCCCAAAGTAATGTCTATTACACCATATAAAACTCCAACAAATTTTTAAAAAAAATATGTAGAATAGACATTTTCTGTATTATTTTTTAAGTACCTAAATAGAAGCCTTACTATAACGTTGGAAGTTTATACATTTGCTAGCTTTGCAGATTCTGGGCTATGGATGACCTGAAAATACATAAAGTATAAGAATATAAGTTGCAGGAATGGTATATATAATTTTTAGCTCACACAAAATATTTTAATTGGCTATTCAAACTTATGACTATATATGATTGAGTAATCAAAAATCTTCTCTGCTGGTAGTCTGTCAAGCTACTAAGATTCAGAATAACTGTACATGTAATCTAAAGAAAAATATTTAAATTTTCTTTAGCTGCCTATATCCCATAGTGCATTGCTAACACAAGAGGGTACAAGCTAGCTAGAGAGGGGACACAACAGACCCCTGTTGGTGCCCCTAGTCATTAAAGGGGTTGTAAAGGTTTGTTTTTTATTATCTAAATAGGTTCCTTTAAGCTAGTGCATTGTTGGTTCACTTACCTTTTCCTTCAATTTCCATCCTAAATGTTTTTTTCTTTGTCTGAATTTCTTACTTCCTGTTTCTCCTCAGTAAACTTCACACCATCATCCGAGCGGTGTTTAGTCAGCCAGAACAGCTTACTGAACAGCTTACTGAGGAGGAACAGGAATTGAGAAATTCAGACAAAGAAAACAAAGAAAAAAACATTTAGGATGGAAATTGAAGGAAAAGGTAAGTAAACCAACAATGCACTAGCTTAAAGGAACCTATTTAGAAAATAAAAAACAAACCTTTACCTTTACAACCCCTTTAATTTAATATGAATGCATTGAACAACAGGCAATATTATTATTATGTATTTATATATATTTATTATTATTATTATTATTATTATTATTATTATTATGACACCATAGATACTAAGTAGGACATTTAGTAAAACTGGTGCACACAGAATCTGTTACAAATGTGCATAGTAACCAATCAGTTACTAACTTCAGCTTATTCAATTAAGTTTTAACAATACAACCTAGAAGCTGATTGGTTACTATACACAGTTGCACCAGATTCTGTGTGCACTTGTTTTGGTAAATCTACCCCTAAGAATTCTAAGAAATATTTAAATATGCAGAAGAGGTAGTAATCCCCCAACATTATCCTACCTTAACAAATACAGCTGTAGCTTAAGGCTGGTACACACAGGCCGAATATTAGCTTGTATCTGTATCAACAGAAACCAGACAAAATTCGGCCTGTGTGTACAGCAGCCTGTCCAACAAAAGTCAGCTTAACATCAAACTGTTGAACAGGCATGCTGGAAAACAAGCAGCCGATCGGCATACAATCAGTGCTTGCAGCCAAAAGCTGCAAGTGATTACTGGTGTGTTCTGGCGGGGTGGCAGTCTCCCTGTCAGAACACAGTGGGCTGGATTCAGATACATTGGCGTATCTGTCCGCCCGGCGTAACATATCTGAGATACGTTATGCCGCTGTAACTTTGGGCACAAGTTCTTTATTCAGAAAGAACTTGCGCCCTTAGTTACGGTGGCATAACGTTTGTGTTGCGGCGTAAGGCCGCGTAATTCAAATGGGGATGAAGGGGGCATGTTTTATTTAAATTGAGCTTGACCCCACGTATTTGACGTTTTTTTAACGGCGCATGCGCCCTTTGTGAAAACATCCCAGTGCGCATGCTCGAAAGTCCGCCGCAAAACGTCATTGCTTTCGACGTGAACGTAAATTACGTCCAGCCGTATTCGTTAACGACTTACGCAAACGACGTAAAAATTTCAAAACGACGGCCATACTTAACATAGGATACGCCGCACATTCCCTCATATAGCAGGGGTAACTTTACGCCGGAAAAAGCCGAACGCAAACGACGTAAAAAAAAACGCTGGGCGGTCGTTCGTTTCTGAATCGCGTTAAATACTCATTTGCATATTACTCGCGTAAACAAACGGAAGCGCCACCTAGCGGCCAGCGTGAGATTGCAGCCTAAGATACGACGGTGTAAGACACTTACACCTGTCGGATCTTAGGGATATCTATGCATAACCTGATTCTATGAATCAGGCGCACAGATACGACGGCCGGACTCAGAGATACAACGGCTTATCAGGAGATACGCTGTCATATCTCTTTTCTGAATCCGGCCCAGTAGCTCACTGGTTAGATCTCTGTACTAACACAGCATAACTAGTACAGCAAGCAAAAAAAAAACTTACAATGTGTGCCAGACTGAAGTTACAGAAGGAGAAGAAAATTGATAGAAGCCTGCCGTAACAGAGGAATGACAGCTATTAAGATATCATGCCTTCTAGTTAATGGCTAGTTAATGACTTGCTTATTGAGGGCAACAAATATTTTTTCCACACAGGGTGTTTCACAAGCCTTCAACATTTAAAGTGCACATAGAGTGAGCATTGACCTTGCAAGGCATCTTGGGCCAAATCCTTAATAGGGATACGCAGGCGGAACTGCTGTTCAGCCTGCGTATCTCTGTGCCTATCTTTGGTACTGATCCTCAGAAGCAGTTTTCCAAAGATAGGCAGAAGATCCGACATCTGTAAGAGACTTACACTGTCGGATCTTAGGATGCAGTACCGCATCCGCCGCTGGGGGCATTTCGTGTCGAAATGCTGCTTTGCGTATGCAAATGAGGACTTACGGAGATCCACAAAGCTTTTCAGCTTTGTGTTTTCTGCGTAAGTTTACGTTTGCATACGTAAAATTAGTTCTGCTTTTACAAAATGTAAACTAGTTACACTTTGTAAAAACAGACCTTTTTTTCGATCGCCGCGATTTTTTTTAAATTTTGAATTTTTTTTTTCGGCGCGTAACTTTTTTTTTACCCGACGCAACTTTATTGTCCCGTCGCAATCCACAAAGCCCGACGTAATGTAATTTCGCGCGCTGCCCGTCGGGAAAATGACGTCAGGAGCATGCGCAGTACGGCCGGCGCGGGAGCACGCCTCATTTAAATTGTCATCGCCCCCTGAAGAAGAGGACCACCTTGCGCCGGGAGAATTTAAGTTACACGGCCTGAAATTTCTAGGTAAGTGCTTTGTGGATCGGGCACTTAGGTAGAAATTTTAAGGCAGTGTAACTTAAATGGGAAAAGATAAGTTAGGCAGAATCTTTGAGGATTTGGCCCCTTGTTCCCATGTTGATGGGGACAAGGTCATTATTCCTACATCCTGTACTGGGGCTTATCAGAATTGGGAAGCCCCCTTTAGAACGCATGGTCACAAGACATTATCATAGCCACATTTGGTGGTACAGGTTCTAAACTACAGATTCCCAACCACTATCTGTAAACTTTAATGCCACTTTTAAAGCAGTATATCCTATTGCTCCACAACATCATATACAAATTTAACAGCACTTTATTTAAACGCATCCGGACCGCATATATACTATGGCAGGGCAGCCTGGCTGCGCGAAATCACGTACATTTACATGATTTTGTGCACACAATGTGGGGCGTGCGGGCACCAATTCCACTGTGGTTGTACACAACGGGAGCCAATCAGCGGGTCCGGCGGTCGCGACCTGCAGATCATTCAGTGGAGAGACAGAGCAGTGGTCTACCCATGTAAACAAGGCAGACCGCTGATCTGTCAGGGCGCAAAAGAGAGATCTTGGGGCCTGATTCTCAAAAGAGATACGCAGACTTAACTGCTGTTCAGCCTGCGTATCCCTGTGCCTAACTTTGGAAACGATTCTCAAAAGGCTTTTTCCAAAGTTAGGCAGAAAATCTGACATGTGTAAGACACTTACACGGTCAAATTTTAGGATGCAGTACCGCATCCGCCACTGGGGGCATTTCTCATTGAAATGCAGCTTTGCGTATGCAAATGAGGACTTAAGCAGATTTTCTAAGCATTTCATCACTGTGATTTCTGCCTAAGTTCCGAATTTGCCTGCGCAAAACTAGGGCTGGTTTTATAATGTGGAAAGTTAGTCACACATTGTAAAGGCCCATTCCAGCGACGGCATTTGGTATGCATTCCCGAGGGAGAACTCCCCGGCAATTTTAAAATTCAAAACCGGCATGGGTTCCCCCCCAGGAGCATACCAGGCCCTTAGGTCTGGTATGGGTTGTAAGGAGACCCCCCCACGCCGAAAAATTGACGTAGGGGGTCCCCCTACAATCCATACCAGACCTGTATCCAAAGCACGCTACCCGGCCGGCCAGGAAGGGAGTGGGGACGAGCGAGCGCCCCCCCCCTCCTGAGCCGTGCCAGGCCGCATGCCCTCAACATGGGGGGGTTGGGTGCTCTGGGGCAGGGGGGCGCACTGCGGGCCCCCCCACCCCAGAGCACCCTGTCCCCATGTTGATGAGGACAGGACCTCTTCCCGACAACCCTTGCCGTTGGTTGTCGGGGTCTGCGGGTGGGGTGCTTATCGGAATCTGGGAGTCCCCTCAAATAAGGGGGCCCCCAGATACCGGCCCCCCACCCTAAGTGAATGGATATGGGGTACATCGTACCCCTATCCATTCACCTGGAGGCAAAAAGTAAAAGTTAGTAAACACACAGCACAAGGCTTTTTAAAATAATTTATTATTCTGCTCCGGATGCCCCCCCTGTCTTCTTTATTAGCTCTATTTCCAGGGGGGGCTTCTTCTTCCACTCTCCGGGGGTCTTCTTCCACTCTCCGGGGGGGGTTTCTTCTTCCGCTCTCCGGGGGGGGGGGGCTTCTCCGCTCTCCGGTGGGCTTCTTCCATCTTCTCCCCTCTTCCGGTTCTTCTCCAGCTGTCCGGTGCCTTCTTCTTCAGCGCTGGCTGCCTGCTATGTTTGTGTGTTAGCTCAATTAGTAACAGGCAGCCGGCGCGGTCTTCTGTGACGTCAGGGTCTTCTGTTCTTCTCCCCTCTTCCGATGTTGACTCGTCGCATCTTGTCGCTGTAATGATGGAAGCGCGCCTTGCATCCCATTTATATAGGCATCACCGTCCCATCATGCTCCGGCAGGTACCCACGTGGTGGGTGCCTACCCACGTGCACCCACCACGTGGGTACCTACCGGAGCATGATGGGACGGTGATGCCTATATAAATGGGATGCAAGGCGCGCTTCCATCATTACAGCGACAAGATGCGACGAGTCAACATCGGAAGAGGGGAGAAGAACAGAAGACCCTGACGTCACAGAAGACCGCGCCGGCTGCCTGTTACTAATTGAGCTAACACACAAACATAGCAGGCAGCCAGCGCTGAAGAAGAAGGCACCGGACAGCTGGAGAAGAACCGGGGTTCGCCGAGTCAACAGCGGAAGAGGGGAGAAGATGAAAGAAGCCCACCGAAGAGCGGAGAAGCCCCCCCCCGGAGAGCGGAAGAAGAAACCCCCCCGGAGAGTGGAAGAAGACCGCCGGAGAGTGGAAGAAGACCCCCGGAGAGCGGAAGAAGAAGCCCCCCCTGGAAATAGAGCTAATAAAGAAGACAGGGGGGGCATCCGGAGCAGAATAATAAATTATTTTAAAAAGCCTTGTGTTGTGTGTTTACTAACTTTTACTTTTTGCCTCCAGGTGAATGGATAGGGGTACAATGTACCCCATATCCATTCACTTAGGGTGGGGGGCTGGTATCTGGGGGCCCCCTTATTTGAGGGGACTCCCAGATTCCGATAAGCACCCCGCCCGCAGACCCCGACAACCAACGGCAAGGGTTGTCGGGAAGAGGTCCTGTCCTCATCAACATGGGGACAGGGTGCTCTGGGGTGGGGGGGCCCGCAGTGCGCCCCCCTGCCCCAGAGCACCCAACCCCCCCATGTTGAGGGCATGCGGCCTGGCACGGCTCAGGAGGGGGGGGCGCTCGCTCGTCCCCACTCCCTTCCTGACCGGCCGGGTAGCGTGCTTTGGATACGGGTCTGGTATGGATTGTAGGGGGACCCCCTACGTCAATTTTTCGGCGTGGGGGGGTCTCCTTGCAACCCATACCAGACCTAAGGGCCTGGTATGCTCCTGGGGGGGGGAACCCATGCCGTTTTTTTCTTTGAAAATTGGCATGGAGTTCTCCCTCTCAGGAATGCATGCCGAGCGACGCTGTCATTTTTTTTAATAATTATTTGTTTTCCCAGCGCGTCTTTTTTTTTTCACTCGTCGCAACTATAGTGTCCCGTCGAAATTCTCAAAGCCGCACGGCGTTAATTACGTTTGCGCGCTGCACGTCGGGAAAATGACGTCACACGCATGCGCAGTACGGCCGGCGCGGGAGCGCGCCTCATTTAAATTTTAAACGCCCCCAGGAGAGGAGGACCGCCTTACGACGGCGGCACTTAAGTTACACGGCCTGAAATTTCTAGGTAAGTGCTTTGACGATCGGGCACTTAGGTAGAAATTTTAAGTCAGTGTAACTTAACTGCTGAAATTTAAGTTAGGCAGGATTTTTGAGAATTTGGCCCCTGTATTTCATCTAAGCTGAAACACAAGAGCTCCCTTTTCTTCCAGTGTATCCATTCCCCACACAGTTAGTAAGCACCTTCCAGGGACACACTTAACCCTTTAATCGTCCCAGGTGTTAACCCTTTCCCTGCCAGCATCTTTTATACTGTGACAGTGCATTTTTTAAGCACTGATCACTGTATTGGTGTCACTGGTCCCCAAAAAGTGTCTAATTTGTCCTTTTCTGAACTTTTCCAATTTATTCAGTACTTTTCCAAAAAAAAAGGCAGGGATGGATGTTAGGGCAGTAGACATTAACTAGTGTATAGGTTTTATTAACCACTTAAGGACCACCTAACGCCGATATACGTTGGCAGAATGACACAGCTGTGGCTCAAGCACGTACCTGTACGTCCTCTTTAAGTGCCCAGCAACCCGGTCCGAAGCTCCGTGACCGCGGCCGTGTGACCCGCAGACCCGATCGCCGCCGGAGTCCCGCGATCAGTCACAGGAGCTGAAAAACGGGGAGAGGTGTGTGTAAACACACCTTCCCCGTTCTTCACAGTGGCACGGTCATTGATCGTCTGTTCCCTGATATAGGGAAAGGCGATCAATGACGTCACACGTCCAGCCCCGCCCCCCTACAGATAGAAACACATATGAGGTCACACTTAACCCCTTCAGCGCCCCCTAGTGGTTAACTCCCAAACTGCAATTGTAATTTTCACAGTAAACAATGCATTTTTAGAGCATTTTTTGCTGTGAAACTTACAATAGTCTCAAAAATGTGTCAAAATTGTCCAATGTGTCCGCCTAATGTCGCAGTCACAAAAAAAATCGCTGATCGCCGCCATTAGTAGTTAAAAAAAAAATTATTAATAAAAATGCAATAAAACTATCCCCTATTTTTTAAACGCTATACATTTTGTGCAAACCAATCGATAAACGCTTATTGCGATTTTTTTTAGCAAAAATAGGTAGAAGAATACTTATACGTAAAACTGAGGAGAACATTTTTTTTTATATATATTTTTGGTGGATATTTATTATAGAAAAAGGTAAAAAATATTGAATTGTTTTCAAAATTGTCGCTAAAAACCGCGGATGTGATCAAATACCACCAAAAGAAAGCTCTATTTGTGGGGAAAGAAGGACGCCAATTGTGTTTGGGAGCCACGTCGCATGACCGCCCAATTGTCAGTTAAAGCGACGCAGTGCCGAATCGCAAAAAGGGACCTGCATATTGGTCCGGGTCTTAAGTGGTTAAACAGGGAGCCTTTAACAAATAGATACCTCCCTTCAGAATCTGACTCTATAGCTTTTACGACAAAGCGGGTATTCCTATCAAATCCTATTGCTATGCCCTTAGATCTCTTATTCGGGGAGTACCCGTGGAACCATAGTGGAAAATGTTTAGAATTCAGTTCGACCCTAGATGACCACTTAAAGTGAGTCTCCTGTAAAAAAAACAATATTTGATGACCAATTTTTCAATTCCTGCAATATTTGATATCCCTTATTAGGAATATTTAACCCTCTAACATTATATGTAACTATCTTTAGAGGCGCCATTTTTCAGAAGGCCAGGTTTATACATCACAGAGCTTATACCCACGATCTAATAAATATTTTCCCGGGGATGGACCATTCAAAGCACCCAGACAGTAACAAATATAACTAAACAAAACATAGTATATATTCCTCCTCCAACCTCCTCCCTCCCCCTTTCCTTCATTGAATATCAATGTTATGATCAGCCGGGTTGGGGCCTATTGCTGGGCTCCACACCTGGCCGAACCTTTCTTGGGGGGCTGTAAATGCCCGCCCCAGCCCACGGACACAGCCCCCTTTCAGGGGTGGTCCCGTAAGCACAGGCGAGCACCGCCAGATACTCCCCGCCCTCACCCGAGCGAATTTTGTTTCTCAATAACCCCAGCCTCTCCTTGTCTGCTATCCTATTACCTATCTTCATCCTTAGGACCACTATACCCTATTCCATTACTGATTTTTGAGCTTTTCCCATTCTGGAGGTTTCCTTTCTCAATTTTCTATATTAATACTTGGCAAATCCATTTTGCTACATAATTCCTTCAGATCTTCTGGGAATCGCAAGATGGCTGATATTCCTTGGTTTTTAGCTATCAAGCATGCTGGAAATCCCCACCTATAATAGATCTTTTTTTCCTGTAGTTGGTTTATTAGGGGTTTCCGGGCTCTTCTGCGTGAGAGTGTTTCCTGTGATAGATCGGAAAAGAGAAGTAACGTAGCTCCCTCATATTGAATAACTTCAGGGTTTCTCGTACCCTGCTGAACTTGTTGTTTTTCTTTATATTGAGAGAATCTCACTATTACATCTCTTGCCGTCTCAGGTGGGGCTTTTGTCGTTTTCTGCACTCTATGTATTCTATCGAAAGCTATCGGCGTTTGCGCTTCTTTTTTCCTTATTTTATTGAATACTTCCCGAATCACATTTTCGAAATCTTTACTTTCCACAGATTCTGGTAGTCCTTGGACCCTTAAATTGTTTTGTCTATTTCTATTTTCTTGATCCTCAAGCTTGTATCGAAGGTTCCTCATTTCTATCCAGTCTCTGTCCGCCCTCTCACGCAATTCTATGATAGCTTTTTTGTGTTCATCTAATTGTGCTTCCGATTCCTCAACTCTCATTAGTACATTTTTAATGTCTGCTCTAGTCGTATTCAGTTCGCCTTTAATCATACTTTCTAAATATGTCATCAGCTCTGCCATGTCCTGTTTGGTAGACGGTATCTGTTTCTTTTCGTCTCTCCTTATCCATTTTTTGCTGTTGTTCTTCTTCTTGATTTTTGTGGCGACTTTCTTTCCTCCATAGTGGGATTTCCAGTTGCTTGCTTCTCTGGAGAGGAAGCACATTTTTCCGTCCCCTCCACCTCCTGCTCAGCCCTTTGATCTACTTTATCCTGTACCATATACGTCTTTATGAAATTTCCTTTCCCACTTTCTATGACTTTTGGTCCCTTCTTCCCCATTGTTTTCTTCCATAGCTTAATGTTTAATTATTAGTTTCTCTATTTATTTCTCGTGCTCTTCTTAGTTATTTTACTTTTATTTATACTATTAATTCTTTATTTTATTTTATTACACTATATTTAGGTGTTCCACTCTGTCCTTCACTGATGTTATTTCTGCTTAATGTATATTACAATAACCCAACTTATACTCAGATTAATTTGTGATCTTAGTTAATAAAAAGAAAAAAAATGAGTGTAAATACCTATATTGAATACTCCTTCAGACAGTCTGTACAAATAATTATCCAGATTGGGGCAGATCCACAGAGCGAGTACGCCGGCGTATCTACAGATACGCCGGGGTACTTTCAAATTACCTCCGTCGTATCGTTGTTTTGAATCCTCAAAACAAGATACGACGGCATCTGGGTTAGATCCGACAGGCTTACGTCTTCGTACGCCTTCGGATCTAAGATGCAATTCTTCGGCGTCCGCTGGGTGGCGTTCACGTCATTTTCCGCGTCGAGTATGCAAATTAGCTATTTCCGACGATCCACGAACGTACGAGCGGCCGGCGCATTCCTTTACGTCATCTCTAGTCGGCTTTTTCCAGCGTATAGTTAAAGCTGGTATTTCGTGGCGTATAGTTAGACCTGCCATGTTAAGTATGGCCGTCGTTCCCGCGTTTATTTTGATTTTTTTTTTTGCGTAAGTCGTCCGTGAATCGGGATGGACGGAATTCACGTCTATGTTAAAAAAAATGACGTCCTTGCGACGTCATTTAGCTCAATGCACGGCGGGAAATTTAGGGACGGCGCATGCGCAGTTCATTCGGCGTGGGGACGTGCTTCATTTAAATGAAACACGCCCCCTAATCGCCGTTTTGAATTACGCGCCGTTACGCCGCCAGAGATAGACTACGCTGCCGTAACTTACGGCGCAAAATCTTTATGGATTCTCTGATACGCTGCGCAGGTGCAGATCTCTGTGGATCTGCCCCATTGTGTTTATAAATGTGTAAATGTGTAAATTGTGCTACACCTAGTGATCCCAAATATCAATAACCACTTATCCCTCCTCTACCACTTTCCTAATAATCTGTCTTCTAATACTCCACTTATATCCCTCTATATATAGCTACATCTAGTGTAGCTAATTCTAGTTCCAAAAATAAGCAATTATACAAGTTATACCAATTATACCAATATATAAATAATTACAAAAACAATCGTGAGAGGAAAAAAAAAAACCTATTATACGTGAACGTGTCAATTACTGAAATATATCAATTTGAAAAAAAAAAGCGGGATAAACCCTGAAACAAAAAAAAAGGGGGGTTAATGTAGACTTAAATGTCCAGTTAACATTCAGTTAGTTTTCTATATAGTGTGGGGCGTGTACTAAACCCCCTGAGCCATAATTGGCCAAAGCCACCCTGGCTTTGGCCAATTATTGTTCTCCGTTTTTTGCGCGCTGTGATTGGCCAAGCATGCAGGGTCATAATGCATGCTTGACCAATCATCAGCGTGCAATGCCGCAGGGAATTATGGGCCTTTGCGCGTCACTCTAATTTGGCGCGAACGACCCATTTTGTTCGAATTTCGTCGAACGTACGAACAGACAATGTTTGCGTCAAACATACGTTCACATCGAACACAAAGCTCATCCCTAGTTAAGAACAACAATTTATACCACTACAGTCGATCTCACTATTAAGAGTTTACCTATTATCATTCCTGACCTACCCATTTTACACTGGTCGCTCAAGGGTTTGCAAGTAACAGATGACATTCTTGTGGGTCCAGCACTCAAAACCATTAAAGCCTTACAAATTGAGTTTGATTTTTCCTCTCATGACTTTTATAGCTACATGAGAATCACACAGCCCATCCCCAAAAGTTTCCCTACTATGGCAAGTGGTCCAAGTAAATGGGTTCCCTTTAATTCCAAACTTTCTGTTTCCATGGCTGGCCTTATGGTAGGTAGTAAGATGTGAAGGGATGGGCATGGGCCTGTGATCACAGACAAAATGATTATTGATTCTGAGAGTTTCACAATAGAACAAGCATTCTGCTTTTTCCTAATATAGAAGATTTTTTAGGAAATTCCCCCAAAAATATTCTGAAATACAAAGTGTACATAATAATGCTGTGCTTGTTGGAGCAAACTCTTCTTTCACTTACATCTGGATTCTGGAGACAAGTAAGAACAGGTGGATTGGGATCAGGGGGATTGGGCACTGCCCAAGGACCTGGGGCCAGTAGGACCCCAGTCATGGACAGTCCTGGTCTGGTGACAGCAGGGGCGGGGCAGTATAGGCCTTAAATCTCACTGAGCCTAACCCTGTGCAGACAGTGGCATCCTTGGGGTTCAGGCAGGATGCGAGCTCCCAGTCGTAAGTATCATCTGCACATGGCAAGCGGGTAGTCCTGGAGATGGAGGCTGCAGGGAAGGTGAGCAGCAAGAGTGGCCAGGACAAAGAGCCTGGGAGGGAAATTATCTCTGCCACCTTCCTGACCCCTGAAGTGGAGACCAGCACCATGGCACCCCTCCAGAGCATGAACTTTCTAAACTCTTTCTCCAACCTCCTCTCCACTACCATCTCCATCATCAACATCGACAGTCCTCCTGAGGACAGGCTTACTGGGAGCCTGGAGGACAAGGATTGACAGTGGATGCAGGCAGCCAGGGACCCTTCTCTTCCTCACACCCTCTCTCTCACCCTCCCTCTCTCTCTCATCCCCTCTATCCCCCTCTCTCTCTCCCTATTTCTCACTCACCCCCTCTCTCCCTATTTCTCACCCCCCTTTCTCTCTCATCCCCCTCTCTCTCTCTTATGCCCCCCTCTCTCTCTCACACACCCCTTCACTTTCTCACCCCCTCTCTTTCTCCTCCCCTCTCTCTCACCCCTTCTCTCTCAAATCCCCCTCTCTCACACCCCTTCTCTTCCTCTCATCCCCCTCCCCCTCATCATCTTACCACCGTGCATAATGTAAACCTAGTGTTAGGATTAAGTTCATCTCCTGGTGGCACTATCCTGCTCTGGGCTGTCTGCTGCAGTTCCAGTTTCCACCAGCAGGTGTCTCCCAGAAGCCAGCAGGATCAGCCACACCTGGCTCCAGCTGCCAGGTGGATATTTAAGGCTGCACCTCCCTTCCCCCAGTGTGTCACGATTCTGGTCCTTTCCTGTCTGCCTGCTACCAGCTTGTGCCTAATAACCTGCCCTTGTCCTGATCCATCCTGCACCCTTGTTCTATGCTCTTGTCCCCAGCCGTGTCCCTTTCCTTGCATCCCTGTTGCCTTTTCCCTTATGTTGTATATAGATAGCTGTTAGGTTTATTAGTTATTCTTGTTCTTGTTTGCTGGAGTGGTTTATGTTTTCACTGGTTGCTGTATATGTTTATTGGTGTATGTTCACTGTAAATAAATATCACTTTAATGATAAATGCTTGTTTGGTCTCAGTTCCTCTGTGTAGCTACGTGTCTGGTGGTCTTAGATGCTGAACCTGACATAATCGTGACGCCCACTAACGACCAGATCTGCTACACTTGGGGACTGAGAGCCAGTTACTTGAGTTTTTTGCCTTTGTCAGAATGCTTAGAGTGAAGGTTATTTGCAGTGTGCAGCTTGCAGGGGGGGATAAGGATTTGTGTCACTCACTGTGGCAGGATCTAACTGAGGAGGAGCTTCTTGGAAGCATTCTGACTGCACATGCCTTAGCCGTGGAGGGTAGATTTTCATTTGATCAAGTGCAACCTTTCATTCAGGTCTGTTCTGAGCTACTATTTCAGGTTACCTCTCAGGGCCATGATGTTTTCACTCCTCCATTTACTTTGTACCAGGCTGGATTTTTGGGATGGTTGCTGAAAAATTGTGCAGGTTCATTTCTCCAGCAGTATGCAGCCTATTCACAGCAGGTGGTGTTGGAATGTATTGCTTCTGTGCACTGTTTAATTGAGCAAGGGAGAGACAGACTGACTTTAGTTCAACCTCTGCTACAAGCTTGGTCAGAGATCATATCCCCAGTGCTAGATGAGTCACATAAGTACCCTGCCACCAGAGGGCACACTTCCCCTGTATGCAATCAATTGAAAGCTCCCCCTGCAGTGCCGTTACCCATGGCAACATCTCAGGTCTTTTCCAGTATTTCTGATTCTATTCCCCCTAGTACTGTTACTACCTTCCCACCATCAGCAGTACAGTCTGGTCAGCACAAGGCAACTACATGCAGTAATGCAATATCTAAGCCTAAGAAAAAGAAACAAAGTTCATCTCCTGCTCTTATACCTGTGCCACTATCCATGTTGCCTGTTGATCCTGTTCCCATCGATCCGATGCCTGATGCGATCCAGTCCCGCCCCATGCAGCCGCCTGCTGATGCGATCCAGTCCCGCCCCATGCAGCTGCCTGCTGATGCGATCCAGTCCCGCCCCATGCAGCCGCCTGCTGATGCGATCCAGTCCTCCTCCATGCAGCTGCCTGCCTATGCGATCCAGTCCTCCATGCAGCCACCTGCCGATGCGATCCAGTCCTCCTCCATGTTGCCGCCTGCTGATGCTATCCAGTCCTCCTCCATGCAGCTGCCTGCCGATGCGATCCAGTCCTCCATGTTGCCACCTGCTGATGCGATCCAGTCCTCCTCCATGTTGCCGCTTGCTGATGCGATCCAGTCCTCCATGTTGCTGCCTGCTGATGCAATCCAGTCCTCCTCCATGCAGCTGCCTGCCGATGCGATCCAGTCCTCCATGCAGCCGCCTGCCGATGCAATCCAGTCCTCCTCCATGTTGCCTGGTGATGCGATCCAGTCCTCCTCCATGTTGCTGCCTGCTGATGCGATGTTTTCACTGGTTGCTGTATATGTTTATTGGTGTATGTTCACTGTAAATAAATATCACTTTAATGATAAATGCTTGTTTGGTCTCAGTTCCTCTGTGTAGCTACGTGTCTGGTGGTCTTAGATGCTGAACCTGACACCTAGTTTTAATGTGTTTTACTTTCT
Organism: Rana temporaria; assembly: GCF_905171775.1. Taxonomy (NCBI): domain Eukaryota; kingdom Metazoa; phylum Chordata; class Amphibia; order Anura; family Ranidae; genus Rana; species Rana temporaria. The sequence goes on along the minus strand of NC_053493.1, from coordinate 142,427,208 downwards.
TTTTTTTTTCTTTAACCCACTTCAGACTCCACCGACCACGAGACCTGCTCACAATCAAATTGCGTATTATGTCTCTATTTGGGTTTCACATCATTTGTGGGTAATTTTTTGTATTATATATATATATATATATATATATATATATAAGACTCTGTATATAAGGAGAACAAGTATGTGTTTTATTTGCTTTTACAGAGCTTTATACTTTTCTTCCTTAATTATTGTATCCCTTCTGCCCAATCTCTTCCCTTCCCCCTCCCACCCCTCCCCCCGGACCTCCAGTTCCCTTTCTAACTTTTCTAATCAATCTTATTTTCTATCTTATTAATTTCTTGTATTGTATCCAACCTTAAAGGTCTGAAAAAGTCTTATAAGGTCCTATGCACCCATTAACTCCGCAAATGACACTGAATGTTTGAACTCTGTCTACTCAGCCCAGATCTCTTCATCTTCCTCTAGGCCATCTGTATCCGAAAACCTTAAATATTCAAAATTTTGGATGTAATTTAATTTATTGCACCATTCTCTAATAGAGGGACTTCCCCTGTCTTGCCAGTGACTGGCTATCAGGCTTTTAGCAGCTGTTAACAGATGTGGTAATAGACTTTTCTGATATTGTTTAGTTGGTAATCTGATCCTCTGGTGCAAGCATCCCCAGGGATCATCTGGAATCTCTGTTTGTTATTTTGGTTATTAAATATCTAATCCTTCCCTAATACCGTTTGATTTTTGGACATCGCCACCATATATGAGCCATATCTCCGATCTGTCTGCATCCGCGCCAGCAAAATTCTGAGGCTTCTTTTTTGTATTTGTGAAATCTTTCAGCTGAGCATTTTTTTTCCTAATCCATTTCCCTGATATCTTCTCTACCCCTGGTGCAAAATATTTTGAGTCTTTTAATGGCATTAATGGTGAGTTGAAATCCCATTTTCCCTCTTATGAACTTTGTCCCAGATTTTGATAGCGTGACGTGTAATACTATGTGATTGCTTACCTAACTCCCTATATTTATCTGGAATCCAGATAACATTCCCTAGTGAAACATTTCTCATCTGGTATTCCATGCTTACCCACCTTTTTTGCTTAGTGTCCCTAATCCAGTCTATCACTCTTGTGAGAATTACTGCTTCATAATAACTTCTTATATCTGGTGCTCCCCATCCCCCTTGTGACTTATTTTTTTAGAGTTGCCCAAATGATGCAAGCTTTTTTGCCCTGCCAAACAAATTTTAGTAAAATTGCTTGTAGAGTCTTAAAATACTTCTGGGGTAGAGCAATCGGTAACATCTGTATCTTATACATGATTTTGGGCAAGATTATCATCTTAAAAATATTCATTCTCCCCCCCAGGATATTTGTCCTGCCGTGAGTCTACTAAGTTCTGTCTTAATATCTTCCAGCATAGGTACGAAATTTATCTTGTAAATCCTCTCTTTTGAGATAGCTATTTTTACCCCTAAATATTTTATTTCCTTTTTCCCCCACACAAATGGGAACTCCTTTTGGTAAGTAAACAAGGTAAATAAGTGATAAGCGCTCCAGGTATGTGACAAATTACAACCAAAGTATAAACGTGAATGAATGAACCACAATCAAAAAAATTTGAGTGACCAAACTCAGAGTGTGCAGTGCGTACCGAAAAATATAATTATGTGAAAATATATATTTCAGATGTGAAACACTAAAGGGATGTCCAGTCCTCTGTGAATCTTAAAACACTGTGATGATCACACATAAATAAATAAATATATAAAAAATAAATATATAAAAATAAATATATACATATACATATATGAAAATGTATAAAAAGTGAATAAGTGAATGTATAAAAGTGCAACAATGGTTCTAATAAAACAGTCTATAGGTGGAGATGATGAGATGTTTCCATATTAAGATATCTGTGTAAAATGCAGCAGTTTGAAAATCCTCATTGATGTTGTAGTGCCCTTACCATGAAGGTGCTATATGTGCGCATATAGAGATATCCCTCCGGGTCTCCGATCACCCCTGTCCTGGGATCAGTCAGTGTACGTTGTGCCAGTAGCTGTATTCCATGAAGGTGTCCTGGGCGCGTATCTGATGATGTCCTCCGGGTCTCCGGTCACCTTTCTCCTGGGGTCACTTAGTTCAAGTCTGTTCCGACTGCTGCATACCTCCAAAATATTCCCAATTGCGGTGGTCCAATAGGAACAACAATGGGGTGGGGAGAAAAGAAGATAGCCTCCAATGGTGTAGTAGGATTAGGAATCCAAAAGTGTTTATTGTAGTTAAAAAACAGGTAGCACAAGAAGCGCTTAAAAATGACAGAACAGCGTTGTATATCAAGGTGCAGACGTGGCGTTTGAAATTGCCGCCTTACGTCCGATGGCCTCCGGCTTGTGCGAGTGTAATCCTCGGTCTCGACTTTCGACTCCCTACGGCGTTACGTCACGCACCTCGTGACTTCATCAGGGGATTTCTATTGGCTGTCGGGCCGCCGGCTAAATACGCCCAAACCGGAAGTAAACAGACTTCCATTTTCTTGAAGTCCATATTCATGGACATAATGTGTTACAATGAGGGCTGTTAATGGGACGTGACTAAAGTATAAATAAATACTTAAACAGGTAATTGGCATCCCGTTTCATGTATACTCCAAGTGCAAGACTGCAAAGCTTAGAGTATTAATTACAGAGGAAACTTAAAAAGGGTGCAATCTCATCACAAATAGTGAGAGACAATGGAGAAAATCGGTCATATGTAATTATGAATACTTACTGTTTAAATGCACACAAACGTATAATATTTTAATTATGATAGTGAAGAGTTAAATTCGATAAATAACATTAATAATAAGATTAGAATTAAAATTAAACAGTTATAAAGGGTTATAAAGGTTAAAAGTAAAAACCATATAGGGCAATGGGTGACGCATATTAAAGTGCATCAGTGCCATGATTTATTAAAAGTTGCTCAGACTCAGTGGGCAAATGAACCAAAAAATAGCCCTAAAGAGTAAGTGGTGTACCTTTTTTGATTTATATTAATAATAGTGGACTATATATATGTAGGGATGGCGGTGTGGATGAGATAAAGGTCCTGAGTGATGGATTTAACCCTTGCTACTCTTTCACGTATATACACATAAGGACAATGTCTCGTCGTGTAGGAAGCCTCAACTCGGGACTTAAGTTGTGTTATTAGTGGTAGAGGGCAAGGTATCTTTCCCACTAAGTGAGATAGGTATAGGTACAAATATTTAAGAAGGTCCCACACTACCGGTACATCTACTAACTCTAGATGTCCAGTAGTGTCCATGGGTATACCAATCAATATAAAATTGCCTCAACCGATACTCCCACATGCCTAAGTCCATCAAGACCGTTTGGGTATCATAATGACATAAATTAACACTTAACATTAGCTAAGGTACAGAAAGAGATTAATTCATTAAAATGGTTTTAAAAAACATTTAAAAATTATTTAAAAAGCAATTCAAGTCGAAATCCACATTCATACCTCCTGGAGTAAGTGTGTTTAATGTGTGTATCCAGCGTGATTCTTTCTGACTGATGACCCGTATTTTGTGGCTACCTCTCCAAGAAGCTTTATATTTTTCTATGCCCCAAAATTGAAGCATAGTAGCGTCTTGATTGTGCACTTTCGCAAAATGGCGTGATACGCTATGTTTGGGGTAGCCATTTGTTATATTTCGTACATGCTCTTCTATTCTACATTTTAATTTCCTTTTAGTTCTGCCCACATACTGCAGGTTACAACTACATTGGAGCACATAGATAACGCCCTCAGTGTGACATCCAATGAAGTCTCTTATTTGATAGGTTTGTCCTGTCATAGTGCCACTGAAGTCTAGCCGTTTGCCTTGAAATGGTTTTGAATGCCTGCAAGCAAAGCAATTCCTACACGGGTAGAATCCTTTCCCGGAAAAAAAGGAAAACATTGGTTTGGGAGGCGAGGCAATGACCGATTTGACCAGTATGTCTCTTAAGGTGGGAGCTCGTTTGTAAATTATTTTAGGTTTATTGGGGAGAATTGTCTGAAGATCTTTATCACCCAATAGCACATGCCAGTGCCGTTGGATGAGTTTGTTTATTTCTTTATGCTGAACGTTGTAGTCTAATATAAGACTTGGTGCTACATTGTTTGGCGGTTCTTTGTTGGCCGTCTTGTTCTCCAGCATATGTTTTCTGTCCAGTTTTTGTACATTCCTTACTTGTTCTTTTAGCCAGGATATATCATACCCTTTTATCCTCGAATCTTTTCCCGATGAATTGGGCCTGCTCATTGAAGTCTTCCTCCTTGGTGCAGTTTCTCTTTAGTCTGACTAGTTGGCCTTTCGGGATGTTGTAAAGCCAGGGTTTGTGATGGCAACTTTCAACTGACAGATAGCTATTGGTGTCAACCGTTTTGAAGTAGGTTTTGGTAATGATTTTATTGCCTTCCAGTGAAACGTTCAAATCCAAAAAGTCCACCTCTTTGGTGTCTATTTTCCACACAAGTTTGATGTTTTTCTCGTTGCTATTCAAGCTTTCCATAAATTTCTCCAGACTTGCTTTATTGCCATTCCATAGAATGATGACGTCGTCTATATATCGTTTATACAATATAAGCTCTACCGGCATGTGTTCGTAGATGGCCGATTCTTCCCATTGGGCCATAAAGGCATTAGCTATGCTAGGGGCGAACTTAGCGCCCATAGCTATGCCTATGGCCTGCTTATAATAGGTCTGGTTGTGCCAAAAATAGTTAAATTTGAGGCAGAACTCCAAGCATTTGGTCAAATACTTGCGTTGTTTGCACATCATGTTGCTGTGTTTGCGTAATAGCCACTTAATGGCATGGCATGCATCATGATGGCCTACTATGGTATACAGCGACGTGACGTCGGCTGTGGCACGTAAGGTAGTTCCTTCTGCCACAGAAACAGTATCTAGGAGTTGGAGAATGTGCTTGGTGTCTTTTAAATAGGCACGCGTGTTTTGTACTGATGGTTGAATAAAAAAGTCAATGTATTGGCCCATCCTAGATGTAAGTGACTCAATGCCATTGACTATAGGTCTTCCAGGGGGGTGGTCTTTGGATTTGTGTATTTTTGGCACTGTATATATTACTGGAATTCTACAACATTCAGGTACAAGGTATTTGGCCTCTTTTTTGTTCAGGATATTTCTTTTTACACCTAGGTTCACCACCAATTTCAATTCCTTTTTGTATGTGTTAGTGGGGTTACCTGGTAATTTAATATACGTATCTTCATCTGACAATTGACGATCTATTTCTCCCAAATACTGTGCTTTTGTCTGAATGACTATTGCTCCCCCTTTGTCCGCAGGGCGGATAACCACATCTTTCCTTTCTATAAGTGATTTGATTCCCTTTTTGATGTGTGCCGGATCATATTTCTTTTTAACTTTAAGTGTTTCTAGGTCAGCAAGGACCAGTTTTTTAAAGACCTCTATATGATGGTTGTCTGACACTTGTGGGTTAAAGGTAGAGTTGTTACGTAACGTACTATGTATTAAGTCGTTACTTGGTGGCTGCTGTATAGGATGTGAGAGTTTATCATTAAGGAAATATTTCTTCATATTAAGCTTTCTTATGTACTTACGGATCCCAATATAGGTGTCAAATTTATTAAGATTTTTGACCGGTGCATGTTTGAGCCCCCTATCCAAGACAGCTAGTTCTTCAAGTGTCAATTCGGTGGAGGTTAAATTTACCACGTTCTCTCCTCGTCTTTTCTTTTTCTTTTGTTGTCCCTTTCCTGCTCTGTTTCCCCTCTTATTTCTGGACTTGGTCTTGTGGGGTTTTCCTGTGTCCGTCTCCTGGGGGAGCAGTGGGGGTCCTGTATGGGTCTTCGTGGAGAGTGGTCTCTCCTTTCCCTGTCTAAAAAAGAGGACCGTGGTGCTGTATGTTGATAGTATTCATGGCCTGGTCTTGAATCTTCATAATGCTGGTCTTGTTGTCCTCTAAGAGGCTCAAATCTGTTATGGACCACAGTAGGGGTTCTATTATACCCTCCATAGTATTCAGATACCTGTGGGGGTCCCCTAATTGGGTTACCATAATAGTCATACATTTGTGGTGGAGGGGGTCCTCTATAGTATCCTCCGTATGGTTCCTGTGATGGAGGGGGAGGGCCTCTATTATCTCTTGGATTTCTTTCATTATGTTGACCATTATTGTACGGTTTTTTGTTATTGGACTTCTTAAAAGGTTTTTTCCATTGTTTTTTGGGTGTATGATATGCATATTGCCAAACAATGTAGCACCAAGTCTTATATTAGACTACAACGTTCAGCATAAAGAAATAAACAAACTCATCCAACGGCACTGGCATGTGCTATTGGGTGATAAAGATCTTCAGACAATTCTCCCCAATAAACCTAAAATAATTTACAAACGAGCTCCCACCTTAAGAGACATACTGGTCAAATCGGTCATTGCCTCGCCTCCCAAACCAATGTTTTCCTTTTTTTCCGGGAAAGGATTCTACCCGTGTAGGAATTGCTTTGCTTGCAGGCATTCAAAACCATTTCAAGGCAAACGGCTAGACTTCAGTGGCACTATAACAGGACAAACCTATCAAATAAGAGACTTCATTGGATGTCACACTGAGGGCGTTATCTATGTGCTCCAATGTAGTTGTAACCTGCAGTATGTGGGCAGAACTAAAAGGAAATTAAAATGTAGAATAGAAGAGCATGTACGAAATATAACAAATGGCTACCCCAAACATAGCGTATCATTTTGCGAAAGTGCACAATCAAGACGCTACTATGCTTCAATTTTGGGGCATAGAAAAATATAAAGCTTCTTGGAGAGGTAGCCACAAAATACGGGTCATCAGTCAGAAAGAATCACGCTGGATACACACATTAAACACACTTACTCCAGGAGGTATGAATGTGGATTTCGACTTGAATTGCTTTTTAAATAATTTTTAAATGTTTTTTAAAACCATTTTAATGAATTAATCTCTTTCTGTACCTTAGCTAATGTTAAGTGTTAATTTATGTCATTATGATACCCAAACGGTCTTGATGGACTTAGGCTTGTGGGAGTATCGGTTGAGGCAATTTTATATTGATTGGTATACCCATGGACACTACTGGACATCTAGAGTCAGTAGATGTACCGGTAGTGTGGGACCTTCTTAAATATTTGTACCTATACCTATCTCACTTAGTGGGAAAGATACCTTGCCCTCTACCACTAATAACACAACTTAAGTCCCGAGTTGAGGCTTCCTACACGACGAGACATTGTCCTTATGTGTATATACGTGAAAGAGTAGCAAGGGTTAAATCCATCACTCAGGACCTTTATCTCATCCACACCGCCATCCCTACATATATATAGTCCACTATTATTAATATAAATCAAAAAGGTACACCACTTACTCTTTAGGGCTATTTTTTGGTTCATTTGCCCACTGAGTCTGAGCAACTTTTAATAAATCATGGCACTGATGCACTTTAATATGCGTCACCCATTGCCCTATATGGTTTTTACTTTTAACCTTTATAACCCTTTATAACTGTTTAATTTTAATTCTAATCTTATTATTAATGTTATTTATCGAATTTAACTCTTCACTATCATAATTAAAATATTATACGTTTGTGTGCATTTAAACAGTAAGTATTCATAATTACATATGACCGATTTTCTCCATTGTCTCTCACTATTTGTGATGAGATTGCACCCTTTTTAAGTTTCCTCTGTAATTAATACTCTAAGCTTTGCAGTCTTGCACTTGGAGTATACATGAAACGGGATGCCAATTACCTGTTTAAGTATTTATTTATACTTTAGTCACGTCCCATTAACAGCCCTCATTGTAACACATTATGTCCATGAATATGGACTTCAAGAAAATGGAAGTCTGTTTACTTCCGGTTTGGGCGTATTTAGCCGGCGGCCCGACAGCCAATAGAAATCCCCTGATGAAGTCACGAGGTGCGTGACGTAACGCCGTAGGGAGTCGAAAGTCGAGACCGAGGATTACACTCGCACAAGCCGGAGGCCATCGGACGTAAGGCGGCAATTTCAAACGCCACGTCTGCACCTTGATATACAACGCTGTTCTGTCATTTTTAAGCGCTTCTTGTGCTACCTGTTTTTTAACTACAATAAACACTTTTTTGGATTCCTAATCCTACTACACCATTGGAGGCTATCTTCTTTTCTCCCCACCCCATTGTTGTTCCTATTGGACCACCGCAATTGGGAATATTTTGGAGGTATGCAGCAGTCGGAACAGACTTGAACTAAGTGACCCCAGGAGAAAGGTGACCGGAGACCCGGAGGACATCATCAGATACGCGCCCAGGACACCTTCATGGAATACAGCTGCTGGCACAACGTACACTGACTGATCCCAGGACAGGGGTGATCGGAGACCCGGAGGGATATCTCTATATGCGCACATATAGCACCTTCATGGTAAGGGCACTACAACATCAATGAGGATTTTCAAACTGCTGCATTTTACACAGATATCTTAATATGGAAACATCTCATCATCTCCACCTATAGACTGTTTTATTAGAACCATTGTTGCACTTTTATACATTCACTTATTCACTTTTTATACATTTTCATATATGTATATGTATATATTTATTTTTATATATTTATTTTTTATATATTTATTTATTTATGTGTGATCATCACAGTGTTTTAAGATTCACAGAGGACTGGACATCCCTTTAGTGTTTCACATCTGAAATATATATTTTCACATAATTATATTTTTCGGTACGCACTGCACACTCTGAGTTTGGTCACTCAAATTTTTTTGATTGTGGTTCATTCATTCACGTTTATACTTTGGTTGTAATTTGTCACATACCTGGAGCGCTTATCACTTATTTACCTTGTTTTCTTCCTTTTTGTGTTATGTGAACACTTTTAGATATAGCTGCCCCGGGTATCATTTACACTATTTTCACATACTTTGTTTACTCACAGTAGCGCATTGGAACAAAATATTTATTATTCCTTTTGGTAAGTATTTTGATCTTTCTTAGCTATATTAATACTTAGAGTTTCGGATATAGTTGGATTCATTTTAAAATTAGACAGCTCTCCATATTGTTTCAGTAGTTTTAGTAAATTTGGTAACGTTATTCTCGGGCATGTTAAGTAGAACAGGATATCATCCGCGTAAGCCGCAAGTTTATGTTCCTCCCGTCCTACTTCTATACCCTTTATATCTGGATTCTTCCTTATTTTTCTTAATAGTGGTTCTAATGCCAGGACGAACAGTAAGGGGGACAGGGGACATCCTTGTCTAGTGCCATTGTGAAGTTCAAAAGCACCAGAAAGGGTCCCATTAATTTTTACTCTTGCACCAGGTTTGTTATACAGAACCTTAATCCAATTTAACATTTTTGGACCTATTCCTATTCTCTCTAATGTTTTATATAAGAAGCCCCAGTCTACTCTATCAAACGCTTTTTCCGCATCTACTGATAAGAGTGGACCTGGGGCTCCACTATCACTAATTTTCTGAATGGCTAGCAGCGTTCTTATCCCGTTATCTCTCCCCTCCCGTCCCGGTACAAAACCGACCTGGTCAGTGTGTATCAGGTCCTTCATTATTCCTTTCATCCTCTCTGCTAGAATTTTGGAGAAAATCTTGGTGTCACAATTCAAAAGGGAGATTAGTCTGTAACTCGAGCAAAGTGTGCTATCCTTCCCCTCTTTCAGGATTAAAGTGATAGTAGCTTCTATAGCTTCCTTACACATATCCCACTTTTCACCTAAGCCATTCATGTACGAACACATTTTCGGGACCAGAATATCAATGAACTTTTTGTAATAAAGGACTGTTAAACCATCCGGTCCTGGGCTCTTACCGTTTGGCGCATTTTTAATTATTTCTCTGATTTCTTTTTCTGAGATCGGGCCTTCAAGCTTATTGATATTTTCTTCAGATATTACCTCCCACTCTATTTCTTTTAGAAATTCATATATTTTTTTTCCTTTTGAACTTAGCTCTTCCTTAGTCTCCTGTTTTTTGATTGAGTAGAGTTTTTCATAGTATTCTCTGAAACTCTCCACTATTTCGCTGGTTTTATGCACTACTTCACCCTGGCTTGTTTGTATTTTCTCAATGTAATTAAATTTTTTTTTCTTTTTTAATAAATTTGCTAGATGTTTCCCTGGTTTATTATCCCATAAGTACCTCTCTTTCTTTACTTGATTAAATGTACTGGTTTCTTGCTCTATTTGCTCTCTTAACTCCTCTCTCTTGATATTTAATTTTAGTAAAGTTTCTTTACTCTTTATTTCTATCTTGTTTATGTTGTTGTTCTAAATTATAAATTTATTTTGTGAGTGTTATTCTATTCTCCTTATTTATTTTTCCGCCCCAATCTTAATTAGTACTCCGCGCACAAAAGCCTTATGGGTCTCCCAGACTGTGGCCTCCGAGACATCCTCTGTTAAAGTTATTTAAAAAAATTCCTCCAGTTCCCTTTTTATTCTGGTTTCTATATCTTTGTCCTGTAGGAGTTCTTCGTTAAGCCTCCACTTCATATTATTTACCCGTTTCTCCCCTATTTTTAGTCGTAATGACACTGGTGCATGGTAAGAGAAGGTTGCTATACCTATGCTGGAGTTACTTAAATTTTCTAAAAACCTATGCTCTACCAAAAAAAAGTCAATCCTCGAGTAAGTCTCGTGTACAGGGGAGCGGAATGAATAATCCTGCTGTTTTTTATGTTGTATCCTCCATACATCTACTAATTGAGACTGATGGAGTTTTTTTTTCAATTTGTTCCTCCATGCCATTCCGGTCCCCTGTGCACGAGACGTGCTGTCTAAATCTGGATCCATGTGAAAATTAAAATCCCCTGCTATTATAGCTATTCCCCGTTTAAACTCCATAAACTCAGTTATCATCTTCATTACATAGCGGATAGGATTTGTGTTTGGGCAATATATGTTTGCCAATGATATTTCTGCTCCATTCAGTTTTCCTCTCAGGAACAAGTATCTACCCTCTGGATCTGACCTTCTCTCCTCTATTATAAACCTGATCTGCTTAGCAAAACCTATAGCAACCCCTTTCGCTCGGCTAATTGGAGAATCTCCGAAATACCATACCGGGAAAAATTGTGTCATATTTTTGCAGTTTGCTTCTAAGGTGAGATGGGTCTCCTGCAACATGATCACATCCCCCTTCAATAAGCTGAGCTCTTTCATTATATTTGCGTGCTTAATGGGTGCATTCAGGCCCCTGACATTTTTTATGAGATATTCTTCTTAGCATTTTGCGAGATTCTGGGGCCCCCCCTTCCCTTCTACAAGTCCCTCCCCTTCCCTGTCTTCCCCTCCCCCTCTCCACCTCCTTCCCTCTTCCCCCTCCCCCTCCCCCACCCACCTTTCCCTTGGAGGAAATACTGGCCTCTCTGAGGCTCTTGGCCGTGGCCCTCCTTTCCATTTCCCGGCCCCCGGCTCCTCCTCCTCGAGGTTGAGCTCTGAGGGATTACAGAGATCGAAAACCCTGCCTTCCCGTGTCTACCCACTCTAGCTCCATCCCTCCAATGCATCCCCGCATATAAATCCCTCTACCTATGTGTCTCAGGACGAGAAAAATAAAAAAAAACTTTCTCTCACCCCTCTTTTCCTTTCCCTTTTTTTCCTTTCCCTTTTTTCCCTTTCTCTTTGACATAACACCTTCTCTTATGTACCTCCCCCCTTTCCATCTCTCCCTACATTTTCTTTCTACCCGGTGGTCTCTTCCAAACCGGATGCCATTCCTGAACTTCTTCTGGGCTATCTATTTGCTCTAGTTTCTCCCACCATCCTGGGATCTCAATTAGATCTATGTTCAATCTCCCCTTAGAAATTTGGGGTCTCCTCTGGAAATCTTAATGTTGCCGAACGGCCCTCCTTACGGCCTGTCAAACAAGCAGGAAAACCCCATGTATACTGGATATTTTGTGATTTAAGTAAATCCAGTAATGTCTTCAGTGTTCTTCTCCGTGATAACGTTTCACCTGATACTTCTGGTGGTTTTCTAATCTGGTGTATCCTTTCGAACTTGATTTTACTTTGAACATCTTTTGTTCCCAACATGTGACCAAATATCTCGTCCAATTGTTCTTGTAAATTATCTTCTTGTTGTTCCGGTAGGCCTCTAATCCTTTTGTTCTTTCTTCTGTTCCTATTCTCCTGGTCCTTGATCTTGTACCTCATGTATCTCTGTTCTTTACATAAATCCTCCACTTGTTTCCTTAACCCTTTTATTTCTAGGCTATGGCAGTCCATTCTTTCTTCTACTTCCTCCACTCTTTTCAACATATGTTTCATGTCCTCCCGTAGGCTGTTTATTTCTACTTTTATAGAGGACTCTAGTCTTAGTTCCATGCTTGCTAGCATTTCTGCCATATCCATTTTAGTTAATTGTTGCTTTTTTTGTCTTGTTTCCATTTCCCCGTTGTCCTCTGGTTCTTCTCTCAACAAACTGGCAGATTCGGAGTTTGTTTTAGCACCTGCCTTATTACTAGGGCTGGCTTTTCCCCCTTCCTGTAGTATATATTTTCTTATGGATCCGGGGCTCGCACTTGTTCTAGGTATGTTTGCACCGCTCCTCTCCCCGATCTCCCCCTCATCTTTAAACTCATACAAGCAGTACTCTGTATGTGCCCCTTCAGTAGGGGAGAGCAAGGAGTAACGAGGGGTATGCTAGCCTAAAAAAAAAAGCTGTAGAAGTATGGAATCAGACATAGGGCATCATATATATCCCAATGGAAAACAGTTGGAAAACAGTTGGTATAAAAGAGTCCATGAATAGAGAATCTATTTTGACCAATGTCCATAACAATATCTTGAGATAGAGTCTCCTCCCCCCTTTTTTTTTTTTACAGAAATCACTGATAGGCACCGAAGATCACCAGGCACAGCATCAAATATAGTGAAACATGTAATTGTGAAGCCGGTAATTGCCAATAATTGCTGATAGTTCCAAAGGGTATAGATATTAGTATCGTGATATGGATAAGTAGAGAGCAGCGAGTATACTCAGATATCACCATGGAGAACCATATAGCAGCATGGCAGTATAAGTGACAACATAACTAATCAATAATAATGATAATATAGGCGATAGTGTCAGCGATAATATCAGAGATAATCAAAGACATCAAAGCTAATATTGGATATATGCTTAGATATACAGTGAACAAATGATAGTAAATGATTATGAGATCCACTGACAACTTATCCACAGGGATGGTAACGTTCCTTTCCAGCAGGGGACAGGATGGGTCAGTACCCAATATTCAGTAAACAGGTCAGTGCATGGCCGTACAGGTCAGAGCAGGTCAGCACAATACAGGTCAGCACAAGCATAAGCAGAAAGCACAAGCAGAAATGGGAAGCTTCCCGATTATTGCGGGTGTCATGCTCCAGTCTGGCTCTAGAAATACACTTATCTTAAGCAATGCTCTGCAATTCTCTGTCCCAATTATCCCAGGTGTCATGCACCAGTCTGGCTCTAGACATACATTTGTCTTAAGCAATATCTTAAGCAATCCTTCTGCAGTGCTCTATAGTAAGAGGTCTCCGGGGGTGAACGAACAGCTGTAGCAGCAGTAGCGGGAGTAGCGGCAGTAGCGGCAATAGTAACGGCGAGCGGAGCGGGGGTATGACAAGCGGCCATCGAAGAGCAAGGAGCCCAGAAGTAGCGCTTAACAGCACCCAGCAATACTCAGCCCAGCCCGGTCACCTGTCCTCCCCGTCTCCCGTCTCCCATATACAGGGGACACATCACATAACCGCACCGCACCACAACCCGACCGTGTCCACTATGCTATGCTACGGTAAGGAATGAGAATCTGAATCTAAGAGGGTGTAGCTGTAGCTGTAGCTAAGTTTGTGGGTGGTCAGGATTCACAGGGTGCACAGAGTACACAGGGTACCCGGCACAGAACTCACGGTACACGATACACGATGCTCGGCTTGTCACGGCTTGTCACGGCATGTAATCCAAACACACACTGCGGGGGTGCGGGGGATGCATGGACTGGATGGACGCGGGACGCTGGCGGCGGCTCTAGATCTCCATGCCGCCGGGAGGTGGATAGGACGCACTCAGCAGCAGCTCCGTCTCTGCTCTCCCATCAGGCCCCTCCCTCCTTTCTAAAAAGTGTTTTACTTTCTGCTCTTCTAAAATCTGCTATTTATTTTCCCCAAATATTTATTACTGTTCATCATTTGCTCCAAATTGTGTTCAGATTTTTAATACTGTATCCTATGGATACAGTACATTTTGGAAATGTGCCATTTTTGCACTTTTATTGTAAGTTTATTTTTCTTTATTTTCTTAACTTATTATGCATTTATTTTGAACACAGTGTAAAGAAATTTTGTGATAAATACATGTAATGTGGGCACTGCAATATGTAGATGGGGCTTTGTGTGGGTGTGGCTCGAGTGTGGGTGGGAACACAGGGAGCCCCATTATCTCCTATTGCCCAGGGGCCCCATGAGTTGTAAGTCTGCCCCTGGTCTTAAATGCCCTAATCTCTCCATCTTCCTTCTTGGTATAGCATCTGCTACAGGAATGAGTAAAAGGTTACAGTAAAAATTAGTTTGCAATAACATTAGCAATACACTTTCAAAAATGAATTTAAAAATGCCTTCTTTTCTCTCTCTCTCCACAAATGGGAAGAGGAAATGATGACACAGATGACCTGATTTATTAAATGAGTAAAGAATCTTCACACAATAAATTGTGTGAATATTCACTTCAGTTATCAGTAATGTGTAGGTGAAATCAGTAAAGAGTAACTTGCTTTTTACAGGATTGCATACCTGCAGTGAATATTCTAACAGCTAGGGTCCATACATACTGGGCTTAAAAAACGCTGCTTCTACAGGAGTTTTTCATTTTGCTTGTGTAGCACTACCCCCGAAAGAGGTGCTGGTTTGTTTTGGGTGGCACGTTACCTCATGGCTCCTCCGCCGTAGCAATAGGGAAACAATCCTGCTCCCACGTGTAGCAGTCCTTGCGCCACTCCTGCTTGAGTGGGAATAGCGTACCTGGACAGGCCTCTCTCACTGACCTGGCAGCCAAAATATCGCTCAAACCTTTAAGGAAAAGTCTCTGCCACAGACCCTCCTGGAATGAACTGGAACCTTTTTAGGAAAAGTCTCTGCCACAGACCCTCCTGGAATCAACTCAGAGCGAAACCTCTGCCACATGCCCTCCTGATTGTGGTTATAGAGATGAACCTCCTTGGTAGAATTACGCCTGGATCTCTTCAGGTACCGACTGACAGGTGACCAGCCTCTCAGTGTCCGGATACCTCGATCACCGGTGGTTTGTCGAGACCCTATTGGATCGCCAGCCTCTCATTGGCTCTCCTCAGATGGACTCCCCGTCGAACAGCTATACCACTTGGGATCTTCAGGATTGGGAACCCAGTCGACCACTGGACTCCCTGCCACAGCTCAATTGTTCCATACCAACATGGTCCAGGAACCAGGAATTCCACGTGGCACGCATGCCCCGGCCCGGTAGGCCATAACGCCGGAGCGCCGTGGTGCCGCACTGGAAGAAGAACCAGAACTAATGGCATCTGCCCCATAAATACCCTCCCCCAGCATGCACAGCGAGGCCCAACCCTCCTGATTGGCTGCCGGGGAAGAGCACCCAAACCTTGACTCCACTGCTGCCACCTACTGTCCTGGGGTGGGAAGAGCACCCCAGCAACAACAGAATGAGCCCACAGCACAGCCAAGCTGAGACAGAGTCCCAAGTTTGAACACATTAACCAGATCAGAGTTCAATTCACTCTGATTTCCCTCTAAATTTAGATAGCACCAGTACTTTGAAGTAACCAGGCGCTACACTTGTAAAAGCAGCTCAATGTTAATCTGTGAGGCAACTTGCTGCTCCTCAAACGTGCCTAAACCCTTGTACAAAAACACTATATATGACATATTTTAAGCCCAGTGTGCAAGAACCCTTAATGAGATAAAATTCTTAACTTGTTAAATAAATCAGCCTCAGGATGTGGTGTGAGTCTGTACATAAAAATAACTCATATTGATGTGCATAAAAAATTACTGAAACATGCATGAAAAATTATATAAACTTGTGTGTCTGCAGGTCAAAACTGTGCTGTCTTTAAAATTAGTTTTTCTGGGAAAGAGGTCTGATGATTGATTTACATGGTAGAACTTTTTTTTTTAAGGACCTGTAAAAAACTTTTCACTTATTTATGAATTAGAATGTTTGCTATGTACCCTATACTCAATCACATGGGAAGTATTATCTGAGAACCCCTTATCGTTAAAGGTGGCTTTCAGACTGGGTTCACCCCCCCGCCCAAAGACCCTCACAACCACCAAGCTGCTGGCTTCTTAACTTAATTCTGCTGCTAAATGTGTCCCTTCCAATTGTTGTAGAAGGTTCTACTCAGCCAAACATCAATTTAGTTTGGTCATTTACCAAACCTCTATACATGCAAAATTCAGTCCAAACTTGGATAAAGACTAAACCGGCAGCTCATCCATTTTCCTAATTACCAATCACAACATATTCCTACTTATCTGGATTTAAATCCAGCCATCAGTTTGGGGTTCTTAATACAGATTACTAGACCTGCTGATACCTGTACATTGTGGAATTAAATGGAACAACATAACGTCCACTTCTGGCTGCCAGTGAAGATATGCTTGCTGTTACTGTCAATACCCACCTCTCCTTATTCATTCAAATTGCCCCACAAACGCACAACAGTGATATGTTTACTACAGCAAAAAAAAACACACCATGGGCTAGATTCAGCAATCATCGTAATTTCAAATCTGCGTCGGCGTATCGTTACGCCAATTCTCCAACGCAGATACGTCCAAAAAATAGGCTTCCTCCTCCGACGTAACTTCAATGCGGCAGCGTATAATTGTGTGCATTCTCACGCTGGCCGCTAGGGGCGCTTCCGTTGTTTTCGGCGTAGAGTATGCAAATTACCTAGTTACGTCGATTCACAAACGTACGTGCGCCCGGCAGTAGTTTTTTACATCGTTTGCGTAAGGCGTTTTCGGCGTAACGTTGCTCCTGCTATTAGGTGGCGCAGCCAATGTTAAGTATGGACGTCGTTCCCGCTTCGAAATTTTAATATTTTACATCGTTTGCGTAAGTCGTTCGCGAATAGGGCTGGACGTAATTTACATTCACGTCGAAACCAATACATCGTTGCGGCGTACTTGGGAGCAATGCACACTGGGATATGTACACGGACGGCGCATGCTCCATTCGTAAAACACGTCAATCATGTCAGGTCATCACACATTAGCATAAAACACGCCCCCCCTTCCACATTTGAATTACGCGGGCTTACGCCGGCCCCATTTACGCTACGCTGCCGCAACTTACAGAGCAAGTGCTTTGTGAACACTGCACTTGCTCCTGTAAGTTGCGGCGGCGTAGCGTAAATACGATACGCTGCGCCGCCGTACGAATGGGCGCAGCTACGTGAATCTAGCCCCATGTTTTGAAAGTGTGCACTATAATCTATTTTGTTAGCCAATAAATTATATCATTATAAAGACCAATTTCTAAATTTGTTGATGGCTAAAAAAGTGCAACACTCTGTTTCTACATCCAATAGTTCTATTAATAATGAATTTCATATGCACATTCATGTTTTTCTTAGAAAAAGTAACAATTTCACAAGTGCCAGCTGTCAAGTATAAAAAAATTAATGTTGGCAGTCTCTACCAGCATACATACTCGCAGCATGATAACTGTTGAGACATTGTTAGATACAGAATGCCGCTGGCATTTTTGAACAGAGTTAAAAATGTCAATGTAATTATGAATTTATATAGATTATTAAATAGTAATAGAAAAAACGTAAGTTCATAAAGCCTCTCTCAAATTGTAATTATTTTTGTCCAGCGCTAGACAAATAAGAATCCTAGGCAGCTATTATCAGTTTTACTTTGTATGGCAATTTTTTTTTTTTTTTTTTTTTACCATTTAAAGTACGGTAAATTAAGCTTTTAGTAACCCTTTATTAATTAGGCTTTTCACTTTTTTGCTCTCTCTAAAACGTCTTTATACCTCTTTAGGTAAAATAAGATTTATACAGAGGAATTATTGGTATAATATATTTTACCTCCATGTACAGTAAATTCCAGGATTTTATTTGCTTTTACAGCAACCATCCAGTGTTTATTGTTAGCCAGCTATCCCTAGTACCCAATACATTTGTGTATATGTCTGTTTTGTGTAAAGCTGTACCAAATTGCCACCAGGATTTTTTTTGTCCCCTTTTATCTGTATTGATGGGTAATCTTCAAAATACCTACTTGATCACATTGTCCTGCTGGAATCCCCTGCTGAGGTGACATATCACAGGGTTCTGTGCTGCCATCCAGGTCCTCTTCATCTGTTTGCCTCTTCTGGATTCAGGCAGCCAGCTCTGAATAATGCATGGGGCCCACCTTCTGGCCACTCTGTGTCCCTGGTCCTGCAGCCTCTTGAGAGATATGATATGAGTTTACAAGGAGGCTGCAGGACTAGAGTCAGATCAAAGACAAGAAAAAAAAAAAACTCTAAAAACTCTGGGGTAGATCCACAAAGAAATTACGCCGGCGTATCTAATGATACGCTGGCGTAATTTCAAAATTTCCGCGTTGTATATTTGTTTTGAATCCTCAAAACAAGATATGATGGCATCTCGGCTAGATCTGACAGGCGTACGTCTTCGTACGCCGTCGGATCTAAGATGCAATTTTTCGGCGTCCGCTAGGTGGCATTCCCGTCGTAATCCACGTCGAGTATGCAAATTAGCTATTTCCGACGATCCACGAACGTACGACCGGCTGTCGCATTGTTTACGTCGTTTCCGTTCGGCTTTTTCCGGCGTATAGTTAAAGCTTCTATATGGTGGCGTACTCAATGTTAAGTATGGCCGCCGTTCCCGCCTCGCATTTTAATTTTTTTACGTCGTTTGCGTAAGTCGTCCGTGAATGGGGCTGGACGCCATTTACGTTCACGTTGAAAACCAATGACGTCCTTGCGACGTCATTTGGAGCAATGCACCCTGGGAGTTTTCACGGACGGCGCATGCGCAGTTCGTTCGGCGCGCAGAATTTGCGTATCCATGGGGTCCCTGAATCTGTCAATGATAAAGAAATACATCCCTACCTCCTTGCTTTGTTTGTTACTTTGGCACCCTTTATCCCGGATATTGATTGGCACCTGGACAGGGCCTATAGCTTTCTGGCCCCTAAACCACCTCAAGGTGCCAAACCCAGAGATGTCATCCATTTCCACAAGCAAACAGGCTCTCACCATAGCCACCCGCAATAAAACTAGGGTTGAATTTAAAGGCACCAAAATTAAAATCTTCAGTGACATGTCACCCATTATTACTTTAGCGAAACAATGTGATCTTCGCCCTATCACTGTACACTGTACATCTACAGAATCATCAAGTTACATATCGCTGGGGCTTTCCTTTTTGACTCTCTGCGTCTAGAGATGGGACACAATACTCAATGAGAGACCTTCAAGAAAGTGAGCTGTTCATCCGAAATTTAGGTCTCCCACCAGTTCCTGAGGAAGATCTCCAGATTCCTGCTCCTACTCCAAGGCCGATTTCCAAGCCTGGAAAGATTAAGACCCCAGTCCAGCAAAGATCACAGAAAGCTTCCTCCACTCCCCAACAAGCTGCGACTGCCAGATATCCCATCTTCTGATTTCCCTACTGCTCTATATTTACACAGATGTCTCTGCTCCCATCTGTGTGTTATAAGACTCTGATTTAAAGGTTCCCTTGCCCATGGGATCACTATCCTTAATGTTACCTGTTTTGCCTTTACTTGCTTGGATGTTTCCGGTTTGTTTTTTCTACAAGCTACTTGGAAGAGGACAGGGCCTGTAAGTCGGATCTTGTGGGTCGTCATGCCCCTCTCCAGGATCCTAGGAACTGACCTTGGACTCCTGGGGTGTATGTCCTCCTCAGGTCTAATACCAATGTGGTTCTTGTTTTTTTAATTCTTATTTTTGCTTTTTTAAGTTCTTTCTTTGATCTTTTCTGGGATCACAACTGTTATCCGACAGCAGTATTCTTACTCCTTTTCAATATTTATACTATAATGGTTTTCTTGCTCTACATGTCATGGTGTATGCTCCTTTTTACAATTATTAGAATATAATTTGTTCTATTCACTCGGTATCTGTTATGGCTTTAAGCATAATCTTAAAGAGGTTGATCTCCATTCCTAAGCATTGGTTGCCACTGAAGGAGTTCAGGAGACACATTTTCATGCAGAGGGCTCATTCAGAGGGCTCATTCACCACTTTTGTAGCTTCTAACCCTTCCAGCAAGGCCAGAGTAGCAATCCTCATCAAATCCTCATCAAAATGCTCCTGTCCTATACAAATTAAATTATCTTTTCGATACCCTCATTTAGCCAACGTGTATGCACCTAACTTGGGGCAGATTGGATTCCTTAGGAGGTTTTTATGAAAATCCAGTCTTTCTCACAACTCTTCATGATCATGGGTGGAGACATTAACCTGTGTATATGTCAGACCAAGGATAGATTTGCCATTTTTCAAACTACCTCATCACTCCATGTTCTCTTGTCCTCTTCTTTCTGAAAACGTATTTAATCCCATAATCTCTTTGATACATGGCTGGTAAAGCATCTCACCATAAACAATTTACGTTTTATTCCCCACCTCACAAATTATATACCCGATATTTTTTTTGTATCTGCGCCTTTACTGATGGACCGTTTTCATCAGACGAACCGATCGTGTGTGGGCCCCATCATTTTTTTTTCCATCGGTTTAAAATTATCTGATGGTTAAAAAAAAGATAGAAAAAAACGATCATCTGTGGGGAAATCCATCGGTTAAAAATCCATGCATGCTCAGAATCAAGTCGACGCATGCTCGGAAGCATTGAACTTAATTTTTCTCAGCACGTCGCTGTGTTTCACGTCACCGCGTTGGACACGATCGGATTTTTAACCAATGGTGTGTAGGCAAGACTGATGAAAGTCAGCTTCATCGGATATCTGATGAAAAAATCCATCCGTCCGTTTTCATCGGATGAACCGATCGTGTGTACAGGGCATAAGACTTTGAAGTCAGTTTTGTTGAGATATAACAAGATATGTACCGGTATTTGTTTGTTAAAAGGGAGTAGAACTCATGCTGCAGTCAGAATTCAACTCAAAACCCAAAACTGGCACTACCAATATTGATTAGTTTAGTTAACCACATCCCTACAGCGTCATTGTGAAATGATGGCGGCAGGAACCCCTTCTCGATCCGGGTGGACGTCATATGACGTCCTGCGTTCCCGGCGATCTAGGGCGCGCGCGCGCCCGCGGCGACGCTTGTGACCCGGCGCGTGTGGCCGGCAGCCGCGATTGCCGCCGGGTGCCCGCGATTGTCGGTAATCACGGCAGGAGTGTGGATCTGTGTGTGTAAACACACAGATCCACCTCCTGTCAGAGGAACACACATCGGTCTCCTCCCCTTGAGAGTCCCCTCCCCCCTACAGTTATAACACACCTTAGGGAACATAGTAACCCCTTCCTCGCCCCCTAGTGGTTAACCCCTTCCCTGCCAGTCACATTTACACAGTAATCAATGCATATTTATAGCATTAATCGCTGTATAAATGTGAATGGTCCCAAAAACGTGTCAAAAGTGTCCGATGTGTTCGCCGCAATGTCACGGTGACAGTAAAAAAATCGCAAATTGCCGCCAATACTAGTAAAAAAATAAAATAAAAATGACATAAATCTATCACCTATTTTGTAGACGCTATAACTTTTGCGCAAACCAATCAATATATGATTATTGCGTTGTTTTTTTTTACCAAAAATATGTAGAAGAATACGTATCGGCCTAAACTGAGGGAAAAAAAAGTTTAAAAAAGAAAAAAAGTTGTGATATTTATTAAATACAAAAGTAAAAAATATTGTGTTTTTTTTTTAATTGTCGCTCTTCTTTTGTTTATAGCGCAAAAAATAAAAACCGCAGAGATGATCAAATACCACCAAAAGAAAGCTCTATTTGTGGGAACAAAATGATAAAAAAATTGTTTGGGTACAGTGTAGCACGACCGCGCAATTGTCATTCAAAGTGCGACAGTGCTGAAATCTGAAAATTGGCTTGGGCAGGAAGGTGCGTAAGTGCCCGGTATGGAAGTGGTTAAGCATATGCTCAAACAGCTTCAATTACCCAAAAGGTAAAAATATAAATTAATACCAGAGATTTAAGAAATCTGTTGTTTTGAGAAGTATCAGCTGGGTGTCCCAAAGGACTTCTCCAACACTCCTACATCCTTTCGTACTGTCTTTCTCCTCTCGTCTCTCCATCTTAAAGACTCAAGATCTTCTCCCCTTTCAAGATTCTTTCAGCCTCCCCTTTCACTGTCATGTGTAACCCTCTATATTCTCCTAGAATTTGCTTGTGGAAATGCCTTTCACGTTACAGGTGACATAAAACACACGTGATTTCCTGGATAATTCTTATAGGAAACTGTAGTTCCCTTTATTCACAGTAGCCAATTCTATTTTTCCTAATATATTTAATTTAATTTCTAAATAACCTTTGACTTGGGCTTAAAGAAACACTATGAATTATACTGAAATGTCACTTATGTGTAAAAACCACTCCAGACCTGGCGGTGACTCATGAGATTTATTACTTTAAGAAAATATACCCACACTAATTACCTTCCCTTTAAATTCTTTAAGTTAGGAACTAAAACCAATTCAATATTTCACAAGGATATTACTCTTAGAATCTTAATACAATTAAATATTCATAATGTTATAAGCATACTATATTCACTATGTTAAGATACAGATATGGCAATACATTTTTAGGAATGTCCAAACAATATATCATGATTAATATGGAAAAAAAAAAAAAACAGAAAAATATAAACCAAAAACACAATATAAGTAACATTGTTCAATTAATCATGCCTATAACTACTCCAATTTACTAATATATTTGAAATTATTGTTAATGTAATTGCTTATGCAGTAATTGATATAAATTGTAAGAAAAACAATCAGCACCACAATGCTAATATATTACTTCTATAATGACGTGGAAAAAAAAATATATATATACCCCTCTGAGTGTCTACACAGCTGCTGACACTTATAGTGATACACCACAACTATTGCAATATTAATTTTGTGAAAATAGTGCAGCACTGCGTATCTATAAATCTTATATAAACAAATAATTATACATTCCATAAAACAATTTATGAAAAAAAAAAAAAAAAAAAGTATAAAAAAAACAGTTCATATGTAGGTTTCCAAAGCTGTCACCGCTGTGTAAAATCCTATTTAAATGGATCCAATATTCAGTGCATACCACCACCTGCTAAAATGCCTGCTCACCTCAAGGATGAGTATAAAACTCATAGACAGATCACTCCTTGTGTCCACCACGATCAATCCTCAACAAACCTTCTCGACTCCCTTCAGGGAAATTTTAATTATCACTGGTGCTCCCACTCGCTTAAATATCTGGGTGTCCAACTGACTTCCTCATATTCTACATTATTTCAGGATAACTTCCCCCTCTATTTTCACTAATAAATTGTTTACTAAAAGCCTGGAATAACATCCCTCTTACTCTTCTTGTGAAAATCAATGTTCTCAAAATGTCGATACTTCCCCAGTTACTTGGCCTATTTGAGACCCTCCCAGTGTTGATCCCCATGCCCCACTTAAAGTCACTTCAGAGAAATGTTCTTAATTTTATATGGAACAATGCCTCCCATAGTATAGCAAGCTCAGTGGTTCAGGCATTGCTCAATAGGGGAGTATTGGGAGCCCCAAATCTCTTAAAATATTATTATGCCACACACTTAAGGGCTATTGCCCTGAACAGATGGTCTGAAATTGAAATTGGGGTCACATCCCCTGCACACCCTTTTTCCATGCTATGGCCTTCCTCAGACAAATGTATGCCTCAACTGAGAAGTGTATGTCTAAACCCGATGTTGTTCACTCTGTTGATTTGCAAGTGATGCTGTAGTAGTGTGCTCGGTACTTGTGAATGTTTTATTCAACCCAGATATCCCAAACAGCTTATCCTATAACCATATGTTACCCTGGACCTAAGCTGGAATTTTTCAATTACGTCATCTGGTACACCCAGTGACGTGTAAACTTCTCTCTTTTACAGAGCTGCAATTCAAACATCAGATCCCAAAATCTCTTTTTTATTCCCTCCTACAAATTAAAAAAAGTTTTGCTCCCAAATCCCCCCCCTGACTTTAGACACACCAACTGAATTACTGTGCTCTAAGGGCCCCTATGAACGCCACTTAATCTCATCTATTTATCAAATCTTGCATGAAGCCCCCCCCCCCCCGACTGAAACCAGTCACACATATATGAGAAAATAGTCCCATATCTTCATCTGCCTATATCCTTAGGTTATTGGGGGAAAATAGAAAATATGGAACTCTACATCTAGAGTCTCACGATGCGTGGCACAGAGAGAGACTGCGTAAAAAATACTTCTATTTTGGTTATTTTACTCCAGATTTCTTACATGCTTGAAATTTGATAACCTGTGGGCAATGTTGGAGATGTGATGCTGCTATAGGCACTCATTACTATATCTTTTGGTAACGTTCCGAAATCACGCCCTTTTGGACACAAGTTCATAACCTTTTGCAAAAGGTCCTAGATATTCCTAATCTCTAAAATCCCATACATTTCCTATTAGGTCTTCCACTCCTGGGCACAACTAAGGCTACTAGGAGATTGATGGGTTTTATTCTGTTAGCAGCAAAACATGCTATACCTCAGTGTTGGTTGTCTACTACCCCCCTTACCTTTCTGCCATTTCTTATGGCCATATATGATATATGCAGGATGGAACACTTGACAGTAATGATAGACAACTCTTTGCCATGGTTTAACAATGTTTGGGAGATCTGGGATGTCTTAGAATACAACAGGTAATCTTTCCAGCTCCATAGCTCAACATCTCTTGTACATGTAAACTTTGGTCTGTATTAGGTGATCTCTATTCAGTCCCTTTCTGTATCTACACTTGCAGCTAAGAAAACTGAGCCATGATGTATTACTATTGTTCTTTTTCATGTTATGTTTATTATTTTATATCCACGTTCTTTATCACATCTCACTTTTTGCTCCTAATACCTGAATTGTGCATTTTGCTTTGTATGCTTTGTAAACATACAATAAAAAAAAAAGCAATTCTGTGGACAGGTGTATTTTATACACATAACGTGTTGTCATTAGGATCACCTTCTTAAATGACAAGACTAATCTGTCTACCACATGAGCACATACTGTAGCCAGTCTGTGGGAGACAGAATTAATGTTGTTTGGTAGGTGATCAAATATTTATTGTACTTACTAAACTGCAACTCAATGTATAAGATTGTATCATGTGGTTTTTTTTCTGGATTCTTGGCGGATATTTTGTCTCTATCGTTTAAAATACACCTATGATAACAAATATAGACCCTTCATTTTTTTGTAAGTGTGCAAACGTACAAAATCTGCAGGGGATCACATATTTATTTTCCCCACTGTGTGTATGTATATATATATATATTTTTTTTTTATAATACTGTACTGTATATATTCAGTATATAATAGTTGTAGCCTTCTTTTACACATAGCAGTTTATTTACAGTATAAAGGTAAAAAGAAGGGAAGGGGCCTTTTACATGCATGCTCTGATTGAGAATCAATTGCTTACTTTTTAAACACTTCCATGTGGTTGATTCTACACCACAAGATGCTTGTGAAAGTCAAATTCTTTGCTTTTTAAATATACCCCATATTGTACAGTTGCCAAGGTTTTAAGCTTTTTTTTCAGCAATATTCTTCTCGATAGGCGATGATCTGCTGCAATCATACAATTTTTCTGCTAAATACTGTTGAGGCTTTCTAATTATAAATGTTAAATTCTTGTGGTGGAATGCATACACAGTTATGTTTTTTTTTATTGCAATTATTTTAGATTTCATCTAACAAAAATGTGCATGTTTAAAGCTGAAATCCGGGATTATAAAATATGTCTATTTACAAGAGGCCTGCTTATACTAACTTCATGTGCTTTGTGTATTTTTTTGCAAATCTGTGAGTAATCAAGTGTGAAAATGTCTTCCTTTTAGGAGCTCCCTGTAATAAAGACCAGGCTTTATATTTTTCTGTAATAAAGACCTGTCCTGTGATAATGATATGTACCACATAGTGATCATGTCACCACTACATTTACAGATTATATTTAGATTCCCAAAGGCATTTGGTGGTTGCAAAGATGATTTATATCCTTTGTGGCCATTGATGAATATACAGTATTAAGCAAAAAATAACAATATTAGTTATTACAAAAGAAAGATTTCTTCATCAAGTATAATTCATTTTACTAGAGTGCTAGAAAACCCTGTTCTGATATCTGTTTATTGAAGCATAGGTTTGTAAATGCAATCTATATATTCCAGGAACAATGTGCTATCTTTGAGAGTCATAGAATATTGTAATTTACCCAAATGCAAGCACATTTGCAGATTTCTAAGCTATAGTTGTAGCTTGCATCTAAAGATAGGGTACCATCACCACATTAAGACACAAATTTGTCAAATTTGTTAAAAATTCTATTCAATATTACAGGGCAATCCTCTTCCGAAAAATACTTCACATATCACTGTTGAAACCTGTTGAAAAAAAAAATTTGCATGAAGGTGATTGTAAAGTCATTTTTTTGCCTATAAAAATAACAAACATGTTATACTTACCTGCTCTGTTGCAGTGATTTTGCACAGAGCAGCCTGGATCCTCCTCTTCTCAGGTCCCTCTTCTGTGACCCTGGCCCCTCCCTCCTGTTGAGTGGCCCCTCAGAAAGCAGCTCCCTGTGTCCATTCAGATACAAAGTCCCACTCCAGCCATTCCCATTGCCCTGCTCCTCTCTCCTGATTGGCTAGCTGACTGATTGACAGCAGCAGGAGCCAATTGCATAGAATGCATTAAGAAAACTTAAAAACTTTCTGACTTTACAACCACTAAGACCTTTACAGTATTTGGAGAGAGTCATTCACCCTGATCAGGCAGGTTTTTTGCCTGGCAGAGAAGTGAGAGACAATACCACCAGAGCTCTCAACCGTATTCATTTCTGTAACTCCCCCTCATTCTCAAGTTGGAGATACATGTGGAGGGTCTTTCAGCATATTGATTGTAACAGGAGTGCCCCTGGAACCCAGAATCCTTTAGAAAGTATGGGATACCATCGCTTTAGCTCCCCATGCACCTCTTATGTCTTAATCACCCTGTGTCTATTAGGGGCACAGGGTGAGCAAGGAAATAATGGACATTAAGAAATGTCTTGGTTTACTTAAAATGGGACATAAATATTTATCCACAATATCTCCCAGGATATATGCCATATCAGAAAAAGTGACTCATTCATACTGTTGGGATATATACTGTAAGGAGATGCTAATGTTTTCAACTCCAGCCACATGTCTGTCTGTTATAATGTAAATAAATCTATGATAACTTCTAAGGATCTCTTATTGTGGTTTGTGCTAATTGACCCCATAATTGTGTGAAGGAGTTCTGTGTTAATGTGTATTGCATTTAGGGAGAGGAGACAGCCATGCTAGGAAACTCAAAGGTCATGCATATGAGTCATCATGGTTGCTTAAAGGGATTAGTTAATTAGCTCATGTTAATTTATGTCTCTGTGTATTGCTAGAGTAAAATGAGCAGGGTATGCATGCACCTTTTCTTTTGGTGTATATAAGAGCCTGTATTGCTCAATAAAGATTGTGATTCCTGCTTGAACCTCAACACAGAGCTTTGTCTCGTATTTGGGGGAAAATTATTTTTATGTGTTTCTTGTTCGCCTGACTGGAGTGCCGGTAGCTGCCTTGGTGTTCGGGAATGGAATGTCCTAAACGACTTTAAACCCTTTAATACTCGGGGTGTCGTTACATTGATATTGGGACAAATGTGACAAAATGGATAGATTCCCTATACGATCATTCAATCGCTGCGGGCAAATCTAATGGTGCTCTATACACCAATATCACCTTAACAAAC
This sequence comes from Rana temporaria, assembly GCF_905171775.1. NCBI lineage: Eukaryota > Metazoa > Chordata > Amphibia > Anura > Ranidae > Rana > Rana temporaria. Next base: position 142,399,089 of record NC_053493.1, on the reverse strand, counting down.
GGTACACCACAGGGCTGTCCCCTCGCTGCACTTATGTTTATACTTTCCCTAGAGCCATTGCTATGGCGTATTAGATCTAATCCACATATAGCAGGAGTACAAGTTAGGAAGGCACCTCACAAAGTAGCTGCATTTACAGATGATCTACTTTTTTTGCTGGTATCCTTGAAATATAACCTAATTTAATATGAGAACTGGATTTGTACGCACAACTATCAAATTATAAAATGCATTTTGAAATATCTGAAGTAATGAATCTTACAATCCCTGTAGAACATCTATCTTGAAATCAAGCTTTCTATTTGGATGGGTATCTGAGAAAGTTACATATCTAGGGATCTATCTTACATACTCTCTAACTAATACTCTCCAATATAATTTCCCACAATTGTTGTATTAGATGGAATTTTAGATGTTGGTGACATCTTACACAGACTTGGTTTGGTAAAAATTATATCTTAAAAATTAATGTACTTCCTAGATTGCTGTACCTTTTTCAAACTCTCCCAGTGACAGATCAAAATATTTTTTTTTAAGAAAAATTAAACATGAGTTCCTACAATTCCTTTGGCCGGACTGTCCACCTAGGATCAAGACAGAAACACTTGCCATGCCTAAATGTTCTGGGACCATGCGGTTTTCAGACCTAGTTCAATATTACAAAATCTCACATCTATCCCGGATTCTGGACTGGTGCAATCATACTAAGGTGAAAGGTTGGTTATCTCTTGAACAACTTATCCTATTTTGGGTTCCACCTATAAAATCACCCAGATGACCAAATGTAGGGTGATACAATTTCAACCAACATCCCTTATGATGCCAGTGATTGGATTAAAGTCTGGACTTTGACTGGGCCATTTTAACACATGAAAGTGCTTTGATCTAAACCATTCCATTGTAGCTTTGGTTGTATGTTTAGGGTCTTGTCCTGCTGGAAGGTGAACCTCCTTGCCAGTCTTTTGCAGACTCTAACATTTTTTTTTCTAAGATTGCCCTGTATATTCTTCCATCCATCTTACCATCAACTCTGACCAGCTTCTCTGTCCCTGCTGAAAAAAATCATACCCACAACATTAAGCTGCCACCACCATGTTTCACAGTGGGGATGGTCTGCTCAGGGTGATGTGCAGTGTTAGTTTTCCGCCATACATAGAATTTTGCTTTTAGGCCAGAAAGTTCAATTTTGGTCTCATCTGACCAGCACACCTTCCTTCACATGTTTGCTGAGTCCCCACAAGGCTTCTCGCAAACTGCAAACAGGACTTCTTTTGGCTTTCTTTCAACAATGGCTTTCTTTTTGCCACTCTTCCTTAAAGTCCAGATTTGTGGATTGCACAACTAAAGCCCCATACACACCATCAGATTATCTGCAGATTTTTGTCTTCAGATTTACCAAAACCATATAATATGAGGTCAAACCTTCAGAGTTTCAATTTGTATGCAATCAGGCAGGCCCTTGTACTACATGGTTTTGGTAAATCTGAAGACAAAAATCTGCAGATAATCTGATGGTGTGTATGGGGCTTAATAGTTGTCCTGTGGACAGATTCTCGCACCTGAGCTGTGGATCTCTGCAGCTCCTCCAGAGTTACCATAGGCCTCTTGACTGCTTCTCTGATTAATGCTCTCCTTGCCCAGCCTGTCAGTTTAGGTGGACAGCCATGTCTTGATAGGTTTATAGTTGTGCCATACTCTTTCCATTTTCGGATGATGGGTTGAAAAGAGCTTAAAGCGGGAGTTCACCCATTTGATAATTTTTTTTTTCTCCCCTTAGCTTCCTGCTCGTTCGGTCTAGGGGAATCGGCTATTTGTATTAAAATATGAGCAGTACTTACCCGTTTTCGAGCTCCATCTTCTTCCGTCGCTTCCGGGTATGGGTCTTCGGGAGCGGGCGTTCCTTCTTGATTGACAGTCTTCCGAGAGGCTTCCGACGGTCGCATCCATCGCGTCACTCGTAGCCGAAAGAAGCCGAACGTCGGTGCGGCTCTATACTGCGCCTGCGCACCGACGTTCGGCTTCTTTCGGAAAATCGTGACGCGATGGATGCGACCGTCGGAAGCCTCTCGGAAGCCTGTCAATCAAGAAGGAACGCCCATTCCCGCAGCCCATACCCGGAAGCGACGGAGAGGATGCATCTCGTAAACGGGTAAGTACTGCACATATTTTAAAACAAATAGCCGATTCCCCTAGAGAAATCGAGCAGGAATCTAAGGGGAAAAAGTGCCCTCTAAGGGTGAACCCCCGCTTTAATGAGATGTTCAAAGCTTGGGATATTTTTTTTCATAACCTAAACCTGCTTTAAATTTCTCCACAACTTATTTCTGACCCATCTGGTGTGTTCATTTGCCTTCATGATGCTGTTTGTTCACAAAGGTTCTCCAACGAACCTCTGAGGGCTTCACAGAAAATCTGTTTTTATACAGAGATTAAATTACACATAGGTGGACTCTATTTACTAATTAGGTGACTTCTGAGGGCAATTGTCTTAACTAGAGTTTAGTTAACAGTATCAGAGTAAAGGGAGCTGAATACAAATGCACGCCACACTTTTCAGATATTTATTTGTTAAACATGTTGAAAACCAGTTATCATAGGAGCTGCAGTGGCTCAACGCGATTGGCACTGCGCTGACAAGCCATTCACCTCTGCAGATAGGGGTTCGGATCCCGGTCTCAGCTACATGTGTATTGAGTTTGGTGGTCTCAGCCCGGCTCCCGGTGGGTGTGCTATGCGAGGTAAGCCTGTGCCTAGTACGCCCACCCCCCTCCCACAAAAACCACCACACTTACACGCACTTGAAATTGGGTTAACATGCACGCACTTTGACCACGCGGTCTCTAAAAAGAGAGGCGAAGGACTAACGGGGCTGGTTGAGCGGGCTAGAACCTCTCACTCCCATATAGGGAGTCCCTCTGCCCCGTTGGGCTTCAAAGCGGAGCAGGTAGGGCGGGCTGTGTGGAAGGACCCCCTCACACACCCACCATTGCCACCCGGGGCATGGAGAAAGGTGGCAGATTGCCTCTGGGGGAGGCCTGCCTACTCCCAACTCCTGCAGTCTGGCTCCTCTCTCGAGTACACGCACAAAAATACACTTTAAAAAAAAAAGAAAACCAGTTATCATTTTCCTTCCACTTCACAATTATGTACTGCTTTGTGTTGGTCTATCACATAAATCCCAATAAAATGCATTTACCTTTTTAGGTTGTAACATGATAAAGTTTAGAAAATGTCAAGGGGAATGAATATTTTTTCAAGGCACTGTATGTTTTTTTTCCCATAATAGGCACTGTATGTTATGGCATGTTTTTTTAGATTGTATGTTGCAACTCGCTACATAGTTGTTAGGATGCCTGGAGATGTAGATTCTGGTTGGCCAGGACACAGGAGACATTGGAACTCTAATTTCATGAAAACTTTATTTTTATAGAAGACTTACAATAGAAGATGTATTATACTTTATGTGTACAAACAGAAAATGTTAAGCAAGTTAAAGTGGGCCTTTTAAAATGTGTCCCTGCTCCCCTTGCCAAAAGCCTAAAAGAAAAAAATATATTTGTAGGGAAAAAAAATAAGATAATATACTCACCTTTCCCCCCAGCTCCTACCCATGGTTCTTAGACAAGGGTTACACCCTCCTCCTTCCAGCAAAACCTGGAGAATGTAAAGTAGCAGTGCACGATTCGCTTTAAAGTAAACTTGTGCATTGACTATGCAACAGGTTCACTTTAAAATCCAGGGCCAAAACTGCTTATACTTATAATCCCATTTCTCCCTCACTGTTCTGTTTCCCTCTACACATAGTTGTGACTAGGGAAGAGCAAGAAGGGGGCCTGATGTGGTGTGTTCAAACACCACTGCTTTGCTGTTCCTTGGCAGCTACAGGTATTGCCCTAGGCTTTTCTGTGTCCAACCCACTGGTTCTGTGTGGTATAAATATAACAGGGTGTCTGCGCTGAAAAGTGGGGGCTGGGACTAGAGAGATGTGCTGCTCGGAGCTGTTGCTGGAGTCTGAATCGCCAGTGTCATACCGGGATTGAAATTCCTGCTATTAGTGAATTAAAGTGAACGTCTATATTTATATATGTAGCACTACCCCCGAAGGAGCTGCTGGTTTCTTTTGGGTGGCATGTTACCTCTATTCCTTTGCCGTCCAGGGTACTTTATGAGAGCTGAAAAAAATGTTCAATGCCCACGTGTTGCTCTTCTTTTTCTATGCTTTATTTACCAAACGTGGTAAAAGAATAAAAGTAGGAGTTGAAGAGGTGGAAGGGTAATAGGTAGTAGGTTCAGATGTATAATTTTGTTTGGAAACACTCCTGCTTCCAGCAACGTAGCTTTCGTCGCCACTCTAGCCAGAGTGGGTATTGTCACACAGAAACTTTAGCAAAGTCTCTATCACAGACCTCACCAAAAGCTGGAGATATATTCGGTCCAGAATCCTCTCAGCATAGGATTAAGCATCGGATCTCTCTTGAATAAACTCTTGTGAACTCAGAACTGACAGGCCACCTTCACTTGGCCTCTCAGTATTAGTTTGTCCTTCAATGAAGTTCAAGGCCTCTCCTGAGTGTACCAGCCTTCCGCTCGGTGCTCTCCAGAACAGGTGCTTCATCAAGTGGCTTCCTCCCTCTAGGACGGACAGCACAGGACCACTCTGCAAGCACAGACCCAGCCTAACTACCGGGCCTACTTGGTAGATCACAGCTCTGGACCAACGTGGTCCCAGAGCCAGGAATACTTGAACACGCACCCCTGGCCATGAGGGCCACACCTGGGGGTGGTGGGACGACTGACCAGGAATGGACCACGACAACCCAGAACTAATGACGTCTGTCCCTTAAGTACTCTCCCCCAGCATGCACAGCAAGGTGATCAACCCTCACTGATTGGCTGACGAGGAAAAACACCCAATACGCCCTGACTCGACTGCTGCCACCCTTGGCCTGGGGTGGTACCAACACCCCAGACAACAATAGTGGTCACTTAGGCCTTGTACAAACGACCAGACATGTCCGATGAAAACGTTCCGCGGACCGTTTTCATCGGACATGTCTGCTGGGAGGTTTTGGTCTGATGTGTGTACACACCATCAGACCAAATTCCCCGTGGACAGAAAACGCGGTGACGTGGTGGCGACGTTGCGGCAATGATGACGCGGCGACGTGCGCGAACCAGGAAGTTCAATGCTTCCACGCATGCGTCGAATCACTTCGACGTATGCAGGGGATTTCGGTCCGATGGTTAGGTGTACTAACCATCGGACATGTCCGACGGACAGGTTTCCACCAGACAAGTTTCTTAGCATGCTAAGAAACTTTTGTCCGCTGGAAACCTGTCCGCTCGGCCGGAAAACTGTCCGCTAGGCCCTACACACGGTCGGACATGTCCGTGGAAACTGGTCCTCTGACCAGTTTCAGCGGACATGTTCGGTCGTGTGTACGAGGCCTCACAGTACAGCCACGGCTGGAACAGAAGCCCAAATTTGGCAAAACAATACAGTCAGAGGTAGTTAAATCTCTGACTACCCTCTAAATTTAAGGCAGCGCCAGCTATAAAAGTAGCAGGCCGCTATATATATATATATATATATATATATATATATATATATATATATATATATATATATATATATATATATATATATATATATATATATATATATAAAAACTCAACATTATCAAACCCCTAAAATTCTACTCACTAGCATAGGCCAGAAGGTAGGCCCCTGGGGTAGGCATCATTTGTGACTCATACTTGGTGCCCAACAAGGAGGGGAATGTAGAGGAGGTACCACTTGTCTACCCTATAAATAACCTGCTGAACATTTATGACTGGTATCCAATTAAATCACCTCAACCCTAGTAAAACCATTTGAATTGAGCTTCTTGCAGGCAGCTTTATATTGCTTTATGCTGATGTTGATCGTGGCATTGCAGGGAATTACTCATGCAGATTTATAATGTTTTGAAAGCTTTAATTTAAATCACACTAAACGCCTACACCAATGACATTCACCCTCTGTGTCTGAAGTATTAAAATTATTAACTAGTAGACCCCAGTATCCTACTTACTTCAACTCTCTTTAACTTGGATTCTGCTGGTGTTGTGCATGTAAAAAAAAAAAACAGAAACAGAGAAGTTATATAAACCAAAAGACCAGAATTTTGTAGCCTTTTTATTTATTTAAAGGTATACATATACTAAACAATGACATGCAAAAGTGTTTGATTCAAAAGAAACGATGGCTGATGATCAGTTTATTTGTCAAATTGTCATATACCACTACCCTCCCCCCTCCCAATGTGAAAAATGCATGATAGAAATGTGGGGCCAGATTCACAAAAGAGATACGACGGCGTATCTCCTGATACGCCGTCGTATCTCTGTTTTAGGGCCGTTCTAACTATGCGACTGATTCATAGAATCAGTTACGCATAGCTAGCCCTAAGATCCGGCAGGTGTAATTGAATTACACTGTCGGATCCTAGGATGCAATACTTCAGCCGCCGCTGGGGGAAGTTTGCGTCGTAAACCAGCGTCGGGTATGCAAATTAGCACTTACGGCGATCCACAAAGGTTTTTCCCGTCGTTACGTCGGCGCTAGTCTTAGATTCCCGTCGCAAAGATAGGGCTGCTTTAACATGGTGTAAAATTACTCCACCATGTTAAAGTATGCCCGTCTTTCCCGCGTCGCTTTTGAATTTTTAAACGGGTTACGTTACGCTGCGCCGCAGGTACGAGATCATAGTTGAAAGCTGTAGAAAAAAAAATGACTGCAGGAATAGAACATTAAAAGTTACAGTTATTTTTGTAATCTGCTGCATTTAGAACATTCAGTTATTAGTTGAAGATAAAATGTCTCCATTGGGAACATGTTTAGCAGATGAATTAAGGAAAAACTAGGTGTTATTCTAAAACTGCACAGAAGCAGAAAATAAATGGATAATCCTATAAATGGTTACTTGCAATATAGGTCATGTTGGAACAAAAATGTGTCTTGCTGCTTGAACTCAAGGGAAATTTGATTGAGGTTTGTTTTCAAAGTACCTTGCCAAACATGAAAATATAAATAACGTTTTTTAAAGACATAATTATTTTTGTTAAATTAGAAAAATATTAATGACTTTAAAGCTGAACAGCATATACTGTAGATATAAAGTGCAAATAATGTAAACTGGAGTATAATTAAACATATTAGTTTTACACGCAAGCAGTAGAGTAAATATCTGAATCTAATATGGTATTAGTCTCCCCTAGTCCTTGTATAGCAAAGCTGAGATATTGTAAGAAAGAAATTGCTTTTACTGTGTGTATATATATATATATATATATATATATATATATATATATATATACATATACATTATATATATGTAGTGCCCCCTTACTTTCAGTATGGGCACTACGCTAAAGTTAGTGGGGAATGGGAGAGTTATTTTGCTCCCATTCACAATTTTCTAAAATTTGGGCTGCTGTCATTCCTGAACTGTCCTGTAGGTCAGTCTGCGCTCCAGGGGTACTGTTCCCACCCCTGGGCGACAGGTGGCGCTAGAGGGGTTCTGGCAGAGCCACTTCTCCACAGCAGCCAATTAGAGGAGTTTTCCCTCACGGAGCATGCTGGGGGAGAGTATATCTGTGACAGACGCAATTTTTCTAAGTCCTTCGCGGGTTCCGGGTTCCAGGTGCGGCACCCACCTTCAGGGTGTGCGCATCCAACGGACCCCGGCGATGGCCTACCAGGCCGGGGTCACATTCTACGCGGAGTTCCATGTTCCTGAGAGGGGCCCCAGTGAATTACTGGGTCCCCAGTTCTATTGAAAGAATACCAGGCTGGGTGGCGTTCGATTGGGGGGTCGGCTTGAGGAGAACCTGGAGGCAGGTTGTCTGACTGGGCTTGAACGAACCAATCGGGGATCTGGTGACCGGAATGCTGACAGGTACACTTTGCTGTCATCCGGTGACCTCTGCTAAAACCTACTGGGAGGATTCTCTCCATTCATCCATTTAGCTCATTCAAAGTAATAGGCCTGTGGCAGAGGCCCTAGAGCCAGGTCTGTGTGAGAGACCTGTTCCTCCCAGGCTTGGCTTGGCTTTGGCTGCCAGGCTTGTGGCGGGAGTCTGTCCGGGGGCACTTCACCCACTCTGGCTAGAGTAACGACGAACTGAAATTTATACTACTGAGAGCAGGATTGCTCGGTTCATATCCAGGCCTGATACTGCAAAGTTTTCCCTTTCTTGCTTCATCAACCTTTCTTTCCCATTTGATGTTGATGTTGGCCGTGTTGGCCTGGAAATAAAGCATTGAAAAAATCTTTATTCACTGTCTGGACATTCGCTCAATACTCTGTTCTCCAACTGCACCCCTAGACAACACCAAGGTAACGTAATACGCTGATACTAACAACAAATCAGCGGCTCCTGAGGGGGTAGCACTACATATATATATATAGCACTACCCCCGAAGGAGCTGATAAATAATTGTAATTTAATTGAATTATTTAAAGAGAGTTTGAAGAATTCCAGTGTCCACACAATATACTTCTTTTTCAGGGATTTGTTTGCAGAACTTAGTAGAAAATAAGTTGGAGGGGTGGAAGGGTAAGTAGACAGGTAGGTTCAGGTGTATAATCACAAATAGGAAACACTCCTGCTTCCAGCATACAGTTCTCGTCGCCACTCTAGCCAGAGTGGGTATTGCCCACCCCGGATAGGTTTCTCCCACTGTCCCAGCAGCCGGAATGGCACACGGAATAAAGTACAGTCTCCGCCACAGACCTTCCTTTATGAGGAGACACTTTTGGTCCAGAATCCCATGCCACAGGATTCAGCACCCGATCTTTTCAGATTAACTTTTGTAGAACTTAGATCTGACAGGCGACCACCGCCGAGCCTCTCAGGCCCCGTACACACGTCCGAGGAACTCGACGTGCCAAACACATCGAGTTCCTCGTCGAGTTCAGTGTGGAAGCCGCCGAGATCTTGGCGGGCCGACTTTCCTCATTGAACAATGAGGAAATAGAGAACATGTTCTCTATTTGGCCCGACAAGTTCCTCGTCGGCTTCCTCGCTGAAAAGTGTACACACGACCGAGTTTCTCTGCAGAATCCAGGTCCGATCGAGTTTCTGGCTGAATTCTGCCGAGAAACTCGGTCGTGTGTATGGGGCCTCAGGCCCCGTACACACCTCCCGAGGAACTCGACGTGCCAAACACATCGAGTTCCTCGTCGAGTTCAGTGTGGAAGCCGCCGAGATCTCGGCGGGCCGACTTTCCTCATTGAACAACGAGGAAATAGAGAACATGTTCTCTATTCGGCCCGACGAGTTCCTCATCGGCTTCCTCACTGAAAAGTGTACACACGACCGAGTTTCTCGGCAGAATCCAGCTCCGACCGAGTTTCTGGCTGAATTCTGACGAGAAACTCGGTCGTGTGTATGGGGCCTCAGGCCCCGTACACACCTCCCGAGGAACTCGACGTGCCAAACACATCGAGTTCCTCGTCGAGTTCAGTGTGGAAGCCGCCGAGATCTCGGCGGGCCAACTTTCCTCATTGAACAACGAGGAAATAGAGAACATGTTCTCTATTCGGCCCGACGAGTTCCTCGTCGGCTTCCTCGCTGAAAAGTGTACACACGACCGAGTTTCTCGGCAGAATCCAGCTCCGATCGAGTTTCTGGCTGAATTCTGATGAGAAACTCGGTCGTGTGTATGGGGCCTCAGAGTATGGTGCATCCTTCGATGAAGTTTCCAGGCCTTCTCCCAAGATACCAGCCTCTTGCATTATCCTCTCCAGGACCTGGGGGTGTTATTACCATCCCAGGCCAAGGGTGGCAGACAGGAAGTTTTTTTACTGGTAAGATCACTAGTAAAAAAAAAACAGCTGCAATATATTAAAGTGAAAGGTTCTTTTTTTAAATAACATACATGGTAAACTTACCTGCCTAGTGCAATTATTTTGCACATAGTGGCCCCAATCTTCCTCTTCTGGGGTCACCCACCGGTACAACAGAGTCCTCCTCTTCTCTGTTTGACACTATTGTAATCCGCTTCTTATGGTGGCACATATGAAGACCCGATCCCGAGCCACGCTGTGGGTGTCTTTGACACCCACAGTGTGGGTCTACCCCACCCCCGCCATCATTGGATTTTATTAACAGCAGCAGGAGCCAATAGTTCCCTCTGCTTTCACTGAGTACAGTGAGGAGGGAGAGCAGTGCCGCTGCTCTGGGCACAGCACTGGATCAAGGTAAGGCTTCGTTTTTTTTTAACCCTAATGCAGAGAAAGCATTAGGGTAAAAAAACTGAAGCCTTTACAACCACTTTTTGCTTGGGTTTAGACCCTCTAGCCTTTTCACTAATATTTAACATGATGCTTCATTTTAAAAAGAAATACAATAATGTGATTTTTTTTACTTCTAGTCTTCCCACAGGTTTAAAAATGTACCCTCTTATATTACTGTTGGGAATGCATTCAAAGTTACCTGGAACCGATTTTTCAGCTGATGTGACATATTTCAAGAAACTGTAGATGAATTTGTGCCTTTCATGCAAATAATAGACAAATACACAGTATAATACATTTTCAGATTTCTAGCTATGTTCATAGAATGGATCAGTTTATGGTAGCTATAGAGACATCTATTTTTCATATATTTTTGACTGTAAGTAATATAATATGTTTCTTTCTTGCATTTAAGCATGCAATTAATGCAATTTCTCTGTCTTTACCAAGATGGCTTGTAAAATGTGGGGGATGTAAGCATTCTGTGACTGAAAAGATTGCTGAGATGAATAGAAAACATGCACAAAACAACTGACAGGGAAAAATATTGAACTGTATTGGGTGAAGACCTGCAGATGTACTGTAATGAGAATATGTTCTCTCTTAGTGATGAGGTGAGCATTTTAAAATCAGAAATAAAATTTAACCAATGTTATTGAGTGACATAAATAAAGGGTGTTTGTGTTTCTGGAAAAGAAAATGACATACTGTACATCTCAAGATCATATATGTGAATTCATTCTTATAAATACTCCAATTGGGTGAGGTTCCAATGAAAGTACGTTGCCACATCTCACGTTATGTGATTACATGTATGAACTGTTTCTGAAGATTAAATAAACCACACCTACAACATTTTTTTTTCTTGTTTAAACATTTTATTAAAAGGTTTAAAATGAATGATACATATTAAAACATTGGTCTAAAGAAAAACCAAAAGACAGAGTCAAAACAAGAAATGAATGCATTACAGTAACCAATGCCAGTGATAATTGGTCTAGAGATTTGACAAATTAACAGGTGCTTCATAAGGTAATCTTCCGATTAAGCAGTAAGTGAGTGAGTAACATACAGTATATTTTGGGTAACATTAGCCCGGAGCTACTACAAACATACATTTTATATGTACAGTGTTTATTTTTGTCCGTGTAAATGACTGTAGTAAACTACATAAGTATTTTATTCTATATAACATACAGTGCCTTAAAAAAGTTTTCATACCCCTTGAAATTTTCCACATTTTGTCATAGTATAACCAAAAACATAAATGTATTTTATTGGGATGGTATGTGATAGACCAACACAAAGTGGCACATAATTGTGAAGTGGAAAGAAAATGATAAATAGTTTTCCAATTATTTACAAATAAATATATGAAAAGTGTGGCGTGCATTTGTATTCAGCCCCCTTTACTCTGATACCTCTAACTAAAGTCTAGTGGAACCAATTGCCTTCAGAAGGAATCTAATTAGTAAATAGAGTCCACCTGCATATAATTTCATCTCAGTGTAAATACAACTGTTATGTGAAGCCCTCAGAGATTTGTTACAAAATTTTAGTGAACAAACCTTATCATGAAGGCCAAGGAACACACCAGACAGGTCAGGGATAAAGTTATGGATACGTTTAAAGCTGGATTAGGTTATAAAAAAGATCCCAAGATTTGAACATCTCACAGAGAACTGTTCAATCCATCACCCGAAAATGGAAAGAGTATGGCACAATTGCAAACCTACCAAGACATGGCTGTCCACCTAAACTGACAGGCCAGGCAAGGAAAGCATTAATCAGAGAAGCAGCCAAAAGGCCTATTGTAAATCTGGAGGAGCTGCAGAGATCGTCAGGTCACCTGAGGCCAGGTGACAGATGCACACTGTTGGGGTCAGGAGTGCCCCACTAAGGTAGTGGACCCTATGGCTGACTGCTGCAGATGAAATTATGGGTGGTTCAGTAAAGCAGGCCCACTGGAGCACCAACACGGATCCCACTGGGAGCTAGAGCATAAGATTTACAGGAACTGGAGACTTTTTGCCAAGAGGAATGGACAGCTTTACCATCTGAGAAGATAAAGAGCCTCAGCCACAAATACCACAAAGAATTCAAGCTGTCATTAATGTTAAAGGGGCTAATACATGTGTAGCACTACCCCCGGAGGAGCTGCTGGTTTGTTTTGGGTGGCACATTTACCTTGTGGCTCTCCAAATTCCTAGAGGTGTATGGTGCATATATCAGTAGTAAAGGAATGTCCGCAAAAGGTGTCTTTTGCTGTGCTCTTTATTACACAGCCGGGTAAAAACAATAAACTGGTGATGAAAGGATAGAGTTGAAGGAAGAAGGAGAACAGCAGATTCAGGCGTAGTATTTGAAAACAGTTCTACTCCTATATGTAACACTTTCGGCACCACTCCTGCCTGAGTGGGCTTAGCGTACCCGGACAGGCCTCTCTCACTGACCTGGCAGGCGGAGTATCACTCAAACCTTTTTCTGGGAAAAAGTCTCTGCCACAGACCCTCCTTGTATGGACTTGAACTTGAGGAAAAGTTTCTGCCACAGACCCTCCTGGAATGGACTCAGGGAGAAACCTCTGCCACAGGCCCTCACTGATTACAATTATGGAGACGACCCTCCTTGAAGAATTGCGCCTGGATCTCCTTCTTATAGTCGCCCAGGTACCGACTGACAGATGATCAATCCTTCAGTGTCTGGCTACCTTGATCCCCGGTGGTTTGACGTAATCCTCTTGGATCGTCAGCCTCTCATTGGCTCTCTGCAGACTCCCCACCGAACAGCTATACCGCTTGGGATCTTCAAGAATGGGAACCCAGTCGATTACTGGGTCCCCGCCGCTGCTCAAATGTCTTGGACCAACATAATCCCGTAACCAGGAACACCACGTGGCACGCACGCACTGGCCAGGTAGGTCATAATGCCGGGGCGCTGTGATGTGGTCACCCTAAAGGTGGGTGCCACACTGGAAGAAGACCCAGACTCAATGGCGTCTGTCCCATAAATACCCACTCCCAGCATGCCCAGCGAGGAAACTCCCTCCTGATTGGCTGCTAGGAAAAAGCACCCAAGTCTCGACACCACTGCTGCCACCTATCGTCCTGGGGTGGAACATCACCCCTGCAACAACAGCATGAGCCCACAGCACAGCCAAGCTGAGACAGAGACCCTGTTTTGAACATAACAATTTGGATCAGAGTCTACTAATACTCTGATCGCCCTCTAAATTTCAATAGCACCGGTACTTGGAAGTAACCAGGCACTACACATGGTATTAAAAACTGGGGTATGTAAACTTTTGACCAGGGTCAGCCAAACACTAACCATGAGTGAAAGAAAAGTGTTTGTGTTATCATTAATATTCTCTGAAACATGGCCAATAAATCATAAATTCTGCAAGGGTATATAAACTTATGAGCACAACTATATCTTTACAGGTATAGCCTGTGAGCATGGACAGCACCAGAGGCAAGTGCTGATCATGCAGTCAGAGGGTAAAATCTCCTCTAAAAGTAAGATAGTGGCACATAGGTAAGGATGCTATGTCAATTTTGTTTTTGGCTCCTTTTGTAATCAAGGGGGCAGTGATTGTTTGGCCTGGCCCTTTCAGGGTTTAATAGGCTGGGGGTTTGATTGCTTCCCCTTGCTTCTGGAAGGAGATTTCAGGGCTTAGAGTGGGAGATGTAAATAACAAGCCTGGATATTTATCAGCCCTGGAGAGGAGTGTCCAGAAGGGGGCTGGAAAGGTGATGCATAGTCTGACGCACTGAATAGCTGGGTTCTCTCTCCCCAAGAGGGTTCTTCAGCCTGAGGAGTTGCTGACCTCAGACAGCCCATGAACTGTGTAGCTGTTCTAAAGGCCTCAGTGGTGTCAGGTCTGAAGGCCTGGGTGGATCTGCTTAGAATGTGATCTGGTCTGGAGAAGGACTGTCTCATACTGGACTGCGTACTGAAGAAGCTGGATGGTGGCAGCTGTCCTGTTGATTTGTGAGTAAACGACCATGAAATGATCCCTTTGGCTGTGCAGTGTTCTGGAAATTACATTGGATACCAGAAGTTGTGCATAGGTGCAAGGTAACCAGATTCCAAAGAAAACTGCCTCATGGTCCTTAGCTGTGAGGTCTTTGCATGCTCAGAATGCTACCTCACGGTCTTCAGCTGTAAGGGTTAGAGTTAGACTGTCCAACATTCATGTTTACTCAAGGAGAAGATTGTTCTCTAATTGCTATGTGCTAATCATTTTGGAGTATACCATGCCCTAACCCCTCTCCTATTAAAGTTTCTTTAAGCAATAAATCTTAAAAGACTGTGTTACTGGAGCTGGTGTGAATGAACTGGTTCTTGCCGTGGTGGGCAGCTTCTGTACTATTGCGTAAAAAAACAGTTATTACCAGCAGCCCTTATGGGGGTAGCGCTACTTGTGTGGGCTCATTCTGGGATATCTCTACAGTATATGATGCCATTGCCAATAGCAACTGATTGCAGATTTGGGTTTGATCTGTGGACTGTCCGGTACATGTACATGTACATGTGGTAGAGGGTTACTGCCGTACTTATTTGCTGTGAACATGGAGCTTTGCCTGAGGAAAAAGCTACCAGAACAAGGTGCTTTTTCCAGCAGACAAAAAAGAGTTAACCTTCTCCGAATGGCCATAGCAACTAACCGCGCATCCAATCAGCTGCCAGCCCTCATATGTACATGCCGGCTTCCCCAGTGGCCAGCGGTGTCTCTCGATAGCGAGACCTGTCAGTATGCAGCGTCTAATTGTGTCAGCATAATTTACTGAACATACCATGCTGAGGACAGGGATTAGTGGATGACATGATGAATTTATGAGTGTCTCCACAGTGGGAGCACATGCATTCTAATGGATAGATGAGGGGCAGGTGAGCCTGGAGATACCCCAATCCTCAAAGTGGATGTAAACCCTCCACTCATGATTCTCAACTATTGCCATATTTATTATGTATAGATGTACAGTATACATGCCTCCTGCATGTATTCCTACCTTTTTACTGTACGTAGCAGAGAGATGGCCCCTGCCCCACCTAATAACTGGCCTTCACAGCAAGGAGTACATGGAAGGACAAATGCATGAAAGACAAAACCATAGAATGTTCCCAGCTCAACTTACCAACCAGTCTTCTTACCACCCAAATTAACCTGTCCAACAGTCTGCATTAAAAACAGGGGTTTAGTTAGCAAGCATTTGCAAATGCATGCACAAGGTGCAAGACCTCTTTGTGGCACCCTGTGTATTGCTTGCAGTCCTAATACTACTGAGTTTAAGAGCATCTCCACAGTAGTAGCACATGCATTCTAATGGATAGATGAGGGGCAGGTGGGCCTAGAGGTAGCCCAATCCTCCTGGAAATGTTCTCTGGTTTTGTTTTCCATGTGCTTGCCCTTCCATATGCTCCTTGCTGTGAAGGGCAGTTATAGGTGTGGTGCAGGGGCCATCTCTTTGTTACTTGTGTAAATGCGGTCAGGGGACACACTGGGCACATTTGCTGCCACTGTGCTATGTGTTGGGTGTCCAATGTGCCCCCTGTGCCTTTAAGGAGGATTGGGATAGCTCCAGGCCCACCTGCCCCTTATCTATCTATTAGAATGCATGTGCTCCCACTGTGGAGAGGCTCACAAATTCAGCAGTGTTAGGACTGCAAGCAATACACAGCGTGCTGTGACGAGGCATTGCAGCTTACGCATTCATTTGCAAATCCGTGCTAACTAAACCCCTGTTATTAACGCAGCCGGTTGGACAGGCAGACTGGTTGGTGAGATGAGCTGGGAATGTTCTCTGGTTTTGTCTTTCGTGCATTTGTCCTTTCTTGTGCTCCTTGCTGTGAAGGCCAGTTATAGGTGGGAGCAGGGGTCATCTCTTTGTTACTGGTGTAAATGTAGTCAGGGGACACACTGGGCACCTTTGCTGCCATTGCGCTATATGCTGGGTGTCTAGTGTGCCCCCTGTACTTTTAAAGTGGATGTAAACCCAAACATTTTTTTTTAAATTACGGCTTGTACCTGATACAGCATATGATTTCATGTCATCTGCGCCCAGTCTTGCCACAAAGAGTTAATCTTGAGCAATCTCTTATCTTTTTTCAGTAAGATACAAATGAACAAGAAAAATACCAGTCTGTTCTTCCACCTTGTTATGAGTGACAGCTCATTTCCTTATCTCAAGCACTAGCATGAGAGAGACTTTCCCAGCATTATCATCCCCCTCACTTAGCATCTCACAGCTATTACTACAGTCTGTGCTGTGTAGCACATGCGCGCAGGAGCCACATGGGTCCGTGTGCGTGCTCTTCTTTCTTTGCGACGCTGCCTGGCCAAAGGGGAGTGTAGAGGTGGGTGGGGAGTCTAGTGGTTTTATGACTCCACCCAGCTCTGGAGCATAGACCCGCCCATGGATTTCGGAGATTTGCGGGGTTTGGTGTGCAGAAGGGGGTGATTTTAAAAAGGTAGAGATACATGCAGGAGGCATGTATACTGTACATCTATACATAAAAAATATGGCAATAGTTGAGAATCATAAATGATGGGTTTACATCCACTTTAAGGAGGATTGGGGTATCTCCAGGCTCACCTGCCCCTCATCTATCCATTAGAATGCATGTGCTCCCACTGTGGAGACACTCATAAATTCAGAACTGTTAGGACTGCAAGCAATAAACCGCAAAGAGGCCTTGCAGCTTACGCATGCATTTGCAAATGCGTGCTAACTAAACCCCTGTTTTTAGTGCAGACTGTTGAACAGGTTAATTAAGTTGGTAAGCAGACTAGTTGGTGAGTTAAGCTGGGAATGTTCTCTAGTTTTTTCTTCCATGCTTGTACAGTACCTGCACATGTTTGAGTGTATAATTTGTATCCGTTTTTTTAAATCCATTAATTAAAAAGATCTTTGCACCAGAGCCTGTGTGCTCTCTTCTCCATTTGTGTTTCTACAGTATTCAGTACCCACTGATCTGAGAGCCACAAGGTGGTGCTATTTATAATGAATTAACCCCTTAAGGATGGAACAGCTTTTTGTATGGTTTTGAACTTCTCCCCATGGGTCATCTCTGACATGAGCGCCAGTACTGTTTACTGTGTATTTATTCAAATTAAGAGAGTGGGAGAAACTTGGCACCAGAGGAGGTGGGGCAGGACTACAGCACTGCACACTGAGGGAGCAAAGACCAGCGAGAGGAAAAGATGTCATGTGGAATCAGCGCGCTAACATGGTGCCAGATTGTTTCCATGGTTACTAGGCAACACCAGGAGCAAGAGGTGATGAAGAATCATTACTTAATTGATATCCTGACAAACTCAGGGGTAAACATTTCTGCCGGCTGATTTTAAAATGGCTATGGGTGAAACCAATGCAATCAAAATCAGACTACATGATGCTCACCTCTCAGCTTCGATCCCAACAGGAAGGGCAAAAACCCTGCTGGTTCTTTTATTTAAAAAACAGAAATATCACACAACATACATACACGCCCCCTTGTAAGGCTGTCATTGGACAGTTCATATCCAAATACATCGAAAAGTTAGAACAGTCCAATCAGAGCAGTTTCTTAAAGTCACAGAAATTAATGGTTTCCTTTCAAGTTCCTCTGAGTGTGTAGAAGGGGAAGCCAAAGTCCATGTTTGGGCATGCTGCCCACATCATCCAGTGTAGAAAAAAGTTCATTCAGCTCTGCACATTTTCCTTCCAAGCGTTCTGAGTGAGAAGGAGGGGGATGGGAAGGCTTTTCCTGTTACAACTGAGGAATCCAGGAGGGAGGGGGGACACGGAGTGAGTGAGGGGATGGAGTTGCTTCTGTTCTTGTATAATACTGGCCTCATAACTTTAAAAAAAAATCACAATATACACTTCATTTCAGTGGCTCTAATCATAACACAAAAATATTCATTTTATTTCACATGAAATGTTACCATCAATGCTTTAACCTATGTTCAGCTTTAGTTTTCACCTTCTACAATATTTGGCATGTACCCTTAAGCAGTCTGGCTCTTGCTATTGTAGAGTGTTTTTAAAGGATAAAACATATAATGGCTTTATAAGGAGAAGCTTGTTCCATCACAGAGGTATGGTGGCAGATTAAAGTGTTCGGTCCCACAGTGAGGTTAAAGACAGGTGCCCCTCTGTTGTCTAGCGCTCCTTTCCTCTACCATCCACAATCTTAAGAGTGCCCCTTGTGCTTGACTATGACCTTTATTGCTGACCTCTCCAGCATTTACTCCTCTCCCATGGCCTGCGATGGTGATGTCACCATCACGGGAGCCAAGATAGTCGTACTAGCAGGAGTCAGTATCGAGCCTGGCTTGGCCTATTCACCAGGCCTCACTCCAATCTAACCAATGGTAGGTCTGGTCTACCGCATGCAAGCTGGCTGCGGAGCCTTGACTACTGGTGCTGCCCCTGTTCCTGCAACTGGTGATGGAGTTGTTCCAAATGAAGAGATGGAAAAGCTTGGGGGAGTCAGGTGGTGACATGGGCTTTAGTCTCTTTGGCTAAAGTTTCTAAAATCAAGGAAGATGGATGCAGAGACTAGGAATTGTCTATTACCTTTGCGGGGCTGATGGGGAAATAGTACAGGTTCCTGATCTGAATATTTACAAATAAGCTGTTGTGCTGCTTCTTTTCTTTTACAAAAGTTTTATTGTCATATAAACCGACAGTACAGGTTCACAACAGTGTTATAGCATACAATGTAAAAAGTAAATCCGGACCCGAAAGCCCACATCAACATACAGGAAGCAAGATCCTATGCTATACTCAATTGACAAGAGAGTTGAAAAAAGTCTTTAGAACAAGGCTGTCTGTAAACCTGTAGAATGAGTGTGCAATTCACAACAGCAACACAAAAAAATCTGAAGGTTAGCATCCTCTAGAAAGAGTACAAAGAGATAACCAAGGAAGAGACTATAAAGGAGGGTGCTGCTTCTTTTCTCACCTGTTATTGCATTGTTTTTTTTTTTTTTTTTACAAAAGTTTATTTAGAAGTTCAAGTGTACAATAAAAGAACAGTGTTAATAATGAGAATTAACATAAAATCTATGTCTGGAACAGGTAATATATGGTTACATACAGTATTATTTACAAAAAAAGGTACAAGATACAAAAATATTTTAAGTGATGGTCATAAAGTGGCATACTGGGTAGAATTAGAGTGAGGAGGTATACAGTACAGGTAAATCAGTTTAGACACAAAGGGCATAGGTTAGATTGTGTTCCAATAGGACCATTTTTCATAGATATGGATGGAATCGTTAAGGGTGTGATAGACTCTCTCTGAAAGCTTAGTCATATCTATTTGAGCCAGTACTTGGGGCCACTGTACGTTATTGGATTTCCAATTGAAAGCGATCATCCATTGGATGGAGCTACATAATGTGTGGAAAAGCCGCATGCATGGTAAAGGAATATTAGGTATATTAGCGTACAGGAGACATATCTGTGGAGTGGGTGTGATTTTTTGTTTGGAGGAGTTTTCAATTATTTATATTGCTTTGTGCCAGATTTGGCTTAGGTGTTTGCAACTCCAAAATATATGCACGATTATGCCAGGCTCAGTGCACCCCCTGAAGCAGTTTGGGCAGATTGATGGGTAGTATGTGTGAAGTTTAGAAGGGGTCAGGTACCATCTGGAGGAGAGTTTAATTGGGGTTTCTCTAAAGGAGATGGCTCTGTTACTTTTGCAAAGGTTGTCTGACATAGAATGCCACATATTTGTTGTAAAGGAGCAATTGAGATCCTGTTCCCAACTGAGCATATGACCTGATTTATCTGGTGTATAAAAGTTATTGAGGTCCTGTTATTGCATTCTATGGACTGACTTTACATTTTGATAGTTCGTAGGAAGATTTGAAATTAGAGACTAAACTGTTGCTTAGTCTCAGTGTTGATGACGATAAAGACTTAAAGAATGAAGGTGTAATATTTTTATACACCTACACACATAAATATATGTGTATACCAAACAAACACACTGGTGGAATAAAATAACAGTCTGATTGCAATGCTTTTAACTGTTAATCTAGTAACATTATTTGTGCTACTTCATGCTAATATACTGTTATTAAATTTGTTTTGAGTGACTTAAATTGCATTGTAAATTTTCCACTGTATATTTAAGAGTGACTTTTATTGCATAATACATTTCCCACTGGGAAGTTTATGCAAAAATTGCAAAACATATGTCAAACATAAATCACCAACAAAAAATAAAATACCAGTATAAAAAAAATATATATATTTTTTGAAATAGATAAATAGTGCAAAAGGCCTGAAACAGAAAAAGTTCTGAGATCTGACAGCATACATTTATGACAATATGTGATATTCTTTGTATTTGACAGCTGGATCTGGATTCCTGTCCTCTTTGATGATGAAGCACCAAACAGTTAATCTGCAATAATAACTGCACATACCAGCAAGGAAGGAAGATTTATTTTTCAAGTGTAACACAGAGAAAGGTAAAAATGTTGGACTCCTGATGAGTTAGAAGGCACACAAGATGATTCAGTACCAACATTTCAAAAAAGAGAATAGAAGCAAAGGTAAGCCTTTAAAAAAAAAATGGCTGAAGTCAGATCAGTGGAATGGGTCACATTCCTGACTCAGTTATCCAGATAATGAAGCATTATGGTTTAAATTAATAAGACCACCATTCTAAAGATTAAGGGGCAGATCCCCAAAGAAATTACGCCGGCGTATCTCTTGATACGCCGCGTAATTTCAAATTTTGCGCGTCGTATCTATGTTTTGGTATCCACAAAACAAGATACAACGGCATCTGGGTTAGAACCGACAGGCGTACGCCTTAGTATGCCGTCGGATCTTAGATGGAATTTTCTGGCGGCCGCTAGGTGGCGTTTCCGTTGTATTCCGCGTTGAGTATGCAAATAAGCTATTTCCGACGATCCACGAACATACGAGCGGCCGTCGCATTTGCTATATGGTGGCGTACTCAATGTTAAGTATGGCCATCGTTCCCGCGTATATTTTTGAAAATTTTACGTTGTTTGCGTAAGTCGTCCGTGAATAGGGCTGGACGCCATTTACGTTCACGTCGAAAACAATGACGTCCTTGCGACGTCATTTGGAGCAATGCACCCTGGGAGTTTTTACGGACGTGCATGCGCAGTTCGTTCGGCGCGGGGACGCGCTTCATTTAAATGAAACACGCCCCCTACCCCTTACGCCGCGAGAGATACACTACGCCGCCGTAACTTACGGCGCAAATTCGTTGAAGATTCAAACAACTGCAAAGTAAGTTACAGCGGCATAGCATATCTTACATACGCTGTGCCCTGCGCCGATGTATGTGGATCTGCCCCTAAGCTACATAAGTTATTGCTTGGCAGCATGATTAAACTCATGTTCACATTGCTTAATGATCAACATATTAATTTCAGTGTTGCAAATAAAACGATTGTTAGCAAGGTTATTACCATGATACTAAGCACCTGAGAAAAGATATCAATCCACAATCTACTGATTTTATTCAAAAGTGTAACATCAACATACTTGGATTTTTTTAGATAGAGATGTTCTTTATAAGGGAAGGGTAGTTGTTTTAAAGGAGTTGTAAAGGAAAAAATCATTTTGCCTAAAATTAATGTCTGCAAGGTAGACAGACAGAATAGTGTAATGATTCTGTTAAAAAACGAGTAAATACCTATTAAATTCCTTCATCTATATCACCTCTGGCGTTCTGGTTTCTGTTCTCTCATTCACTTCCTGGTTTGCGACGCTCGTTCATGTAAGAACTACATTTCCCAGTATGCATTGCAGCACACCCAGTAATTCACACCTCCTTGAAGTCTCTAACACGTAGAAAGCATCTTGCCGCACAGATGTAGTTCCCAGGAGGGGGCGAGCACATCACTGACCACCGCAGTAAAGCCTCCCTTCACGGTGGTCAGTAACAATCAGACAAGCAGGAAGCGAACAGAACAGAGAAGAAATAGAGCAACTTCTGAGCAAAAACAAACAATGAGGAAGTGAAAAGGGGAATGTCTGCAGGTAAAGGATGCTTATTATGAAAAAACGTTTTTTCCTTTTAAACCCCTTTAATGCTTCAGTTATACATATAATATATATATATATATATATATATATATATATATATATATATATATATATATATATATATATATATATATACAGGGCTTTTTTTCAGGGGGAACTTGGGGGAACTCGGTTCCACCACCTCTGGCTCGGACCCATTGGTGCCTACTCACCACAATCACTTGTAAACGCAGAAGTCTGGTTTCTGTGTTTACAAGTGACAGCTTTGCACTCTGTGTGTAACCCCCTTAACTCTGCACTATGTATGTAATGCAATCCTGGTATTTAATGCCCCTTTAAGACCCTTCTACTGTTTTTGAAATCTGAACGGGGTCGTGGTTGAGTTCCTGCACCTATTTTCTGAGGAAAACAGCTCTGTATATATATATATATCAAAACTAAAACCCTACATTCCTCGTACCCTTTTCTTTCCTCATTCGATGACTTAATAAATGTACTTTGAAAGTGCTTCAAAAACCATTTGCTTTTAAAGTTTAAATTGAAAGTGAATGTACTTTCTTGAAGAAAGTTCACTGTTAGAAAAAAATGTTTCCCTCCAGGTCTTTTGAATTTTTCTGTATCTGTGGTAAAAAAATGAAAATGTTAATTTGAACCCAGTAACAATTATAAAATCAAATGAATGTTCTTTTTTTTTTTTGTTTGATAAATGTTTTTTGCACAATTTGACAATTTGACAATAAAACACAAATTATTATTACAGTTTTCCAGAGTACACAAACTATAGTTTGATGAATATCAAATCAAAATAAAGAAACCAGGGTCCAGGAGATCAAACAGTCTAAAAGACCCCGTAAGGATAGTAATCACAACATTTCAAGAATACAACGAGAAAAAGGGCGCTAGGAAAGTTAAAGAATATAGATAGATAAGAGCAAATGGGATAGGAGAGGTGTCCTGAGCAGGTGGTTAGTAGGGTTGATGTGGAGGGTGGAGGGGCAAGTCATGATTATCGGGTAAGAAGATGGGTCAATGTAGTTACATTTAGGTACTCTTTAACCACTTCAGCCCCAGAAGAATATACCGCCTTCCTGACCAGAGCACTTTTTGCGATTCAGCACTGTGTTGCTTTAACTGACAATTGCAGGGTCGTGCGACATGGTACCCAAACAAAATTTACATCCTTTTTTACCCGCATATAGAGCTCTTTTTTGGTGGTATTTGATCACCTCTGCGGTTTTTATTTTTTGCGCTATAAACAAAAACAACAATTAAAAAAAAAAGCTATATTTTTTACTTTTTGCTATAATAAATATCCCCCAAAAATATATAAAAAACATATTTTTTCCCCAATTTAGGCCGATATGTATTCTTATACATACATATTTACATTAAAAAACTATGTATACTGCACTTCCCCAAAATGACTATAGTGGGCAGCCAACACAACAAAGGATAAATTGTAGCAAAGATAATAAACAAAAGTGCAGCGCCTATAAGGAACTCTCAATGGTGGGAGTTCTAAATGGTGAACAAAAAGTGAAAAATCAATTCCACAATCATCAAAGTGACAATAAATTTACAACTTATAGTGGTATATAAATTTGTAATATAAATGTCCATAAAGTGAAAGAAATCCAGGTGATAAAAGTGATCCCTGTAGTATCAACATAGAAAGTTCCCTTTCAAAACCTTGATCCCTCCAGAAACAAAGAAATGGATGGAATACCCTTACAGGATAAGGTGGACCCAAACAACACCGTACGGTGGTGGGTCATACATGCATGGAAGGCTGATTGCCCAGTCTGGTATCTGCTGTGGTCAAGCTTTACACTCCTGTTAAATGTTGATCCTCGCAGACAAAGACTGTATGGATCAGCTACCAGATAACTCACTCCAATCCGATTCCAATAATGAAAGTGGGGGAACAAAATCAGCTGTTACTAGACCCAATGGGCTCCCAAACATGTCTTCCTTTTTTTCTCACATGTTAGAATATCTAGAAATATCTACCATCCTCTAATATGACCACTAGTATTATCGTCCATTTAGCTACTCTTTCCAATTTAAAATTAAGATTCTAATGTATGATTGTTCCAATACTATGGCTAATTCGTTTACTATGTATATTCCATAGGTTGGTCCTCTGTTTTCTCTCTCTCTCACTTGGGGTTGGCGGGTAGCCGTAAGTATAGCCATGAGACCTGCATAAGAATAAAAGTTTGATATGTGTTTTTTTTATGAAGGATGGGGGGTGTTGGGGCGCTTACCAGTATATAGAAAAAGGTATATATTAAACGTATAACTAATTGATCAATAAAAAGTGCAATGTGCTCATTAGAATATTAATGATAACATCAACATTGAATTAGCAATAAATAGATCACACAATTTTGTGAACAAAGTGCAGCAATAATGATTAATTAAAGTGCATACATTAATATGTGCTGATCAAGTGCATCAGAACAGTATGATAAAGTGCATAGATACGTAGATAGAATGATCAATAAATTGTCCATAACCTAGAAATGGTGAAAAAAAGTCTCTCATGCAAATGTGCAATGTAAATCCAGGGCAGAATCCCAAACATGCAGCCCAAAGATAATTAATGTCCACACGATAATTTCCAAAGTGCAGTGCTCGGGGAAAACAAATCCAAAAAACGTGCTCCACTCAGAATGACCAGTAGTGCTAGCCTCTCACCTCTAGGAGGCTTACAATAAGCCTTATTATGATCACAATGGCCACAGCTTCTCTTCCCTATTCCATGTGCAGGTCACTTGTAGTTCCACACCAGTAGCAATTTAACCAGTAATCCCTCCTTCCTCAAACCAATGGCTCTCATAGGGTGCATATAAAGGAGGAAACGCTCACAATAGTGTGAAATCGCAATAACAAACTTTTATTAAAACGCAGTAAACTCACATTTAAAATTCCAAATAAAGAACATCAGCATAAAAGTTAATAAGAATGAAGATAACGATTGGCTTACCCAATTTAAGGTGGCTATGTGCGGCATCAAGCCGTCCGAGCCATAGGTCCCATGCGGTGGACAGGGGGGATGTACGAAGATCTCTAAGGGGGGCATAGTATAGATGAGAATTAAAGTGGAGGGCATTAATGAAAAAAGGGGAGGGGGAGAAGGGGGGGAGAGAAGGGGGGGGGTGGGGGGGAGAAGGTAGGGTGGAGGAGAAGGGAAGGAAAGGAGGGAAGAAAGGGGCTTCTAGCCTGACAATCATACAGGGTAGTGCGGTGTTAAAAAAAATCCCCATTATGTCCGGAAGGCCACCAAGGAGAGGCAGATGCTCACAGGCCACTAAAAGAGGGCAAGCAGCCTCTGTTTCTACAGTGAAAAGTGGCGGTAACGAACATGATACATCCTCTGCAGTCTGGGCATGCTTATCCTTTTTTTGTGCTGCTGGCCATGTTATTGAGCCACAACATGCAGAAGAGATGTTGGAGTGGATAACTAAGCCGTCCTCATCCTCTGTCACCCAGGCTCATACTAGTTTGCCTTCCAACGCAGCTGGCAAAGTGGACTATTCCACTGGCTCCTTGTTCTCAGTTACTCCTTCCGCAAGCCCCAACACCATGCACGGAGGAGTCACCAGAATTATTCGACCACAGTGTTGGTTACATGGTGCTGGAGGATGCACAGCAATTTGAAGGCTCCAATGTTGGTTCCCAGGTTGAGGAAGGGAGTAACGTGAGCCTAGAGAGCGGGGCTGCCACAGAAGGACAAGAAACTAGAAGTCATGTTCCCCCAGCTTCAGCATACAGCCAAGTTTTGCTCCAGTGACTATTTACATTTGTTACATTAACATCTCATGTTTGGATACCATGCATACCAGAGCTCGTGTAGTTTTTAATTTGTGTGCTTTTTTTTCATAGATTTGTATGCAATAAAGAACTTTTTTATATATATTCTATTGAGTCCAATTTTTTCTAGCTGCCTATAGGCCCTTGGGAGTATTTTTTTTGCACATTTAGCAATTGAGCTACGCAGTTGTCGCTTCAGTTTTATTTATAACTATGACAAGTGCACAAAAACAGTGCTTACATAGCATGTATTTTTATACAAATTCAGCTAAAATTAGTTACTGGTAAGACAGTATTTGATCAATACTGTGGAAGTTAACTTTAAGGGAGTTACTAGAAGCACTATTCTACTTACAGTAAGATATGGATTTGCTCTTTTCTACCTTCATTTAGTTCATAAAAATAAATTGACCTGTACTTGACATAAAAATGTTAATTATGGTTCTGATTGCATTGATATTTTTGCTCTAGCGCACAATGAAGAAAACTAAGCATTTGTGTAGCTTTTGCATTTAGTAAATGAACGATCTCTTTAGGGAAAAATGAGTCACGGTGGATTTTAAATACATCATAGGATAATTGTTGAAAATCCACTCAGTTCAGTTCATTATCTAAAGTATTCAAATGTATAGTAAAAGCTAGTTGAAATTATGTTTAAAAGGCTCATGAATGAGCTCCAATTAACAATTTTAAGTAGATTTGATTTATTTGACACATTTTATCTTGCAATAATTAAGGCTGTGAAGTTAAGCTAATGAATTAAGTGGGCTTTACAGTATACTGTTACCACCCCATCGAAAAATACACTTAATTGAGTGCTTTTATGTAAAAAGGCTAAATTTAGTTAGAAACATATAGCTTGCAGAAATGTACTGTATATTAACCACTTTATTACAGGGCACTTCCCCCTTCCTGCCCATGCTAATTTCTAGCTTTCAGCACTGTAACATTTTAAATGACAATTGCACGGTCATTCAACCCTGTACCCAAACAAACATTTTATCATTTTGTTTCCACAAATAGAGCTTTCTTTTGGTGGTATTTGATCACCACTGGGGTTTTTATTTTTCACTAAACAAATGGAAAAAAAAAGACCGATTTTTAAAAAAAATATATATATTATTTTGTTTCTGTTATAACATTTTGTAAATACGTAAGTTTTCTCCTTCACTGAAGGGCACTTATGAGGCTGCACTAATGGGCACTGATAAGGCAGCACTGATGGGCACTGATGAGATTGCACTAATGAGGTGGGCATACCTGGTGGTCCTGGGTGGGTATTCCTAGTGGCCATGGGTTAGCATCCTCGGGGTGGCTGCACTGACAATCAATCAGCGCAGACCCTACTGTCAAGAGAGCAGCTGATCGGCTCTCCTCTACTTGTGTCTGTCAGTGCGAGTGAAGGAAAAGCCGCTAAACATCTCTTCCTGTTTATGCTGTGATCAGCTGTGATACAGCTGATCACATGGGAAAGAGCCTACGTCAGAGGCTCTTTACCGAGATCGATGATGGGGTGTGTCAGACTGACAAACCACACCAACAATCGCTGTGATGCGCCTGTCATTCTGCTATATGGCAGGAGGAAAGTGGTCAAAGTGGCTGTAAAGGCTGAAGGTTTTGTATCTATTCATGAAGGTAAAACTCAGTGTGCAACTCCCCCCTCAGCTCCCCCTCCCCATCCCCTTAATACTTACCTAAGCCCACTCTCAATCCAGCAATGTGAATGAGACCTGAGGCTTTCCCTGGTCTCTCTCTTCTGATTGGCTGAGATGCAGCAGCAGGAGCCATTGGCTCCCACTGCTTTCAATCACAGCAAGTAAGGCTGGAGCAGGGGCAGCCCTGAACCATTCTCTCTGTGTTTTATGGACGCAGAGAGCCGGATCATGAGCAAGCACGCATGGGTGCCCCCACAGCAAACGGCTTACTGTGGGGGCACTTAACAAGGGGGAGGGGCCCAGAGCGCCAACAGGGAACCCAAGAAGAAGAGGACTGGTGCTGTATGTGGGATTTATAAGATTAGAATGCACATAAGTTTATTTATTTATTTGTGTGGTTATAGCAATTAATTATTAGTGAGATGTATTTATATTTTAATATATTTATTAAAGAAAAGCACAACACTATTGATTACATAGATTTTTTTTGAGTTGGTGATAAAACAGGGGCAAGAGCATGTTTTCCAGAGGTTACAGATTGCTGAGAAGGTTTTGAGCAGTGTGGGAATATATTTGTATTGTAATAATTACATAAGATAAATAAAAGCAATACCCATTTATTTTTTTAGGACAAATGAGGCTTTATTTTGGCGACATTGGGGGTTATTTACAAGAGGCAAATCCACGTTGCACTATTTTTGTGCAAACTAAAATTATGTTTTTTATTTTCCTTGCATGTCCCCCTCAGATTTACAGCAACTGCACTTCCAATTGCACTTTCAGTGCACTTTCAAGTGCACTTGCAGTGCACTTGTAGCGCACAGTGGATTTGCCTTTCGTAAATAACCCCCAGAGTCTTGCTTATTTGATTTACTTTTTATGGAATCCTTAGAAAAGACTTGCGAACGAATCCTACTTATGAACGGGAGGCTGCGTGGGCACTTTTCAGCGACAGGCACATTCGACTGGACCTTTTAGATGGCGGGCACATTAGACGGGACCTGTTCGACAGCGGGCACATTCGACGGAACCTTTTTGCGATGGAACATCGGAAAACGACGTATCTGCCGTCCTGCGCATGTACGGACACTTTTCGATGGCGGGCACATTCAACGGAACATCGGAAAACAACATATCTGCCATTCTACGCATGCTGTTCCGACTTACGAACATATTCAATTTAAGAACAAACCTACAGTCCCTAACACGTTCGTAACTCGGGGACTGCCTGTAGTATGACCTGTTTATCTACAGCCAAATTTACACAGGAACACAAGAAAAGCAGAGGGTGGAGAGCTGAAGTTACATCAGTGAGGAGAGCTCAGTGGAGCTGAGCTTCACACATTACAAAGAAACAGAGTTAAGGCTGTCAATCAGCTGAAGATCCCTCCCCTGAAACCATTTTTCTCCTGGTATCAAGAAAACTGGTCAAAAATTACTCATGCTTAGAGCAGAGGGACGAAGGCAGCAGACATAAATGACACTAAACACAATCAGATTTTCCGATAGGAATTGTGTGATGACAGGCTGTTGGCGGGAAATCTGACCATTTGTATGCTCCATCGGACAGTTGTTGTTGGATTTTCCACGGACAAATGTTGGATGGCAGGCTTTAAAACATTCCGTGGACAACGGGCTGTTGTCAGATTTTTCGAGCGTGTGTACAGAAATCCGTCAGACAAAAGTCCAAAGTACAAACACACATGCTCAGAAGCAAGGACGAGCAGGAAGCGGTTGGTCTTGTAAAACTAGCGTTCGTAATGGAGATATCACATTTGTGACGCAGCAAATTATGAAATCACGAAATGCAATGCACATTCTCTTCTTCTTTATAATGGTATAATAATGAAGCTGATTTGCTGGTCATACTGACAGATTTTAAACGTATTTAAAAATATTTTTTTTTTGTGATATCAAGAATAAACAAGGTTGGTGTCTCTTGTTAATTTTACATTGTATTTTTGAAATGTACCTGCCTACTCCCAAACTGTCATTTGAAGTAAAACACATAGAGCTAGATTCAGGTACCCCTTACGTCGGCATATCTATAGATACGCAGCGAAAGTTGAAAGATACGCCGTCGTATATATGCGCGCTATTCAGGGAACTAGATACGCCTGAATTCGTGCTTCATCCGACCAACGTAAGTCTTAGTACGCCGTCGTATCTAGGGTGCATATTTATGCTGGCCGCTAGGGGCGCTTCCGTAGATTTACGCGTAGAATATGTAAATGAGCTAGATACGCCGATTCACAAACGTACTTGCGCCCACTATGCCATTTACGCAAGGCTTACGTCCGGCGTAACGTTACCCCTGCTATATGAGCCAATGTTAAGGTATGGACATCCGAACAGCCGTCAAATTTTACGTTGTTTATGTAAGTGGTACGTGAATGGGGCTGTGCGTAGGTTACGTTCACGTCGAAAGCATTGCGCCAACATTTCTTAGAGAGTATATGCGACATGATTCTGAGCATGCGCGCGCATGCGCCGTACGAACGGCAATTCATTTACATGGGGTCACGGTAATTTAAATGAAGCACGCCCCCTACCTGCCTATTTTGAATTAGGCGGGCTTACGCCGGCCTATTTACACTACGCCAGCGCAACGTACGGCACGGGATCTTTCAGAATACTGTTCTGGGCTCCCTGTTTTACGTCGGCATAGCGCAAATGAAATGCGATATGCCGGCCAAAAGATACGCTGAGCTACGTGAATCTAACTCATAGAGCTAGATTCACGTAGGACTTACGCCGACGTATCTCGAAATACGCCGCGTAAGTCAAAATGTGCGCCGTCGTATCTTTGCGCCGTACCCACAGAACTAGATATGCCTGAAAATAGACTTCCTCCGACCGACGTAACTTTCCTACGCCGGCGTATCGTAGGCGCATATTTACGCTGAACGCATCTGGCGCACCCATTAATTTCCTATTCAAATATACAAATGAGGGAGATACGCCGATTCAGAAAGTACGTTTGGCCGGCGCAGGCTACGCACGGTGCGCGTAAGTTGTACTACCGGCCTAAAGTTACCCCTCATAAAGCAGGGGTCACTCAGCAACAGACGTGCACAGGTCAGCTGGAGAGCAGCTACAGCAGCAGTGTTACGAACGAGCTGAGCAACCCCACTTGCAGGACAACACATCTGTATGCCAACATGCCAGGGGCAGCCATGGTCATAGCACTACTACTGTGTCCACCGGCACGTAGGAGGGCACGGGAGAGGATATACCGAACGCGCATGAACGTCTTTGGCATGGGTGATTCGGAGGTGTTTCGCATCTTCAGATTCAGCCCTTCTGCCATCCTGGAATTAGCCACAACCCTGCATGATGACATCACCAGCAAGACACAACACTCACATGCAGTGGAACCACTGGTCAAGGTACTGGCAACACTGCATTTTTCGCCAGTGGATCATTTCAGCGTACAAGTGGATAAACGCTTATTGCGATTTTTTTACCAAAAATAGGTAGAAGAATACGTATCGGCCTAAACTGAGGAAAAAAATGTTTTTATATATTTTTGGGGGATATTTATTATAGAAAAAAGTAAAAAATATTGAATTTTTTTCAAAATTGTCACTCTATTTTTGTTTATAGCGCAAAAAATAAAAACCGCAGAGGTGATCAAATACCACCAAAAGAAATCTCTATTTGTGGGGAAAAAAAGAACGCCAATTTTGTTTGGGAGCCACGTCGCACGACCGCGCAATTGTCAGTTAAAGCGACGCAGTGTCTAGTTAACATCATTCTATTTTTGTGACTATACTCTGATCAGCTAATAGTGCCTGAAAAGTCCAACAACTCACCCCTAGTTATTCTTCTAATCATTCAATTTTTTTGGATACAAATATGTTCAACAATACTGTACATCTGTCAAGCTGGGCTCCTCCACATCTTCTTCCTGTGTAGAAGGACCAGGGTGGACCTCAGGAGCTGTGGCCTCAGCCTTCTGGCCTATTTTGATGTAACATAAGTTCATTAGATTGTCTAGATGAGTTTGTGTGAAACTTGCACAAAACAGATAAGTATTCCTGCTTTGGAAAGGGAAAAATATATGCATTCAGCTTGGATCTCTGCCAAAACAGACAATTGAAAGACACTTCAAAACAATGTTTCATATTACTATTTCTAGCCTAACATATCTGTCAGCTAAGTATACCTTTTTTGGATTCACATAGGGGAGAAATTAAGAGGAACGTCTGAGCTGTGTGTGGACACCAGTAATCCAGCACCTCCTGAAGATCCATAAAGTCAACTCACCAGACACCCTGAAGAAGATGTTGATGCTGATGTGCAGGAAGTACTGTGTGAAGTTCTTGAAACTGTGTCGACCACAGGTCAGTGTCTGAGACCACAGCTTGACGTAATAGATGGATGGCTGCATATTTCTAATACATGTTGTGTTTTATATATTTTAGGTGATGTGGATGTTGTGGAAGACAAAACTCACTTCAGCAGTGCAAGTGCACAAATACCTATGGGGGAAAGGTTTATGGGAATGCTGGAGGAGTATTTAAACTAGACTTGAGGGGGAGGGTAAACTAGAATTACATCAGGCACACAGGTCAGTTAGGGGTCAGACATTAATGGAGAGTGGAATGGGGATAGATGGGGGGAGGGCTATGGTAGGTGACAAGAAAGTTCCCATGTTGCAAACAGCCATTGGAAATTATAGTGCCATTTGTACTACTAAAAATTATATGAAAAACACCAGAGAAAAATGCAACAATACATTTAAGTGTTTGTTCACCAATGCCAGAAGTCTGCCTAGCAAAACAGGTGAGTTGGAAGATCTGGTGCATGAGGAGAGCTATGATATAATCAGTATTGCGGAAACTTGGCTTCAGTCCTCACATGACTGGGCTATCAATATTCCTGGCTATGCTCTCTTTCGGAAAGACAGGGTAAAAAGGAAAGGTGGAGGGGTCTGTCTCTATGTGAGAAGTGACCTCTAAGCAAGCGTGAAAGAGGACCTGGTTGATGGAGAGTGTGATGAGGCTGAAGCATTATGGGTGAAAATGCATACAGATGTGCGCAGTTCAAAGTTAATCATTGGAGTTTGTTATAAACCACCCAATGTTAATGAGGAGGTGGAGACTCAGCTCCTTGCACAGATGGAAAGGGCTGCAAGGGCTGGGACAGTGATAATAATGTGGGATTTTAACTACCCAGAAATTGACTGAATAATGGCATTGCTGGGACGGTTAAAGGACAGAAATGTAAAAACCTATTGCAGGACAATTTTATGGTCCAGTTTATTGAGGCCCCAACTAGGAATGATGCTCTGATGGACCTGGTAATCTCAAACCATGCAGAGCTTATTAATAATGTTCAGATAAAGGAACACCTGGGTAGCAGTGATCATAACATGATTTCATTTAATGTTAACTATAAGCAAGAAATACATACAGGAAAGATAAAAACACTCAATTTCAAGAGAGCAAATTTTCCAAGGATGAGGGCTGCTCTCCAGGACTTAGGCCCCGTACACACGACCAGTTTCCTCGGCAGAATTCAGCTTCCGACCGAGTTTCTGGCTGAATTCTGCCGAGAAACCCGGCCGTGTGTACACTTTCGGCCGAGGAAGCCGACGAGGAGCTCGACGAGGAAATAGAGAACATGTTCTCTATTTCCTCGTTGTTCTATGGGAGCTCTCGGCCCGCCGAGCTCCTCGGCGGCTTCAGTGCTGAACTGGCCGAGGAACTCGATGTGTTTGGCACGTCGAGTTCCTCGGCCGTGTGTACGAGGCCTTAGACTGGGAGGGAATATTGGCACCGATGAACACAGAACAGAAATGGAAATTCTTCAAAAAGACTGTTTGGAACCTCACTGCAAAGTATATTACCATGGGCAATAAGTTTAAAAGGCTAAAAATAAAACCTATGTGGCTCACGATCAAAGTTAAAAAAAAGTTATAAACAATAAGAAAATAGCTTTTAAAAAATATAAAAATGAAGGAACACTAGTGTCGTTTAAATGTTACAAAGAATATAACAGGATATGTGAAAAGGAAATCAAGGATGCAAAAATTCAAAATGAACGACAGATTGCAAAAGATAGTAGGACAAACCCCAAAAAATGCTTTAAATATATTAATAGTAAAAAGGTCAAGTCTGAGCATGTAGGCCCCTTACAAAATAATCTAGAGTGGGTGACTGAGGACAAAGAGAAGGCAAATTTACTAAATGCTTTTTTCAGCTCTGTGTATACAATGGAGCATGGGGGAGCTCATGTCCATAATGGGGATGGTAGTGACACAGCCCCAAATCCACAATGGCTCAAAAGTGATATGGTCCAGAAATATTTAGACAGAATAAAGGTGGATAAAGCACCTGGACCAGATGGCATCCACCCACGGATCCTAAAAGAATTGAGCTCTGTAATTTCAAATCCACTGTTTTTAATATTTAGGGACTCATTAATGACAGGAATAGTACCACTGGATTGGCGCAGAGGCAATGTGGTGCCCATATTTAAAAGGGAACAAAGTCTTTACCAAGTAACTACTGTAGGTGATCGCGATATTGTGTTAATCTCGCTCCCTTTCTCTGAAAAATTGACCACCTACGAGCCCCGTCGCGGGAGCCAGCGCCGAGCCAGCTCACCGCGATGGGGAAAAAGCCGTCATAGAAGCGACGGGGATCCGACTTGGATTCCCGCCAATTCTAGCCGCGGCGTTTGGTATGAATCATGAGGGAGAACTCCACGCCAAATTTTAAATAAAAAAACGGCATGGGTTCCCCCCCAGGGGGCATACCAGGCCCTTAGGTCTGATATGGATTGCAAGGAGACCCCCCCTACGCCGAAAAAACAGCGTGGGGTCCCCCCACAATCCATACCAGACCCGTATCCAAGCACGCTGCCCGACTGGTCAGGAAAGGAGTGGGGACGAGCGAGTGCCCCCCCTCCTGAGCCGTACCAGGCGGCATGCCCTCAACATGGGGGGGTTGGGTGCTCTGGGGCAGGGGGACACCCTGCAGGCCCCCCACCCCAAAGCACCCTGTCCACATGTTGATATGGACAGGGCCTCTTCCCGACAACCCTGGCCGTTGGTTGTCGGGGTCTGCGGGGGGGGGCTTATCGAAATCTGGGTGCCCCTTTAATAAGGGGGCCCCCAGATACCCGCCCCCTACCCTAGGTGAATGAATATGGGGTCAGCTCCGTGGGTCTTCTCCGATCTCCAGGGGTCTTCTCCACTCTCCGGGGGGGTCTTCTCCACTCTCCTGCACCTATTTTCTGAGAAAAAAATCTCTGGTAAAAGGTAAAAAAGTAAGTAAAAAACTATGGGGCAGATCCACAAAAGAATTACGCCAGGGTATCTATTGATACGCCACGTAATTTTAAAGTTCCCGTGTTGTATCTTTGTTTTGTATCTACAAAACAAGATACGACTGCATCTGGGATCGATCCGACAGGCGTACGCCGTCGGATCTTAGGTGCATTTTTCCTCCGGCCGCTAGGTGGCATTTCCGTCGTATTCCGCGTTGAGTATGCAAATTAGCTAGTAACGGCGATCCACGAACGTACGTCCGGCCGGCGCATTTTTTTTACGTTGTTTGCATTCGGCTTTTTCCGGCGTATAGTTAAAGCTGCTATATGGTGGCATACTCAATGTTAAGTATGGCCGTCGTTCCCGCGTCGAAATTAAAAAATTTTACGTCGTTTGCGTAAGTCGTTCGCGAATAGGGATTTGCGTAGAATGACGTCACCGTCGTACGCATTGGCTTGTTCCAGTTTAATTTCGAGCATGCGCACTGGGATACCCCCACGGACGGTGCATGCGCAGTTAAAAAAAAACTTCATTTACGTCGGGTCACAACGTATTTACATAAAACACGCCCCCATCACAACGATTTGAATTGCGCGCCCTTACGCCGCCAAAGATACAGATTCTTTGAGGATTCAAAAAAAAAAGTAAGTTACGGCGGCGTAGTGTATCTTAGATACGCTACGCCGGGCGGAATAATGCGCCGCTGACTATGGATCTACCCCTATAC
The DNA here is from genome assembly GCF_905171775.1 of Rana temporaria. Taxonomy (NCBI): domain Eukaryota; kingdom Metazoa; phylum Chordata; class Amphibia; order Anura; family Ranidae; genus Rana; species Rana temporaria. The sequence goes on along the minus strand of NC_053493.1, from coordinate 142,363,294 downwards.
ATATATATATATATATATATATATATATATATATATATATATATATATATATATATATATATATATATATATATATATACACTGCCGGATCTTAGGATGCAGTACCGCATCCGCCGCTGGGGGCATTTTGTGTCGAAATGCCGCCTCGGGTATGCAAATTAGCACTTACGGAGATCCACAAAGCTTTTCAGCTTAGTTTTTTCTCCGTAAGTTTTAGTTTGCAAACGCAAAATTAGGGCTGCTTTTACAAAGTGTAAACTGTTTACACCATGTAAAAGCAGACCCTTCTGTGAAGCGACGCGATTTTTTTTTTTATTTGAAATTTTTTTTCGCGCCGTATCTTTTTTTTTTCCCGACGCAACTTTATTGACCCGTCGCAATCCACAAAGCTCGGCGTAACGTAATTTCGCGGTGTGCACGTCGGCAAAATGACGTCACGAGCATGCGCAGTACGGCCGGCGCGGGAGCGCGCCTAATTTAAATGGGAATCGCCCCCATGAAAATAGGAACGCCTTGCGCCGGCGGAATTTAAGTTACACAGCCAAAAATTTCTAGGTAAGTGCTTTGTGGATCGGGCACTTAGGTAGAAATTTTAAGGCAGTGTAACTTAAATGGGAAAAATTAAGTTATGCCAGACCTTTGTGGATTACCCCCTGAGTTCCCCCAAGTTCCTCCTGAAAAAAAGCCCTGCTTTTTACTTAAAACACCTTGAGGAATGTTTCTACTGGCTTATTGCTTTTTCTGCAAATTTCTAAGTTAGCTTAAGGTATTTATGGTTTCAAACTCAGCAGGGATGCAGGAGAAAAAAGCAAGCCATTGCAATTCTATGACAAAAACAATGAAACATTGCTTTCCAATGAACAACTACAGACAAATGTTCTTGTTGTAAGCCATAATTGTCTCGATTTTGCCTCATTGCTATATTGAAGCAGTACATTCTCTCTGTATTGTGTAGAAAATAAATCCTAAACTATTTTGCTTTCTTTTAGATTGTCAGAAGATAATACTAGAAAATTTACATCTCTCCATTATGCTGCTAAGTTAAAATTTAGATAATCACGTTGTATATTCTATCACTGCATTATGGCAACAGAGTCTGTTAAGCCTCGTACACACGATCAGTCCATCCGATGAGAACGGTCCGATGAAGCTGACTGATGGTCCGTCGCGCCTACACACCATCGGTTAAAAAAACGATCGTGTCAGAACGCAGTGACGTAAAACAGAACGACATGCTGGTTAACCTATCGTGTGTACGAGGCCTCAGGTTCTCAACAGGTCACAGCAGAGAAGGCAGCAGAGAAGGCAGGCACCAGCATTCCAAATAAGGCTTAGGCATAGAGGGGTTAAGGTTGTTGTCTGGTGTTATTTTTTTAAGCTATTTTGCATTTTATGTCCTTTAGATCTGATTCATTTGTGTTTTTAATTTCGTTTGTATCTTTTAGTAATTATTTTTTATGGTGTCGGCAGCAAGTTGTATTATTTATAAATTTTTCTTTGTCAATTTTGTTTATTGAATATTAAATAATAAAGAAAGTTACAATTAGTAATAAATAGTTACAAGCTGTGTTCCCGACGATCGCGAGTGTCTGGCGGACATCGCGGCCGCGAGGCACTCGCATCGGCTCCCGAGCGATGCGCCGGGCACGTTGTTTCCCCGCTGCGCGCCCCCAGCGGCGCGCACAGGGAACAACAACGGCAGGACGTCTGTGGACGTCCTCCCGGCACTTGAGAGCCGCGCTATGGATGTCTTTCGACCATAGCGCGGATCTCAAGTGGTTAAAGGAGCAGTAAAGGATTTTTTTTTTTGCTGAAATGACTGTTTACAGGGTATAGAGACATACTAGTTAACTGATTCCTTTTAAAAATGATTAAAAATAGATAAAAATCAATCATATAATGTGCCTGCAGTTTAGTTTAGTTTTTAAACTACCGTATTTATCGGCGTATAATGCGCACTTTTTTCCCCCTAAAATCAGGGGGAAATCGGGGGTGCGCGTTATATGCCGATGTCATTTTTTTACCAATGGGGAGGGGAGCGGGGATTGGGCGGGGGTATCTTGCCGGCCAGATTCCTACCTCTCCTGGTCCTGGGACGCCAGCGTACTGAATCGCTCGTCCCTTCTCTCCTCTTCTTGCTCCTCCTCCCCCTCCGAGTGTAGCTTCAGATTGGAGGAGGAGAGCGGTCACATGAGAGGAGAGCGATCATGTGACCAGCCGGGGAACACAGTATGAATGAGAAGGAACTGTCCGTGCTTGAACACAGGCTACGGTATGTAGAAGGGACTGGCAGTGCTTTATTTTTAAAAGCTGTGTAATGTAAATGAGCTGTACTGTGCAGGGAGACAATGCTGTGTAGTGTATGGGGGGGGGGGGGCTACGTAGTGTGCTGAGATCTATGCAATGTGCTGAGATCTATGCAATGTGTTGATATCTATGTGTAATGTGCTGATATCTATGCAATGTGTTGGTATCTATGTGTAATGTGCTGATATCTATGCAATGTGCTGATATCTATGTGTAATGTGCTGGTATCTATGTGTAATGTGCTGGTATCTATGTGTAATGTGCTGGTATCTATGCAATGTGCTGATATCTATGCAATGTGCTGATATCTATGTGTAATGTGCTGGTATCTATGTGTAATGTGCTGGTATCTATGTGTAATGTGCTGGTATCTATGCAATGTGGTGATATCTATGCAATGTGCTGATATCTATGTGTAATGTGCTGGTATCTATGTGTAATGTGCTGATATCTATGCAATGTGCTGATATATATGTGTAATGTGCTGGTATCTATGTGTAATGTGCTGGTATCTATGTGTAATGTGCTGGTATCTATGTGTAATGTGCTGATAGCTATGTAATGTGCTGGTATCTATGTGTAATGTGCTGGTATCTATGTGTAATGTGCTGGTATCTATGTGTAATGTGCTGGTATCTATATGTAATGTGATGAGATCTGTGTAATGTGCAGGGGGGGGGGGGGCTTTGGAATATAAAAGGGGCTGTTGAAAGTTTTTTTCCTGAAACTTCCCTCTTAAAATTAGGGTGCGCGTTATACGCCGGTGCGTGTTATACGCCGATAAATACGGTAGTTTCATGTTTCTGTGAAGTACAGAGACACACAGAACAAAAACAAACAAACACAGGGCAGTGTTTGTTTTTAAAAATAATCTGATTGGTTCTGAGGAGTTTTAGACACACAGTAATCACACCTTCTTGATCATGGACCACAGTGAGAAGCTTGCATGAGTTTTTTCATAAGGAGCCAGACAAGCAGAAAGTGTGGAGATCAGAGAAGGATTACAGCTACTTCAAAGCAAAAACGAACAATGAGGACATGAAACCAGGACCGCAGAAAGGTAAAGTAAGCTATTTAGCTAAAAAAAAAAAAAAAATCCTTTAGTGACCCTTTAAGTATATGATAATAAATTGGATGGAATTATACATATCTGAAGATTAGATATTTTACATAAACAGGTAATCAACTCGAACATGAAATGTTAAGTTAATATAAACAATTGAGAAATGTAATATGTAAATTAGGGTTGTCCCGATACCGATACTAGTATCGGTATCGGGACCGATACCAAGCATTTGCCCGAGTACTTGTACTCAGGCAAATGCTCCCAATGCTTCACCCGATACTTGTACTGTCAGGGGTGATCAGTGCATGGGGAAGTTACAGGCACCAATCACCGCTATATAGTGTATTCCCGCCGTGTATTCCCGCCGCGTATTCCCGCCGTGTATTCCTCCGTGTATTCCTCTGTGTATTCCCGCCATGTATTCTTCCGTGTATTCCTCCGTGTATCCCGCCAGGTTTCTCTCCCCTTCTGTGCTCCTCCTCCACCCTCTGGAACTGTCAGGATGGAGAGTGGGGTAGGAGCCGGTAAATCCAGCTCCTTACTGCTCCGAATGGACACTGACTCTGTCCATTCACATAACTGAAACATCGTAAACTGTGATTACAATGTTTCAGTTTATGAATGAAGAGAAGACGCTGTCTTCACCCAATTCATTTTCAGCGCAGCTAATGCTGCTGAGAAAGAGACTGGGGAACATGTTTCCCTAGTCCCTTTCTCTGTCTCAAAGGGGAGATGTCAGAGGTCTGTTAAGACCCCTGATATCTCACCCCTGAAAAAAAAAAAAAAAGAATAGTAAAAAAAAAAAAAGAATAAAAAATTATTGTAAAAAATAATAAAAAAACAAAAGAAAAAACACACTGACACGGCCCCCCCCCTTAAAAAAAAGAAAGCATTATAAATAAAAAAAAATTGTAAAAAAAATCTTGTAAAAAAAAATGTTAAAAAAAACTACTGACACATGTGCTGCGGTCACATGAGATTAAAAAAAGTATCGGTATTCGATATCGGCGATTACTTGAAAAAAAGTATCAGTACTTGTACTCGGTCTTAAAAAAGTGGTATCGGGACAACCCTAATGTAAATATGTGCTCATACACTTAGTTCCAAGCATATTCAATTAATATATAGTCACTATGGAAAGAAAGCTAATTCGAAATCAACTAATTCAATAAAAACTTCAAAAATGTATAATTATTGTAAGTAATAACTAAATATAGTATTTATGTATAATACAGTACCATTTGAATATGGTAATACAAAAAAATAGGGAAATAGAAAAAAAGGACAGATTAATAGTAAAAGGGAAAGAATGAAGGTAAGAAAGAGAGAAATAAGTCTAGGGTAAGAAAGTTCTCCGGAGCATCTATATTGTAAGAATATTATTAAGTTAGTACAGAAGACAAATGTTCATGTTTAGTTCTTGTTTCCACTCATATTGTTGTATAATAGTATAGTATTATAGTATATCAAGGCCTTAATAGGGAATTGTCAGGGATCATAGGAAGAAAATACGTCATCCAAGGATTCCATATTTTCTCAAAATTTTGTATAGTATCGTTGGTTATGGCTTCTGATTTGGAAAGGATCATTGCTTGGTTTATTCTGTTTTTAGCTTCAGAGATCATTAATGTATTGGTTTTCCAAGCTTTGGCAATGGTTTGCTTTGCGGCTGTGGTGATCTGGAGAAAGAGTCTAAATTGAGTTCAAGAAATATGAACTGGTTTTATATTTAAAAGCGCAATAGTCGTGTCTGGAATGATGGCTATCTTAAATATTTTAGATACCATGAGGAAAATTTCACTCTAGAATGTATGTAAGTGTGTTCCCAGACCACCACAGCCACGAAAACAGAATGGGGAGCATTGAGGAGCATATTTTGCAATTTTAACAGGAACCAAGTACCAGTGCATGATTATTTTATAGTTTGTTTCCAAAGCAATTATATTTTGTATTGGCCTAGACTTTATTTCAGTCGGAAATGTCGATTTTAGTTCCAAGTTCTTTCTCCCATTTTTCCACATATGAAGGTAGCTTTGAGTCAGGCCCCATACACACGATAGAATTTATCCGCGAATTTATCCTCTCTAAGATTTCAGAGGATTTCTATGCGATGGCGTGTACACACCATCGCATTGAAATCCGCGCTGAAATCCTCTGCCGATGACGTGTCGCGCCGTCGCCGCTATTATGACGCGGCGACGGGCGCGACGCTGTCATATAAGGAATTCCACGCATGCGTCTATTCATTACGGCGCGTGCGGGGAATCCCTTTGGACGGATGGATCCGGTAAGTCTGTACAGACGAGCGGATCCATCCGTTGGAATGGATTCCAGCAGATAGATATTCTGTGCATGTCGACAAATATTTATCTGCTGGAAATCCATTCCAGGGGAGATTTATCTGCGGATAAATATCCGTTGGCGTGTACACACCATAGGATCTATCCGCAGAAACCCATTTGATGGGATTTATCTGCGGATAGATTCTATGGTGTGTATGGGGCCTCAGAAGTAGTGATTTTATAACATTGAAATAAGACCTTTGGTATGAGGGTCTTGTTTACATATACGTTCGAATTGTGACATATTACTTAATTGATTAGTATCATGTAAATAAGGTTCAGAAATATTTTTGATTTGTAAGTAGCGAAAGAGTTCAGAAGCCGGGAGTTTGTGATGTTCACATATTTCAGGGAACGTTTTGAATGAGATTAATGTTAAAAAATCAGCTAATTGTGTTAGGCCAGCAGAAGTCCATTTTTTGAAAGTATTAGGGTATATGTGGGCTGGGTAAAATTTGGGGTTTCTGATAAATGATATTAAAGGTGTATGTGGAGATTGCAAACCTTTGGTTATTTTAAATTTATCCCAAATGGTAATTGTATGTTTGGTTATTTTATTTTCAATTATTTTCAATTATTTTATGATCAGAAGAGGTAGACCATATTAGATTAGGTAAAGATGTTGGGTTGCTATCAATTGTTTCAATTGCTACCCAAAGAGGGATTTCATGGTTTGTATGATATTTGGGGATATTCGCTATTTGTGCGGCATGGAAATAGGTGGTAAAATTGGGAAAGCCTAGTCCACCTTTCAATTTTGGGAGATATAGAGTGTGTGAGGGTAAGCCGGATTTTAGAGAGTTCCTTATAAATGCTTGTGCTTTGCGTTGAAGATTTCTCAAGAAGTATGAGGGTATTGGAATGGGTAAAACATGAAAAAGGTATAATATTTTTGGAAGTATAGTAATTTTTATGACATTTATTTTGCCTATCCATGATATTGGGAGAGTAGACCATTGTTTTAGATAATTAGTAATTTTTCGTAATAGTGGGGGATAGTTAGCAGAGAATGTCGGTGAGATCAGGAGTGAGAGTAATACCTAGATAAGTGAGTAGATGACCAAGTAAAAGGGAGGGATGTTTTCGCTTGCTGTAATGTATCTGGAGATAAAGAAATATTTAGAGCTGTAGATTTTTGTGAATTTATTTTTAAACCTGATATTTGGGCAAATTGGTCTAATTTGTTGATAAGATTAGGGGCAGTAATATGTGGGGAAGTCATAAAAATTAAGATGTCATCAGCAAATAAGCAAAGCTTATGTTGATGACCTGCTAATTCTATACCTTTGATTGAGGGATCTGCACGAATGGATTGGGCAAGGGGTTCAATTAATAGGGCAAATAGGAGTGGGGGGAGAACATCCCTGGCGTGTACCTCTATTGATAACAAACATGTCAGATTCATATCCTGCATATTTAGCATAAGCTTTGGGTTTATTATATAATGATGAAACCCAGCTTAGAAAGTGGGGGCCAAAACCCAATTTTTGTAGAGCGAAATGTAAATATGACCATGATACCGTGTCAAACGCTTTTTTGATGTCTAGTGATGCAAGGCATGTAGGTATTCGTCTAGTTTTAGCTGCTTGGATCAATTATGCTGCTCTACGGACATTATCTGAAGCTTGGCGCAAAGGGATAAAACCTACTTGATCTTTGTTGATTAGGGAACCAATTATATTATTCAGCAGAAATGCCATAACTTTCGCTAGTAGTTTTATGTCTAAATTTAATAAAGATATTGGCCTATAATTTGCACAGGCTGAGTCATCTGACTGAGGTTTAGGGATCATTGTTATTATTGCTGTAAGGGTTTCTGATCTAAAAGATTGATTGTTGAGAAGGGAGTTGAATGCTTCTGTCAGCATGGGAGTTAATACATGGGAGGATTTTTTGTAGTAGAGGGCTGAGAACCCGTCATGTCCTGGACATTTGTTTGGTTTGAGGGATTTGATTGCCAGTTTAATTTCACTAGGGGTAATGGGATTTTCAAGACTGTCGTATTGTATCTGAGATAGAGTTGGGAGATTTAATTGTGAGAAAAATGATTCTGCGATGGATTGGTCAAAAGATCCTTCTTTTTTATAGAGAGGGGTGAGATGTTTATGGAAGGTGTGTAATATTTTTACATGATTACTTGTGTATCTATCTTGAGAGATTTTTAGTCTAATTGGCTTAAAAGGGTTATTTGGGGGGTAATCCACAAAAGGGATACGCCGGCCGTCGTATCCCTGTTTCTATCTATGGAACTGATCCACAGAATCAGTTTCACATAGATAGGCAGAAGATCCGACATGTGTAAGGGACTTACACTGTCGGATCTTAGGATGCAGTACCGCATCCGCCGCTGGGGGCATTTCTCGTCGAAATGCCGCTTCGGGTATGCAAATTAGCACTTACGGAGATCCACAAAGCTTTTAAGCTTTGTTTTTTCTCCGTAAGTATTAGTTTGCCGTCGCAATATTAGGGCTGCTTTTACAAGGCCTAAACTGTTTACACCTTGTAAAAGTAGACCCTTCTATCCCGCGTCGCTGTCTTTTTTTTTTCGCCGCAACTCGTTTTTTTTTTTACGCCCGTCGCGATTCTCAAAACCCGGCGCAACGTAAAACCGCGCAAAGCATGTCGGGAAAATGACGTCGGGAGCATGCGCAGTACGTCCGGCGTGGGAGCGCGCCTAATTTAAATGGGACACGTCCCATTAAATTAGGAACGCCTTGCGCCGGACGGATTTAAGTTACACCGCTCAAAATTTCTAGGTAAGTGCTTTGTGGATCGGGCACTTAGGTAGAGATTTTGCGGCGGTGTAACTTAAATGCCAAAAGTTACTTTGCGCCGGGTTTTTGAGGATTAGGCCCTTAGTTTTTTGAGTGCTCGGGCAAGGTGGATACCTGGTTTATTTGCTTTAAAATAAAATTGTTGTTTAGATTTACATAGTGTCTTGTCACTGATTCTGATAAGAAGAGGTCAAGTTTTAAGCTATCTTTATCTAGTTGTGACTTTGTGGTTGGAGTAGGGTTAGATTGAAAAATACTATGGCATTTATTAAACTCATTTTCTAGTTCTCGCTGTAATTTTTGTTTCTCTTTTTAAATATATGATGCTTGTCGTATACAATAACCTCTAAGCAAGTTGTATTATTATTACTGTGTATTATTATTTTATTATATTATTAATATATTACAGTAGAATATTTTGTATTATTATATTATTGTGGTGCAGTCTAGTCCACAAAAGCAAAACAGTTTCCAGTTACCCATGGGGGTAATCAACATCTGTTTGGGTGAAGTTTCAAAAGAGAGGGCATCACCCCAGATGATGCCTTATTAGGAGAAACGCGTCGGGAAGGGGTCTGCTGATGCCACTGTGTTATTTTGAACCTATTTGTTTTTACTTGTCTTCTCAAATGAGTGACCATTTTATATATTTTTTTAAATAAATTACCACTTTTTAAACGGAATTATACTATGTGGCCCAATTTCTCTCCCTAACATATGTTACACTGGGAGGATTTGTGTATGAAGTAACGTTGCATAAACCTATGGTGGATACACATTGATGTCAATATAGTGGAATATAAGCCTTTGATCTTCATGGTGGTGGATTGCCTACAGACAACTATATACAGAGTCACTTTTATCACAGTGGATCGATTTTGGACTTTATATTTCATTTGTTCACTAGCACTTTTTTGGTTTATTTTCATCTTTGGTGCTTCACTTTGTAGTTATTATATGTATTTATATAATATTGGTTATTTATTCACTATATTTGGTGCATTTTTAACCTACATTCTTTTGGGATTATGTCCAATGATTGTGTTATATTATCACTTTTATTAATCATTTGCATAGTTTTCATAGTATGTGTGCAATTTAATAAATTAATTAAGTATAACACGGAGGTTATATGTACATTAATATCTTTTGAGCATACCGAGAGTAATATTTTGAGCGCCACACTTTCTCTTTTCCACAAACATTAATATCGTTTATAACAAAGCCATCCAGCCACTTAAGGATGTGATGTAAAGATCATCACATCCTCTTTAGTCAGGAAATGAAACAGCCATAGGGATCAGCGTGTTCAATCTCATGGCAGCAGCCTAGATGCTATCTCTCCCCATCCATGGCATCGGAAGTAAACAATCTTCCCTTTCCTCCTCCACAGGCCATTAGGAAAAGGAATTAGTATTTTCAGTTACTATTTTATGTGATGTTTACTATTGTATTGTAATGTTATATTATTCTTGTTGTTTTCAGTTTTACCGCATATCACGTGTCATTCACACATATATTAAAATCTGCAACATGCCAATAAAAGACACAGACAAGAAACGGTAGTCTATTATTGTGTGCGCAGAAAAAAGACATCTGCCTGTATAGCCACCCATAGACTCCGGGAAGATGGGGGGCGAAGCCAGGACAAGTATATTTAACATTGCAATAGTGATTCTTTTAAAAGACATGCTGCAGGTATAAAGTGCAGGCATTTAGGGATTCCAGCAACTGCCTTCGGCGGGTCCTTTTACAGTCAGATACCAGGCCATTCTGTCAAAGTTACAGCACTTCCTGATAGGAATAGAAACAACAAGTGAGGTTATATAATCAAATTAGGGAAGGAAACACATTTGTACCCATTGGAGAGATTACATTTTGTATCCAAATTGGCCTCACATAACAACTTTGATGGCATTTCTGAAAATAACTACTCTATCTGTGAAAACATATTCTCTGTATGCATTTTCATGGTAGTCAAACAGGAACAATTATATGGAAAAAATATGGAAGAATTCAAAAAATATAACCCATGTGTTACAAATGATCTCAGTAGATCTGAATAAAAGAGCATAAAAGGTTATTGAAGATGATGCAATAGGTGTGGTAGACACACATTATTGTGGATATTATTAGAAAATTGTGTTAACAGCAGCCGTACCAGCTTCAGATTTTTTTGTCAAAAATGTTAAAGGACATGTAGACTCAAGAAACGTTATCCTTCAGACAGTGTGAGACAAGTCGGCAGGTGAATGATATAGCCCGGGAATATGCAATTAGTGGACCTCCAGCTGTTGCAGAACTACGATTCCCATGAGGCATAGCAAGAGTCAGAGACATGATGGGACTTGTAGTTTTGCAACAGCTGGAGGTCCGCTAATTGCATACCCCTGATATAGCCCTTACAGTAGTCATTCTGCAATTGTTAATTTACCCATGCCCACTTTTTAATCCCTGTCCACCAATGACACAATCAATGTGATCCAGTAATCATAAGAAGGAGAATGTGGGATGCCCCTTTTAAACTCCCAAGATCCTGTGAGTCAGAGTGTGCCTAGGCACTGTCATATATGCAGAAGTCCTCTGCTACGTCTAATTGGGAATAACATGCTAAAGGCACTCTTTTTTACCAGTTTGCCTTGTGACAATAAACTGTGCCAATGAATCCCTGTTAGCAGGGCTGCTGTTAGAAATCACAGGGCCCGTACAGCCTACCTGACTCCCCCCTCCTGAAAATATATACTGACATTTTTGCTAAAATGAGATGGTTGCAATGCTGTTTTGCAGCCATAGCAGCAATTATAACAGTTCTGCAGCCATCCCCTAATTTTTTGTTATACCTCTGTAAATTGCCGAATGGTAATTTTACATTGTGAGATCGCACTGCAACTGTGAGCCAAGTGTTTGACTGGCAGTTAAAGAGCGGCCCCACTGAACTCAATGGGGAGTTTGATAGGTGGTGCTGCCTATCACACTCTGCAGCCTGCATTAAAAATGCCACAGCTGTGTAGTAAAACATTGCAGCCACAGCATATATACAGCCCTGTCTGGATATATTTTTAGGATTTGGGTGCCCAGCCAAGGATGGCTCTAAACCCATGGCTCAGCAGCCCATGTGAAAGAGTCCTTAGGCCGCTTTCACACTTAGCATTTCCAAAATATGTGACAAAGCGCATGGGAAATGCACACTTTGTAGTGCATTTTTAAATGCACTGCAAACTCACATACCACTTGTAGTGCCATAAATTGTTAATGTTAATTGTCAATGGTGTCCCAAAAACACTTAGCAGACTTGCGTTTTGTCATTTGGCAAACTTGCAAAGCTGCACGACTGAAAAGAACATTCTATGGTGCGTTTGTCATAAGTAGGGCAGTCCATTCAAGTGGATGGACTGCCCTTTGTGTGAAAAATAGGACTTAACATAAAATACACAAAGGAACATGCATTCCCTCTAAGCAAAGTGTGAATGGGGCCTCAGGGGTGGCATATAGAAATGGCTGGGCAGAGATGTCTGTCAGGTAGAGGGAGAGGTGTATTCACTGGCCCCTAGCAACAACACTGCAGTGGTAGCCAGTGTCTACCTGCAGTTCTAGGCTGTCTCCTGCCATGTTTTCCCCCTTTCTGAATTCAGAACTTTGTACACAGCCTGAGAACAAATCCAGCATGGGACAGCTTGCTAAATATAGAAACTGTGGACAAGTAAGTAGCATTGATTCCCTGCAGAGCAGCCAGGAGGGAGAAAGCCAGCAGCACTGCAGGGGTTTCACAGGAGTCACAAGGCAGTACAGTTGACTCTCCTCTCCTGCAGTTGCCCGGGCCTCCTACAGGAAGGCCGGTTGTACTGCCTTATCAGCGGCCCTGCCTGTTAAGCCCTGTACACACGATCGGATATCTGATGGAATCTAATCCGATGGATTTTTTCATCAGATATCCGATGAAGCTGACTTTCATCAGTCTTGCCTACACACCATCGGTCAAAAATCTGACCGTGTCCAAACACAGTGACGTAAAAGACTACGATGTGCTGAGGAAAATGAAGTTCAATGCTTCCGAGCATGCATCGACTTGATTCTGAGCATGTGTGGATTTTTGACCGATGGACTTCCACACAGACGATTGTTTTTTTTTCTATCGGTTTTTTATCCATAGCAAAATTTTAAAACATGTTCTATTTTGAACGGTCCATCAGTCAGTTTTCATCAGACAAACCGACCGTGTGTACAGGGCTTTAGACCACCAGACATACAGAACTTGTTTTAGATGTGGCAGCCCTTTTCACTCATTTGAAAATCGATCCATGGTGGGTCGCTTTTTCAGGAGCATTTGACAGGTGGTGATGAAGTGATATGTCATCTCTTTGCAGAGTGTTTTACCCTAAAAATACAGAGTGATTGTGCCTGTTTTACTGTGTAAAGTATATGTATGCTTCAATAGGTTTAATCAAGAGATGTATAAAGCACTGTAAAAATAGATCAAAGAAGGAACAAGTTTAAAAGGAACAAATTATTGGTGAGGTATGGTTCACATTTACAGGGAAAAATACAAAGGAACAAGTAGTGGAGGGCCGGGCATGACTAGGTGGAAAGGAGAGTCAGCCAAGGGTTAAGTTCGACAGTTGAAGGGGAGGATTCAGGAGTAAAAGGGCTGAACGGGGAGGAGCTGTACAAAAGGTGGAGGCGGGGGACTTCCGGGAGCAGTTGGTGAGAAAGACAGAAGGTGGCAGTTTCCCACCCACCCTCCCTATTGTTGTGTCTTTGTGTGTTTTTCATTTGTTTTCTTTATTTTAGGATCAATGGATTTCGGATTGTCATGGCAGTGGTGTAACGGCGGTGTCTTTGGTCTTTGATGGTGGCTGAAAACAGATGTGATGGAAGTGGTGGGGGGCTCATCCATGGTATGGGCCCCTCTGGGGGTATTCCAGTGGAACGGTGTCTGCTGGAATACGGTATTGGTTGCACTGCAGGAAAGGGGTTGTCTCCGAGCTGGTGATATGGCTGGAGGCCTGGTATGGAAAAAGGTCCCGCAGTGTAGTGGTGGAAAATGTTAAGTTCGGGGTGCTGTCAAAGACCAACAGGCTGTATGTTTAAAGTGGTCGTTACAAAGGTTATTTGGAAATTATTAAAATATTTTGGCTAATAAAAAGGCTGCCATGGCCATTTATACTCCAAACTCTTGTCTGGTCTTATCATTTGATGGTGGTATGGAAATGTGAGTGTGGGGAGTTGTGGGGTTTAAATGGGTGGTAATAAGTATATTGGACTACTATCTTGACTATACTGGTCATGTATATTATATCTATATATAAGAAACAGACCTGAAAAGAAAAATTATAGTGCAAGGTAAACAAATGATGTCTTGACAGATGAAAAAAACATGTCAGTTATATAATCCTAGTTTTGTAAGTTAATTTTTATAACTTCAACCTAATAATGGGGACAATAAAGTAGACCAATACACAAATGTAATAATAAAATATAACAAAACAAGAAAATATTTAAGGAAGATTAAGAAAAGTTATTTATTGACCATGTTCTTAAACACCTGATGCCTATAGCGTACTAATTCCTGACATTCAATGATTTAGTCAAACGAAATGCATTCTTCACAATCTTTTTATTGTGGTATTAAAAGAAAATAATTCAGAACATCTTTAAAGATTCTACTTTCATTGTACAGAAACAATTTCAAATAGATCTTGTGGTTTAAAATAAGTACATATTATGTTGAGAAAAATAGAGGCTTAGTGCTGACAGCCAGCTGAACAGCTAAAGCCTGATTTCAGACTAGATAATAATTTAGCTATAATGTTTGAGTGTTTTATTTGGCCCTTTCACATACAAATCTGTACTGGCAATACAAAAAGCATACCTGTAGGGCAGAATTGCTGGCAGGGCTGGACTGTGACAAAAATTTGGCCCTGGACTTCATCCAGACCGGCCCACTTTAATTTTGAGTGTCCCTCATCACAGTGTCCCCCTTGCATTAGCGTGTCCCCCGTCAGAGTCCCTATTGCATCAGTGTCCATCTTGCATCAGAGAGTCCCCCTTGCATCAGAGTGTTCCCCATGAGAGTGTCCCCCATGAGAGTGTCCACCATCAGAGCCCCCCTTGTATCAGAGTGCCCCCCCCTTGCATCAGAGAGCCCCCCTTGTATCAGAGTGCCCCCCCTTGCATCAGAGAGCCCCCCTTGCATCAGAGTGTCCCCCACCAGTGCCCCCCTTGCATTAGAGTGTCCCCCCTTGCATTAGAGTGTCTCCCATTGCATCAGAGTGTCCCCCCTGCATCATAGTGTCCTCCCCTGCATCAGCGTGTCCCCCCTTGCATCATAGTGTCCCCCATCAGGGTTTTCCCCCTTTGCATCAGAGTGTCCCCTATTGCATCAGATTTTCCCCCATCAGTGTTCCCCATTGCATCTGAGTGTCTCCCATCAGAGTTTCTCCCATCAGAGTGTTCCCCATCAAAGTGTCCCCTATCAGTGTGTCCCCCCCTTTATAAAAAAATATGAAAATTCAGTGCTGGGAAATACAAACAATAATAAAAGATATATGCTAGCCAGCACTAAGAATAAATTCATAAAAATATTCCCAAAGCATAAGTGAAAAAAGAAAAGTGCGGCGCAAACGAAAATGTTAACACATATAAGTGAAATAAAAATAAAAATAAAAATAAAATGCCAATGAATAAATGTCCAAGTGTCCAAAAATAATGTCCTTTAAGTGAAGAAAATCACACAAATAAATCCGGCAAGGGGTGAAGGTGAAGAGGAGACACCAGAGGAAAATCCGCCACCAAGGTCAAGATGGACTCTCACCTCATTGCTTCGACCCGTAAGAGTCACAAAGCATGTCAGCAAACAATTCCCAGTCAGGTCCAACCTCCAGATAAATCACCAAATCTTATAGGTATCCGCAGACCACCCCCTTTGCATCGGAGTGTCCCCCACCAGTGCCCCCCCTTGCATAAGAGTGTCCTACCTTGCATCAGAGTGTTCCCCTTGCATCAGAGTGCCCCCATGCTTCAGAGTGCCCCCCTTGCATCAGAGTGTCCCCCCTTGCATCAGAGTGTCCCCCCCTTACATCAGAGTGTCCCCCATTGCATCAGAGTGTCCCCCCTGCATCAGACTGCCCCCCATTGTATCAGAGTGCCCCCCATTGCATCAGGGTTTCCCCCCTTGCATCAGTGTGTCCCCATTGCATCAGATTTTCCCCCATCAGTGTTCTCCATTGCATCGGAGTATCTCCCATCAGAGTGTCCCCTATCAGTGTCCGATTTTACCGATCGTGTGTACCTGGCCTTACTCTCCGGGCCCCGGCTACTACTGGGTGGGGAGCGGTGGAAGATCACTCCGCCAGGGAAGGCAAGGAGATAAGCAGGCAGGCGGCTGACCGGGACTGAGCCAAGGCAGAAGAAAATGCGAGCGGTACGGAATGGGCATGCACCCGAAACTGAAGAAATATTCCCTCCGCTCCGCCGGGCACATGATCATCAGATCATCATATAAGACATGCTCAGTGCAGCTCACAACTTCTTAGTTCTCTGAGCTCGTGTTTGCCTAGTGTTTTGTGTATTTCATGTCTGACTTTCCGTGTATCGACCCCAGCTTAATTTTCTGTCTATGCTTGTCTGCTACCTGCCCTGACCTTGACTCTTTTCCCAGATCCTTTGCTGTGTTTTGCCATCTATACTCTAAATAAGCAAGTGATCTCTGTTTTGTCAGCTGGACGTACATGAGGGCAGTGGTCTGCTTCCAGCTCGCTGCAAGTTCATCCCTAGCATCAGTGGCCCTAGTGAAGAAGCAGGTTGGGGCTTAGACTCTCTGCCCTGGGGAACCCTAGGTTGGCATTCTAAAAGGGTTCACTACCACAGAATCTATATATGAGACAAATTGCGCTTAGATAGATAAACAAGTTGATTATATGACACAACAGCAGCACTCACAAATATGTACACACCATTTAAGCAAATATAATAAAGAAAGTGTTACGCTGCCAAAAAAGTGATATAATGTGGTATGTCCTTCCTTAACCACTTCCATACAGGGCTGTTATACACACATCCATACCAGGCCTATTCTGGCACTTCTCTCCTACATGTACAAATCATAATTTTTTTGCTAGAAAATTACGCAGAACCCCCAAACATTATATATTTTTTTTTAGCAGACACCCTAGGGAATAAAACGACGGTCATTGAAACGTTTTATCTTGCACGCTATTTGCGCAATAATTTTTCAAAAGCCTTTTTTTTGGAAAAAAATTGTTTCATGAATTAAAAAAATAACAAAACAGTAAAGTTAGCCCAATTTTTTAGTAAAATATGAAATATGATGTTACACCGAGTAAATAGATACATAACATGTCACGCTTTAAAATTGCGCACACTCATGGAATGGCGCCAAACTTCGGTACTTAAAAATCTCCATAGGCAACGCTTTGAATTTTTTTACAGGTTACCAGTTTAGATTTACAGAGGAGATCTAGTGCTAGAATTGTTTCTGGCACTCTAACGCACGCGGCGATACCTCACATATGTGGTTTAAACAGTGTTTACATATGTCGGCAGGACTTGCGTGTGCGTTCGCTTCTGCGCGGGAGCTACCGGGGACAGGGGCGTTAAAAAAAATATTTTTTATTTCTTTTTTTTTTTACATATTTATTTCTTTTTTTACACTTTTTTTTTTATTTTCTTTTTTTATTATCACTTTTATTCCTATTACAAGGAATGTAAACATCCCTTGTAATAGGAATGTGTGTGACAGGTCCTCTTTATGGAGAGATGCGGGGTCAATAAGACCACACATCTCTCCTCCAGGCTGGAAAGCATGAAATCGGTGAAAAAAATTCACCAATCTCATGCTTGCTGTTGCTTAGCAGCCGCAATTGCGGCTTTGTTTACTTACAGGGACCCGGGCGTGACGTCATCACATCGCGCCCGGGTCCTTTCGACGGTCATAGAGATGACTGGTGACCATCTGGTCACCAGTCATCTCTATGCTTCCTGCAAGCGCCGGACGATTCGTTCTCCGGGCCCCCGATGGCACGGGAGAGCCCGGAGAAGCACCGGATGGCGGCGGGAGGGGGGAATGTCCCCTCCCGCCGCCTGTAAGAACGATCTAGCGGCGGAATCACCACTATGATCGTTCTTACGTTGTGCAGAATCGCCGGCAGAAGAGAAGGATATCTGAATGATGCCTCTAGCTGCAGGCATCATTCAGATATCCCCCCACAAAGCCCAGGACGTCACATGACGTCCACCCGAATCGAGGAGGGGTTCCTGCCGCCGTCATTTCACAATGACGCGGTAGGGAAGTGGTTAATAAATATTATCAAAAGATAAAAGAGAAACATTAAAGTCCATCACATACTCCAAATAAACATTGAATACCTTTTAAGGTGATATAAGTGTCCAAAAGAAAACACAAGCTAAAAGTCCTTAGGTGAAAAAGGATAGTTTCCTTCCAATTAAAAATAGGTGTGACACCTCATGCTCCCCAAGGGATAGACAAAAATATCTTCTAATGCTGGCCATACACTCCATGAAAAATCGTCCGAACGAACTTTCGAAAAACGAAAGTTCATTCGTGAGCGCAAACTATAGTGCCATCATGTAATGATCAATAAATCGTTCAGTGGACATCATTTCTTTTTCGCCTCCCTGCGTGTCCCCGCGAGCGCGCATCGGAGAAAAACTGTGTTGGCCGTGTCCCTCGGACACAGCCAATCACAGATCGTGCTGAATGGCCAATCACAGCGGCCATTCAGCACTCGATCTAGCCGTCCAATGAGAGATGATCTCAAATGTAAACAAATGAGATCATCTCTCATCGCCGGCTTTCTCTCCTCAAACACAGACAGCGTGTGAGGAGAGAATCGTTCTAACGGTTTCAGTGAGTTTGCATAGATTGTAAAAACACAAAAAAAAAGTGCCCACAGTCCCTGCCAGTGCCACCTTGCCAGTGAAATCAGCCAGTGCCACCTGCCAGTGTAAATCACATCAGTGCCCCTGTCATCAGTGCCACCTGCCTCTGCCATCAGTGCCATCTGCCCCTGCCATCAGTGCCACCTGCCCCTGCCATCAATGCCACCTGCCCCTGCCATCACTGCCACCTGCCATCTGCCCGTGCCACCTGCCAGTGCAATCTGCCATCAGTGCAATCTGCCACCAGTGCTACCTGCCAGTGCAATCTGTCATCAGTGCCATCTGCCAGTGCCATCTGCCATCAGTGCCCGTGCCATCTGCCTGTGCCATCTGCCCGTGCCATCTGCCTGTGCCATCTGCCCGTGCCATCTGCCTGTGCCATATGTCCGTGCCATCTGCCTGTGCCATCTGCCATCAGTGCCATCAGTGCCATCTGCCATCAGTGCCATCTGCCCGTGCCATCTACCTGTGCCATCTGCCATCAGTGCTACCTGCCATTTTCTACCTGCCATTAGTGCTACCTGCCATTAGTGCTACCTGCCATCAGTGCCATCTGCCCGTGCCATCTGCCCGTGCCATCTGCCATCAGTGCTACCTGCCATTTGCTACCTGCCATTAGTGCTACCTGCCATTAGTGCTACATGCCATCAGTGCCATCTGCCCATGCCATCTGCCCGTGCCATCTGCCCGTGCCATCTGCCCGTCCCATTTGCCGTCAGTGCCACCTGTCAGTGTCATCAGTGCCAACAATGGCTAAAAGATAATTTTCACTCGAGGAGGCGTTTGAAATTATTGCGGCCGACGAGAGCAACGGGGAGCTCTGCGATTCGGATTCCCCTGCAAATTCAGACAACGAATCTGACGTTAACTATAAGCCGGTAGTTAGCAGTGGAGCAGAGACAACCCCTGGAGGAGGAGGAAGAAGAGGAGGAAGAAGAGGAGGAAGAAGAGGAGGAAGAAGAAGAGGAGGAGGAGGAAGAAGAGGAAGAAGAAGAGGAGGAGGAGGAGGGTCCCTCCGCCAGACGAAGGCGTATTGCTAAGGAGGCAGTGCCATCCACCAGCACCGCAGTGCCATCCACCAGCACCGCAATACCTCGGCAAGCAAGGTTACGTACCAGTGGGGTGGCACCTCAGTCCCAAAGGGTTAGGTCCCATGCCAGCCTTCCCTATTCCCTTCAGTACCCCTTGTGGCTTCCTCCTAATTCAGGAGAAGCCAACATTCCCCCTTTCACGGCTCAGCCAGGAGTCCAAATGGACACAGAAAATTTCGCCCCGATTTACTTTTTCAATTTGATTTTTACGGACGGCATGCTTGCCTCAATTGTTTCCCAGTCCAATCTGTATGCGGATCAATTCATATCAAGTAACCCCACGTCCTATTATGCCCGTCCCTTCCAGTGGAGACCCGCAACAGTGGAGGAGTTCAAAACATTTTTAGGCCTCGTATTTTGTATGGGACTAAACCATAAATGCCAAGTACATTCCTATTGGTCAAACCGCCCCATCTACCACATGCCCATCTTTTCCTCAAAAATGCCCAGGTCCAGATATCAAAGTATAATGAGATTCCTCCACTACAGTGACAATACCCAGTGCCCTCCCCGAGATGACCCAAATTTTGACAAACTTTATAAAATTCGGCCACTACTTGACTATTTATCCCAAATTTTCCCCCAGTTGTTTACTCCGGACCAAAACATATGTGTTGACGAGTCACTTGCAAAGTTTTCTGGCAGGCTCGGCATAAAGCAATTTATTCCCTCCAAAAGGGCCCGCTATGGGGTGAAGCTCTATAAATTATGCGACCGAGCCACCGGATATACGTATGCCTTCAACGTATATGAAGGAAAGGACAGCCAGCTACACCCCCCTAATTGTCCAGACTACATTGGGACCAGTGGGAAAATTGTTTGGGAACTCCTAAACCCACTAATGGAGAAAGGATACCATTTGTATGTGGACAATTTCTATACAAGTTTGCCCCTGTTCCGAAACCTGTATAGAAAAAAGACACCAGCATGCGGCACCGTACAGTCGAACCGGAAGGGCTTTCCTCAAAGCCTTGTCACCAAAAAATTAAAAAAAGGGGAGACGGCGAGTTTACGGAATGAGGAAGTTCTGGCCGTGAAATGGAGGGACAAAAGGGATGTGTACGTTCTTTCTACCATCCACAACAACACATTAGTTGAGACCAGAACGAGGAGGAATGGGCGAATCCAGAAACCAAGATGTATCCACGAATACAATAAGTTCATGGGGGGGGGGTCGATTTGAATGACCAAATGCTGAACCGTACCTTTCAACAAGAAAATCATACCAGTGGTACAAGAAAGTTTCTATCTACTTGTTCAATTTGGCCATGTACAATACTTATGTGATATATCGAAAATCCACTCGAAGACCCAAATCCTACCTTTACTTCCAGGAGGAAATCACCACTTCCCTTTTATACCCCAGCAACCCACCAGCAAACATTAGATCCGATGTGGTTAGGCGACTTCACGAGCGCCACTTCCCAGATAAAATCCCTCCCAGACCAACAGGCCAAAAATCCCAAAAAAGATGCCGGGTGTGCTCCAAAGAAGGAGTTAGAAGAGACACCACTTTTTATTGTCCCCAATGCCCTTCCAAACCAGGCCTCTGCGTAGTTGGTTGTTTCAGCCGTTACCATACCCTTCTAAATCATTAGTCCCTTCCTGCCATTTACCTTCACACCCCTTATACCTCTGCTTATGACCCTGGCTTGTTATTTGACCACGATTCTGCCTACCGATTTTGTTTATACCTCTGCCTGATCTGGAACTGACCCTGGACTGTTATTTGACCACGCTTATGCCTACCGATTCTGTTTATACTTCTGCCTGATATGGAACTGACCCTGGACTGTTATTTGACCACGCTTATGCCTACTGATTCTGTTTATACCTCTGCCCGATCTGGAACTGACCTTGGACTGTTTGACCATTCTTTTTGCCTGCCTCTTGAACTGATCTTTTACCCTGCCAGTGGACTAGTGGGATTCATAGCACAGGGGTCTCACATGTGAGGGGCTCCAGAATTGTTTTTCTGGATGAAGAAAACTATTGTTTGTTTTCTCATTCTAGATTAGGGTCTGGTTGCCCGGAGGCTTCAAAGAGATTTGGGTGGGAGAAGCCTCTACCCCTGTCCCCATTCTGTCCTGAACGAGGCCCTACTTCTGCCTGCTGCCTGTAGGACCTATGCCATCATGCCTGTTGCCTGGACAATTGCATTTTCTTTTGCTGACCAAGTCCCTGCCTGCTGCCTGGACCAGTGCTATCGTCCCGTGGACAACTGCGCTACTAAAACCACAGGTACATTTTTTTGTTTACCCTTTGCTTAGCATAATGTATTTTGGGGTGTAATTCTTGTCATGTGCATGCTATGTGTCCCTAGAACACCTGTTGGTGTTCCTTGCATGTTGGGGCTCTGTATGTGGTCAGGCTGTGAAAAAGTCCCACACATGTGGTATCGCCATACTCAGGAGGAGTAGCAGAATGTATGTTGGGGTGTAATGTTTGCTATGTACAGGCTATGTGTTGGCAATATCTTATAAATGGACAACTTTGCGTAAAAAAATTGCGTTTTCATTTTTTTTCCACATTTTCCAAAAACGTTTGGAAAAAAATGAATCGTTCAAAAGACTCATTATGCCTCATAGATTATACGTTGGGGTGTTAGCTTTCCAAAATGGGGTCACTTTGTGGGCATTTCCATTGTCCAGGTGCTCCAGGGCCTTCAAAAGTGTAATAGGTAGTCAACCAGTTAGATGTGTAATTTATGCTCCTAGAACACCTGATGGTGATCCCTGTATATTGGGGCTCTGTATGTGGCCAGGCTGTGAAAAAGTCCCACATATGTGGTATCGCCATACTCAGGAGGAGTAGCAGAATGTATTTTCGGGTGTCATTTGTGGTATACACATGCCATGTGAGAGAAATAACCTATTACAATGACAATTTTGTGAGGGGGAAAAAAAATAAAAAAAATATTAATTTTGCAAAGAATTGTGGGAAAAATTACAACAAAAACCTCATCATGCATCTTACTAAATACCTTGGAATGTCTACTTTCTAAAAAGGGGTCATTTGGGGGGTATTTGTACTTTCCTGGCGTGTTCAGGGCCCCAAGAAATGAGATAGGCACCGGTACAACAGGTGTGATAATTTTTTTATGATTTGCACCATAGCTTGTAGACTCTCTAACTTTCACAAAGAGCAAATAATATCCACTAATTTGGGTTATTTTTACCAAAGACATGTAGCAGTATAAATTGTGGCCAAAATTTATGAAGAAAAATTAATATTTTGCTAAATTTTATCGCATAAACTAAGAAAAATTCATTTTTTTTAAAAAAATTCCGCCTTTTTTCATTTATAGCGCAAAAAATAAAAAGTCCAGAGGTGATCAAATACCACCAAAAGAAAGCTCTGTTTGTATGAAAAAAAGGACAAAAAATTCATTTGGATACAATGTTGTATGACTGAGTAATTAACATTCAAAGTATGAGAGCGCTGAAAGCTGAAAATTGCTCCGGGAACGAAGGGGGTTTAAGTGCCCAGTAAGCAAGTGGTTAACGACCGAATGTCGGACAAATTTTCGTATAGTGTATGGCCAGCATTAACAGATATTAAGACCTTTTAAGGCCTAAATGCGCATTAGTGATTAATCACCCCTCACTTCGGGTATATGCCAGCTTTACTGTTCAGCCTGTTAAGGGACTCCAGTGATGTATATAATGGTCTCATTGGAGCCTCAGATCCGATCATGCGATATTCCAGAAAGAAGAGAAAACAAACTCGTTGCGCAGCATTCAATTAAAAGCACAATATTTTTAATAGCAAGTCTACTTACAGCAAAGATTAGTTACACAGGCGTATCGGAAAAAAAACATCAGGCTAGGCTTTGCCTAGGCAAGGCAAGGCATTGTGGTGATGTTTTAGCACTCGTGGAGAGTGTTTGACTGATGTTTTTTCTGCAGCTCAGTTTCAGGGTCTTGGCAATCTTCTCATAGTCTAGGCCATCTTTATGTAGATCAATTATTTATTTTCATATCGTCAGAAAGTTCTTTGCAATGAGGTGCCATGTTGAACTTCCAGTGACCAGTATGAGAGAGTGAGAGCGATAACACCAAATTTAATCACTTCAGCCCTGGACCATATTGCTGCTCAATGACCGGGCCCCTTTTTGCGATTCGGCACTGCGTCGCTTTAACTGACAATTGCGTGGTTGTGCGACGTGGCTCCCAAACAAAATTGGCGTCCTTTTTTTCCCACAAATAGAGCTTTCTTTTGGTGGTATTTGATCACCTCTGCGGTTTTTATTTTTTGCGCTATAAACAAAAATAGAGCGTCAATTTTGAAAAAAATATGAATATTTTTTACTTTTTGCTGTAATAAATATCCCCAAAAATATATATAAAAAAACTATTTTTTCCCTCAGTTTAGGCCGATACGTATTCTTCTACATATTTCGTAAAAAAAATCGCAATAAGCGTTAATTGATTGGTTTGCGCAAAAGTTATAGTGTCTACAAAATAGGGCATAGTTTTATGGCATTTTTATTAATATATTTTTTTTACTAATAATGGTGGCGATCAGCGATTTTTATCGGTACTGCGACATTATGGAGGATACTTCGGACACTTTTGACACATTTTTTGGACCATTGGCATTTTTATAGCGATCAGTGCTATAAAAATGCATTGATTACTATACAAATGACACTGGCAGGGAAGGGGTTACCACTAGGGGGCGAGGAAGGGGTTAAGTATGTTCCCTGGGTGTGTTCTAACTGAAGAGTGGGTGGACTGACTTGGGGAAATGACTGATCGCTGTTCATACATTGTATGAACAGATAATCAGGCATTTCTCCCACTGACAGGAGCGGGAGCTGTGTGTTTACACACACAGCTCCTGGTTCTCGCTCTGTAACGAGCAATCGCTGGTGCCCGGCGGTGATCGTGCCAGCCGGGCACACACGCCGGGACCGGGGTCGATCGGGGGCCGAGCGCGCGTGCTTTTGGCGGTACGTACGCGCTTTTATTGGCTGATTTGCGAGATCGCGTATAGCTACGTGATCTCGCGCAGCCGAGCCGACCTGCCGCCGTAAAACGGCGGCTGGTCGGCAAGCGGTTAACACACCTGCTCCCCATTCACACCAGGGAAAATTGCTAATTGGGCCCAATTTGGACATTTTCACTTAGTAGTGTACTCACTTTTGTTACTAGCGGTTTAGACATCAATGGCTGTGTGCTGAGTTATTTTGAGGGGACAGCAAATTTACACTGTTATACAAAACAGTACACTCACTACTTTACATTGTAGCAAAGTATAATTTTTTCAGTGTTGTCACATTAAAAGATATAATAAAAACTTTACAAAAATGTGAGGGGTGTACTCATTTTTGTGAGATACTGTATACACAACATGGACACCTAGTTGAATCAAACCTATGAATACATTTAAAATGTAGCCATGTCATTGCAGACTTCCTCTCTAATTCCAAGTACAATAATATAATACAAAAATTGGAGAATACCACGCTAAGTGATAAAAATTTACATAAATATGCAGCAGCTTAAAGTGAAATACACACACAGAATAAAAAATTGGATTAGAGGGAGCTGCGCTAAATAAATGGAAAAAACGAAATAATGATAAACAAAAATTAGTCCATAAAGCACAGATGAATGTGAATAATCTTGGTGATCTTAAAACATCTTTCAACACCACTACAGACTCGTGAAACTCCATCACATAAAGTGCATGCTTATCGGAAGGCAAGCTAACAAAAGCTTACGGCTATCAACCCAGCCAGGGCCTTTATCCAGGAAGTATTGAGATGGCAGCTCACAGACAGGTACTTGATATGATAGCAGCAAAACTCGCCAATCAACATGGACATAGGCCAGGCAGTTTACCCAAAAAAGAAAGGAGCCCGCCATAGTGTAAATCGTAACACACAGGTTTATTAAAAATAGAAAATTACACTTACGAGAAGTGAAAAGTAAAACATCAAGGCAAAAAGCTGGCCAGCTTGCGAACACCCATCCACTCGGGATCACAAGACGATGACGTCAGCTCCTTCTAATCCAATACAATATTATAATACCATGTATTACCTTGGCTTTATTCTCAAATATATTATCATTGCTACAGATTTGACAACATTTGATGAAGTATTCAATAGGAATGCTCTTAACATTATTCATAGAATGCCCAGAATCTCCAAACAACAAGAAATCTCCAGATGAAGATTTTCTATACAATCCAAATGGAACTGAATTGTAAACTATTTTCAAAATGATATCCAAACACAAAATTACTTGCATCTTTATCTGCCTAGTAAAACCAAAATGTATTTCACTATTATTCAAATATGCCAAAAAAGAAAAAAAAATATTAGATGCTCCCATGGCAATAAACAATACATCATCAATATACTATATATAAATGTTAATGTAAAATATATAATAGTTACTACCTCCAAAATGTAAGCACCGTTCCCACTATTCAATGTATAGATTGGTGTGGGAAATAGAAAGCTTAGCTCCAATCACGGCCCCACATTTCAGGAGGTAGCACATACTGTCATAAGAAAGAGATCCAAGTAAAAAGTGACCACCATTACACATAATTTATGTGGAATGGATGAGTGCACACTTGTATATAATCAAATAATCCAAACATTATTTTCCTTCCAAAAAAAATGTGTGTCTTAAATAACTAGAAAGCTGACTAACTACTGTATGTACTGGAGAGGAAGAGAGTTCAAGCTTTAGCTGAAGTGCAGCCATTTTGTTAGCTAGTCTCCACGTTATATCTTGAAGATTATTTTTGTGACTTGTTTTTCCTGTTATATGCAATTGACACAAGCTAAGTTAACAGGTATTTCAAAAACTTTTGAATCAGAAAACCAAGCTGGATTATATGTAATTGTGATGGAAACATAGGTGTGTGCAGCCTATTGCATTAGGGTGTGCGCCCCTAAAGCTCATATGTGTGTAAATATATATAGGGAAGTAGGGCAGAGGTTGTGTTCATAGAGCACAGATGGTGTCAGTTATTTTTACAATATTTTCTTTCAAGCATTTTTAATATTTTTTTTTTTTTACTATTTTTTGGGAGCTCCATTAGTGGACTTTGGTGAAATATCTTACTTTAGAGAAAGAGAAAGGGAATGAAGACTGGGGATGATGAGATTCCCCAGTCCCTTTCTCTACAGCCAAGCAGCGGGGGGAAACCACATCTGAACCCTTAACTGACTTTCCTTTTGTTGTCACCAATTGTGTATGTAACCGTGGACTTCTATTGTGTATGAAGCCATGTACTTGCTTCTGTTGTATTGAGTTACTCAAGACATATCCACTACCTTTCTTATCCATCTTCAATAACTGAGGCCGCGTACACACGGTCAGTCAAAACCGATGAGAATGGACCGAAGTTCAGTTTCATCGTTCCAAACCGACCGTGTGTACGGCCCATCGGTCTTTGGTCCTTTGGACCAAATTTTAAAACTTGCTTTAAAATCGAACCGATGGACCACTGACCGATCGGTCCAAACCGATGGTTAGTACACAAAAGCATCGGTTCAAAACCCGCGCATGCTCAGAATCAAGTCGACGCATGTTTGGAAGCATTGAACTTCGTTTTTTTCAGCACGTCGTGTGTTTTACGTCACCGCATTCTGACCCGATCGGATTTTGAACTGATGGTGTGTACACACATCAGGCCACTTCAGCGGTGGACCGGGGAAAACGGTCCATCGGACAATTCTCATCGGATGAACCGGTCATGTGTATGCGGCCTAAGAGTAGCTGTTATATACATATTAGTGTGCAGGTGTCTCTTTATTCTATAGCAATTGTAATACTATAGTCATCATTTGTGTCCACTGACTGAGAAAATCTCTTACAGCTGATGCTGAAACCCTGCAAAGGGATTTGAATACCACACACTAATAAACCCGATATGCATGCCACCATGTGGCAGGTCATTGTTAAAACTTTGGTTACATCACTAAAATAATATATATTATTATTTAAGTAAATTCTATGTTGAGAGTTTTCCCCCAAAGAATACAAATCTTTATAATTAAGAACTGTTTAAACAAACAGGCAGACCATCCATATCTAATTAAATTTTGCAACAATCTACCAATCCTCACACTACAGATAATTAACCTCTGCACTATTTTAATTTGTATTTGCAGAGGTTACAAGACACAGCAGTGGAATTCCTCACTGTTAATAATCTGGTAAGATCTAAGAATTTGTGAATCAAAGTAATTTGATATATAACAAAACAATTAACAAGACAATATTAATTCCCTCTTGGAGGGGCAATTACATATTTACCATCACACACTATTTTCACAGGGCCCAGTGGAGGTCGGTTCCAGTAGCACTGTGGGGGCCTGAGGTATCGGTCAGGAGACATCTGAATTATTTCTATTCACGTTTGGTTACACCAGTGAACCCAGATCACAACGCTGCTCATCTTCTTTGCTTTTAACGCATGAATGGAATGATCTATCGATAGAATAGCGTCAAAGTTGTGAGTATTGAGAAGTTACTACTTCGTTATTATTATGTATACTTTGAAAAAATGATATATGGCTTATGCTGACTATTTGTTATACACATTATAGACAAATGGCTGATTCTTCTCCACACCCCTGAGGAAAAAGAGGCATCTCTCGGAAACGTCGGGTACACTTTGAAGAATCACGTTCCACAATGCTTGTTTGCACTTTGAACTCAATTATATTCTAGTCTGTATTCATTCCATATTATGTGAATATTCCAATATATTCTGTTTTGTACTCATATAATAAACAATATCTTTTCTTTTTTACAAACAATTATATACCATGTGGTTTATACCCTTGTGCCTTAAAGTCCAGTCAGGGGACCCATTGTTTTCTTTTTATTCTTCTTTTGGATGTGGCACCATATAGAGACACAGACCGATAATCTGTTTTCCTGAAACCTGGGAGGAGCAGAAAGAACATCTTGGGACAATGGGAAAATCCTCTACTGACAAGTAAGCTCTTTTTGCTTACTTTATTGCTGCCCTTGTTTCTTAAATGATCTTCCTCTGACTTGGTTGACATGTCAAGCCTCGTCCTAAGAACCTGATTGAGATGAGTTTTTGTATGTCTTATGTTTTTTTTGGGGGGGTTTCATAGTTACTGTCTAAATTCTATCAAAACAATCTAAGCCTCACGGAAAGGGAGAATCGTTTCCCATACTTAGTACCCAAGAAATGGTGTCAACAGGTAAGCTGACTGTGTGACAGCCTTTTCAAGCTTTATTGGTAATAAGTGCACTAAGAGATAGCCAGGTGTGTCTGGGCCACACAAGTGCAAAAGAGGGACTATGGCTTGGAAAGATATGATGATATAAAAATATGAACAACGAGTAGTAAAACCCATAAATCAATGGCATCATGAATCAAAAGAGACTAATATAGCTAAAGCTGGCAGATTAGATGTACAGATGTGGAGGCAGTTTTATTAAAGGATACGTTCACCATTTGACAAAAAAAAAATAACATTTATTATTTTTTGTTTTGGGAGCAGATCACTGATGCCATGCAGGTCTCTTGCAGATATGTCAGTGTATTGGCTTGCTTATACCTCGTACCTCTTACCCTAGTCTGCTGTCACAGTGGGGATCAAGGGGGGAGGGGGTGGGCATGAGGACCTGTGCATTCATAATATTCTACACCCTCAATATTGGGGTAAAATATAAGATGTTTCGAAAGTTGAATTTTTTTTTAAGACACTCCAGCCCTGTCTAGTAAAACATGATCGATTGATGGAATACAAACAGTGCATAGAAGAGGGTCAGATTAGAGAAGGAAAACCAATTAAAGAGTAGATATATGCCATAGATTTAGCTAACATGAAAATAACAGTGCTCCTTAACCACTTGCCGACCGACATTTCAAACGACAATTAACCACTTTCGAGTCATACTGTGATGAAAAAAAAAAATACTCTCTCGGGGGATCTCTAAAATGTATGGAATATTAAACAAACCCACGGATGACTTTGAGATGCCATGCATTAACAAGTGGGAGAAGGACCCAGATAGGATTTTTACCCCACTTCAATGTAAACAGATTATCTACCTGACCCTAAATTCCTCAGTCTGTACACAAACTCAGGAATCTAACTATAAACTGTTGCTGCAGTGGTACTACACTCCAGTATGGCTTTTCAATAGAAAACTTGGATAGATGTTGGAGATGTGGAGAAGAATGCGGGACATTGTTACATATATTTTGGTCTTGTAAAAAAATAAGACAATATTGGGTGAAGATCCAAAGAATTATACAAAAATTTACCGAATTACAGTTACCTGATGATCCTGCATTCTTTCTCCTTCATTGCTTGCAGATCCCGGTTCAGACTTATAATAAATCAATACTGTGTCACATGATTAATGCAGCCAAAGCAGGGTGAGATAGATAGAGGCCATGAAGGACTTGGTCCTCTCAGCAAAGAACAAGAAAGACCAATATGACCAAACATGGAGGAGCTGGAATCTATTTAGGAATTCAGAAGAAGGAAAGAGACTATTGAAAGGGACAGTATAAGAATGAGGAATACTAAATGGGAGTCATATATTGGAGAGGGAGGTGTACCCTGTGCAGGGGGTAAAGGGGAAAAGAAGGACAGTCCACCAATTAATATCCCTGCTGGTTAGTAGTATAGGTTGAGAAGGAAAATAATAAGAAAAGCATGTAAAGAGAATTAAATGTATTGGTATAATTATGAGGGACTATCAAGTTGACTTAAAATGTATTAAGGCGGGTAGGGGAAAGAGCAAGTGTAAATATATATAAATTTGATGAATTGTAATTGTGACAATAAGGTTGTTCACATTTGCTTTTCTTTTCCTCTTATCCTTTTTTTTTTATAGAAAAAATAAAAAAAGATTAATTGAAAAAAAAAAAAAAAAAAACAACAGAAAAAGCACTCCCATTGCCTCATCCATAAATAATATTGGAAAAAGAGGGGACCAAAAGGGTAACTCCAAGTCGGACTTTAACGACATAGTAAACAATAGGGATATCAAAAAATATATAACCTTTATTAAAACATGGTATACAAAAGACATAAAGAAAACATTTAAAAAAATATATACATAAAGAATATATGATATATGATATGAGCCCAGGTGTATCAACGCGTTTCGCTATTAAGCTTTGACAGGATACATTAGGGATTCATTGGTTTCAATAACAAGGAAAACAGATCTCACTATCTAAAAACAAAACAGAATATTTATAACTGAAAAGACAACATACACTTTTTGAAGCACCATTCTGTTCAGTCAAAAAAATCAAGACATGCGTGGACATGAACACAGATTATGTACCTTGCAGAAGAATTAATCTTGACGTGCAGTTAAAGACATTTATTGGTCCAATAGAGGAAAAGGGTTGGCTCATAAAGACAGAGCAATTCTCAAAGCACACAGTCAGAGGGAACCAGCTAGAATCAATGAAACCATAGCCCAAATTATCCATAGGCATTCACTATGATAGAGCAGCAATAAAGACATGTATAATAATAAAAAAAGTATATATATATACTGGCTCCTAAAAGTACTCGTGTTTAGCCTCAATCAGCGGGCAGAGCATGGAAGGCAAAGAATGACTCCAAAAACGATCATCCAATCCAGGACATCAAGCAAACAAAAAAATTCAGCTAGATCCAGGCATAGGGGTAAGCCTTACTTAGAGCCATGTTTCATTCTAAAATGAAGCTGCAAACATGAGCTATATTATTAAAGATCCTCTAAGGACAAGATAATTGAGATATAAAACAATAAAACAGAGAAAAATATACTTATTAGAAGTGTTTAAATCTCAAGATAGCTCCCTGGGAGAGAGCGAATTGTTCTGCACACTGTTAGAGGGAAAAGGAGGACTATTTAAAGTCCCTTTGGTGCCAAAAAATTCACATTCTCAGTCTTACATTTGTACTGACATAAAAAATGCAAAGTTACATACCCATTCTCTGAGATTCAACCTGAGCATTAGGGATGAGCTGAATCTGTGGACATTCATCCAAACAAATGTTTATGGCATCCGGGATGGACATTTATGACAGCTTCCTGCTGTCAATGGTTGCTAAGGCTGCTTGCATCCACCTCATCCTTACCAACCACTGACATCACCCAGCCATTCACTTATGTGGCTTGGAATTCTCAGCAACATAAGAAGAGGGGCAGGGAAAGCAGTGACATCATTGCCTAAATATACCCACGCTTTCCTTACTATGGATTTAGGTTACAATACAGATGGTTTTCTATTGAAGAATTTCAGAAGATGTAATTTAAATCAAGTAAATCTTGGATGAATTTACATTACGGTGGCTTGATTCATAGGGTGAATGTTCACCAGTAAATAAGAGGCGAATGATGGGCTGTTTAGTGAGGTGAAATAGCAGACAGGCTAGAACTAACTGTAAAAGAGTAGAAGACAAAGATGGCAAAAGGTTAATTTGATCAGACTCTCCAGCACTATTGGTAGCTTGTACATTAGGTATCATAGGACCTTACTCAGAATCAGCTGAGACTGAAGCTGAGGATCTCGCTGCTGTGACTAAGCCTGGGTTAGAACCCCCTAGCTGCTCAGGGTGCTTCAGACAGCCGCCCTGGTGTTGCAGGCTGTCTTGACAATGGGCGGCCAATCTGCCCCAATGGGCGTAGCCTGTCCCGATGAGGCTCTGCCCCTTTTGGGCTGACGCCGCTGGCTCTCTTCTTGCGGGCGGAGCCAGCTGCATCTTCACTCCCAACTCTTTGTCTGGAACCAGGAACTCCGGCGCCTCCACATCTTCTTCCCGAGGGGACTCCGCTGCACTGCTGACATCCACTTCACCTTCTTTGGCTGCGGCTTAATCCCTGAAGGGACCCCCGTCGCCATCTTCTGGAGCTTCTTCGTCCGGAGTTAAGGAAAGGCATCTTCGGATCCAGCCTCCTGTGCCTTCCGCTTCGGCCCACTCGAGAAGCTGCAGAAGCAAGGTCTACCATCCGACTGGCATCTGACCCTGTTCACACCCCCTTTATATAGGGGCCTCTAAGGGTTCTGGAACCTTCGATTTCATTTTCAAGGCTCCCTCTTATAGGCAGTTACAAGGCTCCCCAAACAGGCCAAGAAACCCCTGACCTGAGGGGAGACTTCAAACCCCTGTCGCTGTTATCCCATGAGGAAAAGGGGGGCCTTGAAACACCTATTCCCCTTTTCCTCACATGCTCCTGCTAGTCCAACCCACCAAAAGAAATTACATGAGCTGATTGGAATTTCAACTAGTGCCATGTTCATCTGAATGAAATTAATGGAGCGAAATGTGGATCTATTCGTTATTGCTTACATCCGAATGCCCAAATAATTACCTTTCGTACAAAAATAGATTTGTAATTACCGTATTTATCGGCATATAAGACTCACAGGCGTAAAACACGCACCCTAACTTTAAGAGGGAAGTTTCTGGAAAAAAATTTCCACAGCCCCCTCTGTATAACATGCGGGCACAGTTTACCCTCTATTTTCAGGGTAAAAAGTGAGTGTTATATGCCAATAAATACAGTAAATGAATTGCACACGTGTATTCAATGCCAAACATCGGCTTCAGGGCTGGAACAAAGGAAAGGTAGAAGACATGGGCAAAGTGGGCAAAGAAGGGGTTCAGTTTAGGACACAATGTTGTAAAGAAATACATACATGCATATAATATTAAACAAAGGGTATATAAATATTATCCCTCCAACAATAGTTAGAAACATTGTCTTTTATAAGCAACTATACCTACTGTATTTCTCCATTTTGATAAGTCTAAATTCATCCTCCTTTACAAAGCATTTCACGTCTTTCCCTACATTCAGTCTTTTGAGTGCAAAGTATAATAATGTAAAAGATCCACTTTGCCTCTTTTTTTTAAAAAAAAGGGCTTTAATGCATCCCCACTCCTCCAATTATAGTTAACATTTCTATTTCATGTACTTTTAAACCCACAGGATTTCTTCCCTGAATGTGTCTGTAATGTTCAGACAGACTGTGGGTATTGTACATACTTCAAATCCTTGTCTTTAATTTGTGAAGCCCACGAGGTCACTCCAAAATATAAATTATATTTGTGGTATCACATACTTGAATATAAAACTCTATAGAATATTAAATTTTCTCCAGATAGACCTCTTTTACTACGCTGTGAAACACGTTGGTATTGCTATGATTTTGTGCAAAAAACAGATAGTTACTATCATTTTTAACAACTTATTTATTGTGGACTTTGGTGTTTGGTAGAATTATTGATAGAAATATTAAAACTATAGGACAATATGGTCGTGAATTGGTTTTCCGATGATATTAAAGCTTAAAGAGGAAATAAACCCTATATTAAAAAAACAACAACCTGCAAGACAAAGGCATAATGAGCTAGTATGAAGAGCATACTAGTTAATTATGAATAACTTGCCTGAGCCCCCACAGCGGTCCTTGGACACATCCTCGGTTGCCGCCATGATACCCGGAGTGACTTCCGGGTATCGTTGCTCTGCATGGGAGCCGCCACTAATGGCATGATGCCGTTAGAAGCGGCGCACTCAGTGCGCCTGCACGCTGTTGTCTACGGCGCATGCGCCATAGACATCTGCGCTTTCCTTCTTGGAAATATCTCCTTAACCGTGTAGGTTAACTGCTTGCCGACCAGCCGCCGTCATTTTACGGTGGCAGGTCGGCTCTCCTGGGCGTACATTGACGTCCGCTCTCTTAGCGGCCACTAGGGGCGCGTGCGAGCCGCTGGAGGTGCGCGCCCCCTGCTTGTCCGTGACTCCCGTGCGGGTGCCTGGCCCGGCGCGATTGCCGCCGGGCACCCGCGATTGCTCGTTACAGAGTGGGGACCGGGAGCTGTGCCGCCATTACTAGTAAAAAAAAAATATTAATAAAAAAAAATTAAAAATACCCCCTATTTTGTAAACGCTATAACTTTTGCGCAAACCAATCAATAAACGCTTATTGCGATTTTTTTTACGAAAAATATGTAGAAGAATACGTATCGGCCTAAACTGAGGAAATTTTTTTTTTTTATATATATTTTTGGGGGATTTTTATTACAGCAAAAAGTAAAAAATATTCATTTTTTTTCAAAATTGTCGCTCTATTTTTGTTTATAGCGCAAAAAATAAAAACCGTAGAGGTGATCAAATACCACCAAAAGAAAGCTCTATTTGTGGGAAAAAAAGGACGCCAATTTTATTTTGGGAGCCACGTCGCACGACCGCGCAAATGTCAGGTAAAGCGACGCAGTCCCGAATCGCAAAAAGTGCTCTGGTCTTTGGGCAGCAATATGGTCCGGGGGTTAAGTGGTTAAGGAGATATTTCTTGGACCTACAGGTAAGCCTTAATCTAGGCTTACCTGTAGATCAAAGTGGTCTGTAAGGGTTTACAACCACTTTAAATGTATTTGCACACAACAGCTGCTTATCACCTGACATTAACCCCTGTTTACAATTAATTAAAACAGAAGGTATCTGCATGTCATACATAAAAATAAAAAAAACAAAACAATTGCCCCTGGGATTTTTATGGCGGTTACACAAAAAATATATGTATAAGCTATACAATTCACCCAATTTATTGCGAATATATGTTTAAAAGAAAAGGACCAGAACATAATAAATTAAACATTTTTACATTTCAATACATAATCACAAAATTTCTTCACGTGAATATTCAAGTAGATGGAGGTACTTTAATGCCTTGTGCACACGATCGGAATTTCCGATGAAAAAAGTCAGATAGAATTTTTTCATCGGATATTCCGAACGTGTGTATGCCCCATCTGACTTTTTCCATCGA
This sequence comes from Rana temporaria, assembly GCF_905171775.1. NCBI lineage: Eukaryota > Metazoa > Chordata > Amphibia > Anura > Ranidae > Rana > Rana temporaria. Next base: position 142,327,992 of record NC_053493.1, on the reverse strand, counting down.
AAATTCCGACATTCGGAAATTCGGTTCGTCCGTATGGAACTCCGACTGAGAAAAAACAGTATGCAAGACAGCTTGAGCGTAATTCCGTCGGAAAAACCCATCTGAGTTTATGCCGACGGAAGAACCGATCGTGTGTACGGGGCATAAGTCTTTGTGGCAGACCCCTGTTTAATATTTCCTGCATATCATGCATTACATATCTAAAAAGTAATGATCATTCTCTAATTTAGAATAGTGGGTTGGGCCATGCAAATTCTAAAATTAGAAAAAAATGCAGAATGTTTGGATTTGTAATACAATGCACATCGTGCAGCCACACCTAACAAAGGGGTAGGAATTCTGGTGACATTGTGGACCTAATATGACCACATGGTCATATTTGGACAATGTCTTCACAGGAAGTTAAAGAACATGTCAACCCAAAATGTCATACTCCTGATATATGCCTGCTGTACCATGTACTTGTATGAAAAAGTATTCTGTTCTCTATCTTTTGCTTTCTTTGTGTGAAATACCTGGTGATCCTCTTAGTCCCTCTGAGTTCCTATTAAAATATTACTACACTAGCCATGAGAGAACAGCATGTTTCTAGCTGTGCTGAGATCTCAGCCAGCTCACCTTCAGTAATCAGATGTCTACTGACACCCCCCCCCCTCCTGTACAGCCATTCACTGGGAAGACCAGTGAGCTGCTGGCTTCTCCTCACCCACCTCTCTAAGATCATTATGCTGCTGAGAACAGAGGTTTTGCAATCACCTATAAAAAGGTATTTATAATGTTTTTTGTTAAGTATACACAAATGTTTTTTATTTCAAACCACATGGGTTATTTTGCAAAGTGAGGGGTTATATATACTGTTAGGCCCCATACACACGAGAGGATTTATCCGCGGATATGGTCCAGCGGACCGTATCCGCAGATAAATCCTCTCGAGGATTTGCGCGGATTTCCATGCGATGGAGTGTACTCACCATCGAATCGAAATCCGCGCCGAAATCCTCTGGCGATGACGTGTCGCGCCGTCGCTGCGATGATGACGCGGCGACGTGCGCGACGCAGTCATATAAGGAATTCCACGCATGCGTCGAATCATTACGATGCATGCGGGGGATCCCTTCGGACGGATTGATCCGGTGAGTCTGTACAGACCAGCGGATCAATCCGTTGGGATGGATTCCAGCGGATAGATTTTAAGACATATCTGCGGATACGGTCCAGCGCACCGTTTCCGCGGATAAATCCTCTCGAGGATTTCAGCAGATTTTAATGCGATGGAGTGTACTCACCATCGCATTGAAATCCGCGCCGAAATCCTCTGGCGATGACGTGTCGCGCCGTCGCCGCGATTATGACGCGGCGACGTGCGCGACGCTGTCATATAAGGAATTCCACGCATGCGTCGAATCATTACGACGCATGCGGGGGATCCCTTCGGACGGATGGATCCGGTGAGTCTATACAGACCAGCAGATCCATCCTTTGGGATGGATTCCAGCAGATGGATTTGTTTGGCATGTCAGCAAATATTCGATCTGCTGGAATCCATCCCAGGGGAGAAATATCCGCGGAAACAGATCCGCTGGAGTGTACACACCATAGGATCTATCCGCTGAAACCCATTTGCTGGGATTTTTCAGCGGATGGATTCTATCGTGTGTACGGGGCCTAAGGCATATTTCATGAAAGATAGGCAGCAAAACGTAACTTGAATACATTTTTGGGCTTTACATACACTTTAAGAAGGCTCTACTGTGCTTTTTATATTGGTGCAGTGGAGACCTTTTTGGTTCCTTTTAGTTTTCTTATTCTGTCTAACCTTTGTGTTCAAAATATAGCTACACAATACAACACCCTCCCTATCTTCTAGCATAGTGTTTCTCAAACTGTGTGCCCCAGCACACTAGTGTGCCAGGGCACATTTGTGGGTGTGCCATCACTGTAGCAGGGGGCACAGCCGCGGACACTGGTGAGGCTGCATAGCAAATCTTTTCAGGTGTGCCGCAATTTTTTTTTACATCTTTTTTGTTCGCCACGAGACAAAAATTTTGAGAAACACTGTTCTAGCAGATGATACATTTTAATAATTCGCAAGCACTTCCAAAAATATGCAGGCAGAAAAAAGAATTTCATAGCAAAAAGCCCAGCATGCTTTGCAAGACATCTATTATAAATGTAAGCTGCCAAAAATGCTTATTTGAAAACATTTTTTTTTCTTAATAACAAAGTAAAATATTTTGCACAGATGATTGAAAAAATATATGAAAAACATCAGTGTATATATTTGTAAACATGTAAAATGTCAAATGAATCAAGTACCATTATGTTCCCCTTCATTGCACAATAATATTTTATGCCAAAGAGTGTTTTGCATTATTATAATGAAGTAAATAGGCTTACTTGTAATTACACTAATCCGAATTTAATGAAAAACCTTGCTAAGACAGTAAACACATATAGTTATTAGAAATGCACCATTCAATTAAAGGTTACACAGTGCTGTAATCAAATATAATATGTAGTTTATCTAAAACAGTATGTTTCACTATGTTTAAAATAATTTAAAATTAAATATATTTATTATTATTAATATTATTATTATTTTCTCCAGAGTAGAAGGCTTTTTATTTATCCACTTACCGACCGCAACCATAGCCGAATGATGGCTACAGCGTGGCTCGATAACTCTGGGAGGGCTTATATTGACGTCCTCCCTGAATCGCACTCCTGCGTGCCCCCTGGGGCTTGCACACGGGAATATCTGTGAGCGCCGGGTCCAGAGGACCTGGCCCATCACGGATCACGGTAAATGGGCACTGACAGCAGCCGTTTACCACGTGATCGCTCCATCAAATGATGGAGCAATCACTTGTAAATAAACTGGTGTCATATCCAGTTCCTCGAGATATCAGTTGCAGCAGCACTGTGGGCTGGATCTGTAGTGCCCACAGCCAGATCCATCCATCCATGCTCAGCCATACTCAGCAATACCCAGCCATACCCAGCCATGCTCAGCAGTACCCAGCCATACTCAGAAATACCCAGCCATGCTAAGCAGTACCCAGCCATGCTAAGCAGTACCCAGCCATATTTGGCAATACCCAGCCATACTCAGCAATACCCAGCAATACCCAGCCGTACCCAGCCGTACCCAGCCATACCCAGCCATACCCAGCCATACCCAGCCATACCCAGCCATCCACATTTATGGCTCAACAGTGCTTAGCCATCCCCATCCATGGCTCATCTATCCCCATTCATGCTCATCCATGCCACTACAGTGCCTCACAAAAGTGTAATTGGTAGTCAAATTAGATTTGAGAAATGTACAGTATGCCCCGAGAACATCTGATGGTGCTCTCTGCATGTTGGGCCTCTGTATGTGGACACGCTGTGTAAAAGTCTCACACATGTGGTATCGCCATACTTAGGAAGAATAGCAGAATGTGTTTTGGGGTGTAATTTTTGGTATGCATATGCTGTTTGTGAGAAATAACCTGCTAATATGACAATTTAGTGAAAAAAAAAATAAAACAAATCTTGATTTTGCAAATAATTGTGGGAAATAATTACAACTTCAAAAAACTCACCATGCCTCTTACTAAATACATTTCCAAAAAGGGGTCATTTTGAGGTTATGTGTGTTGTCCTGACTTGTTAGGGTCTCAAGAAATGAGATGTGATAATTTTTTAGTGATTGGCACCATATCTTGTGGACTCTATAACTTTCACAAAGACCAAATGATATACACCAATTTTGGTAATTTTTACCAAAGATTTGTAGCAGTATAAATTATGGCCAAAATGTATGAAAAAAAATTACCAATTTGCTAAATTTTATAACAGAAACAAAGAAAGTATTTGTTCATTTATAGCACAAAAAATAAAAAACCCTGCTGTGATTAAATAACACCAAAAGAAAGCTCTATTTGTGTGAAAAAAAGGCCAAACATTTCCTATGGGTACCGTGTTGCATGAATAAGTAATTGTCATTCAGAATGTGAGAGCACTGAAAGCTGAAAATTGGTCTGGTTAGGACAGGAGTTTAAAGCGGAGCTCCGCTGAAAAACAAATATTAAAAGCCAGCAGCTACAAATACTTCAGCTGCTGACTTTTAATATGAGGACACTTACCTGTCCTGGAGTCCAGCGCCGTCCACAGCAGAGGACGAGCGATCACACGTCACTCTGCGGCCCCCCCCGCCATCCTCGGTGAGGGAACCAGGAAGTGAAGCGCTCCGGCTTCACTGCCCGGTTCCCTACGGCGCATGCGTGAGTCACGCTACGCCTGCCGATTGGCTCCCGCTGTGTACTGGGAGCCAAGTGTTCCCAGAACACAACGGGGGGGGACGGGAGGTGACATCATGCCCGCAGTCTGCCCGAGACTGTGTGGCCGGAAGTGGGTGCAAATACCTGTCTTTAGACAAGTATCTGCACCCCCCTGAAAGGTGTCAAATGTGACACCAGAGGGGGGAGGGTTCTGATCAGTGGGAGTTCAACTTTAGGGTGGAGCTCCGCTTTAAGTGCCCAGTGGTCAAGGGGTTAAAGGTCTTATTGTATGAATAAAGAGATTGATGTCCATTCATGTGGTAGACCCAGATCTTGTTTTACTTTCATCATTAGATGATAATCAGGAAATACAATGTATTGTATTGTAAGCACTTGCCAACCATGCTATAGCTGAAAGATGGCTGCAGCATGGTCGTCCATTTCTGGTAGGGCATTAATAGAGGTCCTCCCAGAACACCCTCCCTAAGCATGTCCTGCAGTGCACATCAGGCACACTCTGTGATCGCTATGTCCTTTAGACACAGCTGATCACAGATCAGGGTAAAAGGTCAATCACAGCTGCCCTTTACCATGTGATCAGCTGCGTCCAATCACAGCTGATCACATGTAAACAGACTTGCCGGTTATCAGCAATTCTTTCCTCTCACGCTGTGTCTGTGGTAGGAAAGGAGAACTATTAATCAGCAAGCCTATCAGCGCATAATTTACACTGATAATCATCGTACTGATCATTAGTGCCCGATAATAAGTGCGCCACCATCGGTGCTAATCTCTGCCCATCAGTGCCCTGATTATCAGAGTGACCCCATCAGTGCCCATCAGTGCCACCTATGAGTGTCATCAGTGCAGTCTATCAGTACCCATCAGTGTATTATCATCAGCAAAAATCACTGAATTGTTCTCAAAATGTTTTTGGAAACCAAAAATGTTGTATGAAAAAAAAATTGGGTAAAGTGTTGCACTGAAATTTGTCCTGGGCAGCAAGGCAGTAAAAGTGCCTGGTAGGCAAGTGGTTAAAGTTTATATATAGTGTGGCGGTGGGACCCTGTGCAACCTCAAAGAGTGTTGGTTTACGGCAGATTTTGTAGAGAAAAGCACGCTGATTGCACAGCTGTGTGTTGGGCTATTTAGTTCTGACCTGACTATGGCTCAGGGCTACACCCAACAGACAGGAAGTCTGTGCATGTGGACTCCCATCCCTCTGAGAGAAAGTCAGACGCTGCATGGGTGCAGCCAGAGCATGTATGTCTGCAGGAGGCAGATGTCATTGGTGATTGAGCAACAAGGCACTGATCGGGAGTAAGCTAGGAGAGAGCTTAACTCAAGGAAACTGTCTGTTCTGAGGAGCAGAGCTAAGGTATAGGCTAAAGGCCTGAAACAGCCGGATGGCAGGAATGAAAGCCAGGAGGCTAAAGTATTGTGTATGCAAGATACAGTACTGGTGGAACCCCCTGTGAGGGCTACTGATGTATTTGTGAACTTGTTATGCTTTTAAATAAAAGTGGGCTACCAGGCCCTTAAAAATTCCGTTCTGAACTGGCGTACTCACTAAAAAACGCACCTACTGCTGGAGTCTGATCACCCCAATCTTACAATAGCCAAAACTTTTTTTTGTTAGAGTACGGAGATGCTTTTCATGTGACTGGATAATTGAAGTGACGTAAGTATTCACTTATTCATTTATTTCTCAGCATCTTTTGTAAATCAGCATTTGCATTTACTAAGTTACATAATGAACTACTGTGGTCATTGGTCAATAATCCCTGTTTCTACAAATATTTATTTAATATTCCTAACCAAATTGTTTTTTCTTTAAGGCCCCGTACACACGACCGCATCTGTCCGCTGGGATTTATCCGCGGATCAGTTCCAGCAGACAAATCCGGTCGTGTGTACGGCCTAGCGGACATTTTTCGGCAGACATTTGTCCAGCCGACCGTTTTCAAGCGGATAAAAATTTCTTAGCATGCTAAGAAATCTATCCGCTGGAAACCTGTCCGTCGGACTTATCTGGTCGTCTGTACAGACTCACCAGATAAGTCCGACCGATCCCCATCCCTCGCATGCGTCCAAGTGATTAGACGCATGCGTGGAAGTATTTACCTTCCAGGGTCGCACACGTCGCCGCGTCATCGTCGCGGCGACGGCGTGGCCACGTCACCGCGTATGTTTTCCGCGGGGATTTTGATCTGATGGTGTGTACAGCCATCAGATCAAAAATCCGGAGCAGAAATGTCTGAGTGAAACGGTTCGGCGGACCGTTTTCATCGGATATCCGCTCGTGTGTACAAGGCCTTAAAGTATGTGTACGGTATAATCAGAACCATTTTTTTTAGATTGGATAGATTGTGGACAGATTAGACAGGGACAGTTTTTTATTGTTGTCTGTATTCAACCTCTTTATTTGTCATGTTGGCTATTGTCAGAAAAACAGATGGTGATAGGAAAACCAAAATGTTGTCAATGGGGCAAGAGGTGAGAACAAATTTTTCAGTGGTGACAACTGTTTAGGAGGAGAATTTGCCTCACTTTGCAGGGATTACATTAACAAAATTATATTATATTAAAAGATCATTTATCCTTTGCCACGGCACTCGTACGAGCACCTGCCTGGTTCATACCCAGGTTCAGGTAGTTTGACGGCTACCCTGGTTTTTCTCCCCCCTTTCAGGCTCCATCCTGATAAAACTTTTCCGTACACCCCCCTTAGACTATTGCCCTCCTGTATGCCCCGTCGCCGTGGCTGCTGGTGTTCGTCTGGATGCTGGCCATTGCGAGGACCCATGGGAATGTAACTGTACTACTAATTACACTTATTATTGTTTCTCTATGCCTATACGGTGCGATCAGTTTATGATTTATTTTTGGCTGCAGGGCGGCCCTGCGAGGCCTCAAGCTTAGCACGTTATGCCCTGTTGGACATGTCTGTCCTGTGTTTTAAATGTCCTTTTCTTTTTCTTCTATTTATTCCTTTAATAAATACTGATTACACAAAAAAAAGAGCATTTATAAAGGTATTTACAAAGTGAGAATAATGCAGTAATACCCTTTTAGCTACTGCTTTATACAGAGTAACTGACTGAAGTCCTGGCAGAAAGGAAGCAGCATGAGACAAGGCTGCTAGTCAGTGTTTCCCTTTGTATTTGTCCATTTTGCTATTAGCTGTATTTATTTATTACACAAATATGCACAAACACTTTCTGGATAAGTATGTAAAAAAGACCAATAAAGGTATGTATGCATCCCAGCAAAGCAGTTTAACACAGAAGAATATAAGTAGTAGTACAGGTGAAACTCCAAAAAATATAATATTGTGCAAAAGTTAATTTACAACTTAAAAGGTGAAACTAATATATGAGACAGACTCATTACATGCAATGCAAGATAGTTCAAGCTGTGATTTGTCATAATTGTAATGATTATGGCTTACAGCTCATGAAAACCCCAAATCCACAATCTCAGAAAATGTGCAATATTCTAGGCTCAAATTGTCCCACTCTAATCAGCTAATTAAGCCATAACACCTGCAAAGGGTTCCTGAGCCTTTAACCACTTACCCCCCGGACCATATTGCTGCCCAAAGACCAGAGTACTTTTTGCGATTCGGGACTGCGTCGCTTTAACAGACAATTGCGCGGTCGTGCGACGTGGCTCCCAAACAAAATTGGCGTCCTTTTTTTCCCACAAATAGAGCTTTCTTTTGGTGGTATTTGATCACCTCTGCGGTTTTTATTTTTTGCGCTATAAACAAAAATAGAACGACAATTTTGAAAAAAATGAATATTTTTTACTTTTTGCTGTAATAAATATCCCCCAAAAATATATAAAAAAACATTTTTTTTCCTCAGTTTAGGCCGATACGTATTCTTCTACATATTTTTCGTAAAAAAAAATCGCAATAAGCGTTTATTGATTGGTTTGCGCAAAAGTTATAGCGTTTACAAAATAGGGGGTATTTTTATGGCATTTTTATTAATATTTTTTTTACTAGTAATGGCGGCGATCAGCGATTTTTTTTTTTTGGTATTGCGACATTATGGCGGACACTTCGGACATTTTTGACACATTTTTGGGACCATTGGCATTTTTATAGCGATCAGTGCTATAAAAATGCATTAGATTACTATAAAAATGCCACTGGCAGTGAAGGGGTTAACACTAGGGGGCGGGGAAGGGGTTAAGTATGCCTGGGTGTGTTCTTACTGTGGGGGGGGGGGGGGTGGCCTCACTAGGGGAAACACTGATCCTCGGTTCATACAGTGTATGAACCGAAGAAAAGCATTTCCCCTGCTGACAGGAACGAGAGCTGTGTGTTTACACACACAGCTCCCGTTCCCCGCTCTGTACCGAGCGATCGCGTGTGCCCGGCGGCGATCGCGCCCGCCGGGCACACGCACGGGAGTCGGGGGCGAGCGGGGGGCGCGTGCGCGCGCCTCCGGCGGCGCGCGTGCGCGCGCCTCCGGCGGCGCGCATGCGCCCCTAGTGGCGGCTAAAAGGTAGGACGTCATAATACGTGATCTCGCCTAGGAGAGCCACCTTGTGGACGTATTATGACGGTGCGGCGACGGCAAGTGGTTAAATGGTCTCTCAGTCTGGTTCAGTAGGAATCACAACCGTGGGAAAGACTGCTGACCTGACAGGTGTGCAGAAAACCATCATTGACACCCTTCACAAGGAGGGAAAGCCTCAAAAGGTAATTTCAAAAGAAGTTGGATTTTACCACAATGCTGTATTGTCAGAAAGCGTACTTACCGAGGCCAAAATGTCAAGAGTGGTTCACCCTTGCATCTAAGCGCACTCCGCCCCCTGGAGGTGATACAGGGAGAGGATGTCACAAAGAGGCACAGGCTACCAGCAGGCAGGTCAGGACATGCGTGGAGAACCCTGTAGGGCTGGTGGCCCTGCAGGTACTGGCAGGTACTAAGGCCCAATTGGAGGGACCAAGAAGAAAGTCCAGGTTAGGCTGAGGGTCAAACAATGGAGACGAGGCAATTCCAGATTACAGGCTGAGGTTCCAGGTTCAGGAGACAAGAGGCAAATCCAGGTCACAAGCAGAGGGTCAAGGCAAGGAGACAAGAGACAATGTCCAGGTCACAGGCAGAGGGTCAAACACTGGAGACAAGAGCAAAGTCCGTTAAGCAGGCCAAGGATCAGATCCAGGATAAGAGCAGAGTAGTCAGGGTCAATCTGGGTCAAAAGCAGGTAATCAGATGCCTGAAACAGGTACTAACACACACACACAGGAAGCTGAAGACAAACCAGCAATTTGTCTGGGAACCTTTTACAGGCCAGCCAGGAAGTCACGTTGAGCGTTCACTAGTGCCCATGCGTGCGCGCCATTCAGTTGGGCCGCGAATGCGCGTGTGCCTAAGCGCCGTACCGCCGCGCATGCGTGCAGCAATACGGCTAAATCGGCTGGACAGATTGTTTCTCTGACATATCAAAGCACATTAATAGAAAGTTATGTGGAAGGCCCCGTACACACGACCAAACATGTATGCTGAAACTGGTCCGCGGGCCAGTTTCAGCATACATGTTCGGTCGTGTGTAGGCGCGAGCGGGCCGAATTCCAGCAAACATTTGCCCGCCGGGCCTTTTCCCAGCAGACAAATATTCCTGGACGTGTTTAAAAACCGTCTGCTGGAATCCTGCCCGCTCGGACATGTACGGTCATCAGTACAGACCTACCGTACATGTCCGAGCGCCCGCCGTCCCTCGCATGCGTCGAATGACTTTGACGCATGCGTGGAAGCCTTTAAATGGCAGGCCCGCCCACGTCATCGCCGCGTCATCGTCGCGGCGACGGCGCTGACACGCCCCGCGTATTGTTTATGCGCGGACTTCTGTACGATGGTTAGTACAACCATCGTACAGAAGCCCTCTGGCAGGCATGTACGGTGAAAACGGTCCGACGGACCGGTTTCATCGTACATGTTTGCTCGTGTGTACCGGGCCGAAGGGAAAAATGTGGAAGAAAAAGGAGCACAAGCAGCACGGATGACAGCAGCCTGGAGAGGATTGTCAGGAAAAGGCCATTCAAAAGTGTTGGGGACTTTCACAAGGAGTGGACTGTGGCTGGAGTCAGTGCATCAAGAGCCACCACACACAGACGGATCCTGGACATGGGCTTCAAATGTCGTATTCCTCTTGTCAAGCTCCTGAACAACAAACAACGTCAGAAGCGCTTACCGGGCTAAAGAAAAACAGTCCTGGTCTGTTGCTCAGTGGTCCGAAGTCCTCTTTTCTGATAAGAGCAAATTTTAGTATCTCATTTGGAAACCAAGGACCCAGAGTATGGAGTAAGAATGGAGAGGCACACTGCAAGATGATTGAAGTCCAGTGTGAAGTTTCCACAGTCTGTGTTGATTTGGGGAGCCATATCATCTGCTGGTGTTGGTCCACTGTGCTTCATTAAGTTCAGGGTCCCTGCCGCCATCTACCAGGAGATTTTGAAACACTTATGCTTCCTCCTGCAGACAAGCTCTATGGGGATGCTAACTTCATTTTCCAGCAGGACTTGGCACCTGCCCACACTGCCAAAAGCACCAAAACCTGGTTCAATGACCGTGGGATTACTGTGCTTGATTGGCCAGCAAACTCGCCTGACCTGAACCCCATAGAGTATCTATGGGGCATTGCCAAGAGAAAGATGAGATGCATGAGACCGAACAATGCAGAAGAGCTGAAGGCCGCTATTGAAGCATCCTGGTCTTCCATAACACCTCAGCAGTGCCATAGGCTGATAGCTTCCATGCCACGCCGCATTGAGGCAGGAATTTCTGCAAAAGGGGCCCAGACCAAGTACTGAGTACATATGCATGCTTATACTTTTCAGAGGTCCGATATTGTTCTATGTACAATCCTCGTTTTATTGATTGCATGTAATCTAATTTTCCGAGATTGTGCATTTGGGGTTTTCATGAGCTGTAAGTCATAATCATCACAATTATGGACAAATCACGGCTTGAACTATCTTGCTTTGCATGTAATGAGTCTCTCTCATATATTAGTTTCACCTTTTAAGTCTGCATTAGTGAAATAAATTAACTTTTGCACGATATTCAAATTATTCGAGTTTCACCTGTATTTTTATTTTTATTAATAAAGAAACGTTTTCCTAACTGAAATCTTCCAAAAAAAAAATTAATAAATCAAGTTAAGGCAAACGCTATATGTATTTTAAACTTGTATATGGTAGATAGGTTGCAACCCCTGGATTATGTACATACACTCCAATTCCTTTAACCACTTAACGACCGCCGCATGTACATATACGTCGGCAGAATGGCACGGCAGGCAGAACGACGTGCCCGCACGTCGCTGCCTAGACGTGGGTCGGGGGTCCGATCGGGACCCCCCCGGTACATACGGCGGTCGTTAATTGTGTGGGAGCGATCCGGGATGAGGGGGCGACTATTCGTTTCTAGCCACCCCCTCGCGATCGTTCTCTGGAGCTGAAGAACGGGGAGAGCCGTATATAAACACGGCTTCCCCGTGCTTCACTGTGGCGGCTGCATCGATCGTGTCATCCCTTTTTATAGGGAGACACAATCGATGACGTCAGACCTACAGCCACACCCCCCTACAGTTGTAAACACACACTGGGTGAAACATAACTCCTTCAGCGCCCCCTGTGGTTAACTCCCAAACTGCAACTGTCATTTTCACAATAAACAATGCAATTTAAATGCATTTTTTGCTGTGAAAATGACAATGGTCCCAAAAATTGTCCGAAGTGTCCGCCATAATGTCGCAGTCACGAAAAATATCGCTGATCGCCGCCATTAGTAGTAAAAAAATAATAATTAATAGAAAAGCAATAAAACTATCCCCTATTTTGTAAACGCTATAAATTTTGCGCAACCCAACCGATAAACGCTTATTGCGATTTTTTTTTTACCAAAAATATGTAGAAGAATACGTATCTGCCTAAACTGAGGAAAAAAAATGTAGTACACCTAATCGGACATGTCCGCTGGTTATGATGTGTAACCAGCGTCCTGAAATCCCGCGAATGCGTCAAATTGATTCGACGCATGTGTGGAAGCATTGCACTTCCGTGTTTGAGAATGTCGGTGTCTTCTACGTCACCGCGTTCTCTGTCCACGGGGATTTTGGTCTGATGGTGTGTACACACATCAGACCAAAAGCTCCCAGCAGACAGGTCCGATGAAAACGGACCATTTTCATCGAACATGTCTCCTCGTGTGTACGGGGCCTAAGAGCTTACTTATAGCCTTCTGGTTATGAATAAGCGCTAATCACAGCGTGAAACGTGTCAACTTTTACTGTACCCTGCACTGTTTGTGATGACGTTTGTATGAAGGATAAATAAAGGTGAAGTGTTAGAGAGAATTTCAGACTTTTTTTTATTATAAAACTTCTATCTTAGTGTGTCTACAATTTGGATTAAAGGGGTTGTAAAGGTACAATTGTTTCCCCTAAATAGCTTCCTTTACCTTAGTGCAGTCCTCCTTCACTTACCTCATCCTTCGATTTTGCTTTTAAATGTCCTTATTTCTTCTGAGAAATCCTCACGTCCTGTTCTTCTGTCTGTAACTACACACAGTAATGTGAGACTTTCTCCCTAGTGTGGAGTGGCATGCTCGCCCCCTCCCTTGGACTACAGGAGAGTCGTTGCAGATAGAGAAAGGAGCTGTGTGTTAGTGGGCATCCTGACTCTCCAGTAGTCCAAGGGAGGGGGCGAGCATGACACTCCACACCGTTTAGAAAAACGATTGTTTATAGGCACGTCCATCGGTTAAAAATCCATGCATGCTCAGAATCAAGTCGACGCATGCTTGGAAGCATTGAACTTCGTTTTTTTTCAGCACGTCGTTGTGTTTTACGTCACTGCGTTCTGACACGATCAGTTCATTAACCGATGGTGTGTAGGCACATCAGACCATCAGTCAGCTTCATCGGTTAACCGATGACAACGGTCCTTCAGACTGTTCTCATCGGATGGACTGATCGTGTGTACGCGGCCTGAGCTTTCCAGTGAATAGCTGTGCAGTGGGTGCATGTCAGGACAAGTTTGATCATTGGGGAAGAGCATACTGAGTTCCCAGCATAGAGAGAACTTACCATGCTGTGCCCCCTTGCTTTATGTGGTCAGTTTTTAATAGAAAAACAGAGGAACTGGCAGGATCAACAGAGACTTCACATAAACTAAGCAATACAAAGAGAACAGGATACTTCTTTATACAAGTACATGGTACAGCAATCACATATTAGGAATATGAAGTGTTGGGGTAACAAACGCTTTCAATTCTGCAAGGTTCATATTTTTCCTAAGAGGAATATGGGTATGAGAACCAGATACATGTAGCTTATTTAGAGCTAGGTCCTGTACCATAAAAGCTTGAGTTAGAAGATCATCTTGCAACTTACATCTGAGAGATACATTTTTAGCGTCTTTTTCAGTATCCAAAGTTCCTTGAATCAGTGTAGATAATTGAATCTGTTCCCCTTCGCCCCAGTGTTCCTTTATATAGGGAAAGGCGATCAGTGACGTCACACGTCCAGCCCCACCCCCCTACAGTTAGAAACACATATGAGGTCACACATAACCCCTACAGCCTCCCCTTGTGGTTAACTCATAAACTGCAATTGTAATTTTCACAGTAAACAATGCATTTTTATAGCATTTTTTGCTGTGAAAATGACAATGTCCCAAAAATGTGTCAAAATTGTCCGATGTGTCCGCCATAATGTCGCAGTCATGAAAAAAAAAGCTGATCGCCGCCATTACTAGTAAAAAAATATATATTTATAAAAATGCCATAAAACTATCCCCTATTTTGTAAACGCTATACATTTCTTGCAAATCAATCGTTAAACGCTTATTGCGATTTTTTTTTTTACCAAAAATATGTAGAAGAATAGGTATCGGCCTAAACTGAGAATTTTTTTTTTTAAAATATCTTTTTTGGGGGTATTTATTATAGCAAAAAGTAAAAAATATTGTTTTTTTTTTCAAAATTGTCGCTCTATTTTTGTTAAGGCTTCATTTCCATGGACGTTTTTACAGTCACTTTTCTGAGTGTTTTTTGCAGCTTAAAAGTGTCTCTCAATGTTAGTCTATGAGCTGTAGATAGCTGACCTGTTTTTAAGCTGCAAAAAAAAAACAGGACCAGTGCGTTCTGAAGCTCCAGCGTTAGAGCTGTAAAAACGCCAGATGTTAAAAAACGCTCAAAAACGCACAAAAAAGCTCAAAAACGCTACCGCTGCGTTTTTGAGCTTCAGCTCAAAAAACAAACATGGACAGGCGTTTTTAAGCTGTAAAAAAGGCTAAAAAAAAACGTCCATGGAAATGAAGCCTTATAACGCGAAAAATAAAAACCGCAGAGGTGATCAAATACCACCAAAAGAAAGCTCTATTTGTGGGAAAAAAAGGACGCCAATTATGTTTGGCAGCCACATCGCACGACCGCACAATTGTCAGTTAAAACGACGCAGTGCCGAATCGCAAAAACTGGCCAGGTCCTTTACCTGCATAATGGTCTTAAGTGGTTAAGCAAGGCGACTAGGTCACCTCTTTGACTCCAGTCAAGATATTGAAGAAACAGCATAGACTGTTGAGGTGATTGTTCTCCCCACAAAACACCTGAATGGCCCCAAGTACTGCCCTCCCCTTTCCAGTCTGAGTGCTGCTGTACAGGTAGATAAAAAATGATGACAAATGACATTTAGACATTATACTAAAGTATAGTTGCATTTAAATGCCTACATTGCTTTTTAATAATATGTAACTGTATTTATTGTTTTTATATATATATATATATATCTGCCTTGAGTTTGTTTCCTGCAACCACAAAACAAGTCCCTGTACTTTTAAAACTTGTTTCATGGTTAGTGTTATGGATAAATGGACAAATCATTTTCTAAGGTTGTAAAAATAAATCACTTTTCATTCCTTGTTCTATGAATGGAGAAGCTGATTTGTCCTATATATTCTGAACCACACAGACACTTTTGCAAACAAATTACTACAAATCAATTACAGATGAAAAAAAAAAAATCTCTGACTAGAAGTCTTTGTGCATTTTCTATGAAAATGACTGTAGTCACCTTCAACCACTTTGGTTCCTACATCTGTTTACCCTTTATGGAGGGGAATAATGTTTACATTTAAGTTGGGGGCCTATTGATTGGCAATAACTTTCCTATTTTAAGACAACAAAGTAACACATATATTGTTTTTTGTGCCAAAATATTTTTCTTTTCTCTCAAGATCTATTTTATTTTCTATATATTTCCAAGACAAAAAGATGTTAAAAAAAACTTTTTTTTTTTCAGTTCTATCCAATATTAGTTTTATAATAGTAAGTGTTACTGTGTGTACAAAGTACATATTTGGTTTTGCAATTTGTTTTCTTTTTCTTTTTTTATGACTAGAGGTGCAGCTTAGAACAAAGATTATGTGATCACTTCTAAAAAAGAGGAAAAAGTTAGTTATAATGTTTTTTGTATATATATATATATATATAATTATATATATATATATATATATATATATATATATAGTTAGGCCTTTTACTGATTACAATTTTCGTAATCCCCCACTGTAATATCCACAGACATCTCCCCCACTGTAATATCCACATACATCTCCCCCACTGTAATATCCACATACATCTCCCCCACTGTAATATCCACATACATCTCCCCCACTGTAATATCCACATACATCTCCCCCACTGTAATATCCACAGACATCTCCCCCACTGTAATATCCACAGGCATCTCCCCACTGTAATATCCACAGACATCTCCACTGTAATATCCACAGACATCTCCCCTACTGTAATATCCACAGACATCTCCCCCACTGTAATATCCACAGACATCTCCCCCACTGTAATACCCACAGACATCTCCCCCACTGTAATATTCACAGACATCTCCCCCACTGTAATATCCACAGACATCTCCCCACTGTAATCCACAGACATCTCCCCATCTCCAGACATCTCCCCACTGTAATATGGTCCACATCTCCCACAGTGTGTAGGAAGATTAGTGCTTGCTTACCAGAGAAGCCGGCCGAACACAGGCAGTTGAGGCCGGGTGATGACATCAGTGCACGGCTCTATGCTCACCTAGGCCGCCGCCGGGTGGACCAAGATGGCCGCCGCTCCGGGAGCTAGGCCAAAGCCGTGTCCTTTCCTATGGCCGAGGCAGCAGATGGCCGTATATGGTTAAATGTTTGGATCACGGATCTTTTACGATCCATGGCACCACTAGTACCAATCAAAATAATTTTGATCAATCCAAAAAATTAACAATTAATCAAGAAATGTATATTTAATTTCCATAGCCCTAATTATATATATATATATATATATATATATATATATATATATATATACACAAATACAAATGTTTTGCCTTTAATTTCTATTTTAAAAGGAATGGGTTGTTTTACAAGGTAAGGGATTGCATATTCTTTAAGAGGACCAAGAAATGGGGTTTTGGATAGCCAGCCCCCTCATTATAAAAGGGGAGTGTAAAGCAGCCATAGTGTTAGTATATTGGAAATGACTGTAGGAAAATAATAGAGAAAGTTGAAAAACTGCATAGGGAGAGATTAGGGCCAGTGGGGAAACTGTACTTGAATTATGATTTCTAGATCTTTGATCAATCAACCTTTTTAAAAAAAATTGCTTTTATTTCATGGGGGGTGGTATTTGTGGATTTTTATTTATGTTTGCTCTATATTGTTTATTATTTTAGGTTAAATGTTTTATTTTATTTTTCTATTGCAACAAAATCGTCTCTTTAAAAAAAAAAATATATATATATATATATATATATATATATATATATATATATATATATATTCAGAGGGTGCTATTTTGAGGTTCCCAGCGCACATAGAATTATATCTCATATGAATAGGTTTCAATTGGCACAAATCGTCACATATATGTTAAATCAAAGCCATAACATTAGCAGCACTTAATAATATATTCAACCCTGTGTGTCAATATTCACATATATTTTAAATCATGATCCTATACCGCTAGCGTTAAATGTTCATAGTTCAGTCATGAAACATAAAACAGTCCATCCTTGCGGTTCATATACAGCATAAATCCAATCAGGGTTCCCATCACCACACCCCGTGGGACCTCTCCACTATGGTTATGAACTCACCAGAAAGACTGTCGTTCCATCTAAATTTCACTCACGTTAAACAATGTATGCAAACAGCATAGTTCCATTTAAAAATCACTTGCCCACGCAGTTACCTGGACTGTCAAGCAGCTGTTTTCTCGACTCGGGTACACCGCTCTCTGAGTGATCGACAGAGCGGTGAGAGATTTAAAAGCTAGCGGTACAGGATCATGATTTTAATGTTTTGAATATTGTGGATCTTGTAAGTGCAATATTGTAAGGGGGAATGGTTTTTAATAAATCTATTTAAACAGAATTACGTTATGTGCATACACATTGGGGCAGATCCACAAAGATCTGCCCCGGCACATCGTATCTGAGATACGCTACGCCGCCGTACCTTACCTGGCTTTGGTTCGAATCCATAAAGATTTTGCGCCGTAAGTTACGGTGGCGTAGTGTATCTCAAGTGGCGTAACGGCGCAGAATTCAAATGCTGCGAGTAGGGGACGTGTTTCATTTAAATGAAGCGCGTCCCCGCGCCGAACGAACTGCGCATGCTCCGTTTCTAAATTTCCCACCGTGCATTGCGCTAAATGACGTCACAAGGACGTCATTGTTTTGACGTGGACGTAAATTACACGGGCGACTTACGCAAACGAAAAAAAAAATTAAAATTAAACGCGGGAACAACGGCCATACTTAACATCGCAGGTTTAACTATACGCCACGAAATAGCAGCTTTAACTATATGACTGAACTATGAACATTTAAAAAATATATGTGAATATTGACACACAGGGTTGAATGTATTATTAAGCTCTGCTAATGTTATGTCTTTGATTTAACACATGTAAATATGTAACATATGTAAATGGTAAAATAATAAATATGATGTTGCATCAAGTAAATAGATACTAAACATATTTAAAATGGCAAAAGTCCTGTAAAATGGCGACAAATTATATACCTGAAATTGTCAATTGGTGACACTTGAAAAGCCTTTACAGGTTATCAGTTTAGAGTTAACTGTGAAGTATAGTGTTGGAATTACTGTATTTATTGGCGTATAACACTCACTTTTTTACCATGAAAACAGAGGGTAAACTGTGCCTGCGTGTTATACGCAGGGGGCTGTGGAAAGTTTTTTCCTGAAACTTTCCTCTAAAAGTTAGGGTGCGTGTTATAGGCCTGTGCTTGTTATACGCCGATAAATACGGTATTTCTCTCACTCCAACATTCATAGTGATACCTCACATGTGTGGTAAATAATATACGTGGCAGATCTACCATCACGTTTGTATTTGCGTGTGAGCAGGTACACTTTTTATTGTTTTTATTTTTTTTCCCATTTAAATTTATTTCTATTACACAGGCACAAACAAGCCCCCTTTTGATAGCTTTGAGTGGTGACAGATACTTTTAATGGAGACATCATGGGTCTACTATACAGTTACTTTACTGGCTTTAAAATATAGGGAAACCAGAGATGATCAAATCTGTGTCGCTTCTGACTTCATTCATCACAGAAGAGATTGGGGTTTAAATGTTCCTCCATCTTCTTTGTGGGAGGCTGACCCAACTGCTTACCACAGTCCTGGGGTCCCCAAAGCTACAAGAGAGCTCAGGAATGGCAGTGGATGGCAGCAAGGGGGGTCCCTGCAGCTCTGTAAATTAAGGCCCAGATTCTCAAAGGACGTACGACGGCGCAGCGCCATGTACGCCGTTGTAAGTCCTAATCTGGGCCGTCGTATCTATGCGACTGATTCTTAGAATCAGTTACGCATAGATATCCATTAGATCCGACAGGCGTAAGTCTCTTACGCCGTCGGATCTAAACTGCAATTTTTTTTTTGCCCGCTAGGTGGCGCTTCCGTCGATTTCCCCGTCGAGTATGCAAATTAGCTAGATACGCGAATTCCCGAACGTACGCGCGGCCGACGCAGTAAAGTTACAACGTTTACGCTAGGCTTTTCCCGGCGTAAAGTTGCCCCTGCTATATGAGGCGCAGCCAATGTTAAGTCCGTCGTTCCTGTGACGAAATTTTAAAAAGTTACGTTGTTTGCGTAAGTCGTCCGTGAATGGGGCTGGACATCATTTACGTTCAGGTCGAAACCAATGACGTCCTTGCGACGTCATTTGGAGCAATGCACACTGGGATATTTTAGGGACAGCGCATGCGCAGTTCGTTCGGCGCGGGGACGCGCTTCATTTAAATGAAACATGCCCCCTACCCGCCGAATTTAAATTCCGCCGGGTGATTTACGCTACGCCGCCGCAACTTTACAGGCAAGTGCTTTGTGAATAAAGCACTTGCCTGAAAAACTTGCGGCGGCATAACGTAAATGAGATACGATACGCCCGCACAATTTTGCGCCCATCTACGTGAATCTGGGCCTAAGTGTACATAAAAGTCAATCACTGGCTCTGAAAAATTATACCAGCAGCCATGATCCTAGTATAGCCACAGGACGTTTTACATACATACGCTGGTGGCAAACGGTTAAATATTCAAACAAATCAATAATTCAACATTAAAGTGGAAGTAAAGGTAAAAGGTTTCTGCATTAAAGGGGTTGTGAAGGTTTTCTTCTAAAGGTTTTTTTTTCTGTGTTTTCTTTGTCTGACTTTTTCCCTTCCTGTTCCTCCTCAGTAAGGTGTTCAGTAAGCTGTTCTGACTGACTTTCCACCGCTCGGATTATGGTGGAAAGCTTACTGAGGAGAAACAGGAAGTGAGAAATTAATCAAAGTAGAAGGTAAGTGAACCAACAATGCACTAGCTTGAAGGAACCTATTTAGAAAAAAAAATGAACCTTTACCACCCCGTTAAGGTAAAAAACCTTTTAACAATAGCACACACTCCCCCCCCCTTAAATATTTACCTGAACATGTTTGCAGCAGCTCTTCTCCCCACTTTCACAGGCTTGGCTGACAGCAGTGAGAAGAAAGCAGGGGTGTGAGGCTGAGCCAGGATGTGTGTCTGAATAGGGGGTTCCTCTGGTGGGGGAAGGGCCAGGAACGCTGGTGGGGGACCCCAGAAGAGGAAGATCGGGGATACTCTTTGCAAAACCATTGCACATAGCAGGTAAGTATGACATGTTTGTTATTAAAAAAAATAAAAAATAAAGCTTTACAATCACTTGAAAGGAAGAAGTGCATTAATCCAAATCCATGTACATAATACATTGTGGGGCAGATCCATGTAGCGGATCGTATTTTTATTCTGGCGTAACGTATCTTAATTTCGATATGCCGCCGTAACTTTGAGAGGCAAGTCCTGTATTCACAAAGCACTTGCCTCTAAAGTTACGGCGGCGTAGCGTAATTCTGCTGGCGTAAGGGCGCGGAATTCAAATGTTAAAGATGTGGGCGTGTTTTCTGTTAATTTTACTTGACCCGACGCATGCTGTGGGGGTATCCCAGTGCGCATGCTCGAAATTAACCCGCAACAAGCCAATGCTTACGACGTGAACGTCATTCTACGCAAAGCCCTATTCGCGAACGACTTACGCAAACGACGTAAAAAATTCTAAATTCAACGCGGGAACGACGGCCATACTTAACATAGGATACGCCTCATATAGCAGGGGTAACTATAAGCCGAAAAAAGCCTTACGAAAATGACGTTAAAAAATGCGCCGGCCGGACGTACGTTAGTGGATCGCCGTATCTAGCTAATTTGCATACTCGATGCGGAAATCTACGGAAACGCCACCTAGCGGCCAGAGTAAATATGCACTTTAGATCCGACGGCGTACTAAGACGTACGCCAGTCGGATCTAGCCCAGCTTCAGGCGTATCTTGTTTTGTGAATACAAAACATAGATACGCCGGAGCAAACTAGAAGTTACGCGGTGTATCAATAGATACGCCAGCGTAACTTCTTTGTGGATCTGCCCCTGTATGTTTAACAATTCATCAATAAACAAAATGTTCTACAAAAATGTAAAGTGAAATCTGTGACAATTCCTAAATACTGTATATACCTAATTAGAATAATACAATAAATCTTTTTAGAAGTGAATACAACCACAAAGTTCACTTACAGTGCCTTGAAAAAGTATTCATACCCCTTGAATGTTTCACATTTTATCATGTTACAACCAAAAACATAAATGTATTTTATTGGGCTTTTACGTGATAGACCAACACAAAGTGGCACATAATTGTGAAGTGAAAGGAAAATGATAAAGGGTTTTCATTTTTTTTTACAAATAAATATATGAAGAATGTGGCGTGCATTTGTATTCAGCCCAGAGTCAATACTTTATAGAACACTGCAATTACAGCTGCAAGTCCTTTTGGGGATGTCTCTACCATCTTTTCACATCTAGAGAGTGACATTTTTTGTTCATTCTTCTTTGCAAAATAGCTCAAGCTCAGATTGGATGGAGAGCATCTGTGAACAGCAATTTTCAAGTCTTCAAGTATAAATGAATGACTGCTACGCTGTCTAAGGGAATGCAAGGTAAAGGGAGGGGGCACTGCTGCACTGTTCCTAAGATTGGCGAAAGATTCATACAGAAAGGATATGATAAGGAATTCATTAAAAATTAAATTGAACAAGTAATGCATATGCAGAGGGAAGTCTTAATAGAAGATAAGAAATCTGTCTGTCAACAAGATCTGGTCCCTGTGATACTAGATTACAATATCCAGTACAGGAAAATAGAGAAGATCATAGAACGATACTGGCACATTTTGAAATCAGATAGATTACTCAGAGATGTGCTACCAGCGAGACCAAGATTTATATACAGGAGAGCCCCCACTCTCCATGACCAATTAGTGAAAAGTGTGATTGACCCTTCAAAGAAGGGTTTCACTTTCTTCACTGGTAAAGAGTTTTACCCTTGTAAGAGGTGTTACACATGCACCCGTACAAAACGCCCTAATGAGAAGAAACTCTGCTTTAAATCCAATAGTAATGGTACTTAATATGACATAAAATAATTCATTGGGTGTAATACTGAAAGAGCAGTGTACGTCTTACGCCCTATACACACGGGCGAAAATCTCGTCAGGAAAAAAACGTTGTTTTCCCTGACGAGATTCTTGGTAAGAATCTCTTGCCGCCTGAGTGTACAGAGACTCCTGTCGAAAAAAACGCGGTTCATTTGAAAGGCAAGAACGCGGTGACGTCATTGCGTATGACGAGCATGCGCTAGTCACATTCGATGCCGTCGCCGCCATCTTGCTGCACCCTACCCATGCCTAGGAAGCTACCGCGCATGCGTCAAAGTCATTTCGAGCATGCGCGTGTTTCCACGGTGACAGGTTAGTTTACACACTCTCGGGTTTCTCGTCAGGAAAATAGTGCCGAGAATCACAACGAGAAAATAGAGAACATGTTCTCTATTTTTCTCGTCGAGATTTTAGGCAGTTTTCTTGACGAGAAACCTGAAAGCCTCGTACACACGCTCGTATACTCGGCAAGAAAGCTTTGCCAGCAGTTTCCTTGCTGGGTCTCGCCGAGTAAACTGAGCGTGTGTACGACGCTTGAGAGTGTAGCTGCGGCCTTCAGTATATTGGTCGCAACAAAAGACTTTTGAGAATCCGCCTTAAAGAATATGTTCAAAACATCCAAAATGGCTATAATAAACAGTGTGTCTAGGCATTTTGCCAAACACCACAATAGGGATCCCACCCATCTCAAATTTTGGGGGATTTTACCATAAACTAGACCTGGGCGAGGCAGCCACAAGGTGAGAACTCTTAGCCAACTTGAGTCCAAATGGATATTTTCTATGGACACTTTTGCCCCCAATGGACTGAACATTGAGTTTGATTTGAACTGTTTCCTCAGCGACTTTTAATTACCATTACCCACTTTCTTCTTGTTCAAGTTGGCTAGTATATCAGCAAGATCTCTGGGCCAGATTCACAGTGGAGAGCGGCGGCGTAACGTATTGTAGTACACGGCCGCAATTTTTCATCGCAAGTGCCTGATTCACCAAGCACTTGCGATGAAAACCTACGCCGGCGGCCTCCGGCGCAAGGCGGGCCAATTTAAATGGGCGTGTGCCATTTAAATTAGGCGCGCTCCCGCGCTGGACCTACTGAGCATGCTCCGTTTCGGAACTCCCGTCGTGCATTGCGTGCCGTGACGTCATTTTTTCAAACGGCGACGCGCGTAGCGTAATTCCGTATTCCCGGACGGCTTACGCAAATGACGTTGATTTTTAAATTTCGACGCGGGAACGACGGCCATACTTTAGACAGCAATACACTTGCTGACTAAAGTTAGGGCAGCTAAAACGACGACTAACTTTGCGACGGGAAACTAGACTAGCGGCGACGTAGCGAACGCGAAAATCCGTCCTGAATCGCCGTAACTCCTAATTTGCATACCCGACGCTGTATTACGACGCAAACTCCCCCCAGCGGCGGCCGTGGTATTGCATCCTAAGATCCGACAGTGTTAAACAATTACACCTGTCGGATCTTCTGGCTATCTATGCGTAACTGATTCTATGAATCAGTCGCATAGATAGAAACAGAGATACGACGGCGTATCAGCAGATACGCCATCGTATCTCCACTGTGAATCTGGCCCTCTGTCTTTATCTGCCACCTTTTTTGTATTTTTATATATTCTTATATTTTTTACTTTATCATATATCACCCCTAGGAGGCGTATTAGGGTGAGAATGTACTTTGGTTCCTTCCCCCTTTTGTATACACCATACACTGTATTTTAATAATAAGTTTTCATTTTATTCCTTATTCCCTTGCTCTATGTTATGAATGTTAGGCATCATATCCATGTCATTGTGATGACCCTGAGGCTCCATTTGTTCTCTCTCTCTCTTTTTTTTAGTTATCACCATTAGTCCTTTTATTATAAACTTTATTTTTTTTATTTAATATATTTTATCTCCCTATATTTTATTTCTTCCATGACCGGGAGCTATGCTGGCATGCCACTTTTTAATTCATTTCCATCCCCTTCTTAAAGGGGTTGTAAAGACAAAAATATTTTCCTCTTAAATTAAAGTCTGACAGTAGCTGATGAAGTAAAAAGTAATGTTTTGCATTATAACTAGTTTGATACCTGTTAAAATCGAGCTGTTTTATTCACCTCCGTCACTCCTGAATCATTATTCTCACTGACTTCCTGGTTTGCAGTGCGCATTCATTCTTGCTACATCACGGCCTAATGGGAACTGTCAATCATCTTCCCTCTGCATAGGAACGCCCATTACCCGCGGGGAGTCTGAAACTTCACTACGGCATTAAACTGTGAGTACGGCGCCAAAAAATAAAATAAAGGCATACTGTAGCTCGCGCTAGTATGCTTGATGGCATGCTAGAAAAAAATAATTTTTTTAGGGTGAACCCCCGCTTTAACTCAGTATTGTGTTCTTTGTTTACTTTTAAAGATAATTTTTTTTTTTCTGTCATGACGTCCATATCTTTCCACTTATATAGAGACTTTTTGCATTAGTGCAGCATCTTTTACCACCAATAAAATGGCCGACCCTATGTGTTATTTGACACAGAGGCTTTTTTTCTCCTCTGGTCGATGGGAAAATGGCCACAGCCTGTCCAATCACAAACCTTCTGTGTTATCTCTATGGCGGGCTATGAGAAAATGATAACACAGAAGGTCTGTGATTGGACATTGGCCATTTTCCCATCGCCCAGAGGAGAGAAAAAGCCTCCGTGTGGCCGGCCATCTAATTACAGACGCTATTTAAAGACATGCCTTGTACCTAGTGTCACCCCCTGATGAAGTCACATGAAGTGACGATACTAGTCGGGATTGGAGCATTAGGTATCATTCACAGCTGAGGAAAGGATACGAGCCCGGTGCTCGTGGTTTAATGCAATTTTGACACAGCACTAAATGTGAGTTTGTTTCTTATTGTTATTGTCTAAATAAATGGGTTTTATCATATGGGATCACACTATGGGCACCTTTCTTTTCAAATTTTATACATCGGACCTATCTGAGGGACTTTGGACTTAAGACAGTGCCAGGATCATATACAGAGGCTTACGAACTCGGCGTTCGTGGATTGATGCCTATGTTTTATATTTAAAGACTGAGTGCATCACTGTTGGGTCTGCTGTTACCTACCCCCCTCCCTCCTTATTTGACGGTATTACACCATGAGTGTTTCTATGGCCCGTACACACGTCTGAGGAACTCGACGTGCCAAACACATCGAGTTCCTCGTCGAGTTCAGTGTGGAAGCCGCCGAGATCTCGGCGGGCCGACTTTCCTCATTGAACAACGAGGAAATAGAGAACATGTTCTCTTTTCGGCCCGACGAGTTCCTCGTCGGCTTCCTCGCTGAAAAGTGTACACACGACCGAGTTTCTCGGCAGAATCCAGCTCCGACCGAGTTTCTGGCTGAATTCTGCCGAGAAACTCGGTCGTGTGTAGGGGGCCTATGTCTTTTTTCTCATGTTTCATCTGCTACTGAGATATGTAAAAAAATCAAGATTAGGACAACCAGGAGGAAATTAACTACATTGGACACCTGTGACTAATTTATGCTGTATACCTTACGGCAGTAAGGTGAGCGGCCTGCGGATACACTAGCCTGACCACTGTAGATTTATGCTCTATAAGTATCTACCTTATCAATATTTTCTGGTGATGGGATCCATTTTATATACTTGAGCACAGACTTTTGTTGGATTTCTGTCACATATTGCCATTTTGACACAGACTTTTCTACTAGACGATTTCAATAAAAAAAATTTACTCACGGATTCTTGTTGGATAATTGTCACATATTGTATTGTAAAACTGACCTTTCTACTGGATCAATTTTTATTTTCATGTTTTGCTTTCACTCAGTATTTTGTATTCATCACATTATTTGATGTAGTTCATGTATGTTCCTATTTATCTGCTACTACCTATTACTACATTCCCCTAGCATACTCTCTGTTATACACACAATAGCCTTCAGATGCACTGGTGTGACCACTGTAGATTTATGCTCTCTTAGCACTTATCTTATCAATATTTTCTGGTGATGGGATCCATTTTATATACTTGAGCACAGACTTTTGTTGGATTTATGTCACTTATTCCCATTTTGACACAAACTTTTCTACTAGATCATTTAAAAAAAATGTTCACAGATTTTTGTTAATTTATTTTCTTCACTCATGGATATTTGTTGGATAATTGTCACATATTGTATTGTGAAACAGACTCTTCTACTGGATAATTTATTTTTTTCATTTGTATTGCTTTTTCTCAGTATTGATTGCAATATTTGATGTAGTTCATGCATGTTCCTATTTTATCTGCAATCGCCTATTATCCCCTAGCATACTCTCTTTGTTATATACAGAGCAAATACCACCATTTACTTTATAATTTTCAAGTCTTGCCACAGATTCTCAATTGGATTTAGGTCTGGACTTTTGCCACGTACAGACGGTCGTTTTTTGTGATATAAAACATCGTTTTTTTCTATGATGGAAAAAAAAACAAAGTTTTTCAAACTTCATTTTCAAAAACGATGTAGAATACACACCATCCTTTTTTCCAAAAGCTCTAGCAAAGCGCGGTTACGTTCAGCACGTACGACGGCACTCTGTTCCATTCAAACTCGCGTCCTAACTTGCTTCTGAGCATGCGCGGGTTTAAAAACGTCGTTTTAAACGTCGTTTTAGCCTACACACGGTCATTTTTTATGACACAAAAAACAACGTTTTAAAAAACGACACACATTTTTTGGGTCGTTTTTCAAAAGACATAAAACAACGTTTTCCCCACACACGGTCATTTAACCCTCCTGGCGCTATTCCCGAGCGTGACTCGGGGTGGATTTTTTGTGCCAAAATCGGTATCCCCGAGTCACGCTCGGGGTAGCTATGCAGAGCCTGCAGCACGCGCTGGCTTACCTTGTTCCTTTAATCCAGCGATGCCACCGCACTGTGTGAGCGAGCGGGACCTCGCTCGATTCACACAGTGTCCTCCTGTGCCGCCGATCTCCGTTCCCTGCGACGTTATGACGCACGGGGGCGGAGATCGGTGCCAAATTCAAAAAGGTAAACAAACACTATACATACAGTATACTGTAATCTTATATATTGTCCATAGCAACCAAAAGTGTCCCTTTATGTCAAAAATGGTTTTAGAGCAGCTAGAAAACAGCGATAATAAATTATAATCACTTGCAGAATTGAGCGATAGCGATTTGTGGGGAAATTCGTCATAAAAAAAAAAAAAAAATAATGACAGCGACAATTCTGCAACTGAGCAAATTTCTGTGATTTTGAGTTGATTACATTATTGAATAATTTTTATTAGAATTATATTATTATTTGTTATAATTATTTATTATATTATAATTTATAATTTTGTTTTTAAAAAAATGTCATACCCGGGATGCCTATTAGACTCTGGTTTGGTCAGATTTAAGTGAGTTATTCCTAAGAATTACATGCCTACAGTATAAAACGCCAAATTTCCTTGCAAATAATGGTACCGCTTTCAGCATCTTTTTTTCTGAAAGAATCATACCGCCAGGGAGGTTAAAATGACGTTTTTAAAAATGTCGCTTTTTTACATCACATAAAGCGACCGTGTGTACGGGGCATTAGAGTGGGCCATGAATATGCTTTGATCTAAACCATCCCATTGTATTTCTGGCTTTAGGTTTAGGGTCTTTATCCTGCTGGAAGGTGAACCTCCGCCCCTGTCTCACGTCTTTTGCAGACCCTAACAGGTTTTCTTCTAAGATTGCCCTGTATTTGGCTCCATCCATCTTCCCATCAACTCTGACCAGCTTCCCTGTCCCTGCTGAAGAAAAGCATCCCTACAATATGATGCTGCCACCACCATTTTTCACAGTGGGGATGGTGTTTTCAGGGTGATGTCCAGTGTTTTTCTGCCACACATAGCATTTTTTTTTTAAGCCAAAAAGTTAAATTTCGGTCTCATCTGACCAGCGCACCTTCTTCCACATGGTAGCTGTGTCCCCCACATGGCTTTTTCGCCAACTGCAAATGAGACTTTGTATGGCTTTCTTTCAACAATGGCTTTCCTCTTGCCATTTTTCCACAAAGGCCAGATTTGTGGAGTGCACAGCAAATAGTCATGTCATGTGGAAAGATTTTCCCACCTTAACTGTGGATCTCTGCAGCTCCTCCAGAGTTACCACGGGCCTCTTGGATGCTTCTCTGATTAATGTTCTCCTTGCCCGGCCTGCCAGTTTAGGTGGACGACCATGTCTTGGTAGCTTTGCAGTTGTGCCACGCTCTTTCCATTTTCTGGTGTCTTTCTTGGCTTTCATGATGCTGTTTGTTCATTAAGGTTCTCTAACAAACCTCTGAAGGCTTCATAGACCAGCTGTATTTATACAGGCATACCCCACTTTTAAGTACACAATGGGGTTTATTTACTAAAGCTGGAAAGTTCAAAATCTGGCTCACTTCTGCATAGAAACCAATGAGCTTTCAGGTTTTATTAGCAAAGCTTAATTGAACAAGCTGGGGTAAGAAGCTCATTCGTTTCTATGCAGAAGTGAGCCACACTTTTCAGATATTTATTTGTAAAATAAGAATGAAAATCATTTATCATTTTCGTTCCAGTTGACAATTATGCCGCGTACAGACGGTCATTTTTTGTGATGAAATAAAATGACATTTTTAAAAACGTCAATTAAAATGATCGTGTGTGGGCAAAATGTCATTTTATGTCTTCTGAAAAATGACAAAAAAAAAATTCGAACATGCTCGAATTTTTTGTGTCGTTTTTCAAAATGTCATTTTTTGTGTCAATGAAAATGATAGTGTGTGGGCAAAACGACGTTTTTAAACCCGCACATGCCCAGAAGCAAGTTTTGAGACGGGAGGTAAAACTACCATTCATAATGGAGTAAGCACATTCATCACGCTGTAACAGACAAAAAAGCACGAATCATCTTTTACTAACAAGTAACCAGCTAAAAGCAGCCTCAAGGCGAATAGAACTTCCCCTTTAGAGTGCCGTCACTTTGTTCATCATTTTTCAAAATGATGGTGTGTATGCTACATCGTTTTTGAAAATGAAGTTTCAAAAATGTCGTTTTTTTTCATCACTTCAAACGTCATTTTTTTTTCATCACAAAAAATGACCGTCTGTATGGGGCATTAGAGCCGGTTCACACTGGGGCGACCTGGGATCCGACTTCAAGACGCCCCAAGTTGCCCCAAGTCGCGCGGTCGAGAAAATTAATGTAAGTGAATGGAGCCGTCTTAATACACACTACTGAAGTCGCTGCAACTTTTTTTTTTTAATCTCAATAGATTTTTATTGATAGATGTTACAAGGTACAGAATCAAAAGGTACACATACATAACGTTTTCTTACGTTGTTCGTTTTAAGAACAGAATTAACAATAAGATAGTACAGGGAAACATCCCACCATGTGACGGAGAAGGCAGTACACGGCACAGACAACGGAATAGGGATTATAACAAATAAATTGAGAATCATATAGTCAACATAGCATAACATGGTACTCAGAGACTGTCAGATAGGTATATGCACATCCTATGAGGGTGAAGTGGGGGCACCTCCTCCTGAGCACCCCTATCGGGGTGCCAATCTGTGCCCATTCAGAAGTGCCTCCTCCCTCCCCACATTTCCGTCTCCGAGATACAATTAGGGTATAGATAGGGCGGAGGGTAACACACAGTGCAGTGTTGTGGGTCATGTAAATGTTTCATTCAAAGATGAGAAGTGAATGATTCGACTAGGCCTGGAGAGCTAATCCAGTCAGTCCATTGTCGCCAGGTTCTGAGATTTTGCGTTTTGTTACCGTGACGTAATGCTAGAGTTGTATCATGTGTGAAATGAGTATGTGTGGTGTGGATTACGTCATGGAGAGTGGGGGGGGATCTAGGTTCTTCCATTTCTTAGTAATACTAAGGCGTGCGACTAAGAGTATATGGATTATGATCGTCCTCGTTGGGTTGGGGAAACGTTCTATATTCAAAGAAAGCAGTGCCAAGGACAGTTGTCTGTCTATTGTCATTTTTGTAACGTCAAAAAGGAGTTGAAACACTGATTGCCAAAAGAGAGTAAGTCTAGGGCAGTCCCATAAAGTATTTAGCAAGTCACCTTTTTTACCACATTTCCTCCAACATGTATTCTCAAGTGAGGTGTCAAATTAGACCTTCCCTTATGATGAGACACTTTCGGTCCAGAATCCCCTAACACAGGATTCAGCACCCGGATCTCTCCAGATTCACTTCTGTTAAACTCAGATCTGACAGACGATCACCGTCGAGCCTCTTAGTGTATGGTGCATCCTTTGATGAAGTTTCCAGGCCTTCTCCCAAGATACCAGCCTCTTGCATGGCAGTGGCAACTCCAGCTTTTATATTTAGGGGGGGCACATGGGGGGAACAGGGACAAAGGTAGGGGGGACTAACTGTAAAACGAAATTATATATATATGTGCGTGTGTGTGTATATATATATATATATATATATATATATATATATATATATATATATATATATATATATATACACACACATACATATATACATATACACACACACACACTGCCTTGAAAAAGTATTCATACCTCGTGGACAGCCTTGTGGTCTCTCTTCTCCTCTCACCATTCTCTCTCCCCTTCTCCTCTTCCCCCTCCTGCTCAGCATGCTGAGGGCTGCAGTCCAATCCCAGGGTATCGTCCTGGGCCCGTTGGTATCCGGTACTACACTTTAGCGGTGCACAGCTTTTTTTGTAGTATAAACTATAGGATTGTAAAAGACCTTTGGTGCCCAAGGAGGGCAGTAATGCGGCATGCTATGCATGCCACAGTGAACAGTGGGTATGGCCAGATTGTGTTAACAAAAATCAAAAGCTTTCTTGTATCTGTAAAATAAGCTTAGATTGCTGTGCCACAAGAGTCTCACAGACATGTATAGATGTGCATAGATGGAGTCCACCCGCAATGCATGGAGTGCCTGAATGCAAAACACCTGCACTACCACACAGCTGTGCACATGACTTGGGAACTCCTTTAGGTCCCTTTCACAGGGGTGCCACTGGGAATGGAATCCGCTTTTTCGGGGGGGGGGGTGTTTCTGCGGATCCCCTCTAAGCTGGTGAATGACAGATGTGTCTGCTCCACTATCAAAGTGGACACGGACACAGTCCTGGTCCTGGAAATGGACCACTTCTCTGTTTCCATCTGATGCCATCCAATCCACCAGACAATAGGACCTCCGTCCGTCTGTTTTTGGCGGACAGGATCAGATTAGATGGCAGTGGGTGTCAGTGGACACGTGCCGCTCCATAGGAAATTGCAGTGTCCATCTAAAAAACTGACAGGACTTGGACCTGATCGGATCGCCTGTGTGAAAGGGGTCATACAGAACTTGTGATAAGAGGAAGAAGCTGATGAAACTTCCTAGAATCCCCACATAACTCATATAGTCTCCTGTCCACAGCACCTTATATTATTATTAATATTATACAGAATTTATGTAGCGCCAACAGTTTGCGCAGCGCTTTAAAACATGAGGACAGACAATACAATTCAATACAGGAGGGATCAGAGGGCCCTGCGCGTTAGAGCTTACAATCTAGAGGGGAGGGTCAAGTGGAACAAAAAGATGTGGGGGATGATCAGATGGAGAAAATTAAAATACAGTCGTTAGACTGAAGAGAATTTTTTTTCAGGGATCAAGGAAGCTCAAGAGGGTTGAAGGCACCAACAGCGACCACCTATGGCCACATCAACCTGAAAGCCCCTGATCTCAGAGGCTAAGCAGGGTCGGGCCTGGATGGGAGACTGTCTGGGAATACTAGGTGCTGTAGGCTTTTGTTTTTTCGGAGTGGGTCGGTTTTTCTTTTTCTCTCGCTTCCCAAGGTAGCCACCTTGGCATTGCCAAGCTCAAGAGGGTTGAATAGGAGATAAATCAGACAGATTGGGGTATGGAGTTCCGTAGGATTGGAGAGGCTCTGGAGAAGTCCTGGAGACGAGTATGGGAGAAGGTGACAACGGAGCTAGAGAGCAGGAGGCCTTGAGAAGAATGAAGAGAATGATTAGGTTGGTATTTTGCAGATGTTATCTTTATCTTTGACTCAGACATGTCTATGGACGCAAAAATAGGATCAGTGGTCAGCAGATCTCATTATCTTCTCCGCTTGCTGCGCAGACTCATCCCCTTTATCCCAAAAGAAGACACAGCAGTAGTAGTTGGAACACTAATCAATTCCAGACTCGACTACGCAAACTCCCTCTACCTAGGACTACCGAAATACCATATTGCTTGTCTACAAATTGTCCAGAACACGCCAGCCAGACTGGTAGC
This sequence comes from Rana temporaria, assembly GCF_905171775.1. Classification (NCBI taxonomy): domain Eukaryota; kingdom Metazoa; phylum Chordata; class Amphibia; order Anura; family Ranidae; genus Rana; species Rana temporaria. The sequence continues at coordinate 142,295,293 of NC_053493.1, read as the reverse complement.
GGGTAAAAAAACATGGGAACCAATCTCCCCGGCCATGAGGACTCTCCACTGGCTAGCCGTAAAGAACTGGGTGATGTTCAAGACCCTCTGCCTCACCCAAAATGCACGCAAGGAAACGCGTCGCAATACCTATGTGAAAAAATAAAACACTACGCCCCAAATCGGGTCCTCCGATTAACTAATCAGAACCTCCTCCACATCCCCAAATCTCGCTACAAAACGAAAGGAGAACTTAGATTCGCTGTCCAAGGACCATGGTTATGGAACACTCTACCCACGGACATTCGGATGGAGGAAAATCATCGGGCCTTCAGAAAAAAACTTAAGACTCATCTATTCTGAAGCATGGCTGGACGACCACATTGGCTACAGCGCCTTGAGGCGATTTAGTTCGCATTTGTAGCGCTATATAAGTTACTCACTCACTCAGATGTTGCTATAAAACATATTCAATAAAAAAATTGAAAAAACAAAAACAAATTTCTTCATAAATTTAGGCCAATATGTATTCTGCTACATATTTTTGGTAAAAAAGAAATCTCGATAAGCGTATATTGATCTGTTTACGTAAATGTTATAGTGTCTGCAAACTATGGTATATAAACTGGAATTTTTAGCCAACAAACAGCCTGGCAGGGGTGTAGGAACCCTCTAGAGGAAATTGTTTATACTTTTTGGCCCTGATGGACCTTTTTTTTTTATATTGTATTTGTATGTAAATAAATTGTATTGATTTTAACAAACCTTGTAATGTCTTTCGACGGTACCAAGAAATTCCTGCCTCCCTGCTCTTCTCCAATTCTGATACTCTCCATGCTTAAAGCGGAACTTCAGTAATTTTTTCATCTTTCCATCTATTAAATATTTTGCTCTTGTTGTTGTTTTAACTTTGCATAGTAAAACATTTTTTTGCTAGTAAATACCTTATACTGCCCACTTCCTGTTTCTTGTCTGGAAAAAAGCATAGGCTTATGACATCATGCACAGCTCTCTCTCTCTCTCTCTCTCTCTCTCTCACACTCTCGTTAGCTTTTGCCAGGAAGGGAGGGGGTGAGTCATACGAGGGTCAGTGAGAGCTGCAGAGCTGGAGGTGTGCTTCTGTATGTTTGTGTAAATCCAGGAAGTGAACATGCAGCAGGTTCAGTTGGTACAGTTAAAATGGATGCAGTCAGACTCAGTGGAGGGAGATTCCTGCAGCATATTTGGCAAGTACAAAATCACAGTATACATAAAATAATATACAAAGTGTTTTTTTGGGAAGCTTCAGAATGGCAAAGATGTTTTTATTACAAATTATGTGAATAGACTGCAGTTCCTCTTTAACCAGTGCAGAGTACCACAAAATGTGTTAACCCCTCTCTCCCTGTTGTACTCTTCGGCTGATTTTATGCTGCTTTGTACAGCTTCATTACTAATAAAAGGTGGATTTTTAAAGGATTAAAGAATACAGCTTTCCAACTTGCTTTGCTTTTTCATGTGCACAGAAAAAGAATTGATCTGCCAGAAATCTATTGAGCTCCTAATCACCTGTTTTAGGTGAAAACACTCTGCTGCATTGAAATCTCAGGCTGGGTTCACACTATACTACACGACTTTCATCCTACTTTGCTCGGCGACATTGGTCCTACATTGGTCCTACATTGGTTCTACATCCATCCGACTTTCATGAACAGGATACTACTTTGATCCGACTTTGTGATGGTCTGACTTGTTCTTTGACCAATCAAAACAATCCCAGAGTGAGATAAATTCCTTTTACTGCTGCTGTAATCACATGTTTGATGTCAAAAGTCAGATGGTAAGGACAAGGCTCCTACTTTGATCCAACTTCAATGATATTCAATGGGCTGAAGTAGGATCAATGTCCGACCAAAGTAGTACAGGGAGCATTTTCAAAGTCGGACCGACTTGTGTCGGACCAGTTAAGACAGCTCTGATAGGGAAACATTGATTTTCACATGTCATGCGAAATGAGCTCCCAATGTCGGAGTGTTTGTCGGACAAGTGTGAACCCAGCCTCACACTGAACGCAGGTTTGAAATTGTGCGAATTTAGCTGAACTCGCACAATTTCAAACCCATATTTCAGTGCGAGTTTGGGGATGATATGAAAGACATCTGTGCGGGTTCATGCACAGATGTTTATTGAAATCGCCCCCCCGGAAGTCACCAAAAGTAGTGCAGGAACTACTTTTGGAAATCAGTGCGGCGCTGCAAAGTTCCATTGCCAGCAAAATGACATGTAAAATCACGCCAATGTGAACAGGGGCTAAAACATAGAAGCTGATTGGTTACTATGCACAGCTGCACCAGATTCTGCGTGCATCAGTTTTAATAAATCCCCCAAATGTGTTTATCTAATACAGTAAGCAAACGTGTCTTTCTATTTTTAATAACAGAATGTGTTTAAGTAAAATGTTCTTATTCCATATAATAAAAAAACTTGTCTCTCACTCCCTTGTCCTCTTTTTTAATCACCTTCAAGAGCAGGTGTTTTTTCCACAGTAAGTACAGCTGATAATTCACACATCTTACTTGTGCTAGACACTTATGCTGCTTGGTTTCTTATTAAACAAAACATAAATAAAATGCCACAAATACAATAGGAAACAGCATCATTACCGAGCAGTAATAAGTTGTCAGTATCTGCAATGTACTTGCTGTACAGAAAACAGCAAGAGTCAATGAAACACGTGGAGTGACAAACATACTGTCCGCATATCATTTAGTCTTTTATAATATGTATTCTGACACTGAAAAACTAGGTAGAAAAAAAAAGAAAGGGAAAAGAAGAAAGATAGAAAGAAAGAAAGAGGAGGAGAGAAAGGAGGGAGAAAAAGAGAGGAGCAGGAAACTTTACATCACATAGGAATCTCCAAAGCAAAGGCATTACAGGTCAACCAGCCTACGGTCAAAATCTGACAGCATAACGTGTGTGACCCATGGGTCCCATACCTGGTGGAACATTGAAATTTTATCGATCAGTCTCACGTTTAGTTTTTCATTAATAAGGGTCAATGAGCCTATGTTTTACTGCTGTTAATGGGAGGGTATCAGATAGCCAAGCTTGCGCTATGGTTTGTTTGATAGCTGTTAGGACATGGGTCATTAATTTTAATTGATGTTTTAGAGCTCTATTCAATTTTAAACTGAACAGGGCCTTGGCAGACTTCATCCAGACCTGTGTCCATAGTTGCTGTACTACCAGGCAAGTCCAACATATGTGGAGCAATGTCCCCAGATCTGAGCATCTTTAACCACTTGCCGCCCGCCAATGACATATTGACGTCGGCAAAGTGGTTGTAGAATCCTGACTGGACGTCATATGACGTCCTCAGGATTCTGAGCCGCTGCGCGCCCCCGGGGGCGAGCATCGCGGCGATCGTTGTTGCAAGGGTGTCAGTCTGACACCCTGCAACACCGATCAAGGTAAAGAGTCTCTCACGGAGACTCTTTACCACGTGATCAGCCGTGTCCAATCACGGCTGATTACGATGTAAATAGGAAAAGCCGGTAATCGGCTTTTCCTCACTCGCGTCTGTCAGACGCGAGTAGAGGAGAGCCGGTCGGCTGCTCCTGTGACAGGGGGGGTTTCAGCTGACCGATCATCAGCACAGCCCCCCCGAGGATGCCCACTGGACCACCAGGGATGCCCACTGGACCACCAGGGATGGGCAAATGGACCAGAAGTGAAAAAAAAAAGGATGCCACCCTAGACCACCAGGGATGAGGAGGACACACAAAATGGATTCCAATCAGTGCCGCAATGGATGCCAATCAGTGCCCACAATGGGCATCACTGATTGGCAGGCATTGTTTGGCACTGATTGGCATCCATTAGTACAACACATACACTAGTGCCCATCTATGCCCATCTGTGCCACCTATCAGTGCCCATCCATGCCGCCTATCAGTGCCCATCCATGCTGCCTATCAGTGCCCATCCGTGCCGCCTATCTGTGCCCGTCCGTGCCGCCTATCCCTGCCCAGCCGTGCCGCCTATCTTTGCCCATCTGTGCCACCTATCCATGCCCATCCGTGCTGCCTATCCAAGCCCATCCATGCCGCCTATCCGTGTCGCCTATCAGTGCCCATCCGTGCCGCCCATCAGTGCCGCATATTAGTGCCCATCAATGCCACCACATCAGTGCCACCTCATCGGTGCCCATCAGTGCCACCTTATCAGTGCCCGTCAGTGCAGTACCATCAGTGCCCATCAGTGAAGGAGAAAACATACTTATTTACAATGTTTTATAACAGAAACAAAAAAATACTTATTTTTTCAAAATTTTCGGTCATTTTTTTTTTTGCAGAAAATAAATATCCCAGAGGTGATCAAATACCACCAAAAGAAAGCTCTATTTATGGGTACAAAATTATAAAAATTTAGTTTGGGTACAGTGTAGCATGACCGCACAATTGTCATTCAAAGTGCAACAGCACTGAAAGCTAAAAATTGGTCTGGGCGTGAAGGTGTATACGTGCCCTGTATGGAAGTGGTTAAAAGCAGGTCCCTGTATATCCCAGGGTGTACTTTGTGATTCTAATTGGGACCAGATACCAACAATACAATAGTTTGTAGTTAGACTCCAGAGCCAAAGCATTCCGGGAGCATAGCTTTATTGTATCCTAGATCTGAGACCATTGCTCTGGATTTATTCTAATGTTGAGGCCTAATGATAATTTGGATGTATAAGCATTATAGGGGGAAATAAGTTCTTACCAGGATTAGGCTATACAGCAATAAATCTATACCCAGTGCATTACACTTTAAAGAAGTGAGGGCTGTCTTATGAAATTGACTATTGAATTTACATAAGAAATTACATAATGTTTTATGTGCAAATAGCAAAATATCTTGGGTCATGTAGAAATGACAGCAAAGACAGGAGGTTGGAGATGCCCAGGGTATTAAAGGTCATCCCAAAGTTTTCAAAGAGTGCAATGTGATCAGGTTTTGTATACAAGTTCTGTCCCTTGGTAGGAGCCATTCCAAAGAGGAATTCAGTAGTCACGTGATATTTAGTAAGAGATGTCAACTGAGCAGCTTGAAAATACTTCTGAAGGTGCAAAACCACTGGTCTGCCCTGGGGTCTGCTGCGATAAAGAGTATAGCTAGTTACAGTATTTTGGGTTCGCTGTGGTACCAGATGAATCAAAAGACCTGTATTTTTGTGTATGTACAACATGTGATGGGATGCACAGGGGCAGGACCTAGAAAAGAAATAATAACCTCAGCAAGTAGGTCATTTTATTTGCCATAATACAACCTAACCAGGATAGAGGAAAGGTGGACCCAGCAGTTAACAAGTTTTTTAGTTCATGAAAGAGGGTTGGGTAATTAGACTCATATAACATGTTGTGTGAGGGAGTGAGATTACTGTAATTCCTAGATAGGGGAGGCATTTTGTTTCCCACGAGTAGGGGAAAGAGGTACACAATGAAAAGACTAAATGTGGTGGTATGGAAATTTTTAGGATCTTAGATTTGGCATGGTTGATATGGAGACCAGAAGAACCACTAAAATAGGACACAAGAGTTGTAAGGTATGGGAGAGTGACAGTAGAAATGGTGCTGAACATCATAATATTGTGAGCAAAAAGGCTGAGTTTTTGTTGATAGTAATTTCAGGGCCTGAAATGTCAGGATGGAGATATATACAGTAAGTTGGGCTAAAGGCTCTATAGCAGGGGTCTTGTCGTGTACCAGTAATGTACCTGCATCAGTCCCTTGTGATGTATTAGCACACATCCATTTTTTTCACATCAAGGATAGCATTATGGTTGCAATCCAAAGCATTTCCTCACTGCCTGATCATTACTCTTTACTGCAGTAACTCTTTACACAGATATCTCTGCAGCAACAGCCAAAAAACATTAAGAATTTTCCAGAGTCACTACTTTCCTCAGAGAGAATAATATCTACTACAAGTGGGGTTTCCTTACTAAGTTGGTGGTAACTTACCAAAATCAGTCCATCAACATTTTCACTCAAAGGAAGGCATCAAAAGATTGGTAAACTGGGGCCTCCTCACCTCGCTTCCATCTGATCCACAACAGCAACGTCTTCCCACACATAATCAAGGCTATAGGGGCTACAACTCCACTCCCTTACACACTCAAAGCTTACTGTGGTCCTGAACAGCACTACCAGGTGCCCATGATGTTATCTCAAAATTATTCAAGTTTCTTTTTGGCACCATGAGGGACCTAACTGAGCTTTGCTCAGACAGTGTTTCTTATATTCTCCCCCCCCCCTGAAAAAAAGTTCAATGCTTCCAAACATGCGTCGACTTGATTCTGAGCATGCGTGGGTTTTTAACCGATTGTTTAGCATACTAACGATCGGTTTTGACCTATCAGTTAGCAATCCATTGGTTAAATTTTAAAGCAAGTTTGCTTATTTTTTAACCGAAGGTTAAATAACCTATGGGGCCCACACACGATCGGTTTTGACCGATGAAAACGGTCCGTCAGACCATTCTCATCGGTTTAACCGATCGTGTATATGCGGCCTAACACGACTATGACCCATCATGCCCATCAATATCACATCTCTCAATGCTAACTATCTAAACTCTCCATTTAAAGGAGATTACTGTGGAAAGAAGCTCTCAGGCTCAACTCTGACATGTTAGGTATTCAGGAGAACCATTGTAACTCCCATAAACCCCCTACCTGCTCTCACAAACAATTCCCACTCAGTTTTTTTGCCAACTCCCTTAAGAAAAAACCTGGGGTCCTAATTGACATATGCTCCTCAGTCTCCTATAAACTGCTTTATTCTAAAGTTAATCCTGATGGTAGATTCCTAATTTTGAATGCCTGTACTCTAACAATTGTTAATGCTTATGCCCCCACACTAACCAAAAACTGGTTTACAACATTGTAATAGAGAAACTTGCTCCTTTCAGACAAACCACAATAATAATATAGAAATATGCGTAAAAATCTTGCGCTAATTATAAGTGAGTGAGTGAGTGAGTAAATAACTTATATAGCGCTACAAATGCGAACTGAATCGCCTCAAGGAGCTTGGCATCCATTTTCCTTCTATTTAGCCTTCAGAAAAAATGGGTCTTGAGTTTTTTTCTGAAGGCCTGGTAATTCTCTTCCGTTCGGATATGAGTTGGTAATGAGTTCCACAGTCGAGGTCCTTGGACTGCAAATCTTCGTTCTCCTTTGCTTTTGTAGTGGGCCTTGGGGATGTGTAGTAGATTTTGGTTAGCTGAGCGGAGAACGCGTTTGGGGTTGTGGTATTTTATTTTCTCGCATAGATATTGGGGGACGATGCCTTGTACACATTTGTGTGTTAGGCAGAGGGTCTTGAATGTAATTCGGTCCTTGACAGGCAGTCAATGGAGGGACCTCAGAGAGGGGGAAATTGATTGCCAGGGTTTTTTCCCTGTTACCAGTCGTGCTGCCGTATTCTGGATGACTTGTAGAGGGGCAATCTGGTATTTGGGGAGACCTAGGTACAGGAAATTAGCATAGTCGAGCTTGGAGTTTATTAGTGTTCCCACCACTACTGCCGTGTCTTTTTCTGGAATGAAGGGCACGAGTCTTCGTAGTAGACGCAGGAGATGGTGAGACCCGCTTACTACTGACCCAATTTGAGCATCCATTGTCATGTCGGAGTCAAAAATGAATCCTAGACTTTTGACTTTGGTGCTGGGGGTAATGGTCTGTCCAAATATGGGCGGGGCGACCATTTCGTCCTGGCCCATCTCTTTGTGTTTGCATGGACCAGAAGGAGTTCTGTTTTTGATCCATTGAGTTTGAGGTGACTCTCCGTCATAAAGTTATCTATCAAAGTGAGGGATTTGTCTAACCCGGGGTAATGGTCCTTTTTGCTGTTTATACGAAAGTAGAGCTGAGTATCATCGGCGTAGGAATGGTAGAGAAGATCCTGCTTACTGATGATTTTAAGGAGTGGGCGAAGATAAATATTGAATAGCACGGGTGACAGGGGGGACCCTTGCGGCACTCCACATGTCAGAGTCCGTGCTTCGGAAGTAAAAGGTCCTAGTTTCACTGTCTGGGATCGATTTCACAGAAATTATGCCAACCAGGGTGGTTCTGAGTCTGTGACTCTGGCTACTTCTGTGAGCCGAGTCAGCAACATTTTGTGATCTACTGTGTCAAACATCGCACTAAGGTCCAGCAGTATCAGAAGTCAAGATTCTCCTTCGTCTGCTGCTTCGAGAGCGTCATCCCATATTTTGAAGAGTGCTGTTTCCGTGCCGTGACCTGGCCAGAAACCCAATTGTAGTGGGTCCAGTAGTTTGTGGGTGTCTAAAGGATGTTGTAGCTGTTGTACTACAGCTTTCTCCATGACCTTGAAGAAGACGCTGAGAGCGGTTATAGGTCGACGGTGGTTTGGGTCCTTCGGGTCGAGGTTGTTTTTTTTTAAATGGGTTTTATTACACCTTGTTTTAGGGAAGTCGGCACCATGCCTTCCTTAAATGATTGGTTTATAAGGTGCGAGACCACGGGTGCCAATGTCTCGGCACATTCTTTCAGCAGTTTTGTGGGGATGATGTCATTCGGCGCTGTACTATCCCGCAGGTTACCGATGATATTTTTGGTGGTGTGGGCTGAAGTTTAAATTTTATAGATTGAGGTATCTTTGTATTTTTGGCACCTTTTTGATTTGGATTTATAGGGACAGGGTTGGTGGTTTTGTTTTGCTGAATTGTTTCACGGATATTTTCGATTTTGTTAATGAAAAAATTCATTGCAAAACTTTTGAGTATCATGATTCGGAGCCTCTAGGCAGGCTGGGTTCATGGTTTGGGCGACTAAGTTGAAGAGCTCACAGGGACGATTCAGGGCTTTTGCGAGGATGATTGAGAAGTGTATTTTTTTTTGTGTTGAAGATTTCTTTATGATATTTCTTCATGATTAATTTGTAGATTTTGTGGGTTTCAGTAGTTGGGTTTCTTCTCCAGGTGCCTTCCGCTCTTCTGTATTCTTGCTTCAATAGTGTGAGGGCATCATTGAACTAACCTGAGTTGTTTTTTCGATTGAGCGTTCTGCGTTTCTGAGCGATTTCGTCTGCAGTCTGTAGTAAAGCTTTGTTAATGTTAATTTCCACTGTCGATTGATTTTGGTTTATTGTCGTTATTTCATTTTCTAATGTGGTTTTGAAGAGTTCTGAGTGGAGTTTCTTCTGGGATCTTGCCCAGTGTGATGTTAGCGGGTTTGTCGGTTTTTTGAAAGACGGTAATGTTGGTTATTTTGAAGTTGATTGCATGGTGATCAGTCCAGGGTAATGGTCTATTCTCCATTATGTTAATGTCTATATCTTGTTTGAAGATAAGATCAAGGGTGTGACCTGATACATGCGTGGGTGCACCTATCAGTTGCTGCAGACCTAGTCCTTCTAATTGGTCAATGCAGGCCTTGGCAATGGGATCCTGTGGGGAATTAGCCCAGAGCTTGAAGTCTCTGAGTAGCAGGAGGTGTTTGGTGTTCAATGTATACGTCGAGATAAATTCCATTAGTGATGCAAGGAGATGCGTCTTTGGTCCTGGCGGTCTATAGCACAGTAGTATGTGAACGGTGTCCTGGGGCGTTGTTTATAGTTGCAGAGTAAGCGTTTCTATGAACGGCAATGAACTCTGTAGGTCTGGTTTGGTGAGTGCAATGTGAGACTTGTAAATCACTGCCAGGCCTCCTCCTCTTTGCCCATGTCTATAAGTGTAGACTGTTGCACTTTTACCACTCCTTGGATACAAGGAGATAATGGAAAAAACATGAAAATATAAATGGTTGTGCTGTCTCATAAACAAAGAAAACTCTTATCAAAAAATGATAACACAGTGTATCAACTGGTGATAAATAAAGCGTTCAATAAACAAGTGTCCATGTGTATCAAAAATTATTCCATTGATAGTCCACCAACTGGGTGTGCTATCCACCATTCCCAGTGATAATAAAGTATAACAATCCAAATGAAAATTAAATTGGTTTACTGCTTTATAACATCTGATGAGATGATAGGCTGTACAAAAGGCTTTGCTATATCCATGGAGAATATAATCTGTAATTATATCTATATGTGTCTCTATTTTTGACTAAGGTCTATGCTGTTAGTCAAGAATTTAAGACTCTGAAGAAGCAAGAATGTGAAACGTGTCAACCACTTGACAATTCCAGTAATAGAGCCCCTTTAAAATGTCATGATATGTACTTACCATTTAATTATTTTATGAATGTAATACATTTTTAACTTGTGTTAATACAAATATTTAGTAAATTAATTTGTCACAAGTTCCTCTCTGGTACCGTGAAAGTCTATCATGTCTGTTCGTTCTTTTTCAGATCGTATATTAAATTATGTATTACATACATTATATGTTTTCACACACTAATCATGGTGATTTATTGTGGTGCATATTACAGATTAATGATTTTTATGGCATGCAATAGATACTGATATTTTTTTACATGTGATTCTATAATGCTCACTGCTAAGAAGTGGTCCTGGGACAATTGGTTAGTCATTGCACATACAGTCCAGGAAAACAGGACACGGTGTGCATAGGAAAAAGTGGAGTGGAGGGGTTCTACTCCTATAGTAAATTGAATACAACAGAATAAAGTTTGAACCTTAAATTAGTTAAAACATAATGAATGGTTTGGTAAACATTTAAATGCAATTTAAGGGTGGCAAATTCACTTACATCTATTGGATTAAAGCTGAGAAACTGTGGTTATAGTCATGTTAGGCCCATCACCTTTCCTTTTACAGTTGGCCAAGGCAGCGAAAAGTGGAAAAGCTGCTGACAACTGCCATTGATTCATGCTGCAAAATACTGTTTATATGTGCCAATAAACAAGTGAACTACAACTTTGACCTTCAGGGATGATTTACACTTTTGCAATCTGTTGCAATGTGTTAATGTGTGTGTATTAACATGCATTACTTTGAGTGATAATGTGTGTTGCATTATGGCAGCCCATTCATTAAAGTGTTACTAAACCTAGGACCCTACATTTGCTATATATGGTCTTCCACAGCACACAGAACGTGGAAATGAAATGATTTTTGTAAATATACACTGCTAATTACCTTTTCCCATCAGCAGTTAGAGCAGTGTTGTGACTTTTATCAGTGTCTGGCTAAAGCTTATAGGAGAAGTTTTCATTCTCCTCTGACTGTCTTATGAGGTTGCAGAACCCATGACCCTCTGTCTGGACAGTGCTGATTGGCCCTGTGCTGATCACATGCACTCTCCCAAGAAAAAAATACTCTCTAGCAATACACATCAAACTGAGCATGTGCAGGCTGACACCACTAACTCTGTCTTACCTGAAGATGGTTTGGGGACAATGCAAGCAGGGGAGGATCAAAAAAGACAGGATCAAACAGCCTTTTTACGCAATTCAGAGGATTAACCCCTTAGGTACCACAGTGAGTATAGCAAGCATTCTTTACTGGATATACAGACTGATTTTATTGTTGTGGGTTTAGTAACACTTTAAGAACAGGCTGCCAACACAACACTTTGGATGAAAAAATGTATATGACCCTTTTTGTGCTCTGTATTCTACTGCACAATGTGTTGGGGAGTCATTGTTACCTATTTCTGCTGCAACACACAAGTGTAAATGGGTCGTAAGTGTTGGCAGGTGCTGATTCTTTGGTCTTTATTCTGGATCTAAGGTATTCCTAACCAGTAGCAATTAAAACAATTCAAAGAGAGTTAATAATCATAAAATAAATAAATTGTTCTATAAAAATGTTATTAATCATACAAATCACCAGGGCTGCCATCATGGGAGTACAGACATTACACCAGTAAGGGGCCCGAATGTGCCCGAATGTTCCCTTCTCCTCGGCTGAGAGGAGAAAACTTTAATTTCTGTAGCCCCCCCTTCCCTCTCATGTCGCGGCGAGTGACAGCGATTTTGGGAAACCCCAGCACCCCCGGTTCTCAATACGCGGCACCCCCCCCCGGTTCTCTGCTCCAGGGGGCCCATGCCTTAGGCCCCATACACACGGGAGGATTTATCCGCGGATACGGTCCAGCGGACCGTTTCCGCGGATAAATCCTCTCGAGGATTTCAGCAGATTTTAATGCGATGGCGTGTACTCACCATCGCATTGAAATCCGCGCCGAAATCCTCTGGCGATGACGTGTCGCGCCGTCGCCGCGATTATGACGCGGCGACGGGCGCGACGCTGTCATATAAGGAATTCCACGCATGCGTTGAATCATTGCGACGCATGCGGGGGATCCCTTCGGATGGATGGATTCGGTGAGTCTGTACAGACCAGCGGATCCATCCGTTGGGATGGACTTCAGCAGATGGATTTGTTGAGCATGTCAGCAAATATTCATCTGCTGGAAATCCATCCCAGGGGAGATTTATCCGCGGATAAAGATCCGCTGGCGTGTACACACCATAGGATCTATCCGCTGAAACCCATTTGCTGGGATTTATCTGCGGATGGATTCTATGGTGTGTATGGGGCCTAAGCTGTGTGAGGGGCCCCAACATTTCTGATGGCTGCCCTGCAAATCACATACATAGTATATACTTTTCTACGGAATTTACATTCTAAAATGAATTACTGTATTACTTTATATTTTTTCATAACAAGTTACATTTGCTTGACTTTAAAGCACTCTATAGCCTACGCTTCTTGCTTTCATCATCATCAAACAACAAAAAGCAGGGATCATAAAACCAATAGATTTTTTGTGAACATTGTGAGATCTATTTTGCCTTTTATAGTCTAACCTTGCTTCCTGAAAAAGCCCAACATTACAACAAAGAACATTAAAGCATAAAATCATTCACTTTTTAAAAATATCAAGTTCTAAAGCATAAATGCATTGGAGTCCATTCAAGTACAATGTTTGCTGTTAATATTTGATTGTGCTGTGTAAATTCATCTGCAAGCATACAGGAATAAATATTCATCTGCACACATCTGCAAACAAGGGCTATTAAGGGGCTTTATGTATAAATTCATGAACATAGCTTGCAAATACAAATATTTTATCTCTAAATTTCTTATTCACATTTCTTTGCTGAGTATTAACAGCATGTTAACTGTCCTTTGGATTTCAATGGACAACTTAGGATTCCAAGTTAAATATTAGGCAGTGTAAAAGGGCATTAAGCAGTAAATGTGACCAAACATTCACAAATGGGAAATCTGTCATTGTCATTTAAAACATGCAGTGAATGCTTGGTGAATATCAAATTTACTGATTTATACCAATTTCACTTATGCCCGGCAAAATCACATCTGAATTCCATTGGAAAAAAATAGAACATGTTCTATATCTAAACTCCGATGGAATTCATCGGAATTTTCGATGAAAAAACTCTGATGGGGCGACACACGATTGGAAAATCCGATAAAAAAAGTCCATCTGACTTTTTCGATCGGAAATTCCGATCAAGTGTATGCGGCATTAGTCTTAACTAATAAGGATGTTAATTAATAGGATGATGCGATGACTATGTGCAAGTTGCTGTAATCCATAGCAGGTATTAAATGTCAGTTTAATGTATTTTAAAGTCATGAAAATATATTTTAGTTAAGCATTTTATTAGAAAGGTAACTAGGCTAATATTACTGACCTTTTCTTCTCAAAAATGTAGTCGTCTGGCTTTAATACTGACCTTTGGCTTCAATGCTTTCTAAGCCACTAAAAAAGAATAAGCAGGCACATGAGAAGCTCCCATATTTCTCTCACTGCTAGTTTCTTTAAAAATGTGGTATAGTCAATTCTATAATTTACAGTAGATACTGTGTGTATATATATATATATATATATATATATATATATATATATATATATATATATATATATATAACACACACACACACACACACAGTCGTGCTCATAAGTTTACATACCCTGGCAGAATTCGTTTTCTTGGCCATTTTCCAGAGAATATGAATGATAACACAAAAATGTTTCTTTCACTCATGGTTAGTGTTTGGCTGAAGCCATTTATTATAAAACGACTGTGTTTACTCTTTTTAAATCATAATCACAACAGAAACTACCTAAATGACCCTGATCAAAAGTTTACATACCCTAGTTCTTAATACCGTGTATTGCCCCCTTTAACATCAATGACAGCTTTTGTGGTATTTGTGGATGAGGCTCTTTATCTTCTCAGATGGTAAAGCTGCCCATTCCTTTTGGCAAAAAGTCTCCAATCCTTGCGCTTTCTTGCATGAACTGCACGTTTGACATCTCCCCAGAATGGCTTAATGATATTGAGGTTAGGAGACTGAGATGACCACTCCAGAGCCTTCACTTTATTCTGCTGTAGCCAATGACAAGTCGACTTGGCCTTGTGTTTTGGATAATTTTCATGTTGGAATGTCCAAGTACTACCCATGCGCAGCTCTCTGGCTGATGAATGCAAATGTTCCCCCAGTAATTTTTGATAACATACTGCATTCATCTTGCCATGCATTTTTACCAAATTTCCTGTGCCTTTGTAGCTTACACATCCCCAAAACATCAGCAATTCACCTCCGTGTTTCACAGTAGGAATGGTGTACCTTTCATCATAGGTTTTGTTGACTCCTCTCTAAATGTAGCGTTTATGGTTGTGGCCAAAAAGCAAACTTTTGGTCTCATCACTCCAAATTAATTTGTGCCAGAAGGTTTGAGGCTTGTCTCTGTGCTGTTTGGCGTATTGTAAGCAGGATACTTTGTGGAATTTGCGTAGTAATGGCTTTCTTCTGTCGACTCGACCATGCAGCCCATCTTTCTTCAAGGGCCTGCTTATTGTGCATATTGAAGCAGCCACACCACATGTTTTTCAGAGAGTCCTGTATTTGACCTGAAAGAAGTTTTTTTTTTATTTGCATCCCAAACAATTTACCTGGCAGTTGTGGCTGAAATTTTTGTTGGTCTACCTGCCCGTGGTTTGGTTTCAACAGAACCCCTCATTTTCCACTTCTTGATTAGAGTTTGAACACAGCCGATTGGCATTCTCAATTCCTTTGATATCTTTTTGTATCCCTTTCCTGTTTTGTACAGTTCAACTACCTTTTCCCGCAGATCCTTTGACATTTCTTTTGCTTTCCCCATGACTCAGAATCCAGAAACGTCAGTGGAGCACTGGATGAAAGATGCATGGGTCTGTCAGGAGGTCCGAAACTCATTGACCTTTTATAAACACCAAATAATTACAAGCAAACAGATCACAGGCGAGGGTGGTTACTTTTAATAGCCATTCAAACCCCCTTTGTGTCAACTTGTGTGCATGTTATCAGGCCAAAATCACCCAGGGTAGGTAAACTTTTAATCAGGGTCATTTGGGTAGTTTATGTTGTGATTATGATTTAAAAAGAGTAAAAACAGTTAATTGATAATAAATGGCTTCAGCCAAACACTTACCATGAGTGGAAAAAGTTGTGTTATCATTCATACCCTCTTAAAAATGGTTACTGATTGGAATAAACTACCAACAGATGTAGTGAGACAGTCAACAGAAAATGGCTTCAAACATGCTTGGGATAAACATAGATCTATAATTTGAGTTTCACCAGGCGGTCGTTTCACGGCGAACTTTGGTCGTTCACGGTCCGCCAAACGGTCCGCCAAACCGTCGGACATCTGGCGATGTTCGTGGCGGTCCGCAATGTTACATGGGTAAGAACTTTGACCTATGACACATCCATCAGGTGGTGCAGGACAGCCAATTTAGACATTTCAGCACATGGACATCCTCCCTACCTTATAAATAGACCTGATCTGGCGTCCATCTTACATTCTACTGTTTGTCAGTATAGAAAAAGGGTGCTGTGTTTGGAGCAGGGACAGGCTGTATTCATTCAAATAGCTATCTAAAAGGTCCACAAAAGTCCTTTTAAGGACTGGTATAGGTGTGCGTCTTGCTCTAGTATATAGGTGTCTAAAACATTAATATACTTTTAGTCAGTTTAGGGAGAGGTTGGCGTTTCCATCAGGGACAGACTTTAGCGACACAAATCGCTACCTAACAGGTCCACAAAAGTCCTTTCAATCACTGGTATAGGTGTGTTACTTGCTCTAGTATATAGGTGTCTAATACATTCATATACTTTTTGGCGTGCTACTTGCTGTGCACAGCAGTATATAGGTGTAATATACACTTATAATATACTTTCGAATATAGAACGCATATTATAGTGGATATGTATTGTGCAGCATTGTGACTGGCCGTGTCCTCTGCTACACACATTAAAAAAAAATCCTGAAAAAAAAGTTTCATAACTGGTGAAATAAACCAGTGGCCCCCCAAAACTACAGATTTTGTTATAAACCTTTCTTCCACATATATTGTGCTTCTCTAGAGACTTTTGTCACAGGGTCATTTAAAAAATGACAGGCAGAGGAAGAGGCAGGCCCTTCCGCATGGGTGGTAGGAGTAGGGCAGGAGCATCAGGCCGGAGCCAAAGTGGAAAGTGGCACAATGTTCGTTCGATTACGTCAAAGGACGCACCAGACTTGGTTGAGTGGCTCGCCACCAACACCACCACCACCACCGTATACCCTCTGCTTGAGTCACAGGAATTATGTTCCGATCCATCAGAAGAAGACATTTTGGATGCGCAGCCATTCTTGGCATTGGATCAGGAAGAGGAGGTAGCAAAAGATCAGCCTAAGGAGGTTGGTGCCCGCTGTTGCTGCCTACTCCGAGATCTCTCATGTTAGTGATGGGGAAGGTGACGTCGATGATGACGTGTCTACAGACGTCACGTGGGTGCCCACAAGAGAGGAAGAGGAGGGGAGTTCAGAGGGAGAGATGGACCAACAGATAGGGAAGAGAAGCAAGCCGAACTTACATTGCACAGGAGGGACAAACCAGACCCCTAATGTATCAGGAGCGAGCCATCAACCATGTACGGTCACATCTGGCACTCCCAGGACGCCGGCCCATGGCTCCGCAGTGTGGGCTTTAATGTGTCCGCTGCAGACAATAGTGCTGCCATCTGCAGCCTTTGCAGTCAACACATAAGTCGCGGTAAGCCCAACACTCACCTAGGGACAACCGCCTTAAGAAGGCACCTGGCCTCCCATCACCGAGCCCAGTGGGAGAAACGCCATCGGAAACCCACAAAGCCACACTCCAGGCTCTCACCGTCCAGCCTCTTCTCATTCTCCTTCTCCTTCCCCTTTATGCTTACAATTGTCCTCCACTTCACCTTCCATCATGCCTTTCTCATGTTTTTCTGCAAAAAGGCAGGCTTCTGTGGCCCAAATGTTCGATCGTAAAAAAACGATGACGCCGGATAACCCTCTTGCCCAACGGTTGACCGCTGGCTTGTCGGAACTGATAGCCCGCCAACTACTGCAATATAAACTGGTGGAGTCAGAGGCCTTTTTGAAAATTTGTGCCCATTGTAATGCCACAATGGAAGGTCCCAGGAAGGACATTTTTTTCACAGAAGGGCATCCCAGAGGTATATGGCAAGTGAATGTATCTCTGGCACACAGTGTCGGTGCCAAGATACATCTGACCACAGACACGTGGTCTAGCAAACATGGACAGGGAAGGTATAAAACTTTCACTGCCTACTGGGTGAACCTTTTGACGGCTGTCATGCATGTAACCCGTGGCACCCATGTAGATTTGGTTTTACCGCCACGGATTACATGCAGGCCTGCCTTTTCTTCTCCTCCTCCTACTCCATCCTCCCTCTCCTCCTCGGCTGACTCCTCATTTTCCGATGCTACTGTCTCTTCCGCTGCGCCGCCCAAGATCCCCAGAACCTATTCGACATGCCAGGTGAGACGTTGCCATGCTGTGCTGTGTCTGTTGTGCCTGGAAGACAAGAGCCACACTGGTCCTGCACTCCTTTCAGCTTTGCGTTTACAGGCAGATCAGTGGCTAACACCGCTCAATTTGACAGTTGGTAAAGTGGTGTGCGACAACGGTACCAATCTGTTGAGTGCGCCTGAACTTACTCGTGCATCGATTCGTTGCCAAATACCCTGGGCTCCAGGATGTCTTGCGGCATGCCAGGAAAATCATGGCCCATTTCAGAATATCTTACACGGCCATGGCTCGCCTTGTTGACATTCAGCGGCGACACAACCTGCCCGTCAGACGTCTTATTTGTAAATGCCCGACGCGATGGAACTCAACATTGTATATGCTTGATAGGCTGCTCCAGCAGAAACGTGCAGTTAACGACTACCTGTATGAACTCTGCGGCAGGACAGGTTCTGGGGAGCTTGGTTTTTTGCATAGCGCCAGTGGCTGCTCATGCGCGACTCATCCAGACTTCTGCGGCCATTTGATGAGATCACCAAACTGGTCAGTCGCAGCCAGGGTGCCATCAGCGACATCGTACCTTATGCCTTCTTTCTGGAGCGTGCATTGCATTCTGTCATTGATCAAGCCGTCGAGGAGCAGGAGCAGGAAGATAAGGAAGTCGCAATGCTGTATGAATTCCCAGGGGGTGCTACTCCACCTGAGACAAGTCAACAACAGGAGTCTGAAGAGGAGTCAGAGGAGGATGGTGCCGGGGCGGAGGAGCAAGAAGAGTATGCTTTAAACCTTTCTGTGATCCCTGGTGTTGTCTGTGGATGGGGGGGGAGGAGAACAAGGATGGCATTATCCTGGATGATGAGCAGGAGCCAGGCCGGTACAGCGCTTCCAGTTTAGTGCAAATGGGGCCTTCATGCTCAAGTGTTTTAAGTGTGACCCCCGTATAAAAAGCATAAAGGGCAAAGACCGGTACTGGGTGGCAACATACTTGGACCCCCGGGACAAACAAAACATGGCGGAAATGTTACCACCATCACAGAGGGCTATCAGAATGCAGCACTTCCAGGCCTTGCTTCGAGAAATGCTGCATTCTGCTTTTGCGTCCAAGAAGAGGGCTTTTGAAGATGTCTTAGTCACTAATGATATGAGATCGTTCTTTCAGCCGACCCATCGCCAGCTGTCCTCCGGGTCCAGCATCAGGGAACACCTAGACCGACAGGTGTCCGTCTACATCGGGTTAACGACCGATGTGGACGCACTGAGAAGTGATGAACCCCTGTACTACTGGGTGGGCAGGCTTGACCTCTGGCCAGAGCTTGCACAATTTTTAATGGAACTGTTGGCTTGCCCCTCATCCAGTATCCTGTCCGAAAGGACGTTCAGCGCACCAGGGGGGGTCGTGACCGATAATCGCACTCGCCTAGCTCACAACAGTGTTGACTACCTCACATTTATAAAAATGAATGAAGCATGGATCTCGGAGGAATTCAAAACATGTGACCAGTAGACCATGTTTCATTCAAATTCTGGTGAACGCCTGTGGGTCAATCTTTTGGGCCTGTACTGGCCGACACTTTATTCTGTATCCGGTGAATGCCTAATGTACCACCAGCCACAGAATACAAAATTGTTTGCTGTCCGGTGAACACCTGTGGCCGTGGGCTAATTTGTGGGGCCTGTAATGACCGACACTTACTTCTGTATCCGTTGAATGCCTAATGTACCACCAGCCACAGAATACAAAGTTGTTTGCTGTCAGGTGAACGCTTGTGGGCTAATTGTTAGGGCCTGTAATGGCCGACACTTACTTTTGTATCCAGTGAATGGCCTAATGTACCTCCAGCCACAGAATACAAAGTTGTTTGCTGTCAGGTGAACGCCTGTCGGCTAATTTTTGGGACTTGTAATGGCCGGCACTTACTTATGTATCCGGTTTTTTACTTAATACTTCTGGTAGGTCAGTGTCCATGTTGTGGGACTATTTGTGCACAGCTAGTAAGTATTTTGTGGCTGCAAATATGACCTGAAGGTTTTTAATATTTGCCTGCCATTAAAGTCAATGGGGCCCGCCACAAACTTGCGGTTCGCGGACATTTGCGATCGTTCGCGGTTGGCGTTCGCGAACCGTCCCATCGGATGTTTGTCCATCACTATCTATAATCAGACAACAAGGTTGATTGAAAAAAAAAAAAAAAAAAATGGGCAGGCTCGATGAACTACTCAGTCTTTTTCTGCCGTCACTTTTTTTATGTATATAATATCCGCTTGATCAGATGAAATAATCTGGTCAATGTATGTTATTGTTTTTCAAACATATTTATATTTCCTCCAACAAGAAAAATATTAAATAATTAGCATATACAAATTGCATACATTTTAAACATTTTGCTGCCGCTAGTGTAAGGCAGATGGCGGAACGGAACATCTTCCAGCAGACCAGGTTGATTGCATTCCTCCTTCTGCTATAAATCCATAGTCATAGTTACATAGTTGACAAAGTGGGAAATAAAAAGACAGACACACGTCCATCCAGTTTAACTTGTGGTTCCCATATCCTTGTATAATGTGTTTGCTAAGATGCTCATGCATGCAATGCATGAATCTATCTATGGTGATAGAGAAGTGGCTGGAGAGAGGGGGCGGAGCTTGTGCACCCCTTATAGACGCACCGCCACTGAAGGCTTCTTTCTGGCAACTTGACCATGCAGCTCTTTTTTGTTCAAGTATCATTGTATACTTAAAACATTGTATACTTCTTAAAAACAACCACGCCATCTTTTTCCAGAGAAGCCTGTATTTCTCCTGAGGTTACCTGTGGGTTTTTCTTTGTATCCCAAACAGTTCCTGTGGCAGTTGTGGCTTAAATCTTTCTTGACCCTGGCTTGGTATCGAGGAGGAGTTTCTCTCCTCCTTTTTCCAACAGTGTTTCGGATCATAGAGAGAGAACCGCCAGCAAGACAGGCTCAGACAGCGGCTTTACTTCCGGGTGCTACTGGAGCAGTTTGTCCCAGAGTTATCATCTTCAGCTGGCCAGACACAGAGTGTAGGAGGTCGGACAGAGCGGTGTATAGAACTGTCCAGAGGAGAGATGGGCTGTCATTAGCAGAAAGCATCAGTGAGCAGCTTTGAACCAGACAGCTAACCTAGAATCCTTAAGGTGGTTCATAAATGTGTTTGACCAAACTTAGTTGTGAGGTCACACACTCTGAGGTGAGCGGCTATTACCTGAGGGTGGGGAGCACCAGAGTGTGGACACTGCAACAAGTAGTTTTTTACATTCCTATGAAGTCACTACTATATATTTAACTACTAGCCGACCAGCCACCGTCATTATACGGCGGCAGGTCGGCTCTCCTGGGCAAGAGCCCGTAGCTATACGGCGGCTCTTTGAGTGGCCACTAGGGGCGCGTGCGCTCGCCCCCGACTCCCGTGCGTGTGCCCGGCGGGCTCGATCGCCGCCGGGCACCCGCGATTGCTCGTTACAGAGCGGGGACCGGGAGCTGTGTGTGTAAACACACAGCTCTCGGTCCTGTCAGCGGGGGAAATGCTGATCTTCTGTTCATACAATGTATGAACAGAGGATCAGTGTTACCCCTAGTGAGGCCACTCCCTCCACAGTAAGAACACACCCAGGGACATACTTAACCCCTTCCCCGCCCCCTAGTGTTAACCCCTTCACTGCCAGTGGCATTTTTATAGTAATCCAATGCATTTTTATAGCCCTGATCGCTATAAAAATGCCAATGGTCCCAAAAATGTGTCAAAAGTGTCCGAAGTGTCCGCCATAATGTCGCAGTACCAAAAAAAAAAAAAAAAAAAAAATCGCTGATCGCCGCCATTACTAGTAAAAAATATATATTAATAAAAATGCCATAAAAATACCCCCTATTTTGTAAACGCTATAACTTTTGCGCAAACCAATCAATAAACGATTATTGCGATTTTTTTTTACGAAAAATATGTAGAAGAATACGTATCGGCCTAAACTGAGGAAAAAAAATGTTTTTTTATATATTTTTGGGGGATATTTATTATGGTAAAAAGTAAAAAATATTATTTTTTTTCAAAATTGTCGCTCTATTTTTGTTTATAGCGCAAAAAATAAAAACCGCAAAGGTGATCAAATACCACCAAAATAAAGCTCTATTTGTGGGAAAAAAAGGACACCAATTTTGTTTGGGAGCCACGTCGCACGACCGCGCAATTGTCAGTTAAAGCGGCGCAGTCCCGAATCGCAAAAAGTGCTCTGGTCTTTGGGCAGCAATATGGTCCGGGGGTTAAGTGGTTAACAAGGACTATAAATCAGCTATACTGGATAGATTCCTATCTCTGATCAGAATGTCACTGTTTCATGCACTATAGCACTCTATGATTCACATTTGTGGCACTATAACATTTATATAAATAGTTTTTTTCTAGTATTTTATTTATTATATTCATGTTTGTGGCACCAGATATACCTTTTGATTAATAATTTTATTTACTATAATTTTGCATTTTAATTTTACCTCTATATATAAAGTAAAACATATATTTATTGTGGAGTGTGACACTTATCACAGATTATGTCTCACAGACATCAATGATTGAATTTTAATTTTAATTGTATTTTTATGTTGGGAGATTTTGTATGAGATAGCGCAGCACATTCATTTAATTCTTATTGGTTTCAAATGGTTTTATGAGACGTGATTAGTGCTAGCAGCTGTCATCTGTTATCACTTATTCTTTATATATATATTGTATTAGGTAGCTCGCAAGATTCTCACAATCTATTAGCTATATTTTATTAACTGGGGTGAGAATGTGTTTTAAATGTACAGTGTTTTATATTTTTGGGAGTTTAAAATAATTAATTGGGGTGCTGGGGGAATAAAGGCAGCTTTGTAACAGACTGTGAGCAACAATTGCTTAAGGTGGTGCAACTAACACAAAGTTAAAGTAATGTTGAAAATAAAAATAATGTTATACAAATATATAGATAAAATAAAACGAAAGCCCAAATTTAAGAGGAAGAAATCGGAGAGGTTTATAATTAACCACTTCAGCCCCAGACCATTTGGTTGCCCAAAGACCAGAGCATGTTTTGCGTTTCTGCACCATGTCGCTTTAACTGACAATTGCGTGGTCGTGCAACGTGGCTCCCAAATAAAATTGACTTCCTTTTTTCCCCCACAAATAGAGCTTACTTTTGGTGGTATTTGATCACTTCTGCGTTTTTTTTTTTTGTGCTATAAAACAATTTTTTTTTGACAATTTTGAAAAAAAGCAATATTGCTTTTTGCTATAATATCCCCAAAAATATATATAAAAAACTTTTTTTCCCTCAGTTTAGGTCAAAACGTATTCTTCTACATATTTTTGGTAAAAAAAAATTGCAATAAGCGTTTATTGATTGGTTTGCGCAATAGTTATAGGGGCAGATCCACATACATCTGCGTGGGCGCAGCGTATGTGAGAAACGCTACGCCGCTGTAACTTGCTTTTCTTTTCTTTGAATCCTGAAAGAATTTGCGCCGTAAGTTACGGCAGCGTAGTGTATCTCTTGCGGCGTAAGTGCGCGGAATTCAAATTGGGCGGGTAGGGGGCGTGTTTCATTTAAATGAAGCGCGTCCCCGCATCCAACGAACTGCGCATGCCCCGTCCATCAAAACACCCAGGGTGCATTGCTCCAAATGACGTCGCAAGGACGTCATTGTTTTCGACGTGGACGTAAATGGCGTCCAGCCCCATTCACGGATGACTTACGCAAACAACGTAAAATTTTCAAAATTATACGCGGGAAGGACGGCCATACCTAACACTGAGTACGCCACCAGATAGCAGCTTTAACTATACGCCAGAAAAAGCCGAACGGAAACGCGACGGCCGGTAGTACATTCGTGGATCGTCGGAAATAGCTAATTTGCATACTCGTCGCGGATTACGACAGGAATGCCACCTAGCGGACGTCGAAAAAATGCATCTAAGATCCGAAGGCGTACGAAGACGTACGCCAGTCGGATCTAACCCAGATGCCGTCGTATCTTGTTTTGAGGATTCAAAACAAAGATACGACGCGGGAATTTTGAAATTACGCCGGAGTATCAATAGATACGCCGGCGTTTTTTCTTTGTGGATCTACCCCTTAGTGTCTACAAAATAGGGGATAGTTTTATGTAATTTTTATTAATAATTTTTTTGTACTAGTTATGGCGGCGATCAGCGATTTTTATCATGACTGCGACATTATGGTGGACACATGGAACAATTTTGAAACTTTTTTTGGAACATTCACATTTATACAGCGATCAGTGCTGTAAAAATTACTGTATAAATGTGGCTAGCAGTGAAGGGGTAACCTGTAGGGGTCGCTGAAGGGGGTTAAGTGTGTCCTAGGGATGTATTCTAACTGTGGGGGGATGGGCTACGTGTGACATGACACTGTGATCACAGGGAGCAGTGTTCAGTGTCCTCTCACTAGGCAGAACAGGGAAATGCTTGTTTACATCAGCATTTCCCTGTTCAGCCTCTCTGTGAGGCCCCATACACACGACCGAGTTTCTCGGCAGAATTCAGCCAGAAACTCGGTCGGAGCTGGATTCTGCCGAGAAACTCGGTCGTGTGTACACTTTTCAGCGAGGATGCCGACGAGGAACTCGTCGGGCCGAATAGAGAACATGTTCTCTATGGCCCCGTACACACGTCAGAGGAACTCAACGTGCCAAACACATCAAGTTCCTCGGCGAGTTCAGTGTGGAAGCCGCCGAGGATCTCGGCGGGCCGACTTTCCTCATTGAACAATGAGGAAATAGAGAACATGTTCTCTATTCGGCCCGACGAGTTCCTCGTCGGCTTCCTCGCTGAAAAGTGTACACACGACCGAGTTTCTCGGCAGAATCCAGCTCCGACCGAGTTTCTGGCTGAATTCTGCTGAGAAACTCGGTCGTGTGTATGGGGCCTATTTCCTCTTTGTTCAATGAGGAAAGTCGGCCCGCCGAGATCCTCGGCGGCTTCCACACTGAACTCGCCGAGGAACTCGATGTGTTTGGCACGTCGAGTTCCTCGGACGTGTGTACGGGGCCTGAGACGATCATGGGGGACATCCAGTCCACGGGACCCGCGGTCACACTCACGGAGTTCGCCACGGGCGTGAGTGCTGTCGGTAGGGTTGCCAACTCATCCCTTTAAAACAGAACACATATGAATTACACAGGTTCTGAGGCTAATTTAATGCAAATAAGGCACCAAGTGAGTTTAATTACCTTCTTAATCAGCCACAGAACCTGTGTAATTAATATGTGTTCTGTTTTAAAGGGATGAGTTGGCAACCCTAGCTGTCGGGCGGGGCCTGCATGCTCACAATGCTGTGTCTTAAAGGGGACGTACCCATACGTCTATATGTCCAGCCGTGCCATTCTGCCGACGTATATAGTCGTGCAGCGGTCGGCAAGGGGTTATTTCATAGAAGAATCAATAAATATGTCATAGCATTTATTAGTCCAATCCACAGTTTACCAAGGCATACACCAGGCAGCATTTAACTGCTTCCCGCCCGCCGTATAGTAAAATGATGGACATTTGGGAGCATTCTTGTTCTAAGAGGACATCAAATGACGTCCTCGCATTCTCGCAGTGCTGGGACACAAGGCATCACCAATCATGGTAAAGAGCCTATGACTGTCAGACTTGCACGTACCGGACCAACGAGCCCAATGGAGCAGAGGAAGGTCTCCCTTGCGTGTCTGACTGGAGTGCACTGGCAGTTTAAATAGACTGATTGGCGCCAAGCACCCATGCGCACAGGCACACCACCGCACACAGGCGCACACGCCTGCAGACTGGCACGCACACCAGCGTGCGCAGGAGCACGCACATCAGTGTGCACAATGCGCCAAGGCGGCCAATACTGCGTGCAACATGGGAATTTCCCTGACAATGACGTAGGCTTTTTACAATGTGATCAGCTGTGTCAAATCACAGCTGATCACAGTGTAAACAGGAAATGCCGGTTATCGGAATTCCTCTCCTCACGCTGACAGCCCATGAGGAAAGGAGAGCTGGTAAGTGGCATTACTCAGCAGGGACATCCACACTGACAATCAGGGCACTGATAATTAGTGTTCTGATCATCAGTGTAGCCCCAGCAGTGCACACCAGTGCTGCCAATCAATGTGCAATAGTGCTGCCTGTCAGTGCCCATCAGTGATGCCTTTTCAGTGCCCATCAGTGATGCCTGTCAGTGCCCATCAGTTCCTTCTCATTGGTGACAACTATCAGTGCCACCTATCAGTGCCGTCTACAAGTGCGTATCAGTGTTGCCTATCAGTGCCTAGCATTGCTGTCTATTTGTGCCACCTATCAATGTCCATAAGTGCTGCCTATAAGTGCCCACCAATGCTGCCCATCAGTGCCCATCAGTGCTGCCTTTTAGTTCCACCTATCAGTGCTGTTTATCAGTGCCAATCAGTGCTGCATATTAGTGTCCATTAGTGCAGCCTCATCAGACTTCTTCCAATATTCATATTCACCAATACACATTGTTGAAAGGACTTTGAGGAAGAGATTTGGAGAACATTGACGCTTTGTGGAGGGAGGACAAGATAAATACAGTGTGTCCCAACATTTCATAGAGCCCAATCCTGGTACGTTTCCACAGGCAAAGCATTTTAAACATCTCTGCCAGGGGGAAATGTATTGGATATATACCTTGAACTCTTTTGTGCCTGGAGGTTTAAATGAGGAAATTGAGGGCAATAGTTTTGATCTGAAACTACAACATTGATCAGATACAGCATTGGGCCATTTTGGGCCATTTTCCCCACTTCCTTTGGACCCCCCCTGTGCATATACGTGCATACATGTGGGGTTACCAGTGTGTGTCCACACACTAATTTACAATTTACATGAATCTCCCCTTTTCCCCTGTGTTTCCATTAGATGGTGTGGTTATGTACATATAGTGTCATTATAATTTATATGCATTTTTGATATGAGGTATGTTGGCGTATGTGAGCATGTGGATTCATATGTTCACATACTCTTTGTAGGAATATAAAATCAATCTTTGGATCATTATTATTATTATAATCATAATTACATTTTTCATTCAGGAATCCCCCTCCCCTCTTTTCAGTTTACACATTAACTAAAGTAAGTACTCATAGTTACAGTAATAATTTGAGATTTTCCTAGCTTGTGACTGAAAATATTGATTATATGAAGACAGGAGGCGAGTATCTTATGCATTATCTTTCTTTAATAATGCCCATAGCAGAAATACAGTAAACATTTATTGTAACTTAAAAGAAAAAATTCAAAGAACTACCCTTCCCAGCAGTCCCTGGGCCAGCGTAGCCCCTCCCAGACCGTAATCTATATAAGGGACTGTCTGAGGTAACCTATTCCTCTTTCTTCATGCAAATTAGTGTAAACAGGAACCGAAAGTCCAATTAGACATCTCCGCGGCTGCTGGGAACCTTCCGACCGGAACACAACATCTGAATCTGGAGGAAACGAAAGGACAATACCAACACGGACAAACTTCATCCGGACCAACTTCATCCCAACGGGGACTATAGGAAAACCAAAACCCTTCGGAGCCGACCGGTCAGTCGTCTTCAGGAACATGGACCAACGGATTCAGTCACAGGCATCCCGACTCCGGATCTGGAACGTAGTAGGAGCCTCCATCTGCGGTGAACTAAACCCATGGATCGAAACGGAACAGCAATCCCGACGGGGTTAGTGAAAACGAACTGCCGGGGCGTACCAGCCTCCGACTTGCAGGGTGTGTGGTTCAACAGTCTAGAACGAGAGAGAGACAACCTCGTGACAGGGTTGGGTCGGGAGGGAAGATACTCGCCTCCTGTCTTCATATAATCAATATTTTCCGTCACAAGCTAGGAAAATCTCGAATTATACCTCAGACAGGAGGCTCATATCTTATGCAAGTTCAAAGCTATAACAATGCATATATAGATGATAACAAATGAAACAACTACAAAATTGATATAGATATGTGTTCCTCCGATCCGAGCAGAATTGGCAGAAAGCAATCGTGGTTACCAGTCCGCAGCTAGCCGTAAATCCTATAGGGAGCCGCCCGGGGTGATGACCTAAGAGCCACCGATCCTCTGGAGGGGTGGGCGCCCAACGGGGTTACGTAAGACCCTGCCATTTCCATGATTGATCGTACCCCCCTGGCTAGCGTAGCTGAGGAAACCGGAAACTGAGGTTTAGCGTAGGAATGAGGAGTAGGAAGAGATGCGAAGATCGCAGTGGGACCGTGAAGGACTAAGAAATCCGTAGACAACGGAGTACGATGTGCGGGGAAGAACGGGTAGAAAAAACCGATGAAGTCCCGCCGCTGTCCTACTCACGACGGAAAAACCCCGACTCTCCGAGGCGGGATCCGACGCCTGGAATGGCCAACGTCGTGACACCCGATATGCGTCTGACGGAATCAGACACGAGGGGGCAGTAGCTCAAACGACAATAACCTCCGACAGAGTGAGATTGTCCCCCCAGTCCTGGCGCGTGGTCAGGACCACTGATCACCTCCCAAGAGCGTTGATACCCTGGGTGTGATGGGCGTTGAAACTTAACGCTTACTAAGTCGGTACACCATGGGTGTTATCCCACCGGTAGTAAGTCTACAAGGGAGCGGTAGTCCGAGTTCGCAGCGCGGAAGGCGCAGGGGAGCTATAGGACCTCCCGGACTCAAACGAGTCCACCAGGTAGTTGGTCATCTCAGACGAACGCCTTCATGAGGTTAACTTGTCGTTGATCACCAACTAACCCAGAGTCCTCCGGATGATCGAAATGTATATCTAGTCCCAAGGCCTAGATCAAGGCAAGTGGAACCCCCGTTATAAAAGAAAAGGTCGCTGTCCGTGACCGACACCCCGAAAACCCAACCATGCGAAGAGAAGTAGGACGTGCGTCGTGAATAGAGGGTGCAGATCCCCGTACAGACTGGGGAGAGAAAGGATCCCATAAGGGAGCAAGGGCCAGGAACACTGACCGGTGCAGTCGTCAGTCGATGGAATTGGGCGGGTAACGAGAATTCCAATCTAACACCATAGCGGAAGTGTCAGGGCTCCATTCCCGGCTCCATTGAGCTCCCACGCATGCGCGGGGCAACTGGGCACTGGCGCTCGTCCGGGCGCAATATGTGCGCGCGCATGCGCACGCGCATGCGCGGTACAGCGGCGCGCCGTGTGCGTGGACGCGCGCACGAGCGTGCACGTGACAGCTTTGTGGCCAATCAGAGGACTGACTCTCCTATTTAAACTGGCCTCATCCCCTGAACAAGTTGCTGGCTTGTCTTCAGCTCCTATGTGTTTACCTGTTGCCGTACCTGCCTGTTTTGACCCGGAATTCCTGACGACTCTCCTCTCACCTGGAACCTCTGACCCTTTGGCTAACGGATTGCTGTTGTCTCCTGCCCCTTGACCTTGGCTTGCTCTCACGGACTCCCTCTGAACTCTCCTGCTCTTGACCCTCGGCCTGTGACTCGGATTTGCCTCTGTCTCCTGTGGACCCTACCAGACTTACCTACCAGTTCCTGCCTGACCAACGCTTGTCTCCAGTCTTATGCACCTGCCCTGCTTCTGTCAGCTGCACCAGGTCTGCCTACCGGCTCCCGGCACCGGTGCCTCCTTGTGCCGTCCCTCCTCTGTCCCAACTCCAGGGAGTGGTCTGCACAGGGTCGCAAAGGTGAGCCGCCCTCAGCATCTCAGTTTTGGTGAGTACAGGTCCTGATAGTACAAGCCAGCCAGATGTCTGAGACCGACAGGGCGCGCTCACCCTTTGAGACGCTGTGCCAACAGGTCTCCGCCTTAACAGAGGCAGTCCAGAAGCTTCAGGAAGGCTACCTCCAACTACTGGCCGGTTCCCCAGGTCCATCCGCTGCAGCCCAAGCCTCTTCACCCGGACCTTCTGCTGCCCAAGCTCCTGCAAGCCCTGCCATGATGGGGAGTAATCCCGAACCTCGGGTCTCCATGCCCGAGCGATTCTCAGGTGACCGCCGGAAATACCGGGCTTTCAAGAATGCCTGTTCTCTTTATCTGGCCTTGCAACCTAGAATTTTTGTGACCGAAGCTGTTAAGGTCGGATTTGTAATCTCTCTCCTTTCTGATGAGCCTCAAGCATGGGCACACTCCTTAATGGAACAACGCAGTCCAATACTTGACACTATTGACACCTTCTTCACCCACATGGGGAAATTATACGACGATCCTCTATGTGCAGCCACAGCAGAGGGTACTCTGCACAACTTGAGTCAAGGGAGACGGCCGGTGGAAGACTACACCGCCGAATT
This sequence comes from Rana temporaria, assembly GCF_905171775.1. Lineage (NCBI taxonomy): Eukaryota > Metazoa > Chordata > Amphibia > Anura > Ranidae > Rana > Rana temporaria. The sequence goes on along the minus strand of NC_053493.1, from coordinate 142,265,243 downwards.
TAGAAAGTGGTCTGCTGACACAGGCTGGAATGAGTTGGCCCTCAGGTACCAATACCGTCAGGGCCTCTCTGAGAACCTAAAGGATGAGCTCGCAAGGTCGGCACCCCCTGCTTCTCTGGAGGATTTAATCCAAACCGCCACTCAGCTGGATAGGCGCCTTCGAGAACGTCGTTCGCAGAGGTTCCAGTCCAACCGGCCTAATTGGGTTCCACCAAGATATGCTCCAGTACCTCCGCCTCACCCAGCTCCACCAAACGCCTCATTACCCGAACCAGAGCCGATGCAGCTTGGTATAGTACGGGCCCCTCTGACTCCAGAAGAGAGACTCCGGAGGCGTCAATCTAACCTCTGTCTGTACTGCGGAGCCGCCGGACACTTTTTGCGCACCTGCCCAGTAAGGCCTTGTAAGTCGAAACCTCCATCTGCTATCAATTTCCCTGTTACCAGTTTGCCTCAGACTTATGTTATCCTCTTTCTTTCCCTACAGCTCCCGGAAGGGGCAACACGGCTGCCGGCGATAATTGATTCCGGGGCCTGCAGCTGCTTCTTGGACTCATCCTTGGCCCAAAAGCTGCGTATCCCCTGCCGTACCAAGGATTTTCAGCTGCAAGTTCATCTGGCTGACGGCTCCCTTCCCCGTTCCGGATTGATTACCCAGGAAACCCTTCCTCTTTGTGCCATCTCAGATTCTGGGCACCGGGAGTTCCTCTGTTTGGACTTGATTCCGTCCCCCATGTTCCCTATCATTCTGGGTCTCCCTTGGCTACAAGTTCATCTGCCCTGCATTGATTGGCTCAAGAAAGAAGTCAGCTTTTCTTCCACCTACTGTTCCCAGCACTGCCTTGCACCCGTTCCAGTCTCCTGCTCCACGTTAGCTACTCCACCTGAAGACCTACAGCATGTTCCTCCAGCCTACCTAGACTTCCAGGATGTCTTTGACAAAAAACAAGCCGATTGTCTCCCACCACATCGGTCATATGACTGCCCCATTGACCTCTTGCCCGGATCTGAAATTCCCTTTGGGCGCATATTCCCCTTGTCAGAGACTGAGTTGAAGGCCCTCAAGGCCTATATTGAAGAAAATTTAAGAAAGAAGTTCATCCGTCCCTCCTCCTCGCCAGCGGGGGCGGGGATCTTCTTTGTCGAGAAAAAAGATGGATCGCTTAGACCCTGCATTGATTATAGGGAGTTAAACAAAATTACCATCAAGAACCGATACCCGCTGCCTCTAATCCCCGAGCTCTTTCAAAGGTTCCGATCAGCTCAGGTTTTTTCTAAATTGGACCTCCGGGGCGCCTACAATTTGGTCCGAATAAGGGCAGGAGATGAGTGGAAGACTGCGTTCAGGTCCAGATTCGGGCACTTCGAGTATCTGGTCATGCCCTTTGGGCTTTGTAATGCGCCCGCCACCTTCCAGCATCTAGTCAATGACATTTTTCGACAATTTTTGGATGACTTCCTCGTAGTCTACTTAGACGATATTCTCATCTTTTCAGCCACAAAAGAATTACATCGGCAACATGTCAGGCAGGTTCTCACCATCTTGAGACAACACAGGCTTTATCTCAAATCAGAAAAATGCGAGTTCGAAAAGACATCAGTGCAATTTTTAGGATTCATCATTTCTGTGAATGGGGTAGCCATGGATCCCCAGAAAATCAGTGCTATTCAGGAGTGGGCACCTCCAACAGACAAAAAGGGCGTTCAACGCTTTATTGGCTTCGCCAATTTTTATAGACGATTCATCATCGGTTTTTCATCGATTGTTTCTCCCATCACCAAGTTGACCCGCCAGGGGCACCGCTTTCAGTGGCCACAAGAGGCTCAGGAGGCCTTTATCAAACTCAAAGCGGCCTTTATCTCGGCACCTATACTTTGTCATCCGGATTCGACGCTACCTTTTGTCCTAGAAGTGGACGCCTCGGAATCTGCTACAGGCGCTATTCTTTCCCAGAGACAGGGACCGAAGTCGCTTCTTCACCCAGTTGCCTACGCCTCTCGGAAACTAAGTCCTCCTGAGCGCAATTACGACGTAGGCGATAGAGAACTACTGGCCATAAAATTTGCACTGGAGGAGTGGAGGTACCTGCTGGAGGGGGCAGCGCATCCCATTATCATTTTCACGGACCACAGGAACCTGGAATACTTACGGTCGGCAAAACGCCTTAGGCCCAGACAAGCCCGTTGGGCTCTTTTTTTTGTTCGCTTCAATTTCCATATTACCTATCGTCCTGGCGCAAAAAATGGAAAAGCTGATGCCCTCTCCAGGATGTTTCCGGAGACGCCCGATACTTCCGAGCCCAGCACTATCCTGTCACCTCAAAATTTCTTGCTTCTCCCTCAAACAGATTTGTTGACTGCTCTAAAGACTGCATGCCAACAGTGCCCTGATCATGAGGTTTCCTCCTTGGAGAAAAAGGACGACCTGCTGTGGTCTCGTGGGAAGATTTTTGTTCCAACAGAGGCAAGACAGTTAATTCTCAGTACCTTCCATGATCGTAAATTGGCTGGCCATTTTGGTGCTCGTAAAACTTCCGAACTGATCTCTCGCTCCTTCTGGTGGCCTAAATGGAGGTCCGACTGCAAGGATTATGTCTCTTCCTGTATTCGCTGCCAGCGGAGTAAGGGGCCAAACACGAAGACCTGGGGGCTGCTGAAACCCCTTCCTATCCCAGAACGGCCCTGGATTGACATCTCCATGGACTTTATTGTCGATCTGCCTCCTTCTGCCGGGTTTACCACGATCCTTGTCGTGGTGGACCGTCTGTCCAAGATGGCGCACTTTTTGCCCATGGTGGGTACGCCCTCCGCGGCAGACACAGCCAAAGTCTTTTTTAAAGAAATTATCAAGCTCCATGGAGTGCCCAAAAGCATAGTATCTGATAGAGGTACGCAATTCACATCCAAATTTTGGAAGGAACTTTGCAGAGCTTTGGAAGTGGCGATCTGTCTGTCCTCGGCCTATCACCCTCAAAGTAATGGCCAGACAGAGCGCACTAATCAAACACTAGAACAGTATCTACGATGCTTTTGCTCAGTCTCCCAAGATGATTGGTCCTCCTTGTTATCTACAGCCGAGTTCGCTTACAATAATTCCATACATTCTTCCACAAACCAAACCCCGTTCTGGGCTAACTTCGGTTTCCACCCTTCCTTTTTGCCGGACTCCATCCCGGAAACATCTGTGCCAGCGGTCCAGGAACGTGTGACCTGCATCCAGCAAAACTTTCAGAAGTTACAGGAAAACATGCAGCAAGCTCAGCAGGACTATAAGAGGTTCCATGACAAGGGGAGGAAGGATTGCCCTGTCTTCAAAGTGGGTGAGAAGGTCTGGCTATCTGCCATCAACCTCAAGTTACCTATTCCCTCTCGGAAGCTGGGTCCGAGGTTCATCGGGCCATTTGAGATCAGGCGAGAAATCAACCCAGTAGCTTTTGAGTTGGCTTTACCCAGGTCCTACAGGATCCATCCTGTGTTTCACGCCTCCCTGCTTAAGCCCGTTGTGTCTGATCCCTTCAACGGTAGAGAAGAACTGCCGCCACCACCAGTGGAGATTGAGGGGGAAAAGGAATTTGAGGTGAAAGCCATCTTGAATTGTAGGAAGAGAGGAAGACAATTACAATACCTCATCAAATGGAAGGGGTATCCCCCTGAAGACAACTCCTGGGAGCCTTCCTGAAATCTCCATGCCCCTCGTCTGATTCGGGCCTTTCATGCGGAGCACCCTGAGGTGATGGACAGTTTGGGTGTCCAGAGCCCGCCCCTTGGGAGGGGGCACTGTCAGGGCTCCATTCCCGGCTCCATTGAGCTCCCGCGCATGCGCGGGGCAACTGGGCACTGGCGCTCGTCTGGGCGCAATATGTGCGCGCGCACGCGCATGCGCGGTACAGCGGCACGCCGTGTGTGTGGACGCGCGCACGAGCGTGCACGTGACAGCTCTGTGGCCAATCAGAGGACTGACTCTCCTATTTAAACTGGTCTCATCCCCTGAACAAGTTGCTGGCTTGTCTTCAGCTCCTATGTGTTTACCTGTTGCCGTACCTGCCTGTTTTGACCCGGAATTCCTGACGACTTTCCTCT